>NC_134566.1:25142382-25821132 GCF_025594145.1 Primulina tabacum | reverse complement strand
CTTTGCCGACATTTCTCCCACTTGGAGATTTGATTGAGAATCAAACACATCTTCACACATCTTTTAAATCTTGCCATTTCCTGCTGTTTACGTTTCCGCTAAGTCACTTGAGAATCTAGATCACTCAAACTTATCAGTGATCAATGGCTTGGTCAGAAAATCTGTAAAGGCTCGAGATTATTAGTCTTCATTAATGTGATATTCGTAGATATGAGAATGCATGACATGTCAGGAGAAGTGCTAAGTGAGATGGGAGTAGGAAAGACATGGAAAAGATGAGAAAATATTCAAAATAGGACAGAACAGTGGGCGCACATGCGCGAAGATATGCGCGCCTATGCGCGAGAACTACAGTAGCATTGGCGCATATGCGCGACCAGACCGGCGCATATGCGTGACACGTCCAGAACATTGGCGCACATGCGCGAGATAAGACGCGCATATGCGCGACACCTCCATAGACTTTGGCGCACATGCGCGAGAAGAAGCGCGCATATGCGCGGGGTGTTGTGATTGACATTGCCGAGACCAGTAGGTCTCGCGCATATGCGCGGGTGATGTCGCGCATATGCACGAGACGTGTACTTCAAAGAATTACAACACTTGTCCTTGCCATGCAATATAAAGGATATGTGTCTTCATTTCCTCTCCTGGACAGCTGAGAATCGATAGGGAGAATGGATCAAGGAAAAGGAAAGTTCTTTCACTTTTGACGCTAGCTTGTACAAGATTTTTACATGCAAACTTTAATCCGATTTTGGTTTGAGTTCCTCTCATCACTAGCTACAAGAAGATGTAAGTTTCATTCAATTCCAGCACATTTTGATATATATGTGTTATGAGAAGGATGAATTGAGTTCTATAATATGTTTTTGAGATTATTGATATCGTAGAAACGCAACCGGATCGAAGAACGGACTGTTGTATGCTATAGTTATTATTTTCCAGCATATTTAGAGTTAAATATGCAGATTTTGAGTACTATCATGTGCTTATAATGATGATTATGAGTTGAGACTTATGAATTATTGATATATGTGGGAGTTGGATTGACCGGTATTGAGAAATTACGTTGTTATGCCGTCAAATGGTACCGAGATCAAGTATTGAATTGGATATGTGTTGATTGAGATTAGAGATTAATAGAATATGTATCAACATTTCCATTTTAGATTTGGTATTGACAGATTCGTCTTCGAGACTTTGACTACGACACAGATTGTGCGACGAAAGGTATAATTCATGTTTTGTTTGGGGAAGACACAACTCAAATGAGATTCAATTTGAGTTTCCCAACCAAATCACATACTAGAACTGTTGTTTATCTTTTGATATGAATTTGATTTGTTTATAGATTTATATTCAAATCTCTTGATAGGATGCTATCTTGTTTATAGATTTATATTTAAGCCTTTGAGATAGGAGAGTCATTGGCAGACTTGCCAAACTAGATGTTCGGTGGTATCGACGCTTCGGATCAGATTCACTCCGATTGTAGACATTCGATAAAGACATGAGCGAAGTCTAAGAATAAGACGTACAGTTACCCCGATTGGGAGGGTAGGTGACAGACAGTGACGTCTTATTCACACCGGGATCCCTAGAGTAGAGTCGAGTCGAGTCAAGACATGATTTGATTTGAATTGCATGTTTATATAGATTGGTTTCATAGACTATGAAGCCCATTATTATTGCTTTGATTCTAATTTATGATTATGTATCAGCATGTATACATGTTTTATACTGGAATTTGTTCTCACCGGAGTTTCCGGCTGTTGTTATGTCTGTATGTGTGCATAACAACAGGTGGGGCAGGATCAGGGTCGCGGCAGAGGTGAGAGATGGACATAGCGTGGTGATCACGGGCGTAGCAGATGAACTAGTAGTTGTACTTTTGAAATGTACTATATTTAATTACTGGTTTGCAGAATATGAATAAAACGAGACATGTATATTATGTTTGTTGTAATGAAATGAATATAGAATTATTTGGTGCTTGAGTTATAAACATTTGATTTAATGTTAAAAACAAAATTTTGACCCGTATTTTTGAACCATGATCCGACTAATCCCGAAAAGAATTGAGTTAGAGCCCGCGACTAATCCCGAAAATAATTGAGTTAGAGCTCGGGTCCCCACAAAATCAGCTATGTTATCTTTTGTATGGAATTTTTGCATATCCACACTTCCTTCTTCTACTACTTCCGTAAAAGTGAAATTGGACTTCAATGTGTTTCGTCCTAGAATGAAAGGCTGGATTCCTTGCAATGTGCAAGGCACTCTGACTGTCATAAAACAAAGGAACATTCTCTTGTTTGTGTCTGATCTCCTCCAATAACCTTTTAATCAATATTGTCTCCTTCCAAGCTTGAGTAGCTGCCATGTATTCTGCCTCTGTTGTAGATAACGCCACAACTATCTGCAGTTTTGAAACCCAGTTTACAGCTCCCCCTGCAAGTGTTAACACATAACCAGTAGTAGATTTTCTCTTATCAGGATCACCTGCATAATCTGAATCAACATAGCTCCAAAGCGTAAAATTTGATCCTTCATAACATAATACAGCATTTAAGGTACCCTTAATGTATCTAAAGATCCTCTTGACAGTGCTCCAATGTTCTCGTCCAGGATTCGCCATATACCAACTAACTGCTCCTACTGCTTGAGCAATGTCCGGTCTTGTACAGATCATAGCGAACATGAAACTTCCCACTGCTGATGCATATGGTACTCGAGACATCTTCATCCTCTCTGCTTCATTGCTAGGACACATCTCGGAGGATAACTTGAAGTTAACAGGAAGAAGGGTCGATATTGGCTTACTATCTTGCATGTTGAAGCGTCACAAGACTTTCTTCAAATAATTTTTCTAGGAAAACCAAATCTTTCTGTAACTTCTATCTCGGTGAACTTGCATCCCTAGAATCTTGTTTACTGGTCCCAATCCTTAATATCAAATTCCCTAGCCAACTGTGCCTTCAATCCTTGACCTGATCTTTGTTGGGACCTGCTACCAACATGCCGTCCACACAACAACAAAATGATATAATCATCACTAGACCTCTTGAAATATGTACAAGGGTCTGCACTCAGTCTGTTGTATCCAAGGCTCGTGATATAGGAATCAATCTCTTGTACCAACACCTCGACGTCTGTTTGAGACCGTACAAAGATTTGTTCAACCTGCAAACCAAGTTCTCTTTGTCTTTTTCTGCAAAACCTTCTGGCTGGAGCATATAGATTTCTTCTTCAAGATCTCCATGAAGAAACGCTGTTTTCACATCTAGCTATTCTAGATGTAGGTCAAACACCGCACACAATGCCAACACCACTCTGACTGTTGTTAGCCGAACCACAGGAGAAAATATCTCATTGAAGTCAATGTCTTCTTTCTGAGCATACCTTTTTACAACCAATCTAACACGATACCGCTCCACTTAGTTATTTCCATCACGCTTGATCTTATAGACCCATCTGTTTTCAATGGCTTTCCTTCCTCGTGGTAGTGTAACAAGATCCCAAGTTTTATTCTTGTTTAATGCCTCCAATTCTTCCTGCATTGCTATCATCCACAAGGATACATCCGAGCTTTGAGTAGCCTCGTGGAAACTCGATGGCTCACCATCCTCTGATAATAGACAATATGCAATATTACTTTCAGTGATATAATCTGAAAGCCAACCTCGTGGTCTTCTGTCTCGAGTTGACTGCCTCACATTGGAAACCTCATACTCAACATGTTCTTGTTCTTCGTGCTCTGGTACTGCTTCACAAGAAACTTGACATTCTTCCGTCTTATTTTCCACCTGAAATATAGTAATTTCTGAATTCAATGTGCCTTTGTCTCCCTTTACTTTATCTTCCTCAAAGGTAACATCCCTGCTGATGACAAGCTTGTGAACAATAGGATCCCACAAGCAAAACCCCTTTACTCCATCAGCATAACCCAAGAAGATACATTTTCTGGATTTCGAATCCAACTTCGATGTTTCTTGCTCATTGTACAGAACGTACACAGGACTTCCAAATGTATGCAAATGAGAATAATCTGCCGGCTTCCCGATCCACATTTTCATCGGAGTTTTCAGATCAATCGCCACTGAAGGAGAACGATTGATAATATAACAAGCGGTTTTGACTGCTTCTGCCCAAAATAACTTGTCTAGACCCGCAGTCAACAACATAGCTCTTGTTTTGTCCAACAAGGTTCTGTTCATCCGCTCTGTCACTCCATTCTTTTGAGGTGTGTAAGCCGTCATGAATTGTCTTTTGATGCCTTCATGTTGACAAAATGCATCAAACTAGTCACTAGTATATTCTCCTCCATTGTCAGTCTTCAAACACTTGATTTTCTTTTCAGAATCAAGTTCAACCCGTACTTTGAAATCTTTGAAGATCTGGAAAACATCTGATTTCTTCTTGATTGGATACATCAAACATCTCCTAGAGAAATCATCAATGAACGAGACAAAGTATCTCGCTCCTCCTAGGGATACAACTGGTGCTTGCCAAACATCCGAATGAATCAGTTCCAATATGCTTTTGTTCCTGGCAGTAGAAGTGGCAAACTTTAATCTGTGTTGTTCACTGGTAACACAGTGATCACAAAAGGGTAGTGACACTTTTGTGAGTCCCAGCAGCAGCTTCTGTTCTGAGAGAATTTTCAACCCTCGTTCTGACATATGACCGAGCTTTCTATGCCAAAACACTATTAATTCTTCTCCTGAACCAACTGATGCAACAGCTAGTTCCGCTTCTTTGTATGTTTCTCCCAAAAGTACATACAGATTTGCAGCAACTTTTTCCGCCTTCATAACCACAAGCGTACCCTTCACAATTTTCATGATCTCGTTCTCGATACGAGTTTTGCACCCGATGTCATCCAATTGCCCCAAGGACAAAAGATTTTTAGTCAGTCTCTTCATATGTCGTAACTCCTGTATGGTGCGAATGGTGCCATCAAATATTTTAATTTTGATAGTACCGACACCAGCGATTTCCAAGGCATGATCATTTCAATTGAATACACATCCTCCTGAGACTGGTTCATAATGATCAAACCATTCTCTTCGAGATGTCATGTGCCACGTCGCTCCTGAATCCATAATCCATGTGTAACAAAATTTGTGCATGCCTTCTGCAACAGTTGCTGCTTCGCTGAATAATTTTTCACCACCGCCTGAAGTACTGGCCATATTTCCTTGAGAACTTTTCTCGATACTCGTACACTCTTTCTTGAAGTGCCCTTTACCGCCACATTTAAAGCAATAAATATTTTTCTTCTTACTTCTCAACTTTGATCTACCTCGTCTTTGGCTCCCACTGGAGTCACGGTCCATAAATCTTCATCTTATCATCGGCAAAGCCTCTGGCTACTTCGAAGTTACCAAACTATCTTCCTTATTTTTGTACCGGCTTTCTTCACTGAGAACCGCAGTTAAGACATCGTCGAATCTTAAAAAGCCCATAAGAATATTGTTGGTTATGTTGATGATAAGTTGATCATATGAATCTGTTAGACTTTGAAGTAGAAGCTCTGCACGTTCATTTTCCCCTATTTTATGCCCCATGGAAGTGAGTTGGGCAAATAGAATATTTAGTGTATTGATATGGTCGGTCATCGATGAGGATTCCGCCATCCGAATAGTATAAAGCCTTCTCTTTAGGAAAATCATGTTGTGTAGCGACTTGACCTCGTACATCTTTGTCAGAGTAACTCAGATAACTTTGGCTATTTTTATCTCAGAGATACTTGAAAAAAAATTTCGTCAGTTATAACCAAGTGTAAATTGGCAACAGCAATATCATTCATCTCATTCCACTTTCCATCATCCATAATTTCCACCTATCTATCTCCAATAGCCGCCAAGCAATTTTCCTTTCTTAAAACTGCTTGTATCTTTATTTTCCACAGCATAAAATTGCTTCCGTTGAACTTTGTTATCTCGTACCTGCTCGCCATTATGTCTACAACAATTTAGTAGACTGAACAAAATAATCCCGCCTTAATAAAATAATCTCAAAAAATCTTTTCTGATGTGGAAGATCAGTCTAGGCTGCAACCACAGAGCATACTCAGAATTTTAAGAAATTTTAAATCAAGGCTCTGATACCACTTGTTGGTCCCACATACGGTAATTTGAGATAATAAAATCCAAAAATAAAGAATAAAATGGACACTGAGATTTACGTGAAAAACCCTTCAAAATTATTAGGGTGAAAAACCACAGGCAAGATGAAAAGAATTCCACTATAATATTTTATCGTATACAACTCACTCACTGTGTTTTCAAAGAGAACACACACTTTCTTAATACAGAAGAACAAACACCTCACAAATATTATAGAACTAAGCACTCAAATGCTATAAGATGAGATAAAACTCAAAGAAATGATGATTTCAGAATGAAGGTGGAGCTCTATTTATAGAGCTTCTTGTCAGTGTGAAAACGCATATATAACGCATTATTCGTCTGAATATCCTTCGTCAAAATGCCAACCTTAGTTTAATTTTTCAAAGTCTACAAAATGTGTTGTCCCTACCTCATTTTTTTTTTCAAATTTGTTGACCAATCATCTTTGCCGACAAAAAATACAGTGGAGAATCCAAATCTACGAAGTTAAGTTATATACATCTTCCACGACATTTACATGTAAAATCTATTGTTATTATTATGTATATAAATGAATCATTGTTTAGAATTATGAATTGCATTTTAAATTATTTATTTTATTAATTAATGATTTTTAATTAATTCAAGAATATATGAATATAAATCTAATCTAAATATACATATAAATATAAATTAATGTCATTCTCTTCATTAAATTAAATAATATCTATATAACTATACATGTAAATATAAATTAATGGCATTCTCCTCATAATATATATAAATATAAATTCATGTCATTCTTTTAACTGTTGCTAGCAAAAAACAGTTGAGTAGTTGTTTTCATGCTCTGAGTGATCCTTGTAGATCTGATAATATCTTGAAGAATGAGCTGGAGAGCAATGTGTGATACATGAGAATCTATTAATTATATAAAATAACAAATATTTGAGAATTGTGATTAGCTCATATGATCAGCCCTAATTGCACCTTCACAAGTGGGGATAATGGGGGAGGCATCATTGGGAACATTTATGTCAACCGGTTGAGTTGGTGTCACTGGTTTGATCAGAAGTAGAACCAACCGTGAAATCGGTGGTCGAAGGACCACAATCTGATTTCTTGTTATGGAAGAAAGCAGGATGTGGCGTCCCAAACATTGCCACATAATCATACAACATATGATGTCTCATGCATAAAAGTTTTCTTTTCAACGACGTAATAATATAATGCATATACGATAGCATAGTGCAATCATCACACTATCTGTATCAGTATAGAAGAAACAGTATAATAAATACACACATAACTCAAATAAGATAATAAGCTATAATCTCTCTATGCACTATCAACTACAGGACTGTTTGACTAGACACACCTAGTCCTTCACCCTTATCATGTCTCACGGCATAGTCCTGTAACATGTCCAATAGAAACAGCCCCCGAAGGTGAGCATACACAAAAACTATCATCGTAATATTTAACAGTTATATTAACAACAACATAAAATATAACTGAAATCATAACAGAAATACTCCAATTGATGTTTCTGGACAATCAAACCATCAACAACATCAACGACATCATTCACATACTACTGCAACAACAACATCAATGATATGTCACACTCCTACTCCGACGACAGCAATATCGTCGAACAACAGCAACGATACGTCGCACCCCTATTTCGGCGACAACAATATCGTCGATCGAACAATAGCAACGATACGTCTCCCAACAACAATTGCCAACAACATCAATGATAATAAACAACAACAAATATAATATCAAATCACTCAATTCTGGTGATTTACCATCATTCAACACAATAGTATTCATCAATAATAAAAACATATGCTTGTACGTCAACACGTACCTGATAATCGAGTATATATGTAAAATCTGGCTACTTCTTTGATCCTGAGGCTTGTGATGTATCTAAATAATTCAACAACAATATCAGATCATTATCACTGTATCAACACAATCATAACAAGCTCAATGCACAACATCAAATAGCCCAATAAAAATTAATTCAACAAAATATAAAACTCGATTATACATCTTCATTGTTCAACAATTAATATTACGGTGTATTTACTTATCAAGACTAACATCAAATACACCATAATAAATTAACTTCAAATAATAGGCTATTTTACAGCATCCGTTAAACTACAAAAACTTTATATCAACATGTAGCTTATATTTCGTAGACTCCGAATATATAATCAGAAATAATAACAGCTGACAAACAACTCTCCAGTTTCAATCCAACGACTAAAATCCCTAATTATAATAAATTGAAAATAATTCAAAATAACACCACTATAATCTTCCCTTCTTCGTTAAAATCATACGCTACTCGACAATCTTCAATTTCTGTATGATTTAACAATTTTTCATATTTATTCCAGGAATCGACGAATTTCAAATATCACCAAAACTATAAAATTTATACATCAAATAGAAGACGTCATGTCAATGATCCCAGAACTGAAGGCGGTTCGTCGATTGGATAAACCGATAAGTCGTAAGATCGAAAAGAAAATTGAAATGTTGTTTCCTCTCCTCTGTCTCAGCACTTGGTCTAAATACTTTCTGATGCGGTGGAATTGAATCACCTCCTCAATTTTCAATTTTTTTAATATTATATTATATTAATAAAATAATATACTATATTATATTTAACATTTTTAATATTAATGTATCCGTTTGGACCAGTCAAACGATCACATTTTTCAAAACTCAAAACATGAAACTTCTATATCTTTGAGTTTTCTACGTTATATTCAAATTTCAAATCATTTGGACTTCATATGACCAAAATATGTCATATTTCATTCTTTATAAATCGTTAATTATTTAGTAATCTCACATTACTAAATCAACAACTTGTGATATTTACTTCAGGCATTACAGTTTCTACCCTCCTTAAATGAATTTCGACCCCGAAATTAATCAACAAAAGTAATAACATGCATAAATAAAGATACGTCATACCATCAGAATAAGTAGGGGTAGAGCTCCCTCATATGCCGCTCTGTCTCCCAAGTGGCCTCTTCGACACCTCTATGCTCCCACTGAACCTTCATCATCGGTATAAGCTTACTACGAAGATTTCGTTCAGATCGATCCAAAATACAAACTGGCCTCTCAACATAAGACACATCAGGATCTAATTGGACCTCAGAAATATCCAACACATGTGAAGGATCTGGCTCATACTTCGGCAACATCGACATGTGAAACACATCATGAATATCAGATAAAGATAGAGGTAGAGCCAATCGATAAGCCAAAGTGTCTATCCGCTGAAATATCTCATACAGGCCAACATATCTCGGTGCCAACTTTCCTTTCATTGTGCCACAAAACGGAGAAACTTTCAAAAATACTCGATTGCCCTGCTGAAACTCTAAGGGTCTTCGTCTTTTATTTGCATAGGCGGCATGTCTATCTTGAGCTGCTTTCAATCGCTGCTGTATTAAATTTAATTTCTGTTCCATCTCTTGAATCATCTCATGGCTTGTAACTACTGCTCGATCAACATTATCCCAGTATAATGGAGATCTACAAAGTCTCCTATACAATGCTTCAAATGGAGCCATCTGAATATTATTCTGATAACTATTGTTATATGCAAACTCCACCAATGGAATAGATGACTGCCAAACAGATTTAAAATCCATAACATAAGCACGCAACATATCCTTTAGCGTCTGAATAGTACGCTCAGTCTGACCATCTGTCTGAGGATGATAAGCCGTACTCAATCTTAACTCTGTCCCCATCGCAGTCTGTAATCCTTCCCAAAAATGAGAAGAAAATCGAGGATCTCTATTAGAAGTAATAGACATTGAAATCCCGTGCAACCGTACAATCTCTCGTATATACAACTGTGCCATCTTCAAATATGTACTATTAATACTATAGGGTATAAAATGTGCAACTTTCGTCAATCGATCAGCAATTACCCAAATAGCATCAATAGTTCTAGTGCTCGTTGGCAAATGAGTCACAAAATCCATCGATATATGCTCCCATTTCCAAGTCGGTACTTCTAAACTCCTTAGTTCACCTTCTGTCCTTCTCCTCTCAGCTTTGATCTGTTGAAAATTGAGACATCGACGTACAAAAGAAATCACATCACGTTTCATTCCCTTCCACAAAAAATGAGAGCATAGATCCTTAGACATCCTCTTGCCACCAAGGTGGATAGAATACCGACTATAATGTGCACGCCACAGTAGGTCCTGGTGCAACTCAGATGCTTCAGGAACTACCCATCTATCATTCATCCTCAAACTACCATCATCAGCTACTCTAAAACGAGTATCTTGTTTCCGAGAAACTAACTCATTCCCGTTGAACTCTCTCATCTGTCATCTGTGCCTCACGAATACAACCATAATAAGGTTCAGCTAATAAGGTAGATACCTGGATAGGAGTCGTTGCGATATCAAAACCGTATCCAAAGGAACAACAAGACATCATCATAGCTGATAAACGATTCACATCCTCTGTGGTACAGCTCACTTTACGACTCAATGCATCAACTGTAAGATTAGCTCGACCAAGATGATACTCAATCTCACTGTCATAATATTTCAACAAATCTAACCACTTTCTCTGTATCATATTCAACTCTGTCTGTGTAAACAAAAATCTCAAACTCTTATGATCCGTATGAATCGTAAACGATGTACCATATAAATAGTATCGCCATATTTTCAAGGCAAAGATAATGGCTGCCAACTCCAAATCATGCACATGGTACCTTCTTTCGTGTGGCTTTAGTTGTCTCGAGGCATATGCCATAACATGTCGATCCTGCATCAAAACACATCTAAACCATGTAATGATGCATCAGTATAAACAAAAAACCTCTCGTTTTCTGTAGCGATTAATAACACCGGTGCGGTCATCAGTCGGTGCTTCAACTCCTGAAAAGTCCTCTCACATGCTTCAGACCACTGAAATCACACAACTTTCTGAGTCAATTGTGTCAAAGGTCTAGCAATATTTGAAAATCCCTCGATAAATCGACGATAATAACCTGCTAAACCTAAGAAACTACGGATCTCCGGTAAAGATGTAGGTGCAGACCACTGCAACACAGCTTCAACCTTCGTTGGATCAACAGAAATCACATCTCTTGATATAACATGACCCAAGAAGACCACACGAGTTTGGCATACAATTTTCTATCTCACAATACCTGTAATGTTGAATGCAAGTGCCCTGCATGCTAAACCTCACTCTTGGAATATATCAACACATAATCAATAAACACAATAACAAACTGATCGAGCTAAGGAGGAAATACCATATTCACCGAACTCATAAACACAGCTGGAGCATTCGTCAACCCAAACGGCATAATTAAAAACTCATAATGCACATATCTGGTCCTGAATGTTGTCTTCTGGATATCCTCATCTCTAACTCGTATCTGATGATATCCTGACCTCAAATCAATCTTTGAATACATTGAGGTTCCCTGCAACTGATCAAACAAATCATAAATACGAGGGATGAGATATTTATTCTTAATCGTTACCTTATTCAGTTGTCGATAGTCAATACAAAGCTGCATTGTTCCATCATTCTTTCTCACAAATAGGACTGGTGCACCCCAAGGCGATAGACTAGGACGAATGTATCCCTTGTCCATCAAGTCCTGTAACTGGGCTTTCAACTCTCTCAATTCTGCTGGTGCCATTCTTTAAGGAGCACGAGAAATAGGGGAAGTACCTGGCATCAACTTAATCCCAAACTCCACCTCACAGGCTGGTGGGAAGCCTGGAATCTCCTCAGAAATACATCGGCAAACTCATCAACTACAGGTATCTCCTCTATTCCCACCTCCTTCTTCTTCTCTGTCACATTTACAGCATAAATAAGATCTCTCATGTCCATGCTCCAATAATTGAGACATCTGGATAGCAAATACCAACGGAACACGGGGACGAGAACCTTTCCCATAAAAGGTCCAATGCTCTTTCTGATCTGTGTAAAAATATACTACCCTGCTGATAACAATCAACAGTCGCACAACATCTCCTCAGGACATTAATTTCCACAATACAATCAAAATCAGTCATCTCCAGAATAATCATATCAGATCTCAGCTCGTAGCCCTCGTAAGAAATAATACCATCTGATATCATAGATACGACTGATGTATCAACTCCAAATGGTGTTGAAACAGAAAGAGGCATAGACAATGGAGACGGGCGCATATGGTGCTCAACCACAAACCTTTTCGATATAAAAGTATGCGACTGTATCAAATAGAATATAAGCAGGATAAGAACATAAATAACACTTACCCGTTATCATCTCCTATCGTGCCTCCTCTGCCTGCTCTCATGTCAAAGCATACACATGTGCCTGAGGTGGACCAGCTCCTTACATACGTGGCTGTCCTCCAGAAGGTCGTGGTGTAAATTGTTGAGGCTGTCGTCCTCATCTATCTGAGGATCTACCTCTATCATTCCTGGGCTCTCGTTGTCCCTCACGACTAGGACAATGTCTGGCTATATGGCCCACACCGCCACTCAAAACAAGTGATCTCAGGTCTGTGTGCACTATCTGATCAGATGAGGTCCCCCACAACGAAAACATCTCACTCCTCTAGGATCTCCTCTCTGCACCTGAACAGACTGAGAACTACCCCCACGACTCTCAACACGTCGTGAATCAAATCGACGCTTCCCAGATGAGGATGAAGAAGAAGATGAACCCTTCTGATATTTAAAAGATTGTCCCTGCAGTCGCAATGATTCCGTAGTCATCTCTGATAATCGTCCCTGAGCCCCATACTCCTGCATCACCAACTCAGCCATCTCAACCCTCGTCACTGCATCCTCAAATGATATCGGGTTATTTGATTGCACGCGATCAAATAACTCTAACTTCAACCCTATCAAGAAATGCCTCATCTTAGCATGAACATTCGTACCAACATGTGGCACATATTTCAACAATGCAGAATACCGAGACTCATAATCAACAACAGACATACTACCATGTCTCAAATCCTCAAATTCTCGTTCTTTCTTTTGTCTGGCTGCTATAGAAAAATACTTATCAAGAAAACGAGATCGAAACACATCCCAATCAAGAGTTCGGCCCTGGGCTCTCATTCCAGCCTCAGTCGTCTGCCACCACGATAGTACATCCCTCGAAAGATGGAATGTAGCCAATCGTAACCAAGCAGACCTAGCACATGGAGCAGTCACAAATATCTACTCTATCCTCTCAATCCACTCCTCTGCTCGCTCACCAGTCTCAAAGCTATCGAATCTCAGAAAAAGATAAATGCTAAACTGTGTCAAACTCAACTCACCGGGCAATAAAGGCTGATCTGCAGATGCTTGTCCCATAGGAGGAGGTGGCGGTGGATTCATCTTCCCAAACCCACTGTCAACCTCTTCTGTTTCCTCATGCGGATGTACCTGTTCTCTAGCTGCCATCACTGGAAATCAAATTGTTATCATAACATTTAACAATTACAATCCAATAATCATCATCACACCTTCCGCACGAAAGCATACGCAACTAAATACCAATCAATCATATCAAGAAATCAGCAAAAACAAGTCAAATGCATAGACACACGTAGATAATATCGCCATCCAACTCCCTCATCACAAGCCAAACTCCTAACCATCACAAAAATCTAACATATGCTCTGATAGCACCACGTGTGGCACCCCAAACCTTGTCACGTAATCATACAACATGTGACGTCTTATATCTAAAAAATTTCTTTTCAACGACATAATAATATAATGCATATACGATAACATAGTGCAATCATCACACTATCTACATCAATGTAGCAGAAACACTATAATAAATTCACACATAACTCAAATAAGATAATAAGCTATAGTGTTTCTATAACTATCAACTACAGGACTGTTTAACCAGGCACACCATCCTCCACCTCTATCATGTCTCACGGCATAGTCATGTAATATGTCCAACAGAAACAGCCTCCGAAGGTGAGCATACACAACAATCATCAGCGTAATACATAGTAGTTATATGAACAACAACACAAAATATAACCGAAATCATAACAGAAATACTCCTTTTGCTGTTTCTGTACAATCAAACCATCAACAATATCAACGACATCACTCCCATACTACTGCAACAACAACATCAACGATACGTCGCACCCCAACTCCGACGACAACAATATTGTCGAACGAACAACATCAATGATACGCCGCATCCCCTACTCCGGCGACAACAATATCGTCGATCGAACAGCATCAACGATACGTCGCACCCCTACTCCGACGACAGCAATATCGTCGATCGAACAACAACAACGATACATCTCCCAACAACGACTGCCAAAAAAATCAACAATAATAATAAACAACAAATATAATATCAAATCACTCAATTCCGCTGATTTATCATCGTTCAACATAATAGTATTCATCAATACTAAACAATAAAAACATATGCTCGTACGTCAACACGTACCTAATAATCGAGTATATATATAAAATCTGGCTATTTCTTTGATCCTGAGGCTTATGATGTATCTAAATAATTTAATAATAATATCAATCATTGTCACCTGTATCAACACAATCATAACAGGCTCAATGCACAACATCAAATAGCCCAATAATAATTAACTCAACAAAATATAAAACTCGATTATACATCTTCATCAGTCAACAATTAATATTCTGGTGTATTTAGTTATCAATACTAACATCAAATACACCTTAATAAATTAACTTCAAATATTAGGCTATTTACAACATCCGTTAAACTACGAAAACTTTATATCAACATGTAGCCTATATTTTATAGACTTCGAATATATAATCAGAATTAATAACAATTGAAAAACAACTCTCCAGTTTCAATCCAACAATTAAAATCTTTAATTATAATAAATTGAGAATAATTCAAACTAATACCACTATAATCTTCTCTTCTTCGTTAAAATCATACATTACTCAACAATCTTCAATTTTTGTATGATTTAACAATTTATCAGATTTATTCCAGAAATAGTTGAATTTCAAACATCACCAAAACTATAAAATTTATACCTCAAATCGAAGACCTCATGCCAACGATCCTTGAACTGAAGTCGGTTCGTCGATTAGATAAAATGATAAGTCGTAAGATCAAAAAGAAAATTGAAATGTTGTTTCCTCTCCTCTGTCTCACCTCTTTGTCGAAATGCTTTCTGATGCGGTGGAATTGAATCACCGCCTCAATTTTCAATTTTCTTTTTTTAATATTATATTATATTATTAATATAATATAATATATTTAACATTTTTAACCTCGATATATCCATTTGGAATAAGTTAAACGATCACATTTTTCAAAACATGAAACTTCTATATTTTTGAGTTTTCTACGTTATATTCAAATTTCAAATCATTTGGACTTCATAGGACCAAAATATGTCATATTTTATTTTTTAGAAATCGTTAATCATTTAGTAATCTCACATTACTAAATCAACAACTTGTGATATCTACTTCAAGGCATTACACATGATCAGGTTTCATTGTGTTAACTCATTCTTAAGTTTCCTCTTCCATCCTTATTTCTGCAATCATGGCATATTCCGCCTCAACATAAACCTCAAAAGTTTGGGCAATGGTAGTTCGAGCATTTGAAATTCTTGCCTTATGGAACAAACTTTAGAGGCAGTAGAGATAATGTTAAATTCCAAGTGAGAGATTACTGCATAGTCATCGAGAGCTGTCTGATTTTGTGGTTTATAATTTTTTTCTTTTCGAAGAACGATCAAACACCGAAGACTTTCTCTCAGCTGTAAGTCGATAAAAGCTCTTCGGCCGAGAGCTAACTAGATATCCTCTGTCTCAGCTAGATCTAGCATTTGACTCTCCAGGGTGGCCAACTCTTCCAACAGCTCCTCCTGAAGAATGATCTTGAAGGAGACAGATGTTGTATTAAAACTAACTCAAGTATTGAAGACGGTTGACAGAAGAATGAAGATGTTTTACATATGGTTTGATGATATCAATTGTTATGATCAAGCGCTTACTACCATGCAAAAATGTTATAGTTGTTAGTCATTGCACAATTTTATTTTCTGATACTTGTGACAGCACAAAGTGCACCAACTTGGGTGTAAATGCTTCGTTTTCATCGTCCAAGTCTTACGCGTTACATAATCCATGGCCAGTTTCTCTTCATTTTCTGAGGAATATGGACTCATGGCGGCCCGACTTAGTATGGTCATGATCACGAATGTGTTCTAAGTGATCATGGACCTATTTTTTGGAAGTGTTGTTGTGGTGTTGATTTAAAATAAATTAAGAGGGTTCACCTAATTCTCTGTACCATGTGTTTTTTTATATACACCCATGCCGAGATTATTTAGACAATTTTGTTCAGTTGGTGTAAGGAAAGTTAGCAAGTCTTATTATTCGTTGTGCAGGGGAAGACCACTTTATAATTTTTATATAGAAGATTTTGTTCCAACCTTTTTTTGTTGTTGTGGCCAAGATAGAATTTCTTTTTCAATGTTTGATTCGTTCTTTATAGTCCATGTGATGTGGTTTTGATTTTCTTGGATGTAGGGGCGTAGCCAGAATTTCAAAATATGGGGGGCTAGAAAATAAAAAAAATCAATATAGAAATCAATACAACATTTTCCACGTGACATAAAGATTAAGTGCAATCCACAATTTTCACAATATAATCATCAAATATTGATAAATATTTTCCAAAAGTTCAAACACAAATCATATGAAAGAGTACTACGCATGATAATTAAAAAAACTTACGCGAAAGAGAGTAACTTAAATAATAAACACTACTTTAGTCCCAACCTTCGATTTTTCAAAAGATCAAATCTATCAATTATGTAATCTATATCAATGTCATGAGCAATCTCTCTCTCAATATACAAAACCATTGCATTGTTTAAATATTTCTGCTCCATTTTGTTGTGAAGTGGTGTCTTGAGAAGTTTCATCCCTGAAAATGCTCGCTCAGTTGTAGCAGTGGAATCTGGAAGAGTCAAGATCAAACGAATCAGTCTATCAATAATGAAATAAATCCTCGACTTCTTTGTTTCAACTAGTAGTCGGCACAATTTAGGAAGAGAATCAACATCTTTAAACCCCAAATCCTCAAATACATCGAGCATGTAATGATCCAATTGAGTCTTCAAATGTTTCATGTCATCTTTGGAAAAATCATTGAGATAAAATTTATCAATCAAAGAATAAATAGCATCACTGGGATTCAAGGCTTCACAAAGAGTGAGAAGCTCTATTGAGATGAATATTCCAATTTCCAGGCGCTCCTGAAGCTGTAAGAGATGAGCTTTTTTTTTATATCATTTTTTTACTTTCTCTTTTTTTTTCTTTTCATTTTATTTTTGTAATGGATGGACTTAAGGAAATAATTGGACTACACTATGTCTATATTAAAAAAATTGATAATTTTTGCTGGGCTTGAGCCCAGCCTAGCCCATACTATGGCTACGCGATGTTGGATTCTATTATGGAGTCAAGGAAATCATTTTATTATTTTATTTTTGTTGGCGAATGAAAATTCGATTTTATACATCTCGTTCTCTTATCTTATTTCTTTGTTTTTCGGAATTGCTAACTTTCGATATTTACAGTGTTTTTAAGAAAAAAATCAATAATCATGGAAATTATTTATTTCCTCATAACTATCTAGATAATTGGTTACGTGGTCCGCAGACACTTACTGTGAAGAAAATAAATTCACCAGCTTTGATGTTAAAGATCTTATGAGCGTCATGTGAGAGATTTCTCGGTTGCATCGTCCAAATACAACGGAAAGTATTGCTTTGAGCATGGAAATTCTGCATCACTCCAATGAATATAGCAGACATTAACATGGAACAACCATGTCAAGATTATATTCAGGATTGTAAGAGCATTAGGCCATCTCCAACGCTGCACCATTTTGGTGCAGCATTAACATCTCCAACGGGGCGCTCTTGCGCCAATTTGGCGCAGGGGTTTTCTATTTTTTTTATTTTTTATTTATATTTATTATGAATATTTATGTTTAAAATTATAAATATTATTTGAATAATAGTATATTATTGATTTTATTATTTGAATAATTACATATTTAATCATAAAAATTATAAAATAATAATAGTTCATTTTTTAAAAATATTTATTTATTTACTTTAATTATAATATTTAAAACTAATTTTTTTATGATTTTTAATTAATATAATTGAATACAAATACAAAATTAAAAATATATTAAATAAAATATAATAATTAATATATGTAAAATAAAAAGAATATTTCGAGAATATTCTTTTTGGTGTAAGATTTGAAGTAAATGGGTTGGAGATGAATGTTGTATTTGGTGCAGAAATCGCACTATTTTAGTGTGAAATTTTTACCAAAATAGATTTTATGGTTGGAGATGACCTTAGAGTAAGTTTAAACAGCAGCTGAAGAATTTAATGATATATTTTCACTATTCAAGTATTTTCAATGTATTTGTAAATACATATCTTCTAGGATTTTCTCACTTGGTTTTGTACAAAACCCTTCAAATTTGAATGAAATATGTTTCATTTTTTTCCTTCTAATTTCAGCATATAGTTAGCTTGTTCTTTCCTCTGCTATTTTATGTAGATACCGTCAAGAGGTATGTTCACCCACATTTACATGTACATGAACAATGTTTGATAGTACGAAAAAATAATTATAAAACATGCAAACATACGATTAAAACAGACGTTTTTTAAGATAAATATTCTAACATGACATCTACTTAAATATTTTTTTATTTAAATTGTATTTTTTTTATTTAAATTGTATTTTTCCGAAAAATTGTCTAAATAAATAAAACTATACATATATATTTATTAAATATAAATCGTTATTATTTTCATTAAACATAAATAAATAAAATAGACAACTCAGAGGGTAAGAATATGGGTTCAATTAAGCTAGATAAATTGTGAGCTATTCTTTTATTGGAACGTGATGTTTTTCTTATTTCTTAAACTCATTCCCTTTGTGTGTGGGTTAATGATTTATTAAAAGTTTTGTCTGCACTACAAATTCAGTGATCATTATTGATCTAATATGTGGGATATAAATTTATTGTAGTACAATAGTGGTCATTGGAGTCATCATGAGGGTAATATCCTTGAGTAGATTAAATTATACTTTAATTTTTAATTATAATTAAACTCCGATAAAAACTTCATTGAGGTGTTTCAGATGTGGTCATTTTATTGCAAGTGTTTTGTTCCAACTTGTTTTTTGGTATTATGTCTTCTAGGTCTGAACCCTTGAGTTGTGTTTGGATTGATAAAATTTAAATCTATTAATTTCACAATCCTTGACTTGCTTGGATAGATAAAATTCAAGTAGATCATTTCATGTCAAATTATGTAATTTCAAAAAATTTCACAAAAATAGTTAGATAAATGTATATGGAAATGAAAATTAATACAAGAGAAAAAAATGACTAAAGAGAATATACTAGATCTACATGAATAACCATTTTTATTAACGATATCGTGGAAAATATCAATGACTAAAGTAATCAATTTCAAAATAATATATTTTTTTACATGTAAATAAATATATATTATGAGTAGTTTTAATGATATCTTTATAAAAATTACAAAATATGAATATATGAAATAAGAAAAAAAATGATTTTGAAATAGTGAAATCATAAGATAAAATATTCATTTGTAATGAATTGACAATGTATTGATTTGAATTACAAACATTTCACAAACATATATTAATTTGTCTTTGTCGTAGCTCGATATGTATATCAAATTTACAAGTTTTATGGGGAAAAACAAGTTAGACTTGAATCTATTATCTTTGTTATCATATTTCAATTAACGGTTTGACCAAATAAAAATGACAAATAAAGATATCATTTGATGATTTCAAATAATACGGATACCTCAAGGAAAAAGGTTAAAATATTGTGTATAATTTTTCTGAAACGACACCCTCTACTTCTTGAATAAGAAACCCTTTGGCGTAAAAACATTACCTCCTCAAGCCAGCTAGAAGCCATTTCTATTAGTGCCATTTGTTCTTCACCTCAACACATTCAGCACCCCAACCATTAAAAGCGCCCAACACTGTTCTTTAATACAAGTTTGCTAACATTGGTGAAACATCAGAGGGTTTACTCACCATAGCAAACAAGCATTGTTAAAAATAGAATATCTGCACACCGTAGAAGACGATTATCGTTATGCACATCGTCGCGAGCCATATGGTTAAACAGCATCATTTGATATCATTTCCCCCAGCGTTTACAGAAAAATAATATAAGATCATAAGGTACTTGTTCATCATCAAGTATGCTAACACTTCTAGTGTGCCTCGCACAATCTTTGCACTTTCTATATAAATCATCAAAGAAAGCTGACCATAACCAGAATCAGCTACAAACATCGCTCAGTGGTCTTGCTCTGTCATTTGTAATACAGATTTTCTTTTCATTTTCACTTGTACCAATATGTTCTTTAATGGAAGTTATCTTTTCTTCATCAATGGCTTCCGTCATATCTGCTAAATATGGTATCAGAGAGCTACTTTGCTCTGCTGTGATTTTTTTTTCCTCTTTCGATTCCTATGGACTATAATATAAAATAACAATTGGAACAAGAGAAATAAACAAATGGAAAAAGTGATTGGAACTAGCGATAACTTGAAAAAAAGGTGAAGCGATAACGAATTTTGATGTAAAATGTGATTATGCGAGTGCACACTCACACCACACGCTTAGGATTTTCAAATAGACGATTTTAAAAAATATAGCAGAATTCCTAACTTTGTCTGCTAAGTAAGCAAGATAAAAACATTTACACAAATAACTTCTTCAGGAAAAAAAGGAAGGAAAAGAATGAAAGAATGAAAGAAACAGAATACAAAGAGTAGCAGTAGGTATACTGCACGAGTCTTTAAAACCTGCAAAAAAAAAATAATAATAACTGACAAGAGACCACATAATTGCCATTTGATAGATTTTGGAACCCCTCTCCTGTTCTATATTTTTTTTTTGGGAATAAATAGGTATGGATCAGTATAAGACTCCATCAAGAAGTTGATGACTGACAAAAAAGAACTATAAAAGTCGATGTTCCATAAACCCAAGGAAAAATTTAATGATTGACATCCGGCACGAATAGTGAAGGCAAGGAAGAGTTAGAGAAAGGTTAGTCAGTTACCCACAATAGAGTAATAGTTTCAGTGCCCATGCATGGTCAGAAATTGCCTGCTTACTTGGACGGTAAGGCTGAAATGCTAGTCAACTTCCTGTCAGCACAAGTCTAAAATAGAGATGAGAGAAAATTTGAGATCGAATTCGGTTAGACGAGCTCAAATGTGAGGACAATAGCAAACACTCATATGAGAATTAATACATAAATTTAGTCATAAGACAATTACTACAGAATATCCAATTCATAACAAATTACACTTATAAACTGACACTTCATCATATGTATGTATACATTGGAAAAGCTAATATACTTAATTCAGATTACATGTGGAATCCTACACAGATACAACTCTAACCTCCAACATCTTATGTCGAATTCAAGGTAACTTTTGGTCTTCCATGATGGAAATTGCCTTGTTATTCAACGGCAAATACTCAAAAGAGGATTAATACATAAATTTAGTCATAAGACAATTATTACAGAAGACAAAGTTACATAAAGAGTTGTATCTAAGTAGTTTCAACTGCAGGAGCTCTATGGTAGATAATCGACACATTTGAACTTACAGGATCTGCATGATACTGGCCATAAAATGCATAAACACCAATTGTAACAATGATGAGGACTACAAATCTCACCCAGGCTTCATAGTGCAGCTGCAACATGAAGAATAAAACAACTTGGTCTTCATTGTTTCTTCAAATTTAAATTCAAGGTTATGTGAAGCGATGGTTTTGTACTCAAAATGCAGAACAAGATAATGATTCAATTACCTGGGCAAACAAAAAAATGTTGATGAAAATGCTAATGGAAGGAATTATGGGAACTCCAGGACAAGAAAAACCCGGTGGATCTGTATACGCCTACAATAGCACATCAAGGCATTGTACAACCCTCGTCAATAACAAATAACTAATGGAGCACACATTTTCTATTATGCATATTGTTTTTCAAGAGTCATGCACTCATGCTTATTCCTAATCAATGAAAAATATAAGTGGACGCACTTTCATGCCAGTCTGAAAAGCAAAGCTTCTATTTTTTTTCCATGGTGAGATATCAACTGAAATTGCATATCTATCAGAACAGAACGTGAGACAAGAAGTTTGTATCAGAGTGAAGATTTAAGTTAAAGAATTCAGAAAGAGAAGTGTATCATGTTGTATCCGACGAATTTAGAAGAAAACATATCATGATGTTAAAAGATTGTATCCCAGTTCAGTAGACGAATTCGAGGAGAAGTGTAACCCAATTCACAATTAAAAAGTTCATTTAATAAATTTGTTTCATTGCGTGAAAGAATAACAGGAAGTAGATGCAAATCGAATAATAAGAAACTAAAATCCATGAGCAGTGAAGAATCTCTAGTAGAAACACATGTACTAAATCAACCAACCACAATAAATAATTCATAGTTTTAGACAACTGAGTTTGTTTTCGGCTACTATCAACGAATGGCTATTGAATTTCTCTGTGCATTGAAACTTTTAGAACTTCAATGTGGAAGAGGAAGAATCATAACATCCCTAGTTTCTTATCCTAGTCTCTAAAACCAGAGGAATATATGTACATTTCTCTTACAAAGACTCTTAAAACAAATGAGTAAGTTGTGGTCTGCATAACATGAAGTTCACACGGTATTTCATTTCACCATGATTGTTGCACCATTAATAATTGCATGCCAAAAAGGACATCTTAACAACCCCCCCCCACCCCCGCACCCCCCCCCCACCCCAAAGCCACAAAATGCACTCACAGGTCCCTTCATAATGGAAAGACCAAGGCAGTCAGTAGAGTTCACCCTAGATGAGTTGAAGTTCTGGTTGATTTAAGTTTTTTGGTCCGTGTATTTATTAATCCAAGTCAATGCCTTCTTGTGAACATGTTTATGCATAGAATTGCACATAAAAATTGTGGATGCAATAAAGTTCCCAAAGATCGTTGCACCATCCTGTGCATGTGGTAATCGAACTTACTTGCCGCAGACAAAGAGCCACACCAGAGAAGATAGCAATAATAATAGCAACAAGCACGAGTACAAATGAAGCACCAAAGCGGAAGAAGACACCAGCAGCAAAACCACAACAGGCAACTGTAAGGAGACAAATGACACCCTCCACCCATTTAGAAATCCACTTGGTAGAAGCCTGACTTGAAGTGTTATCCTTCAAACGAAGAGTCACAACACATGCTGAAACTACAGAATACCCTGTCTGAAAAGAATCATTCACATGAGTGGCATGATCCATTTGTCACAATTACAATATCAAAGTTTCTTTAAATAAATAAATTTAAGATTTTCAATTTGCCACGCGTTGTCTATGGGATACACTGCCACAAATTATGGGACTCCAGAAATTAAGAAACCTTCCTACTATTATCAATATCAGGGGAATGAAATTGAAATGTCAAAACCGACGTACCAAAGATCCAACTGATAGGATATGTGAGAGCACATGCACGTTCAAAAGTCCTGCCAAGATACTGGCAATAATACCAACCCAAACTTGTGAATGAATTGGGGTATGTCTTGTCGTGTGTACTTTGGAAAATATAGCTGGTAGCAAACCATCCCTTCCGAGACCGAGATATAGCCGAGACTAATTAGAAAACATGATACATTTACTTTTTAGAAATGGGAAGACCTAAATTTAGTCTCTAATTGGAAATAAAAAGGCACACATTCACCTGGACGTAAAGCCCAACCAGAAGTGTTGTAGTAAGGCCAGCAACAGCACCAAAGCTGATTAAAACAGATACGAATTTCAAGCCCTTGGATGTGAAAGCTTCAGATAGAGGAGCATCTTCTCCAAGATATTGGTATGGAACCATTCCAGTAATCACTAAACAGACTCCAATGTACAATGCAACACAGATCAGGAGACTACCAATTATGCCTAATGGTAAGTCCCTCTGAAACAAAAGTTCAAAAATAAGACAATGGAAAAATTTGGCATCCTTAACAGCATAAACAATGTTATTTACACCAACTAGCGGAGCCAAAAACAAAACCTCAAGGGGACAAATTCTACCTTTGTCATAACTCATACCTGAGGTCTCTTGGATTCTTCTGCAGAATTAGCAACTGCATCAAATCCTACATATGCGAAGAAGACAACTGTTGCTCCGGTAAGTACTGATTTAACTCCATTTGGGGCAAAAGGAGTCCAATTTGAGACGTCAACCTCAAAAGCTCCAACAACAATAACCATAAGAACAATGACCACCTGCAAAAGATTTATTGATCTGTCAGCCCTCTCAAACCCCTGATGCTTCTTTCTAGTTCAACCTTGTAAATGAGAAAACGAGAAGTACGGAAATAACATTTGATGTTCTTGCATTATTGACATATATTTGGAAGGCGACATATTAAACACTGAAATTTTGTATCAGGTCCAAATCATAAGCTTTATTTCAGAAAATTAAAAATTAGAGAGACCATATAGAATTCCCTGATGTGCTTTATTCTCTATAGTTTCCTGAAATAGCTCCATAATTTCAAAATTACTTATTCTTCCAAAGGAATACCAAGATGCAGGTTTATCCAGAAAGAAGAAACACCAAAAATAAATAAAAATTTATTTGCTCTAGGTTCAAACAATAATGCATCTCAAGCAGTACAAGGATAATGTATTACGCATAATGTCGCAGTGAACTTTTAATCAGTGTCACCAACATCTACGCCTTTCACCTAGAGTTCCTAAACACAAGAAATCAACAACCACCTTAATTTTATACGGAAATAGCAAGTAATTTAATCCAGAAATATGTAATTTTTATTTTCTCTTCCAAACATACCAACTGCTTAATCCATATCGATGTCATTATATGATCTAACAACCAAAGCTTTATCTACCACCTAGAATAATACGTATACATACAAAATTTTCTATTTTAACCAGGTCATTTTGGGATCAAAGGCATAGAAATATACCGTATGAACTAATTATTACCAGCAAATGCTTCTATTGATGCCAGTTTACTTCCATTGGAAAACAAGGAATGAAAGAAATATAGACAACCTTTGTTACTGTCATGGATGAATTCAGAATAGAAGACTCTCCAACACCCAAACAAAGGATGAATGTCAAGAGAGCTAGGAGAATAGGAGCCAATATATTAATAGATAATGCTCCAAAAACTTCTTCACCATGACCAACCCAGCTTGGGATGTTACCCTTGAGGAAAGGGATCAGCTCTAACAAGGAAACCACATAGCTCGCTAAGCTGCGTGCTATGCTAGCTGCACCTATATGATAGTCAAGCATCAATTGAACAAACACTAGAAAAGCGGTTAGCTCGTTGAAAGCGGTGTATGTATACAGGTAAGCCCCTCCAACAACTGCGGGAAAGCGAGAGGCTAGTTCGGCGTAACAAAGCGCGTTGAGAACACAAGATGCCCCTGCTACGATGAAGCTAATCGTAACTCCTGCATCGGGGTAACAACAATGGTGTTATGCCATGACACAGAATGACAATTGGAATAAAGAAACTCGAAATGACTTGCGAGATGCCCCCAAAGGACGAATATTGATGCAATGCATCCGCTTCAATCGAAAAAACTCACCCGGACCGGCGTCGCGAGCTACAGTCCCGGTGACGACAAATATCCCCGCGCCAATCGAAGCTCCGATTCCGAGGAGAATGAGCTCCAAAAGGCCCAGCCGTCGGATGAGACCCTCGCCGGAGCTCGTCCGGACGTTAGTTTCCGAATCCCGCGACAAAGGTTTCGACCTCAGCGCCGATGACCTGAAATGAGAAAACCATGACGAATAGGGTGACGTCATCCAGCTCTGCCAAATTCCAATATTTTCTATTTTTGTTTGTGTTGTTGCCAGAGGACAGGAGAGAAACAACGCACGTACGATGATTGTATAGATTTGGATGAGTAATTTACAATTCTACCCAAGGCGATTAATTCCAACCCACTGTCCTTTTTTTGGTACAGATGTTACATGGTAATAAAGTGATATTTCAATTGCATTCTATTCTTTGTGATCCGTATAACCTCGTTTTTTCCCAAAAAAATCCTACTTTAGATAAAATTACAAAGTAGAACTGTTGAAAATAGGTAACAAAGACAATCGTTGTATCATGATTATCGTTACAAAAGGTGTCGGCAAAGTCAATTGTGTATTAAATGAGTCAACAAAGGTTGGCAAAATAATTGTCAAAATGGCCTAAACAAATTTTGAAACGGAAGGTTACGTTCATACGAAGAAATGCATATATAAATAGATGCATTTCTTCATCAGTTGGTGCATCTCATTTACAAGCCTCCTCTTGAGTTTTCTTATTCATCCTATTAGTTCTATAATATTTGTTAAGTGTTTGTTCTCCTGTATTAAGAGAGTGTGTGTTCTATTTGGAAACACAGTGAGTGAGTTGTACACCACAAAATATTATAGTTGAATTCTTTTCATCTTGCCCGTGGTTTTTATCATAATAATTTTTAGGGGTTTTTCACGTAAATTTCATTGCCAGTTTATTCTTTATTTTCGGATTTATTATTTCAAATTACCGCAAGTGGGACCAACAAGTGGTATCAGAGCCTTGGTTTAAAATTTTGAGTATGCTCTGTGGTTGCAGCCTAGACTGATTTTCCACATCAGAAAATATTTTTTTGATATTTTTTATTTAAGGCGGGAATATTTTGTCTATTCTACTAAAATTGTTGTAAACATAATGGCGGGCAGGTACAAGATAGCAAAGTTCAACGGAAGGAATTTTATGCTGTGGAAAGTAAAGATACAAATAGTTTTAAGAAAGGAGAATTGTTTGGCGGCTATTGGAGATAGACCGGTGGAAATTATGAACGATAGAAAGTGGAATGAGATGATTGATAATGTTGTTGCCAATAATTGTAACTACTAAAAGTTTCGCATGCATGCGCGCTACAGAAAAATATAACATAAAGAAAAATGATCTTAAACAATTGACAGTAAAAATAGCGCAGTTTAAAATAACCAAACTCATCCAATGATATACGTAAACATAAATGAATAAAAATCTTAAAAACATCAACGTATAAAAACTTTCATATCCTCTCAAATCTCCTAAATCCTAATGCGGAAAACATGCGATCATCGGGTCGTGTCACCGCACCAGGTCTGCCTACTCAGAGTTCGGCATCTCCAGTCCTCTCATCCTCAAGCTCAACTGCATCACACACGCCTAGTGAGTCTAAAGACTCAACACACTTGTACCAGAAATAATAAGTACATATACATGACACACAGCTATGAACAATATCATACTCAACATATCTTTCATGAATTTAAAAGCATAACATAAACGTGTCGTGTAAAATCATCTCGTGTCAAATCATGTCATCTCATGTCAGCATATACGTATACATTTTCTTTTAATTGAATTCAATTCATTAGTTGTGACTTTCGTATCAGCTCTATCGATGGATCCATCTACGTATAACCACGGTATCGGACGGCGGGGACATCAGCGACAGCATTACCCGTCCACTGAACCTTGGCCTCAGCTCATCATATCTCATGTCATCGTATACATATACATCGTTAGTCACAACCAATTCACATCATTCAAAAACATCATCATATTCATCACTTAATAAAAGCATGCATATACGTAACTTTTTCCTTAAAATCAAACATGCACCATATTTATCATAATTTAGTAAAAATCAAAAACGTGATGCATAAACATTTAAAACATGATAAAATGTGCTCAGGGCGCTGCCATTACCAAAATCTCACCTCGGGTGCAAAATGACCATTTTGCCCCCGGAAATCCAAAATTACCGTTTTACCCCTATACCTCTAAAATTGACCGGAAGCTTACCAAACTCCTTAGAATGTCCCAAAAAATATTTAAAATCATTCTTAGACGTAAACTCGATCCCAATATCAAACTTAACCGATTCGTTTTAAAACTTGAATCGAGGTCCCGATTTTAATCTGTATCGACTCGAAACTTAACCGAATTACTCCCAACTTTTTACCACACCTTATACACATCAAAAAGGCCCTCAAAACCTCAAAACCAGCCCCTTAGAACTTCGAACCAGCCCTGGACAGTGGCTGGAAAATCCAGCAACCCTTATTTGGAAATCCTAGGCGCTAAACTTGAATCTATCGCTCCCATCTCCGAGCTAACGGGTCCAGCACCTAACCACCCTTGGCTGGACTCAAGACTAAACCCACCATGCCCTCCTGGACCAACCCTAACCACCTTGCGGTCCAAGAAGCCCGCCCCACACAAAGCACCCGACGGCCCTCCAAAAAACCAAAGCTACCTGAGTCCCATCATCTAAGCTCCTTCGATTTGCTTAAGGGCCAAGACCAGCCCCTCCCAGCCATAACAAAGCACCTGACGGCCATCCAAAAAACCCAAGCTACCTAAGTCCCCTCACCTAAGCTCCTTCGACTTGCTTAAGGGCCAAGACCAGCAGTTCCCAGCCCCTCCCAGCCATACCACGGACCCAAGGGGGTCGGCTTCCAGGCTGGAAACGAGCCATGCATGGCTGCTAACCCAAAACTTTCGATCTTGCACTCTAACGTCACAACAGCTACTAACCCGAGCGTTTTCCCTTCGAGCTTGGCAAAACCGAGACTCCATTATTTATTCACCCTTACACACGACATGTACAGACCCTTGTAGCATGAATTTAGCAGTCCCTTTCACAAACACTAAAAAGAAACGTAATTTGGATGAAAAAGGTGCAAAAACTTAACCGAAGCCTTCCTACGTTATATGCAAGATCGAGAATTCTATGCAAATATACACACATATCAGCAAGTATCTAGCATGTATGATGCAGAAATAAAATTACATGGCGTGCCGTGATGATTTCTACGTAAGAACGTTGGAGATCGAACGTCGGGAGAGCGCCGGAGAATTTCTTTTGCAAGAGAAATCCACGGCCGAAGCTTTGCTTGGTTATGGCTGCTGAAAACCACGAAAATGACGAAGGGGAGAGGGGTTTTCGGCTGGTGGGATTTAGATTTAGGTTTAGTGGGTCCTTAGGTATTATTTAAATAGTTAATTAATAGATAATTGGCCCTAGTTGTCATTTAAAAGTTATGAAAATGAGATTTAGGCCTAATAAGCTTAAAAGTAGGTTCATTGAATCCAAACACACTCCTGAAAAATATTTCGTGTTGGAAAGTTTTTGAAAATATTAGCCAAACCCTCAAAAAGACCCCCTGATTTGATAAAATATGCATACCGGATAAAAATAAAATATTGCGGGTAAAATACCCAATAAAGCCTATTTTTGAAAAATACCTTTAAAACATCTTATATTAATTAATAAAAATTAATCGTGTAATAAAAATAATTTTCTTAATAATTTCCCGGTCTCCGTTCATCGTTCGAGCGTGAAATGCAACTTAAAAATCCTAGTGCATGAACTTTTAAAATATCGTGAAATAAATCACATCATGCAATAATTATGCTTAAAATGCACAAAATAATTAAACACAAATTAATGAAACATGCATTTAATGCTTTAAAAGAAATTAATAAAATACCAAAGATATTTAATAACTTGCATGCATGTGGTTTACGTGGACCTTCGAATTTTCAAGACGTTACAATCTACCCCCCCTTACATTGAATTTCGTCTCCGAAATTCACTTATCCTCCATAATCGGAAAGTTTAGACTCTTAATTCTAGTATCTCAATAATCCACGCTTCCGCTGAACTACTCTGATAAAATAAATGGTAAGATGTCTTTACGTCTCCTCAATCCTAACTAAGTTGCCTTCAAAATCCTTGATTGCGAAACGCAACTTAAAACAACTTATGGCGACTTAGTTCTATTTTACTATGACCTCGAATTTGACCTTTCTCACAACTCCTCATGCTAGAAGTGGATGTCTAACTTATTGTATTTTACTTTTCTTATACAATACCCATAATGTTCACCACCTATTACATTATCATTCATGCAGTTCGACTTAAGAAATCTTAGCACCAAATTTTACTGATCGTCCTCTATCCTAGGTAATACACTTAAAAATTAAACATTATCTCGACCCTATACTAATATTAGCCTAAGATTCTTAAATCGAATTTTTACCTTACGGCACCAAACTTACGTAACAACTATTTACAAGTACACCCCAAATATAAAATGGTTGCAAATCTTCAATTTCGAGTGGTGATAACCCGTAAAACCCAAAATTATACAATATCGGTCTTCTACTTATATTAAAGCCCTTCTATCCCCAATTACATGCTTAAACTATTTCCTTCCCAATTACAATATAGTTGAGGCCTACGGCCCCTGGACTTTCTTCATTGAAACGAATGTCCCATTATTACGTATCCTCAATGCTTAATACGTACTAGCGTATAAAACTTATTAAGTCATCCCCTTGTAGCCTTAGACTGACTCTAATAAATCAACTTCACTTATATCACATAGAGTTCTAAAATCTCCATATCAAAGTTTTAGATTTTTTACTCGATAAAAATCTTAATGTTCGTTCATTGGCAACCTATATTGAACACAACTAATTCCCTTTTGTTTTTATTTTACCCAAAAATTCTGTATAAACACTTACCTCATAAACTTGAAATTCAAGTTTACTCAACCCAAGTAGTAATAAATAGTATAACTCCAACACACATATCCGCTCAGTTTTAAGTTTCTTAATGACTTTCAAAAATTTCTCAAAACAAGGTGTTTACCTCAATTCTTACATGCGTACATCGATTAACCTAACCATCAAACATATCCAACTTTCTAGAAAAATTAAATCCTAGCAAAGGTATAGTCCTAACTGTTAAAATCATGCCTAAAACTTATGACACATCAAACTTAAGTTCCTAAAAATTCGCTAACTCGGTGTATACTCTTATGACTTAGCTAACCGATCAACTTTACCTTAAATTGTCAGCATTTTAAATTCCTAATTTGCCACAAAAATATTTCACGAACGCTTAAATTTTCAAGCCCAAGATTGATTCATTCCTACAATGTCCTTGAGTATCATTCCTTATAACATTATAACTCAGATGTCTAAAGGTTCTAAATATCATTCAAGCCTAAATCACCGAGAATTCCTATCGTTTAAACCATTCAGTTCTCTCTTATTGCTAAACTAGTCCCAAAATTTATTAAAATTACAACATTAATTCTTAATTTTCTCGAAAATTATCCAATTTATCCTTAATTTTGAAAATTCTACAATTATCCATAAATTCTTGGCGTTCCTAATTCTATTTTATAAGTTTTTTCGTAACATAAAGTTCAATAATTTTAAGCTTATTCAACCAAAAATCAATCACCATAACCTCGAAAAATTACTGATTTAACCAAGTGTTTCTCAAAAGTTCGAATTTAATCCTCAAAAATCTCAGAATTTGCAATTTGGTCCTTAAAGTTCTCGAAGATTACATTTTTGGCTCTACAACCATTCGAAATTTGCATTTTTGTCCCCATAACATTTCCAATTTTAGCATCATTAAACTTTAAAATTCTCGAAACTCAGAATTTAATCCCAAAATCCGGTAAATTCGAAAACAGTCCCTTAGAATTTTATTTTGCACTTAGGTCATCAAATTATGGGTTATTACAATTGAGTCCTTAAAATTCTCAATTTATGCAATTCAATCCTTAAATCTAATTAGGTAGAGCATGCATCCTAAATAATTTCTACAATTTTATACTTCCAAAAATCTTCGTAGTCTTCGAATCATTATTTCTTACATGGAATCCTCAAAAATTAATTCAACTAATAACCACGAACCATCAATATTTTTCTTAGAAAGCTTGCATGCCCCAAAAGCATTCATAATCTTCAAGATTATCCCAAAAGGTAGAACATCAGTACTAGTAACCAAAAACAAAAATCAATATAGACAAATCATTTCCAACCTTTCCTAATTCCCAATAGCAAAATTCTTATTCGTGTCCAATTCCACCACAAAGCCAGCATGCATGAAAACATATAATTTCTCATTTCATGTCGTAACATGCATAAAAAAAATTTTAAGTATCTAATCTCAAAACATAACGACAGATAAACATGTACTGTAAAGCATATATCATGTAAACATGCAGGTGATAGTATTAAAAACATTTAAATCATAAAAGCTTACAGACTTGAGATTTGAAGACTGAGCGGCAGAAGCTGGAGTTGGCACAACCTACACAGAACCCTTGCTCTGATACAAACTGTGATGTCTACACATTTTAAATTGCGGAATTTTTTATTTTTTAAAAAAGCTCCCATTATCGAAATAGCATTTAAAAGTTTCGCATGCATGCGCGCTACAAAAAAATATAACATAAAGAAAAATGATCTTAAACAATTGACAGTAAAAATAGCGCAGTTTAAAATAACCAAACTCATCCAACATTATACGTAAACATAAACGAATAAAAATCTTAAAAATATCAACGTATAAAAACTTTCATATCCTCTCAAATCTCCTAAATCCTAATGCGGAAAACATGCGGTCATCGGGTCGTGACACTGCACCAGGTCTGCCTACTTAGAGGCACCTCTAGTCCACTCATACTCAAACTCACCTGCATCAAACACATGTAGTGAGTCTAAAGACTCAACACACCTGTACTAGGAATAACAAGTACATATACATGACACACAGTCGTGTAAAATCATCTCGTGCCAAAGCATGTCATCTCATGTCATAATATACGTATACATTTTCTTTTAATTGAATTCAGTTCATTCGTTGAGACTTTCGTATCAACTCTATTGTATCAGCTCTATCGATGGATCCATCTACGTATAACCACGGTACCGGGCGACGGGGACATCAGCGACAACATTACCCGTCCACTGACCCTTGGCCTCAGCTCATCATATCTCATGTCATCGTATACATATACATCGTTAGTCACAATCAATTTGCATCCTTCAAAAACATCATCATATTCATCATGTGATAAAAACATGCATATTCGTAGCATTTTCCTTAAAACCAAGCATGCACCGTATTTATCATAATTTAGTAAAAATGATAAACGTGATGCATATACATTTAAAACATGATAAACTGTGGTCAGGGCGCTGCCATTACCAAAATCTCATCCCGGGTGCAAAATGACAATTTTGCCCCGTAAACCCAAAATTACCGTTTCACCCCTGGACCTCTAAAATTGACCCGAATCTTACCGAACTCCTTAGAATGTCCCAAAACATATTTAAAATCATTCTTAGACGTAAACCCGATCCCAATATCAAACTTAACCGATTCGTTTTAAAACTTGGACCGAGGTCCCGGTTTTCATCCGGATCGACTCAAAACTTAACCGAATTATTCCAAACTTTTTACCACACCTTATACACATCAAAAAGGCCCTCAAAACCTCAAAACCATCCCCTTAGAACTTCGAACCAGCCCTGGACAGTGGCTGGAAAATCCAGCAACCCTTATTTGGAAATCCTAGGCGCTAAACTTGAATCTATCTCTCCCATCTTCCGAGCTAACGGGTCCAGCACCTAACCACCCTTTGCTGGACTCAATACTGAACCCACCATGCCCTCCTGGAGCAACCCTAACCACCTTGCTGTCCAAGAAGCCCGCCCCACACAAAGCACCCGACGGCCCTCCAAAAAACCCAAGCTACCTGAGTCCCCTCACCTAAGCTCCTTCGATTTGCTTAAGGGCAAAGACCAGCCGTTCCTAGCCCCTTCCAGCCCTACCAAGGACCCAAGGGGTCGGATTTCAGGCTGGAAACGAGCCATGCATGGCTGCTAACCCAAAACTTTCGATCTTGCACTCTAACGTCACAACGGCTACTAACCCGAGCGTTTTTCCTTCGAGCTTGGCAAAACCGAGACTCCATTATTTATTCACCCATACACACGACTTGTACAGCCCCTTGCAGCATGAATTTAGCAGTCCCTTTCACAAACACTAAAAAGAAACGTGAGTTGGATGAAAAAGGTGCAAAAACTTTGAACAAAACCGAACCTTCCTACGTTATATGCAAGATCGAGAATTCTATGCAAATATACACACATATCAGCAAGTATCTAGCATGTATGATGCAGAAATAAAATTACATGGCGTGCCTTGATGATTTCTACGCAAGAACGTTGGAGATCGAACGTCGGGAGAGCGCCAGACAATTTCTTTTGCAAGAAAAAGCCACGGCCGAAGCTTTGCTTGGTTATGGCTGCTGAAACCCACGAAAATGATGAAGGGGAGAGGGGTTGTCGGCTGGTGGGATTTAGATTTTGGTTTATTGGGTCCTTAGGTAATATTTAAATAGTTAATTAATAGATAATGGGTCCTGGTTGTCATTTAAAAGTTTAAAAATGAGATTTAGGTCCAATAAGCTTAAAATTAGGCCCATTAAATCCAAACACACTCCGAAAAATATTTCGTGTTGGAAAGCTTTTGAAAATATTAGCCGAACCCTCAAAAAGTCCCCCGATTCGATAAAATATGTGTATCAGATAAAAAAAATCATGCGGGTAAAATACCCAATAAAGCCCGTTTTTAAAAAATACCTTTAAAACATCTTATATTAATTAATAAAAATTAATCGTGTAATAAAAATAATTTTCTTGATAATTTCCCGGTCTCCGTTCCTCGTTCGAGCGTGAAATAACTTAAAAATCCTAGTGCATGAACTTTTAAAATATCGTGAAATAAATCATATAATGCAATAATTATGCATAAAATGCACAAAATAATTAAACACAAATTAATGAAATAAACATGCATTTAATACTTTAAAAGAATTTAATAAAATACCAAAGAAATTTAATAACTTGCATGCATATGGTTCGCATGGACCTTCGAATTTTCGGGACGTTACAATGAACGTGCGGAACTTCTACTTTAAAGTCTACTAGATTCATATGATCAACTTATCATCAACATTACCAATAATATTTTTATGGGCTTTCTAAAATTCGACGATGTCTTAACTACGGTTCTCGGAGAAGAACGCCGGCACAAGAATAAGGAAGATTGGTTGGTAACATCGAAGAAGGCAGAAGCTTTACCGATGATAAGAGGAAGATTTATGGACCGTGACTCCAGTGGGAGTCAAAGACGAGGTAGATCAAAGTCGAGAAGTAAGATCAAAGTCGAGAAGTAAGAAGAAAAATATTTACTGCTTTAAATGTGGCGGTAAATGGCAATTCAAGAAAGAGTGTACGAGTATCGAGAAAAGTTCTCAAGAAAATATGGCCAGTACTTCAGGCGGTGATGAAATATTATTCAGCGAAGCAGCAACTGTTGCAAAAGACAGACACAAATTTTGTGACACAAGGATTATGGATTCAATAGCGGGGTGGCACTTGACGTCTCGAAGAGAATGGTTTGATCATTATGAATCAGTCTCAGGAGGATCTGTATTCATGGGAAATTATCATGCCTTGGAAGTCGCTGGGGTCGGTACGATCAAAATAAAGATGTTTGATGGCACCATTCGCACCACACAGGAGGTACGACATGTGAAGGGACTGACAAAAAATCTTTTGTCTTTGAGGCAATTGGATGACATCGGGTGTAAAACCCGTATCGAGAATGGGTTCATGAAAATTGTGAAGGGTGTGCTTGTGGTTATGAAAGCGGAAAATTTACTGCAAATATGTATGTACTTTTGGGAGAAACACACAAAGAGGCAAAACTAATTGTTGCATCAATTGGTTAAGGAAAAGAATTAACAGTGTTATGGCATAGAAAGCTCGGGCATATGTCAGAACGGAAGTTGAAAATTCTCTCAGAACGGAAGCTGCTGCCGGGACTTACAAAAGTGTCACTACCCTTTTGTGAGCATTGTGTTACCAGTAAAAAATTCATATTAAAGTTTGGCACTTCTACTGCCAGAAGCAAAAGCATATTGGAGCTGATTCATTCGGATGTTTGGCAAGCACCGATTGTATCCCTAGGAGGAGCGAGATACTTTGTCTCGTTTATTGATGATTTCTCTATAAGATATTGGGTGTATCCAATCAAGAAGAAATCAAACGCTTTCCAGATCTTCAAAGATTTTAAAGCGCGGGTTGACCTTAATTAAGAAAAGAAAATTAAGTGTCTGAGGACTGACAATGGAGGAGAATATACAAAGTGACGAGTTTGATACATTTTGTCAACATGAGGTCATCAAAAGACAATTCACGACGGCTTACACACCTCAACAGAATGGAATGGCGGAGCGGATGAACAGAAACTTATTGGACAGAACAAGAGCTATGTTGAGGACTGTGGGTCTGGACAAGTCATTTTGGACGGAAGCAGTCAAAATCGCTTGTTATATTATCAATCGTTCTCCTTCAGTGGCGATTGATCTGAAGACTATGATGGAGATGTGGACCAGGGAAACTGACATATTATTCTCATTTGCATACATTTGGAAGTTTTGTGTACGTTCTGGACAATGAGCAAGAAAGAACGAAGTTGGATTCAAAATCCAGAAAATACATCTTCTTTGGTTATCCTGATGGAGTTAAGGGCGCTTGTGGGATCCTACTGTTCACAAGCTTGTCATCAGCAGAGATGTTATCTTCGAGGAAGATAAAGTAAAGGAAGACAAAGGCACACTGAATTCAGAAACTACTATATTTCATGTGGAAAATAAGACGGACGAATATCAAAATTCTTGTGAAGCAGTACCTAGAGCACGAAGAACAAGAACATGTTGAGTATGAGGTTTTCAATTTGAGGCAGTCGACTCGAGATAGAAGACCACCAGGTTGGCTTTCAGATTATGTCACTGAAAGCAATATTGCATATTGTCTATTATCAGATGATGGTGAGCCATCCATTTTTCACGAGGCTACTCAAAGCTCGGATGTATCCTTGTGGATGATAACAATGCAAGAAGAGTTGGAGGCATTAGACATGAATAAAACTAGGGATCTTGTTACACTACCACGAGGAAGGAAAACCATTGGTAACAGATGGGTCTATAAGATCAAGCGTGATGGAAATAACCAAGTGGAGCGGTATCGTGCTAGATTAGTGGTAAAAGGGTATGCTCAGAAAGAAGGCATTGACTTCAATGAGATATTTTCTCTTGTGGTTCGGCTTACAACAGTCAGAATAGTTCTGGCATTATGTGCGGTGTTTGACCTACATCTAGAACAGCTAGATGTGAAAACGGAGTTTCTTTATGGAGATCTTGAAGAAGAAATCTATATGCTCCAGCCAGAAAGTTTTGCGGAAAAAGGTAAAGAGAACTTGGTTTGCAGGTTGAACAAAACTCTGTACGGTCTCAAACAGACGCCGAGGTGTTGGTACAATAGATTTGATTCCTATATCATGAGTCTTGGATACAATAGACTGAGTGCAGACCCTTCTACATATTTCAAGAGGTCTGGTGATGATTATATAATTTTGTTGTTGTATGTGGACGACATGTTGGTAGCAGGCCCCAACAAAGATCAGGTACAAGGATTGAAGGCACAGTTGACTAGGGAATTTGATATGAAGGACTTGGGACCAGCAAACAAGATTCTAGGGATGCAAGTTCACCGAGACAGAAGTAACAGAAGATTTGGCTTTCCCATAAAATTTATTTGAAGAAAATCTTGCAACGCTTCAACATGAAAGATAGCAAACCAATATCAATCCCTCTTACTGTTAACTTCAATTTATTCTCCGAGATGCGTCCTAGCAGTGAAACAGAGAGGATAGAGATGTCTCGAGTACCATATGCATCAGCAGTGGGAAGTTTGATGTTCGTTATGATATGTACAAGACCAGATATTGCTCAAGCAGTGGGAGCAGTTAGTCGGTATATGGCGAATCCTGGACGAGAGCATTGGATTACAGTTAAAAGTATCCTTAGATACATTAAGGATGCCTCAAATGCTGCATTATGTTATGGATGATCAAATTTTACACTCAAGGGCTATGTCGATTCAGATTATGCATGTGATCCTGATAAGAGGAAATCTACTACTGGTTATGTGTTTACACTTGCAAGGGGAGCTGTAAGATGGGTTTCAAAACTGCAGACAGTTGTGTCGTTATCTACAACAGAAACAGAATACATGGCAGCTCCTCAAGCTTGCAAGGAGGCAATATGGATTAAACTAGCTCAACTGGTACCAGGATTGCTGCCAAGATCTATATAAGTTCAGGAGGTCTTGGGTTCTAATCCTGGGAAGATAAAAATTCCAGTTCCTGGGCTGGATAAGTCCTATGCGTAATGGTGCGTAGGTATGGACCGAGGCCCATGCTATGCCATGGCCCATGACCGTTACAATAAAAGGCGCATTTTATTGTAACGGTCATGGGCCATGGCATAGCATGGGCCTCGGCCCATACCCATGCACCATTACGCATAGGACTTATCCAGTCCAGGCACTGGATTTTTTACCTTTTCAGGATTAGAACCTGTAAGGCCCGAGAATTTGATTACCGTAATCAGAAATGATTTGGTGATAATTAATATGATTATAGACGGAACGGATCAGATCGGGAGAGCCGAAAGAAGATTTGACATTATGTGTGAAGAATAGGCTTTGCGCACATGCGCGAAGAAGACAGAACCATGCGCGCACATGCGCGATTTGAATGTGCGCACATGCGCGACATGTCCAGAACCTGCGGCGCATATGCACGAGTAGATATGCGCACATGCGCGACATGGCCAGAATCTTCGGCGCATATGCACGAGTAGATACGCGCATATGTGCGAGAGGCAGAAATGCAGAAGTGCCGGGCAGAACATCCGGCGCATATGCGCGGCCTTGTGCGCGCATATGCGCGAGTCATGCAAAATGAAAAGGTGCCACTAGCCTTAACCATGCAACGTGTATATATATATATATATATATATATATATATATATATACACAAACCTTGATTCCTCACCATTTAGATCAGGAAGGAGATGAGAACTTTGGGAGCAATTCTTCAAGCAAAGAATTAGTGATTACGAAGAAACCGCCTGTTAGATTTTCAATCCGACTTCAGCACCGAGTTCCTATCAACGCAGGCTACAACTGGACGTATGTTTGGTTACGTTTAGACATGATTTGAATTTACGATATTGTCATAATTGAATATGAATCAGATATGGTGTTTCTGCTATAGTAGACATTGTATAATTGAAGTCAGATTAAAGAATAGACTGTTTATACAATTGTTAAGAGTTTCAGAGTTGAATTGATTGAGATTTGATATCAGAGTTGTGTTGTTACTGATTTTAAGTGTACCGATATTGAGATTATGAATTCTGGTATTATACTTGCGATGTTGAGATTGACGGGGTTATCGAAACTGTATTGTTATGCCGTCGAAACATTAGTTGATTCAGATTGATCAGATTCAGTAATGATCTCGATTGTATCGTGATATCGTTGATATGAATTAGATTGTACCTTGTTCAGATATGGATCAGATTATATACTGATTTGAGTATTGATCAGAATAGGTTTTGAATCGAATTATATACTGATATTGTATTTATGCGATTGTCATTGCCAGACTGGGTATGGACAGATTGGAATACAAGACTTCGTCTTCGTCAGACCGGAAAGACAAAGGTATAATTCATGTTTTGTTTCGGGAAGACACAACTCAAATGAGATTCAATTTGAGTTTCCCAACAAAATCACATACTAAATTGTTGTTTAGATTTTGTTATGATTATGCTTTGTTTATAGATTTATATTCAAGCATTTAAGATAGAAGAGTCATTGACAGATTTGCCAAATTTCTAGATGTTCGGTGGTATCGACGCATAGGAGCAGATTTTCTCCGATTGTAGACATTCGATACAGACAAGACCGAAGTCTAGGAATAAGACGTACCGTCACCCCGATTGGGAGGGTAGGTGACAGACAGTGACGTCTTATTCACACCGGGATCCCTAGAGTTAGAGTCGAGTCGAGTCGAGTCGAGTCAAGATATGAATTGAATTGAGTTGAATGTTTATTTTATTTTGATTTCAGATATTATGGAACCCATTGTTACTGCATGCTTATTTTCATTTGGTTTCATAGACTATGAAACCTATTGTTATTGATTTTATGCATGATAATATGCTTTATGATTTATATTGTGTATATGCATGTCTAACATGTTTTATACTGGGATTTATTCTCACCGGAGTATTCGGCTGTTGTCTTGTTTTGTATGTGTGCATGACAACAGATGGGACAGGATCGGGGTCAAGAAGATGATGAGAGAAGACGAGTTTAGAGTGGTGATTCCGGACTTATTGTAGACTTGGTTTAATACTTGAAATTTAGTAGTTGAACCTTAGACTAGTTTGAATAATTGTTGTACATTATTGTACTTATATACTGAGATGTATATTAGTTACATTCCATTACGCTCCGCACTTGTGTTTTAAAAGAAAAATTTTTAGACCCTGTTTAGTTTAATTGATAATTAAATCCCAAAGATGATTAAGAAAATTATTAGCGTCCGGGTCCCCACAGAACCCAAGACCCCCTGGACTTATATAGATCTTGGCAGCAATCCTGGTACCAATTGAGCTAGTGACCGTTACAAAAAGGTTATTGAAGGAGATCGAACACAAACAAGAGAATGTTCCTTTGTATTATGATAGTCAGAGTGCCTTGCACATCGCAAGGAATCCAGCCTTTCATTCAAGGACGAAACACATTGGAGTCCAATTTCACTTTGTACGGGAAGTAGTAGAAGAAAGAAGTGTGGATATGCAGAAGATCCATACAAAAGATAACATATCTGATTTTCTGACCAAGCCAGTGAACACTGATAAGTTTGAGTGGTGTAGATCCTCAAGTGGCCTAGCGGAAACGTAAGCAGCAGGGAATGACAAGATTGAAAAGATGTGTGGAGATGTGTTTGATTCTTAATCAAATTTTCAAGTGGGAGAAATGTCGGCAAAGTCAATTGTGCATTAAATGAGTCAACAAAGGTTGGCAAAATAATTTTCAAAATGGCCGAAACAAATTTTGAAACGGAAGGTTACGGTCAGATGAGGAATTGCATATATAAATAGATGCATTCCTTCATCAGTTGGTGTATCCCATTCTCAAGCCTCCTCTTGAGTTTTCTTATTCCTCATATTAGTTCTATAATATTTATGAGGTATTTGTTCTCCTGTATTAAGAGAGTGTGTGTTCTCTTTGGAAACACAGTGAGTGAGTTGTAGACCCGTGAGGACCCGGATGCTAATTCATTTTTTTAATCATTATTAAGATTCAATATAACAATTAAGTAGTGTGGGACATAATTTTTTTTTTAAATGCTAGTGCGGAAACATAATGTAATCAATCTGATATACATGTCAACATAAAAGTACAAGTCTTGTACAACATCTCTTTATCTCAAACTAGGGTTCAACAACTATACATCAAGTGCTGAATCCTATTCTACTTCTGAGCCCGGATCTCCACGCTAACCGTAATCTCTCATCCTCTTCCTGATCCTGATCATGTCCCACCTGTTGTCATGCACACATACAGACACAACAACAGTCGGATAACTCCGGTGAGAAATACATTCCAGTATAAACAATGAATACATGCAATCATATAACAAATATAAAAGCATGAAACAGATATCAATAGCATGTATCAAATCAGAAAGACATGTATCGATATAAAGCTGTAAATAAACTCTGGACTCGTCATCTCAAACTCGACTCATCTCTAATCTAGGGATCCCGGTTCCTGGATATTACAATATACCGAATCTCAGTGATAGGAATGATTCAATTCCTAAGCAACACCAAAGCAACATCGATATAAACCACATATCCAGTGTCTTGGCGACTCAGCCAAAGACTTGGCACACCTGGCCTCTGCTGTGACGGAGTAGTAGTCAGTGGTGGCTGGAAGGAGTGAACAGTAGATGATCGTCTATCTGTCTGAGCCACTGATCCAGATGACTCTGCTCCCTGGGATCTTTGAGAACTTCTCTGTGGACATACTCTCGCAAAATGTCCCTGTTGTCTGCAGATGTGGCAACTACCAAATACTCCTTGACATTGCTTTGTGGGATGTCTCCCTCCACAAGTCCTGCAATAAGCCCCGGTATAACTCTGGCTCGGTCGGGAACCACTGGAGCTAGAAGAACTGCTGCCAGACTTCTTAAACTGTTTTCCTCTGGCTTTCAGAAAGTCTTTCTTTCCACCACTGCTGCTGCCACTCTCAAATCTGGGAGAAGGTTGCTGTGGTCTCGGTGCTGGAGGAACATAGGAAGCTCCTTTCTGTCTCATCAAACCTGCTTCTGCTCCTTTGGCTCTGTTCAGGGCATCAGCAAAGTTATTCGGTCGCCTGGTGTTCACCGATGTAAAGATCTCAGGATTCAATCCATTGATAAACTGATCGACAACGGCTTAGTCATTCTCAGCAACGTGCGGAGCAAAACGCAACAAGGGTAGAGAACTTGGCCACATATTCCTCAATGTTCAACTGACCCTGTCTCAGATTGGCGAACTCTGCCCCCTTGTCTTTCCTGTACGATACTGGGAAAAATCTCTGATAAAACTCAGCTTTAAAGACATTCCAATATTCGTACCTCGATGCTCCAATGCTCTCTTTGTCGTGATCCACCAGTTCTTTGCAACGTCATGCAACTGGTGTCCAATCAATCGAACTCGGCGCTCATCTGTATAATCAAAGGAATCAAACAGCATCTCAATATCATCTAACCAATACTCACAATCCACAGAAATCTCTATTCCTTTCAGGGTTGACGGTTTGAACGACTGAAACCTCTTCAGTAGCGTTTCCATCGGTGTTGCTGTCACATCCATCGGATTAGCTGAAGTGCTACCCTGTTCTGGTACTCTTCGATGAGGCATATCTGATTACCAAAAGGGTTAGTAACCAAATACAACAAACCTGTTTCAGTCCTCCCCTGATCATCTTACTGCTGATCAAGAATCGGTTCTGATTCATTTTCAATAACACATGTTTACAATCAAATCAGATACACAGGTAAACAAGCAGTTCAAAGCAGTAAGGCATGCTAGCAATCAAAAGCAAGGAAAAAAAATTCATTCTACCCCGTTCACTAGCTCCTATCTTAGTCTAAGGAACCTACTGCTCTGATACCACCTGCTGTGAGGACCCGGACGTTAATTCATTTTCTTAATCATTATTAAGATTCAATATATATAACAATTAAGTAGTGTGGGACATATTTTTTTTTTAAATGCTAGTGCGGAAACATAATGTAATCAATCTGATATACATGTCAACATAAAAGTACAAGTCTTGTACAACATCTCTTTATCTCAAACTAGGGTTCAACAACTATACATCAAATGTTGAATCCTATTCTACTTCTGAGCCCGGATCTCCACGCTAACCGTAATCTCTCATCATCTTCCTGATCCTGATCTTGTCTCACCTGTTGTCATGCACACATACAGACACAACAACAGCCGGATAACTCCGGTGAGAAATACATCCCAATATAAACAATGAATACATGCAATCATATAACAAATATAAAAGCATGAAACAGATATCAATAGCATGTATCAAATCAGAAAGACATGTATCGATATAAAGCTGTAAATAAACTCTGGACTCGTCATCTCAAACTCGACTCATCACTAATCTAGGGATCCCGGTTCCTGGATATTACAATATACCGAATCTCAGTGATAGGAGTGAATCAATTCCTAAGCAACATCGATATAAACCACATATCCAGTGTCTTGGCGACTCAGCCAAAGACTTGGCACATCAGCCAATGACTAGGCACATCAGCCTATAACTCCACATATAACATATGCTTAATTATAAATCAATAGAATAAGCATAACAATCTCAAACATTGCAACATATCGAGGCAATGATAATTCAGGATGTGATTTTGGGAAACTCAAGTTAAATCAAACCTGAGTTGTGCATTCCCGGATCAACATTGATTTATACCTTTCTTTTCGGTTAATCTGACTCTGTCGAAGTCTCTAATTCAAAGCCCGTCAATATCAATGTCCAGTTGAAGCTCTTTTTGATAGAAACACAGTATCGAAGTCGGATTGAAAATCAGACGGGCGGATTTTCTTCAAATCGAATCCTAGTGTCAAACACTTGAAGTTTCCCCTGGAGATCTTCTCGGTTTTCTCAGAAGGTTGAAGGGAGAAATGAACACATTTTGATATATATATCTTGCATGCCATGACCAAGTGGCTTCATCTTTGGACTGCACGTCTCGCACATATGCGCGACCATCCTCGGCGCATATGCGCGAGACACTATGTCTCGGCGCGTCCTCATCACGGTAGCTCGCGCATATGTGCGCTCTCGCTCGGCGCATATGCGCGAGGTTCTTCACAACTCTCTGCCATCCTCGCGCACATGCGCGGGTCCATGTCGCGCATATGCGCGAGGTTCTCTTCCTACCTCGCGCATATGCGCGACCCGACCCGCGCATATGCGCGAGGTTCTCTTCCTACCTCGCGCATATGCGCCCGGTCGGGTCGCGCATATGCGCGAGGGCTCATCCTCGCACATAATTTCATTCTTCTTTCCGACTTCCCGGTCTGATCCATTCTGTCTATAATCACATCAATTTATTAACAAATCATTTCAGATTACAATAATCAAAACATCGGGCATTACAAGACCACAAAATATTATAGCGAAATTCTTTTCATCTTGCCCGTGGTTTTTACCCTAATCATTTTTAGGGATTTTCCACATAAATATCAGTGTCCAGTTTATTCTTTATTTTCAGGTTTATTATCTCAAATTACCGCAAGTGGGACCAACAAGAGGAGTGTTGAAAATAAAGAGTTGAAATTATTGAATGTTGAAATAAGAGTTGTAAATATTGAAAATTAGTGTGTGATGATGTATGTAATGATGTATTTATTTTTGGATTATTTCCAAAGAAATTCCATAAACAGTTCTCTCAATTTGTGAAAAAGAACACAATTGAGTAGACAAAATTTTATAAAGTGTGAGTTTTAGATTTTTACTTTTTACCGTAAATTTTTATTTTTAACATACTTTAATATTTATCTATATTTGTTTCTTTCATTTACTTTATTTTTGAGTCCTTGAAGAAGAAGTTTGTTGCTTAGTTTCCCACAAAAATGGACTATTTTCAAAAATATTCCTTGAAAGTGCTATCTTTTGTGGTGTGAATTTATCGTTAATTGAATGTTCTGTACCTATCATTTCTTAACAAACATAAGTCGGAAACTATGTCGTACCAACTTTTTTATTATTTTTATTTGAAAAACGTATAATATGAATTTTGCCTATTTGTAAGATCTCACGCTTCTATTTGTATTTTATAATATAATGTATGTAATGTGTTATCTCTTACTTTTCATCTAACATGCATATACACTTTATGATAATTATCTTTTTCTTTAATTTGGGTTACTATCCAATTTTTATCTATGCATAATGTGTGTTGAAATATTAGTATGTGAACAAAATGGGTATACTTGTTTACGTCTCATTGTATGTTTAATTACACGTACATTAAATGTGTAATGAAGAAAATAACTTTAATCTTGAGAAAATTTCAAGCAAATTTTGTAATTGTATAACACATGCTTGTCAGTTTCAACTTATATTAGTAGAATTTACATGTCATTGAGTAATTATTTGTTTGTCCAAGAGATTATGATGTATTATTTAAATTTTGGCTTTCTACGATAGCTTTCGTATTTTATGTAAGTATTTTCTTATTTCATAGATGGATAACATCAACCGGATCAGCTCAAAAAACACAGATGACTATTATAGTAATAGCATCTTGCATTGCTTACTTGGATTTGTTATTTCATAGAAATAAGATTTGCAATATAGCAGAAAAAGATCCTAACAGAGAAGAAACTAGGAATGAGTTAATGTATCGTATTGAGAACGAAGAAAGAATTCTTGGTGTACTTAGTATGGGACAGACTGCATTTAAAAAATTCGTTAAAATATTACGAGAAAAAACACCCCCTAAGAGATATTATACATAGCACCATAGAAGAACAATTTGCAAAAAATTTGTTTGTTTTTGGACAAAATGAAAGTAATCGTTCGATGAGATTTATATTTGTACGTTCGGGAGAAACAATCAGTCGGAATTTCCACAATATATTGAAAGCAATCATATCTCTTGAAGATCAATTTATGATTTAACATGGAAAGAAAACCCCGTCTGAAGTCCTTCAAAATTCTAAAATTTACCCATATTTTAAGATAAAAAAATATTTTCATTTGATTAAATGCTTTGAGCCATATCTATATAAAAAAATGTATATATTAATTTGATACATATGGTAGGATTGTATTGGTGCATTGATGAAACACATTTTCTTGTTAAAATTTCTAAAGAACATGTTGCAAAGTACAGAGGAAGAAAAAACTTCCCCACACCAAATCTGTTGGCTGCATGTTCCTTCGATTTGAGATTTACATATGTGTTAACTGGATTGGGAAGGTTCTGTGATTGATGTGTGTATCATGGATGATGCGCTTAATAGAGAAGATAAGTCGAAAGTTTTAAATGGTATTTCATCAAAATTATAATAGCATTTGAAAATAAACAACAACAACAATATATTTTAATCTACAAATTTTTTTGTAGGTAAATTTTATCTTGTGCATTATGTATCTATGCTAAGAGATGACTTTATCGCTCTTTATAGAGGAACATGATATCATCTAATAGAATATAGTAGTTGTGGCCCAAAATCGCAAAAATAAATATTTAATCATGGACATGCATCTTTGAGGGATGCAATTGAAAGAGCCTTCCTTTGGTGTCTTAAAGAAAAGAAAATATTTTCAATTTTAGCTGGTGCTGCCGAGCCTAACTATAATGTAAAAACCCATTCAGAGATTATAGTATCATATTGAATCTTTCATAACTTTTTAATGGGAGTAGATCTCGATGAATAATTGATTGCTGCAGTTGATGATCAACTTATAAATGAAAGAGTCGGAAATGAAGATTTTACTTCTTCCCGTGATATATGAAAGTAGTAGGCTTGAAACATCGATAAGGAACATGATATCACAACACATGTGGGAAGATTATACATATGGTGATATTTTGAATATTTTTTTAATAATAATGTTAAGTTTGTTTGATTTGTACCTAATATATTTTTTTGTTTTGTGATTATTATGCACGATTATTTTTTCTTAGAATTCATTGGCTATTATACGATTTTAAATAGTTTATTTAATTTTATTTCGGTTTTGTATTTATTACATGTTAGGAAATGAATACTGACACTCAAGATGTTGAAACTGTCAATTACTAAACCTGGACGCAACAAATGGATGAATTTTTACTTGATTTTTTACTAAATCAAAAAAATCAAGGGCAAACCGGACAAAAGTTTCACTCATGCAGCATATAATACTTTAATTGAAGCTATTAATTCAAAATTTCCTATGAAAATGAACAAAGATAATGTTCAGAACTGATTAAAAATATTAAAAAGAAGAATTACTATTGTTCTAGAAGTCTTTAAAAGAGGTGGTAGATTTGGTTGAAACAACATAACAAAAACAAATTGATGCACCGAAGGAGGTTTAAGATGCATTAATCAAGGTATGCAATACTGTTTTGTTTATTTTTTATTTTTCAACTTATTAACGTCTTAACTTATTAATGAAAATTGAATAGGTATATCCTGATGTTAAAATTATCCGAAATATTGTTATATTGAATAGGTATATTCCGATACTAAATTTGTTCGAAATTTTGATATTCCTTCTTTTCTTGTGCTTTGAGAATTATTTGAAAAATATAGAACATCTGGAAAAGGAACGGAAACTGGGAAAGAGAAGACACAGTGCTAGGCAAGAGAAGGAAGAGAACTAAGCGGCGGTGAATCTTCAAGAATAGAAGAGATCGACCAATTAGTAGCTGAGCAAGAGAGACATTTGGAAATTTTGGATGATTTTGGGGAGGAGAACTTTCAACTAACTTTCATTACACGTTCATCATCCACATATGTTATATCTAAGCCTGGCAAGAAAAAAATATCAGAATCAGATTACCTGAATGAAAGGCTTGATAATTTGAATATACTCTCGCAAATTGCTAAAGTCATGGATGTCGCTGAATAGAGCAAATGTCACTCCAAGATGTATACATTGAATTGAAAAAACTAAATGAAGTTGATAAAAATTTCATTTTCGCAGCAAATGATTTCCTGATATCAAATCCAACAACAACTAATTTTTTCTTGGGACTTCCACATGATGACCGCCTTTGTTTGGATGTCATGGAAAATGGACAATTCATCTTAAGATTTAATAATGACTTGATTTGGTAGAATAAAAATTTGAATGTGGTTCCTAGCCAGATTCAATGTTGAATTTATTAATTTTCTATTTTACATATTTGATTCTTGAGATCTATTCTTATAGTTATCATGAAAAATGAATAATCTTTTATTCAATAATAATAATTTGTTTTTATATTTATAAAATTAAGATGTGTTTGAATATTCGATTTTTAAATAATTTATTTCGTTGAATTTAAATTTGAATATATAGATTTTATGTTTGATTATTTTATTTTAATAATTTATTTTGCTTTTACTAACAATAGTTAATTAATTATATAAAAGTTTATGTTGGATTGGAAAAATCCTCTAAAAACGTGATGAGCTGCAATAGCACGTGTTATAAAAATGTTTACATCGATGAATTAGATCGAGTTTGAAATTAAATCAAACGGAAAATACTCGAAGTAATCCATCGTTAAGAAAAGTGATCGGTTAAAGCTTTTAATCTTGTGTAACTAATTAACTGAAGATAAAGGGGATCAGTTCTCGCATGTATCAGTTTAGTTATGGTGAAAACTGAACTAATAGATACTCGAACTGATCAAGTCAGCTTAAAGCTAGGGGTTAACAGTTAGAGTCCACAAAATATGTTTATGGATGTTCGGAGACTTCAACTGCTCCTACGTCATCCCTTCTACCACCTCGGGTAAGATCCACTAGAAGACTTTTATTAATTACAGCAAGTATAATAACTCACCCAGCTTAGTACTTACCCAATGTCTAATTGAACTCCTAGTCTAAACTGAAGGCATCACCTTCCAGTAAACACTTCTTTAACGTCTATATGAGAAATACTACATACACAAGTTTATTGTCTTTGTGCAAGACTGTATTTGAGTGGTGGTGTGTGTGCGTGTGTGAGAACTGAACAATGAAAGCACCACGAAGGTGTTCTCGCCCACTGAGGGAAGTAAGCTTCTAAACTAAGATGATAACACGTTAAAGTATTCCCTCTGGGCTGATTGCTTCTCTCTTGTAAGCTGATATGCAATATTTGTAATGCCCCGAAAATTTAAAGGTCCACGCAAACTACATGCATGCAATTATTAAATTATCTTGTATTTTAATTAAATTTTAATTGCATTAATTAATTATGTTGTGCATAATTGCATGTTTAAAATATATTTTTCTACATAGTTGCATTAAAATGTATTTTTAAAGGTTATTCGAGTTGCGATCGATGAACGGAGACCAAGGGCTGAAAAATAGAAAATGTTTTTATTAAATAATTGTTTTTAATTATTTAAAATATGGGTGATGTTTTTTCTTATTTTTAAAATTAAGAGATTTTGAGGTGATTTTATACGACGGGACGTAAATTTTATCGGTGTTGGTTTTTCAATAAAATGCGAGCTTTTTGGCAACCCGACTAATAAATTTACAAATTTATTTAAACAAAAACTTTGATAATATTTTATTAAATTCTATTTAATCACTATGGGCCCAATTGGTATGCATATTATGCCTAAGCTTAATTAAGGATTTAAATTACTATTTAATATGAAAACTCACCTCAAACCCTTAGAAAAGGCACGCCACTTTCAGAATTCCTCCTCACCCATTCACGGCACACACCACACGAATAAGTGAAGGAAAGTTGTGAGGTTTAGAAGAAAAAATTCAACCTAGGCTCCTACGTCAAAGTTCCTCGCATCGCCGTCGTTTATTCATGCGTTTAATACGCAAAGGCACGCCATACATCTCTTTTTCTCATCTATCACATCGTAATATTGTTTTGAATCAAGTTTGTATGAAAATCATGATGTACTTATGTATATTTTAGAAATATTTCACATACATGTGGTAAACTTATGGTTTTATATCCCAAATTCATGTTTAATATACGTTGAAGGGGCTGCCATGATTAGGGAAAGACCAAGTAAGGTTTTTACACGCCTTAGGGTCCTAGAACACCACCGTACACGTTGTAAGCACAAACGAAGCAAGCTGGGGAAAGAGGAAAAATAAATTTTGTTGCACTTGGGGTGTTTCGGTTTTGTTGGGATGGAAGACTTGGCTAGGCTTTGGTTGGACCAGGGCTTGGCTAGGGTCCGTGAGGGGTCAAGGGAAGAGTCCTAGCCATGCTAGGACTCGAGACAAGAGGCTGGGAAGGAGTCCTAGCAAGCTAGGACTCCAACCCATAAGTTGCAAGGGTAGCAGCGCAGGTTTGCTGCTGGTGCAGGGAAGAGAGGGGCTCGGCCAGGGGGTCTGGGCTGGGCTAGGTTAGGTCCTTAGGGTCCTACGAGGGTGCTTGAGGGGATGGTTCAAGGGGTGGCTCGATGGTTAGAAGCCTAGCATCAGAAAACGTGAGAAAGGTGCATGGCAGCAAGGGTGTGCGTGAGGTTGCTGTCAATCTTCAGGGGTTCGCTGCTCGGGTTTAGGGGCGTGGGTTGGTCTGGGCTTGGCCTGGGCGTGGTCTAGGGAAGGTTAGGGTCAGGTTGGGTCGAGTGTTAACTAGCTGGAGGTGCCCTAGTTGGCTAGGAGTCTTGGTGATGGGTATGAGTCACACAGGCTCACATGCAGGTTTTTGGGACAAGTTCCAGAAGGTTTTTGAGAGACTTAGGGTCTGGTTCTTGGGCTTGGGGCTGGTCAGTAGGGTTCATAGATGGGTTGGCTAGGTCTTGGCTCAAGGTGGCTCGGGCGTGGCTCGAGTAAATTGGGAGATGGCTCGGTATGTTCGTATGTGTGTCAATTTCGAGATTTTAAGAACAAAAATTAGAACCATGGGCCCACGGTTGTGGTTCATGGCTCCTAAGGGTAGAATAAATAATAAAAATGCTATGTTTAAAATTTGGGATCAAAATAACGAGTTTTGGGTTTAATCGAGATTTAATCGCATCACGAAACGCTAATTAACGAGTTAATTGAAACACCTAGTTTTAAGCTGTATAAAATTATAAAAAATTAGGGTCAAGCTTAAATAATTATTAAAATCCAATTTTTTTAATTTGGGAATTTTATATTAAGATTTGGTTTAATTCGAGATTAAAACGTGTTAATACGCCTTATTTAAATATTAATTTAAAATCCTCGATTTAAGCTAAATAAAAATATGAGAAAATTCATGTAGGCTTAAATAATTATTGGGACATGTTAGAGTCAATGATTTCAAGAAAAGGTCAAAAACGGGAAATTTTTCGTCTAAGGGTAAAACGGTCTTTTTAAACCTAAAAATTAGTAAAAGTCATGGCAGTGCCCTAAATGCTGTTTTTATGATATTATGATTATTTTTAAATGTTTATGAAATGTCATGATTAAAATATGATTTTTAAATGTCTAAGAGATTTTTATGATTTAAGGAAGACATTTAAAAGACATGTTGCATGCTTGATTTCAAAAACAAAAATGTTATGTTATGCATGATTTTATAAAGTGATGAGAATGTTAAACATTGAAGGAAGTGAAGTAATTGTGACTATTGAGGTAACGGTATGTGGTAACGGAAGGAGCCCATTTATGGGAAAAGGCCTCAGAGGGAACCCCGACGATCGTATTTCTATTCGAAATAGGATAGATCAGGGCCCAGTTGACCGGTGAGAGTGTTACCGGTGTCCCTCGCTGTCCAGTACTTCGGTTTCGTGTAGATGGATCCATCGACTTTTGAGGTTTGAGAAAAGTCACAATTAACGATATGAATTCAACAAAGGAAAAGGAAAAGGAAAATGTTTATGATCATGAAAAATGTTTTATGTTATGTCATGTTGAGGAAAAGGATAAGGTTAAAGATTATGTTTGCATGTCATGAAAAAGTTATTTTTACGTAAAAGTATTTTCACTGTTGCATGTGGTTTTATACGTATTATTTGTTATAAAGATTATGGTGTGTTGAGTCTTTAGACTCATTAGGTGTGATGGATGCAGGTGAGGTTGAGGGAGGTCTTGACGGATGATTTGACTGGGCTGAAGGCGCACACAAATCGAGGACCAACGCTTCTACTTTTTCCGCATTTACGATTTATGATTCATGATTTACGTTAAAGATTTTAAGACTATTTATTTATGCTTTGGAGAGATTTTTGAGAGGTTTAGTATGGACTATACTTTTCAAATTTATTGCTTTTTAGGTTTAGTAAAACAGTTGACGATTTCATTTTATGACTATTGTGTTTGATTTTTAAAATGCTAGATGGATGATGTTTTATTTTAAAAGGGTATTGTAACGTACCGTACTTTTTACTACTTAAAATTTGCGGAAAAAATTAAAAATTTTCTTAAATAAACGTGAACATTCAAAGTTCGATAAAAGAAATAAACTGTACGTCTCACAAGTTGTTGCAACATTGGTTTGAAGTTTAAAGTTTGACAAAAGTATTAAATGTTTTCATAAGACTTAAAACATGACGATTCTCGGGTTTAGCCTCCCGCTCAATCCAAGCCTGTTCCTTGGTCCCCACCTCCAACCTCTTCATAAACATCCTCACCTGCATCGATTAAGTCTAGTGAGTCTAAAGACTCAGCACGTATAAACTGGAAGTAACAAGTACTACATAATAAGATTACATGCAACTTTAAAATAGAACATACATACTTAAAACTTGACTTGCATATCAAAACCTGAACATATGTGCATACATACTTAGATGTGCCATCAACATAAACTTTTCTTAAACATGCCTGCATACTTGAACATACTTGAACAAACATAGCTTCATCATTTTGCGTAGAGATATGTTTCAATGCAAGTGACCCATAACATAATCGCCTGATCAGACTAAACCACAGTACTGGGCTGACATGGACGAATCCACTGTCACATACATGAGATCCCCGTTCATAATTTAACGAGCTGATTGGTCCCCGTTAATAATTTAACGCTTTCCAATCTCGATCTAAACCCGTTCATAATTTAACGGGCGGATTGGTCTCTGTTCATAATTTAACGCTTTCCAATCCTAAACATAATTTGGTCACAAGACATTTAGCATACATCAAAACTTAAAATATTTTTTCTGCACGTCAAACATACTTATTTCGCGTTGAGGAATTCGTTGGATCTCGCTTGGGGCCACTGCTGCACATACTAACATGAATTTCAACACTTAACTTGCATACTTAGACATAGGTATTCTTGCTCACCACCGAATTAAATAGATAATTTATGACATTCTAGATCACTCGGGACTTGACCTCGTTAAATCGTCATACTAACCCATGACATCAAACCCCGAACAATCTCTAAAATGATGTGTGAACATTTCTCAAAAAAATGAAAGACATGAACTCACTATAGAACTTGAAAAGAAGAAGAACAAAATATTTTTACAGATGGGGCCGCGCTCGGGCGGTAAAACCTTACCGTTCGCGCGCCAAGGTCCGCGCTCGGGCGGTAATAAATTACCGCTCGAGCGCCTAGCCTTTTGGGGAAAATACTCGGACAGAAAGAGCGGCGCTCGAGCGGTAAAATATTACCGTTCGGACGCCCAGTCTTCTGGACTCCGCGACACGAAGCTTAAAACTCCTACTAAATTATATGAATCCTGAACCAATCTATCGAGACTCATCCTAGGACGCTATGACAGAGATTCAACTCAAACAAAAGTCCCCAAAACGACGACGCACAACAACTACGCAACATAATCCCTAACATGAATTTTGACACCAAATACTTCCTACGACTTCTAATGCAACCAAGTGCCTACCGACACAAGACTAAGCACCAAAATTTATCTCAAAGTCATACTCACAATACCCAAACGCAGCAGCGATCCACGAACGGTTCCCAACGAAGCCTGCAACTCAAAAACTTCAAGAACACATCAATAACATATTTTCAGAAAACACAGTTTGAGTAGTCCCACGAAAATCACCATAACTCACTAAATTTTTATCCAAATACTTCGAATTTTATATCAAATCGAAGGTATAAAAAAGTTTTACGATTTTCATGTTGAAAGTTTTCTCAAAATCGCGACCGAAAAATCTCAGTTTTTAAAATAATAGTAAAAAACGAGATTTTCAGATCCAGAAACGTTCAAAATGCGATCTAAACAATTACCGCTCAAACTTTACACTTCACACATGTATTTTTATGCATAAAAACAACGCAACACATACTATGACATGATCGACGCAGGAAAAATAGAATATACGTGCCTTTTGATAATTAGAATTACCGAACGACGATACCGAAACGATGAGAGATGCGAGGTTGATCCGGAACGAACGTGGCACGTTTTTCTTGCAATAAAATCAACAAAACTTGCTGGAAAAAATTTCCGAAGGATGGGCGGGTGCACTTGGGAAGGAGAACCCTAGGCTTTTTCTTTGAAATAAAAATCTGAATGTGTGTGTGTTAATCGATTTTTAGTGTGTGTAAAAACATGTAAGTGTGTGTGAGTGCATAAAACGTGTGTGTGTGTGTGTTTAATTAGGAGAAATTATAGCTAAATTAACTAATTAAAATACTAATTAAAGGTTAACACACCCTAATTTAATCCAGCTCCTCAATTAAAATAACTACACACTAATTTTATAAAATTCTCTATTTAGCACAATAAAATACAAAAATGCTAACTTTAAAAGTTTTAAACTCTTAAATCACTAAATACATAAATAAATAAGGCTTTTAAAATGCTAACCTAAATAAATTATTTAAAATGCCCCAACCTCAACTTAAAATAAAATACCACATTTAAAAGTGCCAAAATCGCCACCGGTCTCCTTTCCTCGATCTCGCCTCGAATAATCGCCTGAAACATGGAACTCGAAAAGCATTTTAACGTGCATCGTATAAACATAAATAATTTTAAAATAATGCATTTAAATAAGTCGTGCATGGCTAATGCTCATTTAAACTTAAATAAATGACTTAATAATTAAATAAATGCATGGGTTATACGTGTACAGAATTCGGGCACTACATGTAAATATTTTATAAAAATATTTTAACGTGGTAAATGTACATGACCGAAAATTGAGTGTTCGAAAAAAAAATTCTAGTACTTTTAAAGCAATAGAAAGGGGAGACGTTTCAGTTGGTATCAGAGCAAAGGTCCCGTAAAGGGTTGTGCCACCATCAGCGCTGGAAAGATCAGTCTTCAAGCCTCAACTTGTAAGTTTTTAAATGCTTTATATGATTTTATGATGTTACATGCATAAGTACATGAATTATATGTTTACGTCTCATGTTTAATAGCTTTATGGTAATATAAGTTTTATATGTTTTAGAATTTTTATACGTGATACGAAATGAAATAAGAAATTATTTGATTTCAACGCATGTTGGCTTTGTGGTGGAATTGGAATATGTTAATTTTTGGGTTTTAGTATTGACGTTCTACTGTTTGGGTCATAAGCTAAACGTGAAGATTATGAATGTTTTGGGACACGTAGATTTTCTAAGAAATATTTATGATTTGTGGTTACTAGTCGAATTAATTTTTGGGAAATATTCGTAAGAAATAATGATTCGAGGATTTGCAATGGCTTGGGAGTAAGAAAATGTATAATTTGGGATGTTAGGTTTCAGTGGAAAGGTAGAATTTGTTATGGGAATTGATTTCTGATAAATAAGTTTAAATTTTTGAAATTTATGTTATGGGAAACTTGTAGAAGAGAATTAATAATGCCAAGAACTTATGGGTTAATCGTAAGATTTTCGAAAGTAAGGACCAATTAGGTTAATTTTTGAGGAAATTAAGAATTAGTTTTGCAATTATTACGAAATTTTGGGACTAATTTAGCAATAAGTGAAAATTGAATGTGTTAAATGATAAGAATTTTCGATGATTTAGACTTTTAATAATATTTGGAACCTTGGGATATCTTGGTTATAATGTTATAAAGAATATTAATAAAGGATTTTTAAAGATGAATCAATATTAAGCTTGAAAATCTAAGCGTTAGCGGATGCGTTTGGGATTCAAGATTGAAATATGATAAGTTGATGAATATTTTGAGTATAAATAAGGAAAATAATATACGCTAAGTATGGTCATCCATCTTTAATATTGGGAATCGTAAGAAAAATTGAAATTTGATGTTATAATAATAATAGCACTAAGTCATTTGGGTCTTTTTAAGTTGCGATTTGAAAATAAAGATTTAGAATGAAAAATTTAATTGGGATTGAGGAGACGTAAGGACATTCTAGACTTTTAAATTTTATCAGAGTAGCGCAGCGTAAGCGTGGATTTTTGGGATACTAGAACTAAGACTAAACTTTGGGTTATTAAGGATAAGCGAACTTCGAGGACGAAATTCAATTTAGGGGGGGATTGTAACGCCTCGAAAATTTAAAGCTCCACGCAAACCACATGCATGCAATTATTAAATTATCTTGTATTTTAATTAAATGTTTTAATTGCATTAATTAATTATGTTGTGCATAATTGCATGTTTAAATATATTTTTCTACATTGTTACATTAAAATGTATTTTTAAAAGTTATTCGAGTTGCGATCGATGAACGGAGACCGGGGGCTGAAAAATAGAAAATGTTTTTATTAAATAATTGTTTAAAATTATTTAAAATATAGGTGATGCTTTTTCTTATTTTTAAAAATAAGAGATTTCGAGGTGATTTTATACGACGGGACGTAAATTTTATCGGTGTTGGTTTTTCAATAAAATGCGAGCTTTTTGGCAACCCAACTAATAAATTCACAAATTTATTTAAACAAAAACTTTGATAATATTTTATTAAATTCTACTTAAGCACTAGGCTCAATTGGTATGCTTATTAGACCTAAGCTTAATTAAGGATTTAATTACTATTTAATATGAAAACTCACCTCAAACCCTTAGAAAAGGCACGCCACTTTCAGAATTCCTCCTCACCCATTCACGGCACACACCACACGAATAAGTGAAGGAAAGTTGTGAGGTTTTGAAGAAAAAATTCAACCTAGGCTCCTACGTCAAAGTTCCTCGCATCGCCGTCGTTTATTCATGCGTTTAATACGCAAAGGCACGCCATACATCTCTTTTCTCATCTATCACATCGTAATATTGTTTTGAATCAGTTTGTATGAAAATCATGATGTACTTATGTATATTTTAGAAATATTTCACATACATGTGGTAAACTTATGGTTTATATCCCAAATTCATGTTTAATATACGTTGAAGGGGCTGCCATGATTAGGGAAAGACCAAGTAAGGTTTTTACACGCCTTAGGGTCCTAGAACACCACCGTACACGTTGTAAGCACAAACGAAGCAAGCTGGGGAAAGAGGAAAAATAAATTTTGTTGCACTTGGGGTGTTTCGGTTTTGTTGGGATGGAAGACTTGGCTAGGCTTTGGTTGGACCAGGGCTTGGCTAGGGTCCGTGAGGGGTCAAGGGAAGAGTCCTAGCCATGCTAGGACTCGAGACAAGAGGCTGGGAAGGAGTCCTAGCAAGCTAGGACTCCAACCCATAAGTTGCAAGGGTAGCAGCGCAGGTTTGCTGCTGGTGCAGGGAAGAGAGGGGCTCGTCCAGGGGTCTGGGCTGGGCTAGGTTAGGTCCTTAGGGTCCCTACGAGGGTGCTTGAGGGGATGGTTCAAGGGGTGGCTCGATGGTTAGAAGCCTAGCATCAGAAAACGTGAGAAAGGTGCATGGCAGCAAGGGTGTGCGTGAGGTTGCTGTCAATCTTCAGGGGTTCGCTGCTCGGGTTTAGGGGCGTGGGCTGGTCTGGGCTTGGCCTGGGCGTGGTCTAGGGAAGGTTAGGGTCAGGTTGGGTCGAGTGTTAACTAGCTGGAGGTGCCCTAGTTGGCTAGGAGTCTTGGTGATGGGTATGAGTCACACAGGCACACATGCAGGTTTTTGGGACAAGTTCCAGAAGGTTTTGAGAGACTTAGGGTCTGGTTCTTGGGCTTGGGGCTGGTCAGTAGGGTTCATAGATGGGTTGGCTAGGTCTTGGCTCAAGGTGGCTCGGGCGTGGCTCGAGTAAATTGGGAGATGGCTCGGTATGTTCGTATGTGTGTCAATTTCGAGATTTTAAGAACAAAAATTAGAACCATGGGCCCACGGGTGTGGTTCATGGCTCCTAAGGGTAGAATAAATAATAAAATTGCTATGTTTAAAATTTGGGATCAAAATAACGAGTTTTGGGTTTAATCGAGATTTAATCGCATCACGAAACGCTAATTAACGAGTTAATTGAAACGCCTAGTTTTAAGCTGTATAAAATTATAAAAATTAGGGTCAAGCTTAAATAATTATTAAAATCCAATTTTTTAATTTGGGAATTTTATATTAAGATTTGGTTTAATTCGAGATTAAAACGTGTTAATACGCCTTATTTAAATATTAATTTAAAATCCTCGATTTAAGCTAAATAAAAAATATGAGAAAATTCATGTAGGCTTAAATAATTATTGGGACATGTTAGAGTCAATGATTTCAAGAAAAGGTCAAAACGGGAAATTTTAACGTCTAAGGGTAAAACGGTCTTTTTAAACCTAAAAATTAGTAAAAAGTCATGGCAGTGCCCTAAATGCTGTTTTTATGATATTATGATTATTTTTAAATGGTTATGAAATGTCATGATTAAAAATATGATTTTTAAATGTCTAAGGGATTTTATGATTTAAGGAAGACATTTAAAAGACATGTTGCATGCTTGATTTCAAAAACAAAAATGTTATGTTATGCATGATTTTATAAAGTGATGAGAATGTTAAACATTGAAGGAAGTGAAGTAATTGTGACAATTGAGGTAACGGTATGTGGTAACGGAAGGAGCCCATTTATGGGAAAAAGCCTCAGAGGGAACCCCGACGATCGTATTTCTATTCGAAATAGGATAGATCAGGGCCCAGTTGACCGGTGAGAGTGTTACCGGTGTCCCTCGCTGTCCAGTACTTCGATTTCGTGTAGATGGATCCATCGAATTTTGAGGTTTGAGAAAAGTCACAATTAACGATATGAATTCAACAAAGGAAAAGGAAAATGTTTATGATCATGAAAAATGTTTATGTTATGTCATGTTGAGGAAAAGGATAAGGTTAAAGATTATGTTTGCATGTCATGAAAAAGTTATTTTTACGTAAAAGTATTTCACTGTTGCATGTGGTTTATACGTATTATTTGTTATAAAAGATTATGGTGTGTTGAGTCTTTAGACTCATTAGGTGTGATGGATGCAGGTGAGGTTGAGGGAGGTCTTGACGGATGATTTGACTGGGGCTGAAGGCGCACACAAATCGAGGACCAACGCTTCTACTTTTTTCCGCATTTACTATTTATGATTCATGATTTACGTTAAAGATTTTAAGACTATTTATTTATGCTTTGGAGAGATTTTGAGAGGTTTAGTATGGACTATACTTTTCAAATTTATTGCTTTTTAGGTTTAGTAAAACAGTTGACGATTTCATTTTATGACTATTGTATTTTATTTTAAAATGCTAGATGGATGATGTTTTATTTTAAAAAGGGTAATGTAACGTACCGTACTTTTTACTACTTAAAATTTCCGGAAAAAATTAAAAATTTTCTTAAATAAACGTGAACATTCAAAGTTCGATAAAAGAAATAAACTGTACGTGTCACAAGTTGTTGCAACATTGGTTTGAAGTTTAAAGTTTGACAAAAGTATTAAATGTTTTCATAAGACTTAAAACATGACGATTCTCGGGTTTAGCCTCCCGCTCAATCCAAGCCTGTTCCTTGGTCCCCACCTCCAACCTCTTCATAAACATCCTCACCTGCATCGATTAAGTCTAGTGAGTCTAAAGACTCAGCACGTATAAACTGGAAGTAACAAGTACTACATAATAAGATTACATGCAACTTTAAAATAGAACATACATACTTAAAACTTGACTTGCATATCAAAACCTGAACATATGTGCATACATACTTAGATGTGCCATCAACATAAACTTTTCTTAAACATGCCTGCATACTTGAACATACTTGAACAAACATAGCTTCATCATTTTGCGTAGAGATATGTTTCAATGCAAGTGACCCATAACATAATCGCCTGATCAGACTAAACCACAGTACTGGGCTGACATGGACGAATCCACTGTCACATACATGAGATCCCCGTTCATAATTTAACGAGCTGATTGGTCCCCGTTAATAATTTAACGCTTTCCATCTCGATCTAAACCCGTTCATAATTTAACGGGCGGATTGGTCTCTGTTCATAATTTAACGCTTTCCAATCCTAAACATAATTTGGTCACAAGACATTTAGCATACCTCAAAACTTAAAATATTTTTTCTGCACGTCAAACATACTTATTTCGCGTTGAGGAATTCGTTGGATCTCGCTTGGGGCCACTGCTGCACATACTAACATGAATTCAACACTTAACTTGCATACTTAGACATAGGTATTCTTGCTCACCACCGAATTAAATAGATAGTTTATGACATTCTAGATCACTCGGGACTTGACCTCGTTAAAATCGTCATACTAACCCATGACATCAAACCCCGAACAATCTCTAAAATGATGTGTGAACATTTCTCAAAAAAATGAAAGACATGAACTCACTATAGAACTTGAAAAGAAGAAGAACAAAATATTTTTACAGATGGGGCCGCGCTCGGGCGGTAAAACCTTACCGTTCGCGCGCCAAGGTCCGCGCTCGGGCGGTAATAAATTACCGCTCGAGCGCCTAGCCTTTTGGGGAAAATACTCGGACAGAAAGAGCGGCGCTCGAGCGGTAAAATATTACCGTTCGGACGCCCAGTCTTCTGGACTCCGCGACACGAAGCTTAAAACTCCTACTAAATTATATGAATCCTGAACCAATCTATCGAGACTCATCCTAGGACGCTATGACAGAGATTCAACTCAAACAAAAGTCCCCAAAACGACGACGCACAACAACTACGCAACATAATCCCTAACATGAATTTTGACACCAAAATACTTCCTACGACTTCTAATGCAACCAAGTGCCTACCGACACAAGACTAAGCACCAAAATTTATCTCAAAGTCATACTCACAATACCCAAACGCAGCAGCGATCCACGAACGGTTCCCAACGAAGCCTGCAACTCAAAAACTTCAAGAACACATCAATAACATATTTTCAGAAAACACAGTTTGAGCAGTCCCACGAAAATCACCATAACTCACTAATTTTTATCCAAATACTTCGAATTTTATATCAAATCGAAGGTATAAAAAAGTTTTACGATTTTCATGTTGAAAGTTTTCTCAAAATCGCGACCGAAAAATCTCAGTTTTTAAATAATAGTAAAAAACGAGATTTTCAGATCCAGAAACGTTCAAAATGCGATCTAAACAATTACCGCTCAAACTTTACACTTCACACATGTATTTTTATGCATAAAAACAACGCAACACATACTATGACATGATCGACGCAGGAAAAAATAGAATATACGTGCCTTTTGATAATTAGAATTACCGAACGACGATACCGAAACGATGAGAGATGCGAGGTTGATCCGGAACGAACGTGGCACGTTTTTCTTGCAATAAAATCAACAAAACTTGCTGGAAAAAATTTCCGAAGGATGGGCGGGTGCACTTGGGAAGGAGAACCCTAGGCTTTTTCTTTGAAATAAAAATCTGAATGTGTGTGTGTTAATCGATTTTTAGTGTGTGTAAAAACATGTAAGTGTGTGTGAGTGCATAAAACGTGTGTGTGTGTGTGTTTAATTAGGAGAAATTATAGCTAAATTAACTAATTAAAATACTAATTAAAGGTTAACACACCCTAATTTAATCCAGCTCCTCAATTAAAATAACTACACACTAATTTTATAAAATTCTCTATTTAGCACAATAAAATACAAAAATGCTAACTTTAAAAGTTTTAAACTCTTAAATCACTAAATACATAAATAAATAAGGCTTTTAAAATGCTAACCTAAATAAATTATTTAAAATGCCCCAACCTCAACTTAAAATAAAATACCACATTTAAAAGTGCCAAAATCGCCACCGGTCTCCTTTCCTCGATCTCGCCTCGAATAATCGCCTGAAACATGGAACTCGAAAAGCATTTTAACGTGCATCGTATAAACATAAATAATTTTAAAATAATGCATTTAAATAAGTCGTGCATGGCTAATGCTCATTTAAACTTAAATAAATGACTTAATAATTAAATAAATGCATGGGTTATACGTGTACAGAATTCGGGCACTACATGTAAAATATTTTATAAAAATATTTTAACGTGGTAAATGTACATGACCGAAAATTGAGTGTTCGAAAAAAAAATTCTAGTACTTTTAAAGCAATAGAAAGGGGAGACGTTTCAGTTGGTATCAGAGCAAAGGTCCCGTAAAGGGTTGTGCCACCATCAGCGCTGGAAAGATCAGTCTTCAAGCCTCAACTTGTAAGTTTTTAAATGCTTTATATGATTTTATGATGTTACATGCATAAGTACATGAATTATATGTTTACGTCTCATGTTTAATAGCTTTATGGTAATATAAGTTTTATATGTTTTAGAATTTTTATACGTGATACGAAATGAAATAAGAAATTATTTGATTTCAACGCATGTTGGCTTTGTGGTGGAATTGGAATATGTTAATTTTTGGGTTTTAGTATTGACGTTCTACTGTTTGGGTCATAAGCTAAACGTGAAGATTATGAATGTTTTGGGACACGTAGATTTTCTAAGAAATATTTATGATTTGTGGTTACTAGTCGAATTAATTTTTGGGAAATATTCGTAAGAAATAATGATTCGAGGATTTGCAATGGCTTGGGAGTAAGAAAATGTATAATTTGGGATGTTAGGTTTCAATGGAAAGGTAGAATTTGTTATGGGAATTGATTTCTGATAAATAAGTTTAAATTTTTGAAATTTATGTTATGGGAAACTTGTAGAAGAGAATTAATAATGCCAAGAACTTATGGGTTAATCGTAAGATTTTCGAAAGTAAGGACCAATTAGGTTAATTTTTGAGGAAATTAAGAATTAGTTTTGCAATTATTACGAAATTTTGGGACTAATTTAGCAATAAGTGAAAATTGAATGTGTTAAATGATAAGAATTTTCGATGATTTAGACTTTTAATAATATTTGGAACCTTGGGATATCTTGGTTATAATGTTATAAAGAATATTAATAAAGGATTTTTAAAGATGAATCAATATTAAGCTTGAAAATCTAAGCGTTAGCGGATGCGTTTGGGATTCAAGATTGAAATATGATAAGTTGATGAATATTTTGAGTATAAAATAAGGAAAATAATATACGCTAAGTATGGTCATCCATCTTTAATATTGGGAATCGTAAGAAAAATTGAAATTTGATGTTATAATAATAATAGCACTAAGTCATTTGGGTCTTTTTAAGTTGCGATTTGAAAATAAAGATTTAGAATGAAAAATTTAATTGGGATCGAGGAGACGTAAGGACATTCTAGACTTTTAAATTTTATCAGAGTAGCGCAGCGTAAGCGTGGATTTTTGGGATACTAGAACTAAGACTAAACTTTGGGTTATTAAGGATAAGCGAATTTCGAGGACGAAATTCAATTTAGGGGGGGATTGTAACGCCTCGAAAATTTAAAGCTCCACGCAAACCACATGCATGCAATTATTAAATTATCTTGTATTTTAATTAAATGTTTTAATTGCATTAATTAATTATGTTGTGCATAATTGCATGTTTAAAATATATTTTTCTACATTGTTACATTAAAATGTATTTTTAAAAGTTATTCGAGTTGCGATCGATGAACGGAGACCGGGGGCTGAAAAATAGAAAATGTTTTTATTAAATAATTGTTTAAAATTATTTAAAATATAGGTGATGCTTTTTCTTATTTTTAAAAATAAGAGATTTCGAGGTGATTTTATACGACGGGACGTAAATTTTATCGGTGTTGGTTTTTCAATAAAATGCGAGCTTTTTGGCAACCCAACTAATAAATTCACAAATTTATTTAAACAAAAACTTTGATAATATTTATTAAATTCTACTTAAGCACTAGGCTCAATTGGTATGCTTATTAGACCTAAGCTTAATTAAGGATTTAATTACTATTTAATATGAAAACTCACCTCAAACCCTTAGAAAAGGCACGCCACTTTCAGAATTCCTCCTCACCCATTCACGGCACACACCACACGAATAAGTGAAGGAAAGTTGTGAGGTTTTGAAGAAAAAATTCAACCTAGGCTCCTACGTCAAAGTTCCTCGCATCGCCGTCGTTTATTCATGCGTTTAATACGCAAAGGCACGCCATACATCTCTTTTTCTCATCTATCACATCGTAATATTGTTTTGAATCAAGTTTGTATGAAAATCATGATGTACTTATGTATATTTTAGAAATATTTCACATACATGTGGTAAACTTATGGTTTTATATCCCAAATTCATGTTTAATATACGTTGAAGGGGCTGCCATGATTAGGGAAAGACCAAGTAAGGTTTTTACACGCCTTAGGGTCCTAGAACACCACCGTACACGTTGTAAGCACAAACGAAGCAAGCTGGGGAAAGAGGAAAAATAAATTTTGTTGCACTTGGGGTGTTTCGGTTTTGTTGGGATGGAAGACTTGGCTAGGCTTTGGTTGGACCAGGGCTTGGCTAGGGTCCGTGAGGGGTCAAGGGAAGAGTCCTAGCCATGCTAGGACTCGAGACAAGAGGCTGGGAAGGAGTCCTAGCAAGCTAGGACTCCAACCCATAAGTTGCAAGGGTAGCAGCGCAGGTTTGCTGCTGGTGCAGGGAAGAGAGGGGCTCGTCCAGGGGGTCTGGGCTGGGCTAGGTTAGGTCCTTAGGGTCCTACGAGGGTGCTTGAGGGGATGGTTCAAGGGGTGGCTCGATGGTTAGAAGCCTAGCATCAGAAAACGTGAGAAAGGTGCATGGCAGCAAGGGTGTGCGTGAGGTTGCTGTCAATCTTCAGGGGTTCGCTGCTCGGGTTTAGGGGCGTGGGCTGGTCTGGGCTTGGCCTGGGCGTGGTCTAGGGAAGGTTAGGGTCAGGTTGGGTCGAGTGTTAACTAGCTGGAGGTGCCCTAGTTGGCTAGGAGTCTTGGTGATGGGTATGAGTCACACAGGCACACATGCAGGTTTTTGGGACAAGTTCCAGAAGGTTTTTGAGAGACTTAGGGTCTGGTTCTTGGGCTTGGGGCTGGTCAGTAGGGTTCATAGATGGGTTGGCTAGGTCTTGGCTCAAGGTGGCTCGGGCGTGGCTCGAGTAAATTGGGAGATGGCTCGGTATGTTCGTATGTGTGTCAATTTCGAGATTTTAAGAACAAAAATTAGAACCATGGGCCCACGGGTGTGGTTCATGGCTCCTAAGGGTAGAATAAATAATAAAATTGCTATGTTTAAAATTTGGGATCAAAATAACGAGTTTTGGGTTTAATCGAGATTTAATCGCATCACGAAACGCTAATTAACGAGTTAATTGAAACGCCTAGTTTTAAGCTGTATAAAATTATAAAAAATTAGGGTCAAGCTTAAATAATTATTAAAATCCAATTTTTTTAATTTGGGAATTTTATATTAAGATTTGGTTTAATTCGAGATTAAAACGTGTTAATACGCCTTATTTAAATATTAATTTAAAATCCTCGATTTAAGCTAAATAAAAATATGAGAAAATTCATGTAGGCTTAAATAATTATTGGGACATGTTAGAGTCAATGATTTCAAGAAAAGGTCAAAAACGGGAAATTTTACGTCTAAGGGTAAAACGGTCTTTTTAAACCTAAAAATTAGTAAAAGTCATGGCAGTGCCCTAAATGCTGTTTTTATGATATTATGATTATTTTTAAATGTTTATGAAATGTCATGATTAAAATATGATTTTTAAATGTCTAAGGGATTTTTATGATTTAAGGAAGACATTTAAAAGACATGTTGCATGCTTGATTTCAAAAACAAAAATGTTATGTTATGCATGATTTTATAAAGTGATGAGAATGTTAAACATTGAAGGAAGTGAAGTAATTGTGACAATTGAGGTAACGGTATGTGGTAACGGAAGGAGCCCATTTATGGGAAAAAGCCTCAGAGGGAACCCCGACGATCGTATTTCTATTCGAAATAGGATAGATCAGGGCCCAGTTGACCGGTGAGAGTGTTACCGGTGTCCCTCGCTGTCCAGTACTTCGATTTCGTGTAGATGGATCCATCGAATTTTGAGGTTTGAGAAAAGTCACAATTAACGATATGAATTCAACAAAGGAAAAGGAAAATGTTTATGATCATGAAAAATGTTTTATGTTATGTCATGTTGAGGAAAAGGATAAGGTTAAAGATTATGTTTGCATGTCATGAAAAAGTTATTTTTACGTAAAAGTATTTTCACTGTTGCATGTGGTTTATACGTATTATTTGTTATAAAGATTATGGTGTGTTGAGTCTTTAGACTCATTAGGTGTGATGGATGCAGGTGAGGTTGAGGGAGGTCTTGACGGATGATTTGACTGGGCTGAAGGCGCACACAAATCGAGGACCAACGCTTCTACTTTTTCCGCATTTACGATTTATGATTCATGATTTACGTTAAAGATTTTAAGACTATTTATTTATGCTTTGGAGAGATTTTTGAGAGGTTTAGTATGGACTATACTTTTCAAATTTATTGCTTTTTAGGTTTAGTAAAACAGTTGACGATTTCATTTTATGACTATTGTATTTTATTTTTAAAATGCTAGATGGATGATGTTTTATTTTAAAAGGGTAATGTAACGTACCGTACTTTTTACTACTTAAAATTTCCGGAAAAATTAAAAATTTTCTTAAATAAACGTGAACATTCAAAGTTCGATAAAAGAAATAAACTGTACGTGTCACAAGTTGTTGCAACATTGGTTTGAAGTTTAAAGTTTGACAAAAGTATTAAATGTTTTCATAAGACTTAAAACATGACGATTCTCGGGTTTAGCCTCCCGCTCAATCCAAGCCTGTTCCTTGGTCCCCACCTCCAACCTCTTCATAAACATCCTCACCTGCATCGATTAAGTCTAGTGAGTCTAAAGACTCAGCACGTATAAACTGGAAGTAACAAGTACTACATAATAAGATTACATGCAACTTTAAAATAGAACATACATACTTAAAACTTGACTTGCATATCAAAACCTGAACATATGTGCATACATACTTAGATGTGCCATCAACATAAACTTTTCTTAAACATGCCTGCATACTTGAACATACTTGAACAAACATAGCTTCATCATTTTGCGTAGAGATATGTTTCAATGCAAGTGACCCATAACATAATCGCCTGATCAGACTAAACCACAGTACTGGGCTGACATGGACGAATCCACTGTCACATACATGAGATCCCCGTTCATAATTTAACGAGCTGATTGGTCCCCGTTAATAATTTAACGCTTTCCAATCTCGATCTAAACCCGTTCATAATTTAACGGGCGGATTGGTCTCTGTTCATAATTTAACGCTTTCCAATCCTAAACATAATTTGGTCACAAGACATTTAGCATACCTCAAAACTTAAAATATTTTTTCTGCACGTCAAACATACTTATTTCGCGTTGAGGAATTCGTTGGATCTCGCTTGGGGCCACTGCTGCACATACTAACATGAATTTCAACACTTAACTTGCATACTTAGACATAGGTATTCTTGCTCACCACCGAATTAAATAGATAGTTTATGACATTCTAGATCACTCGGGACTTGACCTCGTTAAATCGTCATACTAACCCATGACATCAAACCCCGAACAATCTCTAAAATGATGTGTGAACATTTCTCAAAAAAATGAAAGACATGAACTCACTATAGAACTTGAAAAGAAGAAGAACAAAATATTTTTACAGATGGGGCCGCGCTCGGGCGGTAAAACCTTACCGTTCGCGCGCCAAGGTCCGCGCTCGGGCGGTAATAAATTACCGCTCGAGCGCCTAGCCTTTTGGGGAAAATACTCGGACAGAAAGAGCGGCGCTCGAGCGGTAAAATATTACCGTTCGGACGCCCAGTCTTCTGGACTCCGCGACACGAAGCTTAAAACTCCTACTAAATTATATGAATCCTGAACCAATCTATCGAGACTCATCCTAGGACGCTATGACAGAGATTCAACTCAAACAAAAGTCCCCAAAACGACGACGCACAACAACTACGCAACATAATCCCTAACATGAATTTTGACACCAAAATACTTCCTACGACTTCTAATGCAACCAAGTGCCTACCGACACAAGACTAAGCACCAAAATTTATCTCAAAGTCATACTCACAATACCCAAACGCAGCAGCGATCCACGAACGGTTCCCAACGAAGCCTGCAACTCAAAAACTTCAAGAACACATCAATAACATATTTTCAGAAAACACAGTTTGAGCAGTCCCACGAAAATCACCATAACTCACTAAATTTTTATCCAAATACTTCGAATTTTATATCAAATCGAAGGTATAAAAAAGTTTTACGATTTTCATGTTGAAAGTTTTCTCAAAATCGCGACCGAAAAATCTCAGTTTTTAAAATAATAGTAAAAAACGAGATTTTCAGATCCAGAAACGTTCAAAATGCGATCTAAACAATTACCGCTCAAACTTTACACTTCACACATGTATTTTTATGCATAAAAACAACGCAACACATACTATGACATGATCGACGCAGGAAAAATAGAATATACGTGCCTTTTGATAATTAGAATTACCGAACGACGATACCGAAACGATGAGAGATGCGAGGTTGATCCGGAACGAACGTGGCACGTTTTTCTTGCAATAAAATCAACAAAACTTGCTGGAAAAAATTTCCGAAGGATGGGCGGGTGCACTTGGGAAGGAGAACCCTAGGCTTTTTCTTTGAAATAAAAATCTGAATGTGTGTGTGTTAATCGATTTTTAGTGTGTGTAAAAACATGTAAGTGTGTGTGAGTGCATAAAACGTGTGTGTGTGTGTGTTTAATTAGGAGAAATTATAGCTAAATTAACTAATTAAAATACTAATTAAAGGTTAACACACCCTAATTTAATCCAGCTCCTCAATTAAAATAACTACACACTAATTTTATAAAATTCTCTATTTAGCACAATAAAATACAAAAATGCTAACTTTAAAAGTTTTAAACTCTTAAATCACTAAATACATAAATAAATAAGGCTTTTAAAATGCTAACCTAAATAAATTATTTAAAATGCCCCAACCTCAACTTAAAATAAAATACCACATTTAAAAGTGCCAAAATCGCCACCGGTCTCCTTTCCTCGATCTCGCCTCGAATAATCGCCTGAAACATGGAACTCGAAAAGCATTTTAACGTGCATCGTATAAACATAAATAATTTTAAAATAATGCATTTAAATAAGTCGTGCATGGCTAATGCTCATTTAAACTTAAATAAATGACTTAATAATTAAATAAATGCATGGGTTATACGTGTACAGAATTCGGGCACTACATGTAAAATATTTTATAAAAATATTTTAACGTGGTAAATGTACATGACCGAAAATTGAGTGTTCGAAAAAAAAATTCTAGTACTTTTAAAGCAATAGAAAGGGGAGACGTTTCAGTTGGTATCAGAGCAAAGGTCCCGTAAAGGGTTGTGCCACCATCAGCGCTGGAAAGATCAGTCTTCAAGCCTCAACTTGTAAGTTTTTAAATGCTTTATATGATTTTATGATGTTACATGCATAAGTACATGAATTATATGTTTACGTCTCATGTTTAATAGCTTTATGGTAATATAAGTTTTATATGTTTTAGAATTTTATACGTGATACGAAATGAAATAAGAAATTATTGATTTCAACGCATGTTGGCTTTGTGGTGGAATTGGAATATGTTAATTTTTGGGTTTTAGTATTGACGTTCTACTGTTTGGGTCATAAGCTAAACGTGAAGATTATGAATGTTTTGGGACACGTAGATTTTCTAAGAAATATTTATGATTTGTGGTTACTAGTCGAATTAATTTTTGGGAAATATTCGTAAGAAATAATGATTCGAGGATTTGCAATGGCTTGGGAGTAAGAAAATGTATAATTTGGGATGTTAGGTTTCAATGGAAAGGTAGAATTTGTTATGGGAATTGATTTCTGATAAATAAGTTTAAATTTTTGAAATTTATGTTATGGGAAACTTGTAGAAGAGAATTAATAATGCCAAGAACTTATGGGTTAATCGTAAGATTTTCGAAAGTAAGGACCAATTAGGTTAATTTTTGAGGAAATTAAGAATTAGTTTTGCAATTATTACGAAATTTTGGGACTAATTTAGCAATAAGTGAAAATTGAATGTGTTAAATGATAAGAATTTTCGATGATTTAGACTTTTAATAATATTTGGAACCTTGGGATATCTTGGTTATAATGTTATAAAGAATATTAATAAAGGATTTTTAAAGATGAATCAATATTAAGCTTGAAAATCTAAGCGTTAGCGGATGCGTTTGGGATTCAAGATTGAAATATGATAAGTTGATGAATATTTTGAGTATAAAATAAGGAAAATAATATACGCTAAGTATGGTCATCCATCTTTAATATTGGGAATCGTAAGAAAAATTGAAATTTGATGTTATAATAATAATAGCACTAAGTCATTTGGGTCTTTTTAAGTTGCGATTTGAAAATAAAGATTTAGAATGAAAAATTTAATTGGGATCGAGGAGACGTAAGGACATTCTAGACTTTTAAATTTTATCAGAGTAGCGCAGCGTAAGCGTGGATTTTTGGGATACTAGAACTAAGACTAAACTTTGGGTTATTAAGGATAAGCGAATTTCGAGGACGAAATTCAATTTAGGGGGGGATTGTAACGCCTCGAAAATTTAAAGCTCCACGCAAACCACATGCATGCAATTATTAAATTATCTTGTATTTTAATTAAATGTTTTAATTGCATTAATTAATTATGTTGTGCATAATTGCATGTTTAAAATATATTTTTCTACATTGTTACATTAAAATGTATTTTTAAAAGTTATTCGAGTTGCGATCGATGAACGGAGACCGGGGGCTGAAAAATAGAAAATGTTTTTATTAAATAATTGTTTAAAATTATTTAAAATATAGGTGATGCTTTTTCTTATTTTTAAAAATAAGAGATTTCGAGGTGATTTTATACGACGGGACGTAAATTTTATCGGTGTTGGTTTTTCAATAAAATGCGAGCTTTTTGGCAACCCAACTAATAAATTCACAAATTTATTTAAACAAAAACTTTGATAATATTTTATTAAATTCTACTTAAGCACTAGGCTCAATTGGTATGCTTATTAGACCTAAGCTTAATTAAGGATTTAATTACTATTTAATATGAAAACTCACCTCAAACCCTTAGAAAAGGCACGCCACTTTCAGAATTCCTCCTCACCCATTCACGGCACACACCACACGAATAAGTGAAGGAAAGTTGTGAGGTTTTGAAGAAAAAATTCAACCTAGGCTCCTACGTCAAAGTTCCTCGCATCGCCGTCGTTTATTCATGCGTTTAATACGCAAAGGCACGCCATACATCTCTTTTTCTCATCTATCACATCGTAATATTGTTTTGAATCAAGTTTGTATGAAAATCATGATGTACTTATGTATATTTTAGAAATATTTCACATACATGTGGTAAACTTATGGTTTTATATCCCAAATTCATGTTTAATATACGTTGAAGGGGCTGCCATGATTAGGGAAAGACCAAGTAAGGTTTTTACACGCCTTAGGGTCCTAGAACACCACCGTACACGTTGTAAGCACAAACGAAGCAAGCTGGGGAAAGAGGAAAAATAAATTTTGTTGCACTTGGGGTGTTTCGGTTTTGTTGGGATGGAAGACTTGGCTAGGCTTTGGTTGGACCAGGGCTTGGCTAGGGTCCGTGAGGGGTCAAGGGAAGAGTCCTAGCCATGCTAGGACTCGAGACAAGAGGCTGGGAAGGAGTCCTAGCAAGCTAGGACTCCAACCCATAAGTTGCAAGGGTAGCAGCGCAGGTTTGCTGCTGGTGCAGGGAAGAGAGGGGCTCGTCCAGGGGGTCTGGGCTGGGCTAGGTTAGGTCCTTAGGGTCCTACGAGGGTGCTTGAGGGGATGGTTCAAGGGGTGGCTCGATGGTTAGAAGCCTAGCATCAGAAAACGTGAGAAAGGTGCATGGCAGCAAGGGTGTGCGTGAGGTTGCTGTCAATCTTCAGGGGTTCGCTGCTCGGGTTTAGGGGCGTGGGCTGGTCTGGGCTTGGCCTGGGCGTGGTCTAGGGAAGGTTAGGGTCAGGTTGGGTCGAGTGTTAACTAGCTGGAGGTGCCCTAGTTGGCTAGGAGTCTTGGTGATGGGTATGAGTCACACAGGCACACATGCAGGTTTTTGGGACAAGTTCCAGAAGGTTTTTGAGAGACTTAGGGTCTGGTTCTTGGGCTTGGGGCTGGTCAGTAGGGTTCATAGATGGGTTGGCTAGGTCTTGGCTCAAGGTGGCTCGGGCGTGGCTCGAGTAAATTGGGAGATGGCTCGGTATGTTCGTATGTGTGTCAATTTCGAGATTTTAAGAACAAAAATTAGAACCATGGGCCCACGGGTGTGGTTCATGGCTCCTAAGGGTAGAATAAATAATAAAATTGCTATGTTTAAAATTTGGGATCAAAATAACGAGTTTTGGGTTTAATCGAGATTTAATCGCATCACGAAACGCTAATTAACGAGTTAATTGAAACGCCTAGTTTTAAGCTGTATAAAATTATAAAAAATTAGGGTCAAGCTTAAATAATTATTAAAATCCAATTTTTTTAATTTGGGAATTTTATATTAAGATTTGGTTTAATTCGAGATTAAAACGTGTTAATACGCCTTATTTAAATATTAATTTAAAATCCTCGATTTAAGCTAAATAAAAATATGAGAAAATTCATGTAGGCTTAAATAATTATTGGGACATGTTAGAGTCAATGATTTCAAGAAAAGGTCAAAAACGGGAAATTTTACGTCTAAGGGTAAAACGGTCTTTTTAAACCTAAAAATTAGTAAAAGTCATGGCAGTGCCCTAAATGCTGTTTTTATGATATTATGATTATTTTTAAATGTTTATGAAATGTCATGATTAAAATATGATTTTTAAATGTCTAAGGGATTTTTATGATTTAAGGAAGACATTTAAAAGACATGTTGCATGCTTGATTTCAAAAACAAAAATGTTATGTTATGCATGATTTTATAAAGTGATGAGAATGTTAAACATTGAAGGAAGTGAAGTAATTGTGACAATTGAGGTAACGGTATGTGGTAACGGAAGGAGCCCATTTATGGGAAAAAGCCTCAGAGGGAACCCCGACGATCGTATTTCTATTCGAAATAGGATAGATCAGGGCCCAGTTGACCGGTGAGAGTGTTACCGGTGTCCCTCGCTGTCCAGTACTTCGATTTCGTGTAGATGGATCCATCGAATTTTGAGGTTTGAGAAAAGTCACAATTAACGATATGAATTCAACAAAGGAAAAGGAAAATGTTTATGATCATGAAAAATGTTTTATGTTATGTCATGTTGAGGAAAAGGATAAGGTTAAAGATTATGTTTGCATGTCATGAAAAAGTTATTTTTACGTAAAAGTATTTTCACTGTTGCATGTGGTTTATACGTATTATTTGTTATAAAGATTATGGTGTGTTGAGTCTTTAGACTCATTAGGTGTGATGGATGCAGGTGAGGTTGAGGGAGGTCTTGACGGATGATTTGACTGGGCTGAAGGCGCACACAAATCGAGGACCAACGCTTCTACTTTTTCCGCATTTACGATTTATGATTCATGATTTACGTTAAAGATTTTAAGACTATTTATTTATGCTTTGGAGAGATTTTTGAGAGGTTTAGTATGGACTATACTTTTCAAATTTATTGCTTTTTTAGGTTTAGTAAAACAGTTGACGATTTCATTTTATGACTATTGTATTTTATTTTTAAAATGCTAGATGGATGATGTTTTATTTTAAAAGGGTAATGTAACGTACCGTACTTTTTACTACTTAAAATTTGCCGGAAAAATTAAAAATTTTCTTAAATAAACGTGAACATTCAAAGTTCGATAAAAGAAATAAACTGTACGTGTCACAAGTTGTTGCAACATTGGTTTGAAGTTTAAAGTTTGACAAAAGTATTAAATGTTTTCATAAGACTTAAAACATGACGATTCTCGGGTTTAGCCTCCCGCTCAATCCAAGCCTGTTCCTTGGTCCCCACCTCCAACCTCTTCATAAACATCCTCACCTGCATCGATTAAGTCTAGTGAGTCTAAAGACTCAGCACGTATAAACTGGAAGTAACAAGTACTACATAATAAGATTACATGCAACTTTAAAATAGAACATACATACTTAAAACTTGACTTGCATATCAAAACCTGAACATATGTGCATACATACTTAGATGTGCCATCAACATAAACTTTTCTTAAACATGCCTGCATACTTGAACATACTTGAACAAACATAGCTTCATCATTTTGCGTAGAGATATGTTTCAATGCAAGTGACCCATAACATAATCGCCTGATCAGACTAAACCACAGTACTGGGCTGACATGGACGAATCCACTGTCACATACATGAGATCCCCGTTCATAATTTAACGAGCTGATTGGTCCCCGTTAATAATTTAACGCTTTCCAATCTCGATCTAAACCCGTTCATAATTTAACGGGCGGATTGGTCTCTGTTCATAATTTAACGCTTTCCAATCCTAAACATAATTTGGTCACAAGACATTTAGCATACCTCAAAACTTAAAATATTTTTTCTGCACGTCAAACATACTTATTTCGCGTTGAGGAATTCGTTGGATCTCGCTTGGGGCCACTGCTGCACATACTAACATGAATTTCAACACTTAACTTGCATACTTAGACATAGGTATTCTTGCTCACCACCGAATTAAATAGATAGTTTATGACATTCTAGATCACTCGGGACTTGACCTCGTTAAATCGTCATACTAACCCATGACATCAAACCCCGAACAATCTCTAAAATGATGTGTGAACATTTCTCAAAAAAATGAAAGACATGAACTCACTATAGAACTTGAAAAGAAGAAGAACAAAATATTTTTACAGATGGGGCCGCGCTCGGGCGGTAAAACCTTACCGTTCGCGCGCCAAGGTCCGCGCTCGGGCGGTAATAAATTACCGCTCGAGCGCCTAGCCTTTTGGGGAAAATACTCGGACAGAAAGAGCGGCGCTCGAGCGGTAAAATATTACCGTTCGGACGCCCAGTCTTCTGGACTCCGCGACACGAAGCTTAAAACTCCTACTAAATTATATGAATCCTGAACCAATCTATCGAGACTCATCCTAGGACGCTATGACAGAGATTCAACTCAAACAAAAGTCCCCAAAACGACGACGCACAACAACTACGCAACATAATCCCTAACATGAATTTTGACACCAAAATACTTCCTACGACTTCTAATGCAACCAAGTGCCTACCGACACAAGACTAAGCACCAAAATTTATCTCAAAGTCATACTCACAATACCCAAACGCAGCAGCGATCCACGAACGGTTCCCAACGAAGCCTGCAACTCAAAACTTCAAGAACACATCAATAACATATTTTCAGAAAACACAGTTTGAGCAGTCCCACGAAAATCACCATAACTCACTAATTTTTATCCAAATACTTCGAATTTTATATCAAATCGAAGGTATAAAAAGTTTTACGATTTTCATGTTGAAAGTTTTCTCAAAATCGCGACCGAAAAATCTCAGTTTTTAAAATAATAGTAAAAAACGAGATTTTCAGATCCAGAAACGTTCAAAATGCGATCTAAACAATTACCGCTCAAACTTTACACTTCACACATGTATTTTTATGCATAAAAACAACGCAACACATACTATGACATGATCGACGCAGGAAAAATAGAATATACGTGCCTTTTGATAATTAGAATTACCGAACGACGATACCGAAACGATGAGAGATGCGAGGTTGATCCGGAACGAACGTGGCACGTTTTTCTTGCAATAAAATCAACAAAACTTGCTGGAAAAAATTTCCGAAGGATGGGCGGGTGCACTTGGGAAGGAGAACCCTAGGCTTTTTCTTTGAAATAAAATCTGAATGTGTGTGTGTTAATCGATTTTTAGTGTGTGTAAAAACATGTAAGTGTGTGTGAGTGCATAAAACGTGTGTGTGTGTGTGTTTAATTAGGAGAAATTATAGCTAAATTAACTAATTAAAATACTAATTAAAGGTTAACACACCCTAATTTAATCCAGCTCCTCAATTAAAATAACTACACACTAATTTTATAAAATTCTCTATTTAGCACAATAAAATACAAAAATGCTAACTTTAAAAGTTTTAAACTCTTAAATCACTAAATACATAAATAAATAAGGCTTTTAAAATGCTAACCTAAATAAATTATTTAAAATGCCCCAACCTCAACTTAAAATAAAATACCACATTTAAAAGTGCCAAAATCGCCACCGGTCTCCTTTCCTCGATCTCGCCTCGAATAATCGCCTGAAACATGGAACTCGAAAAGCATTTTAACGTGCATCGTATAAACATAAATAATTTTAAAATAATGCATTTAAATAAGTCGTGCATGGCTAATGCTCATTTAAACTTAAATAAATGACTTAATAATTAAATAAATGCATGGGTTATACGTGTACAGAATTCGGGCACTACATGTAAAATATTTTATAAAAATATTTTAACGTGGTAAATGTACATGACCGAAAATTGAGTGTTCGAAAAAAAAATTCTAGTACTTTTAAAGCAATAGAAAGGGGAGACGTTTCAGTTGGTATCAGAGCAAAGGTCCCGTAAAGGGTTGTGCCACCATCAGCGCTGGAAAGATCAGTCTTCAAGCCTCAACTTGTAAGTTTTTAAATGCTTTATATGATTTTATGATGTTACATGCATAAGTACATGAATTATATGTTTACGTCTCATGTTTAATAGCTTTATGGTAATATAAGTTTTATATGTTTTAGAATTTTTATACGTGATACGAAATGAAATAAGAAATTATTTGATTTCAACGCATGTTGGCTTTGTGGTGGAATTGGAATATGTTAATTTTTGGGTTTTAGTATTGACGTTCTACTGTTTGGGTCATAAGCTAAACGTGAAGATTATGAATGTTTTGGGACACGTAGATTTTCTAAGAAATATTTATGATTTGTGGTTACTAGTCGAATTAATTTTTGGGAAATATTCGTAAGAAATAATGATTCGAGGATTTGCAATGGCTTGGGAGTAAGAAAATGTATAATTTGGGATGTTAGGTTTCAATGGAAAGGTAGAATTTGTTATGGGAATTGATTTCTGATAAATAAGTTTAAATTTTTGAAATTTATGTTATGGGAAACTTGTAGAAGAGAATTAATAATGCCAAGAACTTATGGGTTAATCGTAAGATTTTCGAAAGTAAGGACCAATTAGGTTAATTTTTGAGGAAATTAAGAATTAGTTTTGCAATTATTACGAAATTTTGGGACTAATTTAGCAATAAGTGAAAATTGAATGTGTTAAATGATAAGAATTTTCGATGATTTAGACTTTTAATAATATTTGGAACCTTGGGATATCTTGGTTATAATGTTATAAAGAATATTAATAAAGGATTTTTAAAGATGAATCAATATTAAGCTTGAAAATCTAAGCGTTAGCGGATGCGTTTGGGATTCAAGATTGAAATATGATAAGTTGATGAATATTTTGAGTATAAAATAAGGAAAATAATATACGCTAAGTATGGTCATCCATCTTTAATATTGGGAATCGTAAGAAAAATTGAAATTTGATGTTATAATAATAATAGCACTAAGTCATTTGGGTCTTTTTAAGTTGCGATTTGAAAATAAAGATTTAGAATGAAAAATTTAATTGGGATCGAGGAGACGTAAGGACATTCTAGACTTTTAAATTTTATCAGAGTAGCGCAGCGTAAGCGTGGATTTTTGGGATACTAGAACTAAGACTAAACTTTGGGTTATTAAGGATAAGCGAATTTCGAGGACGAAATTCAATTTAGGGGGGGATTGTAACGCCTCGAAAATTTAAAGCTCCACGCAAACCACATGCATGCAATTATTAAATTATCTTGTATTTTAATTAAATATTTTAATTGCATTAATTAATTATGTTGTGCATAATTGCATGTTTAAAATATATTTTTCTACATTGTTACATTAAAATGTATTTTTAAAAGTTATTCGAGTTGCGATCGATGAACGGAGACCGGGGGCTGAAAAATAGAAAATGTTTTTATTAAATAATTGTTTAAAATTATTTAAAATATAGGTGATGCTTTTTCTTATTTTTAAAAATAAGAGATTTCGAGGTGATTTTATACGACGGGACGTAAATTTTATCGGTGTTGGTTTTTCAATAAAATGCGAGCTTTTTGGCAACCCAACTAATAAATTCACAAATTTATTTAAACAAAAACTTTGATAATATTTTATTAAATTCTACTTAAGCACTAGGCTCAATTGGTATGCTTATTAGACCTAAGCTTAATTAAGGATTTAATTACTATTTAATATGAAAACTCACCTCAAACCCTTAGAAAAGGCACGCCACTTTCAGAATTCCTCCTCACCCATTCACGGCACACACCACACGAATAAGTGAAGGAAAGTTGTGAGGTTTTGAAGAAAAAATTCAACCTAGGCTCCTACGTCAAAGTTCCTCGCATCGCCGTCGTTTATTCATGCGTTTAATACGCAAAGGCACGCCATACATCTCTTTTTCTCATCTATCACATCGTAATATTGTTTTGAATCAAGTTTGTATGAAAATCATGATGTACTTATGTATATTTTAGAAATATTTCACATACATGTGGTAAACTTATGGTTTTATATCCCAAATTCATGTTTAATATACGTTGAAGGGGCTGCCATGATTAGGGAAAGACCAAGTAAGGTTTTTACACGCCTTAGGGTCCTAGAACACCACCGTACACGTTGTAAGCACAAACGAAGCAAGCTGGGGAAAGAGGAAAAATAAATTTTGTTGCACTTGGGGTGTTTCGGTTTTGTTGGGATGGAAGACTTGGCTAGGCTTTGGTTGGACCAGGGCTTGGCTAGGGTCCGTGAGGGGTCAAGGGAAGAGTCCTAGCCATGCTAGGACTCGAGACAAGAGGCTGGGAAGGAGTCCTAGCAAGCTAGGACTCCAACCCATAAGTTGCAAGGGTAGCAGCGCAGGTTTGCTGCTGGTGCAGGGAAGAGAGGGGCTCGTCCAGGGGGTCTGGGCTGGGCTAGGTTAGGTCCTTAGGGTCCTACGAGGGTGCTTGAGGGGATGGTTCAAGGGGTGGCTCGATGGTTAGAAGCCTAGCATCAGAAAACGTGAGAAAGGTGCATGGCAGCAAGGGTGTGCGTGAGGTTGCTGTCAATCTTCAGGGGTTCGCTGCTCGGGTTTAGGGGCGTGGGCTGGTCTGGGCTTGGCCTGGGCGTGGTCTAGGGAAGGTTAGGGTCAGGTTGGGTCGAGTGTTAACTAGCTGGAGGTGCCCTAGTTGGCTAGGAGTCTTGGTGATGGGTATGAGTCACACAGGCACACATGCAGGTTTTTGGGACAAGTTCCAGAAGGTTTTTGAGAGACTTAGGGTCTGGTTCTTGGGCTTGGGGCTGGTCAGTAGGGTTCATAGATGGGTTGGCTAGGTCTTGGCTCAAGGTGGCTCGGGCGTGGCTCGAGTAAATTGGGAGATGGCTCGGTATGTTCGTATGTGTGTCAATTTCGAGATTTTAAGAACAAAAATTAGAACCATGGGCCCACGGGTGTGGTTCATGGCTCCTAAGGGTAGAATAAATAATAAAATTGCTATGTTTAAAATTTGGGATCAAAATAACGAGTTTTGGGTTTAATCGAGATTTAATCGCATCACGAAACGCTAATTAACGAGTTAATTGAAACGCCTAGTTTTAAGCTGTATAAAATTATAAAAAATTAGGGTCAAGCTTAAATAATTATTAAAATCCAATTTTTTTAATTTGGGAATTTTATATTAAGATTTGGTTTAATTCGAGATTAAAACGTGTTAATACGCCTTATTTAAATATTAATTTAAAATCCTCGATTTAAGCTAAATAAAAATATGAGAAAATTCATGTAGGCTTAAATAATTATTGGGACATGTTAGAGTCAATGATTTCAAGAAAAGGTCAAAAACGGGAAATTTTACGTCTAAGGGTAAAACGGTCTTTTTAAACCTAAAAATTAGTAAAAGTCATGGCAGTGCCCTAAATGCTGTTTTATGATATTATGATTATTTTTAAATGTTTATGAAATGTCATGATTAAAATATGATTTTTAAATGTCTAAGGGATTTTTATGATTTAAGGAAGACATTTAAAAGATATGTTGCATGCTTGATTTCAAAAACAAAAATGTTATGTTATGCATGATTTTATAAAGTGATGAGAATGTTAAACATTGAAGGAAGTGAAGTAATTGTGACAATTGAGGTAACGGTATGTGGTAACGGAAGGAGCCCATTTATGGGAAAAAGCCTCAGAGGGAACCCCGACGATCGTATTTCTATTCGAAATAGGATAGATCAGGGCCCAGTTGACCGGTGAGAGTGTTACCGGTGTCCCTCGCTGTCCAGTACTTCGATTTCGTGTAGATGGATCCATCGAATTTTGAGGTTTGAGAAAAGTCACAATTAACGATATGAATTCAACAAAGGAAAAGGAAAATGTTTATGATCATGAAAAATGTTTTATGTTATGTCATGTTGAGGAAAAGGATAAGGTTAAAGATTATGTTTGCATGTCATGAAAAAGTTATTTTTACGTAAAAGTATTTTCACTGTTGCATGTGGTTTATACGTATTATTTGTTATAAAGATTATGGTGTGTTGAGTCTTTAGACTCATTAGGTGTGATGGATGCAGGTGAGGTTGAGGGAGGTCTTGACGGATGATTTGACTGGGCTGAAGGCGCACACAAATCGAGGACCAACGCTTCTACTTTTTCCGCATTTACGATTTATGATTCATGATTTACGTTAAAGATTTTAAGACTATTTATTTATGCTTTGGAGAGATTTTTGAGAGGTTTAGTATGGACTATACTTTTCAAATTTATTGCTTTTTAGGTTTAGTAAAACAGTTGACGATTTCATTTTATGACTATTGTATTTTATTTTTAAAATGCTAGATGGATGATGTTTTATTTTAAAAGGGTAATGTAACGTACCGTACTTTTTACTACTTAAAATTTGCGGAAAAATTAAAAATTTTCTTAAATAAACGTGAACATTCAAAGTTCGATAAAAGAAATAAACTGTACGTGTCACAAGTTGTTGCAACATTGGTTTGAAGTTTAAAGTTTGACAAAAGTATTAAATGTTTTCATAAGACTTAAAACATGACGATTCTCGGGTTTAGCCTCCCGCTCAATCCAAGCCTGTTCCTTGGTCCCCACCTCCAACCTCTTCATAAACATCCTCACCTGCATCGATTAAGTCTAGTGAGTCTAAAGACTCAGCACGTATAAACTGGAAGTAACAAGTACTACATAATAAGATTACATGCAACTTTAAAATAGAACATACATACTTAAAACTTGACTTGCATATCAAAACCTGAACATATGTGCATACATACTTAGATGTGCCATCAACATAAACTTTTCTTAAACATGCCTGCATACTTGAACATACTTGAACAAACATAGCTTCATCATTTTGCGTAGAGATATGTTTCAATGCAAGTGACCCATAACATAATCGCCTGATCAGACTAAACCACAGTACTGGGCTGACATGGACGAATCCACTGTCACATACATGAGATCCCCGTTCATAATTTAACGAGCTGATTGGTCCCCGTTAATAATTTAACGCTTTCCAATCTCGATCTAAACCCGTTCATAATTTAACGGGCGGATTGGTCTCTGTTCATAATTTAACGCTTTCCAATCCTAAACATAATTTGGTCACAAGACATTTAGCATACCTCAAAACTTAAAATATTTTTTCTGCACGTCAAACATACTTATTTCGCGTTGAGGAATTCGTTGGATCTCGCTTGGGGCCACTGCTGCACATACTAACATGAATTTCAACACTTAACTTGCATACTTAGACATAGGTATTCTTGCTCACCACCGAATTAAATAGATAATTTATGACATTCTAGATCACTCGGGACTTGACCTCGTTAAATCGTCATACTAACCCATGACATCAAACCCCGAACAATCTCTAAATGATGTGTGAACATTTCTCAAAAAAATGAAAGACATGAACTCACTATAGAACTTGAAAAGAAGAAGAACAAAATATTTTTACAGATGGGGCCGCGCTCGGGCGGTAAAACCTTACCGTTCGCGCGCCAAGGTCCGCGCTCGGGCGGTAATAAATTACCGCTCGAGCGCCTAGCCTTTTGGGGAAAATACTCGGACAGAAAGAGCGGCGCTCGAGCGGTAAAATATTACCGTTCGGACGCCCAGTCTTCTGGACTCCGCGACACGAAGCTTAAAACTCCTACTAAATTATATGAATCCTGAACCAATCTATCGAGACTCATCCTAGGACGCTATGACAGAGATTCAACTCAAACAAAAGTCCCCAAAACGACGACGCACAACAACTACGCAACATAATCCCTAACATGAATTTTGACACCAAAATACTTCCTACGACTTCTAATGCAACCAAGTGCCTACCGACACAAGACTAAGCACCAAAATTTATCTCAAAGTCATACTCACAATACCCAAACGCAGCAGCGATCCACGAACGGTTCCCAACGAAGCCTGCAACTCAAAAACTTCAAGAACACATCAATAACATATTTTCAGAAAACACAGTTTGAGCAGTCCCACGAAAATCACCATAACTCACTAAATTTTTATCCAAATACTTCGAATTTTATATCAAATCGAAGGTATAAAAAAGTTTTACGATTTTCATGTTGAAAGTTTTCTCAAAATCGCGACCGAAAAATCTCAGTTTTTAAAATAATAGTAAAAAACGAGATTTTCAGATCCAGAAACGTTCAAAATGCGATCTAAACAATTACCGCTCAAACTTTACACTTCACACATGTATTTTTATGCATAAAAACAACGCAACACATACTATGACATGATCGACGCAGGAAAAATAGAATATACGTGCCTTTTGATAATTAGAATTACCGAACGACGATACCGAAACGATGAGAGATGCGAGGTTGATCCGGAACGAACGTGGCACGTTTTTCTTGCAATAAAATCAACAAAACTTGCTGGAAAAAATTTCCGAAGGATGGGCGGGTGCACTTGGGAAGGAGAACCCTAGGCTTTTTCTTTGAAATAAAAATCTGAATGTGTGTGTGTTAATCGATTTTTAGTGTGTGTAAAAACGTGTAAGTGTGTGTGAGTGTATAAAACGTGTGTGTGTGTGTGTTTAATTAGGAGAAATTATAGCTAAATTAACTAATTAAAATACTAATTAAAGGTTAACACACCCTAATTTAATCCAGCTCCTCAATTAAAATAACTACACACTAATTTTATAAAATTCTCTATTTAGCACAATAAAATACAAAAATGCTAACTTTAAAAGTTTTAAACTCTTAAATCACTAAATACATAAATAAATAAGGCTTTTAAAATGCTAACCTAAATAAATTATTTAAAATGCCCCAACCTCAACTTAAAATAAAATACCACATTTAAAAGTGCCAAAATCGCCACCGGTCTCCTTTCCTCGATCTCGCCTCGAATAATCGCCTGAAACATGGAACTCGAAAAGCATTTTAACGTGCATCGTATAAACATAAATAATTTTAAAATAATGCATTTAAATAAGTCGTGCATGGCTAATGCTCATTTAAACTTAAATAAATGACTTAATAATTAAATAAATGCATGGGTTATACGTGTACAGAATTCGGGCACTACATGTAAAATATTTTATAAAAATATTTTAACGTGGTAAATGTACATGACCGAAAATTGAGTGTTCGAAAAAAAAATTCTAGTACTTTTAAAGCAATAGAAAGGGGAGACGTTTCAGTTGGTATCAGAGCAAAGGTCCCGTAAAGGGTTGTGCCACCATCAGCGCTGGAAAGATCAGTCTTCAAGCCTCAACTTGTAAGTTTTTAAATGCTTTATATGATTTTATGATGTTACATGCATAAGTACATGAATTATATGTTTACGTATCATGTTTAATAGCTTTATGGTAATATAAGTTTTATATGTTTTAGAATTTTTATACGTGATACGAAATGAAATAAGAAATTATTTGATTTCAACGCATGTTGGCTTTGTGGTGGAATTGGAATATGTTAATTTTTGGGTTTTAGTATTGACGTTCTACTGTTTGGGTCATAAGCTAAACGTGAAGATTATGAATGTTTTGGGACACGTAGATTTTCTAAGAAATATTTATGATTTGTGGTTACTAGTCGAATTAATTTTTGGGAAATATTCGTAAGAAATAATGATTCGAGGATTTGCAATGGCTTGGGAGTAAGAAAATGTATAATTTGGGATGTTAGGTTTCAATGGAAAGGTAGAATTTGTTATGGGAATTGATTTCTGATAAATAAGTTTAAATTTTTGAAATTTATGTTATGGGAAACTTGTAGAAGAGAATTAATAATGCCAAGAACTTATGGGTTAATCGTAAGATTTTCGAAAGTAAGGACCAATTAGGTTAATTTTTGAGGAAATTAAGAATTAGTTTTGCAATTATTACGAAATTTTGGGACTAATTTAGCAATAAGTGAAAATTGAATGTGTTAAATGATAAGAATTTTCGATGATTTAGACTTTTAATAATATTTGGAACCTTGGGATATCTTGGTTATAATGTTATAAAGAATATTAATAAAGGATTTTTAAAGATGAATCAATATTAAGCTTGAAAATCTAAGCGTTAGCGGATGCGTTTGGGATTCAAGATTGAAATATGATAAGTTGATGAATATTTTGAGTATAAAATAAGGAAAATAATATACGCTAAGTATGGTCATCCATCTTTAATATTGGGAATCGTAAGAAAAATTGAAATTTGATGTTATAATAATAATAGCACTAAGTCATTTGGGTCTTTTTAAGTTGCGATTTGAAAATAAAGATTTAGAATGAAAAATTTAATTGGGATCGAGGAGACGTAAGGACATTCTAGACTTTTAAATTTTATCAGAGTAGCGCAGCGTAAGCGTGGATTTTTGGGATACTAGAACTAAGACTAAACTTTGGGTTATTAAGGATAAGCGAATTTCGAGGACGAAATTCAATTTAGGGGGGATTGTAACGCCTCGAAAATTTAAAGCTCCACGCAAACCACATGCATGCAATTATTAAATTATCTTGTATTTTAGTTAAATGTTTTAATTGCATTAATTAATTATATTGTGCATAATTGCATGTTTAAAATATATTTTTCTACATGGTTACATTAAAATGTATTTTTAAAAGTTATTCGAGTTGCGATCGATGAACGGAGACCGGGGGCTGAAAAATAGAAAATGTTTTTATTAAATAATTGTTTTAAAATTATTTAAAATATAGGTGATGCTTTTTCTTATTTTTAAAAATAAGAGATTTCGAGGTGATTTTATACGACGGGACGTAAATTTTATCGGTGTTGGTTTTTCAATAAAATGCGAGCTTTTTGGCAACCCAACTAATAAATTCACAAATTTATTTAAACAAAAACTTTGATAATATTTTATTAAATTCTACTTAAGCACTAGGCTCAATTGGTATGCTTATTAGACCTAAGCTTAATTAAGGATTTAATTACTATTTAATATGAAAACTCACCTCAAACCCTTAGAAAAGGCACGCCACTTTCAGAATTCCTCCTCACCCATTCACGGCACACACCACACGAATAAGTGAAGGAAAGTTGTGAGGTTTTGAAGAAAAAATTCAACCTAGGCTCCTACGTCAAAGTTCCTCGCATCGCCGTCGTTTATTCATGCGTTTAATACGCAAAGGCACGCCATACATCTTTTTTTCTCATCTATCACATCGTAATATTGTTTTGCATCACGTTTGTATGAAATGCATGATGTACTTATGTATATTTTCGAAATATTTCACGTACATGTGGTAAACTTATGGTTTTATATCCCAAATTCATGTTTAATATATGTTGAAGGGGCTGTCATGATTAGGGAAATATCAAGTAAGGTTTTTACACGCTTTAGGGTCCTAGAACACCACCGTACACGCTGTAAGCACAAACGAAGCAAGCTGGGGAAAGAGGAAAAATAAATTTTGATGCACTTGGGGTGTTTCGGTTTTGTTGGGATGGAAGACTTGGCTAGGCTTTGGTTGGACCAGGGCTTGGCTAGGGTCCGTGAGGGGTCAAGGGAAGAGTCCTAGCCATGCTAGGACTCGAGACAAGAGGCTGGGAAGGAGTCCTAGCAAGCTAGGACTCCAACCCATAAGTTGCAAGGGTAGCAGCGCAGGTTTGCTGCTGGTGCAGGGAAGAGAGGGGCTCGTCCAGGGGGTCTGGGCTGGGCTAGGTTAGGTCCTTAGGGTCCTACGAGGGTGCTTGAGGGGATGGTTCAAGGGGTGGCTCGATGGTTAGAAGCCTAGCATCAGAAAACGTGAGAAAGGTGCATGGCAGCAAGGGTGTGCGTGAGGTTGCTGTCAATCTTCAGGGGTTCGCTGCTCGGGTTTAGGGGCGTGGGCTGGTCTGGGCTTGGCCTGGGCGTGGTCTAGGGAAGGTTAGGGTCAGGTTGGGTCGAGTGTTAACTAGCTGGAGGTGCCCTAGTTGGCTAGGAGTCTTGGTGATGGGTATGAGTCACACAGGCACACATGCAGGTTTTTGGGACAAGTTCCAGAAGGTTTTTGAGAGACTTAGGGTCTGGTTCTTGGGCTTGGGGCTGGTCAGTAGGGTTCATAGATGGGTTGGCTAGGTCTTGGCTCAAGGTGGCTCGGGCGTGGCTCGAGTAAATTGGGAGATGGCTCGGTATGTTCGTATGTGTGTCAATTTCGAGATTTTAAGAACAAAAATTAGAACCATGGGCCCACGGGTGTGGTTCATGGCTCCTAAGGGTAGAATAAATAATAAAATTGCTATGTTTAAAATTTGGGATCAAAATAACGAGTTTTGGGTTTAATCGAGATTTAATCGCATCACGAAACGCTAATTAACGAGTTAATTGAAACGCCTAGTTTTAAGCTGTATAAAATTATAAAAAATTAGGGTCAAGCTTAAATAATTATTAAAATCCAATTTTTTTAATTTGGGAATTTTATATTAAGATTTGGTTTAATTCGAGATTAAAACGTGTTAATACGCCTTATTTAAATATTAATTTAAAATCCTCGATTTAAGCTAAATAAAAATATGAGAAAATTCATGTAGGCTTAAATAATTATTGGGACATGTTAGAGTCAATGATTTCAAGAAAAGGTCAAAAACGGGAAATTTTACGTCTAAGGGTAAAACGGTCTTTTTAAACCTAAAAATTAGTAAAAGTCATGGCAGTGCCCTAAATGCTGTTTTTATGATATTATGATTATTTTTAAATGTTTATGAAATGTCATGATTAAAATATGATTTTTAAATGTCTAAGAGATTTTTATGATTTAAGGAAGACATTTAAAAGACATGTTGCATGCTTGATTTCAAAAACAAAAATGTTATGTTATGCATGATTTTATAAAGTGATGAGAATGTTAAACATTGAAGGAAGTGAAGTAATTGTGACAATTGAGGTAACGGTATGTGGTAACGGAAGGAGCCCATTTATGGGAAAAAGCCTCAGAGGGAACCCCGACGATCGTATTTCTATTCGAAATAGGATAGATCAGGGCCCAGTTGACCGGTGAGAGTGTTACCGGTGTCCCTCGCTGTCCAGTACTTCGATTTCGTGTAGATGGATCCATCGAATTTTGAGGTTTGAGAAAAGTCACAATTAACGATATGAATTCAACAAAGGAAAAGGAAAATGTTTATGATCATGAAAAATGTTTTATGTTATGTCATGTTGAGGAAAAGGATAAGGTTAAAGATTATGTTTGCATGTCATGAAAAAGTTATTTTTACGTAAAAGTATTTTCACTGTTGCATGTGGTTTATACGTATTATTTGTTATAAAGATTATGGTGTGTTGAGTCTTTAGACTCATTAGGTGTGATGGATGCAGGTGAGGTTGAGGGAGGTCTTGACGGATGATTTGACTGGGCTGAAGGCGCACACAAATCGAGGACCAACGCTTCTACTTTTTCCGCATTTACGATTTATGATTCATGATTTACGTTAAAGATTTTAAGACTATTTATTTATGCTTTGGAGAGATTTTTGAGAGGTTTAGTATGGACTATACTTTTCAAATTTATTGCTTTTTAGGTTTAGTAAAACAGTTGACGATTTCATTTTATGACTATTGTATTTTATTTTTAAAATGCTAGATGGATGATGTTTTATTTTAAAAGGGTAATGTAACGTACCGTACTTTTTACTACTTAAAATTTGCGGAAAAATTAAAAATTTTCTTAAATAAACGTGAACATTCAAAGTTCGATAAAAGAAATAAACTGTACGTGTCACAAGTTGTTGCAACATTGGTTTGAAGTTTAAAGTTTGACAAAAGTATTAAATGTTTTCATAAGACTTAAAACATGACGATTCTCGGGTTTAGCCTCCCGCTCAATCCAAGCCTGTTCCTTGGTCCCCACCTCCAACCTCTTCATAAACATCCTCACCTGCATCGATTAAGTCTAGTGAGTCTAAAGACTCAGCACGTATAAACTGGAAGTAACAAGTACTACATAATAAGATTACATGCAACTTTAAAATAGAACATACATACTTAAAACTTGACTTGCATATCAAAACCTGAACATATGTGCATACATACTTAGATGTGCCATCAACATAAACTTTTCTTAAACATGCCTGCATACTTGAACATACTTGAACAAACATAGCTTCATCATTTTGCGTAGAGATATGTTTCAATGCAAGTGACCCATAACATAATCGCCTGATCAGACTAAACCACAGTACTGGGCTGACATGGACGAATCCACTGTCACATACATGAGATCCCCGTTCATAATTTAACGAGCTGATTGGTCCCCGTTAATAATTTAACGCTTTCCAATCTCGATCTAAACCCGTTCATAATTTAACGGGCGGATTGGTCTCTGTTCATAATTTAACGCTTTCCAATCCTAAACATAATTTGGTCACAAGACATTTAGCATACCTCAAAACTTAAAATATTTTTTCTGCACGTCAAACATACTTATTTCGCGTTGAGGAATTCGTTGGATCTCGCTTGGGGCCACTGCTGCACATACTAACATGAATTTCAACACTTAACTTGCATACTTAGACATAGGTATTCTTGCTCACCACCGAATTAAATAGATAGTTTATGACATTCTAGATCACTCGGGACTTGACCTCGTTAAATCGTCATACTAACCCATGACATCAAACCCCGAACAATCTCTAAAATGATGTGTGAACATTTCTCAAAAAATGAAAGACATGAACTCACTATAGAACTTGAAAAGAAGAAGAACAAAATATTTTTACAGATGGGGCCGCGCTCGGGCGGTAAAACCTTACCGTTCGCGCGCCAAGGTCCGCGCTCGGGCGGTAATAAATTACCGCTCGAGCGCCTAGCCTTTTGGGGAAAATACTCGGACAGAAAGAGCGGCGCTCGAGCGGTAAAATATTACCGTTCGGACGCCCAGTCTTCTGGACTCCGCGACACGAAGCTTAAAACTCCTACTAAATTATATGAATCCTGAACCAATCTATCGAGACTCATCCTAGGACGCTATGACAGAGATTCAACTCAAACAAAAGTCCCCAAAACGACGACGCACAACAACTACGCAACATAATCCCTAACATGAATTTTGACACCAAAATACTTCCTACGACTTCTAATGCAACCAAGTGCCTACCGACACAAGACTAAGCACCAAAATTTATCTCAAAGTCATACTCACAATACCCAAACGCAGCAGCGATCCACGAACGGTTCCCAACGAAGCCTGCAACTCAAAAACTTCAAGAACACATCAATAACATATTTTCAGAAAACACAGTTTGAGCAGTCCCACGAAAATCACCATAACTCACTAAATTTTTATCCAAATACTTCGAATTTTATATCAAATCGAAGGTATAAAAAAGTTTTACGATTTTCATGTTGAAAGTTTTCTCAAAATCGCGACCGAAAAATCTCAGTTTTTAAAATAATAGTAAAAAACGAGATTTTCAGATCCAGAAACGTTCAAAATGCGATCTAAACAATTACCGCTCAAACTTTACACTTCACACATGTATTTTTATGCATAAAAACAACGCAACACATACTATGACATGATCGACGCAGGAAAAATAGAATATACGTGCCTTTTGATAATTAGAATTACCGAACGACGATACCGAAACGATGAGAGATGCGAGGTTGATCCGGAACGAACATGGCACGTTTTTCTTGCAATAAAATCAACAAAACTTGCTGGAAAAAATTTCCGAAGGATGGGCGGGTGCACTTGGGAAGGAGAACCCTAGGCTTTTTCTTTGAAATAAAAATCTGAATGTGTGTGTGTTAATCGATTTTTAGTGTGTGTAAAAACATGTAAGTGTGTGTGAGTGCATAAAACGTGTGTGTGTGTGTGTTTAATTAGGAGAAATTATAGCTAAATTAACTAATTAAAATACTAATTAAAGGTTAACACACCCTAATTTAATCCAGCTCCTCAATTAAAATAACTACACACTAATTTTATAAAATTCTCTATTTAGCACAATAAAATACAAAAATGCTAACTTTAAAAGTTTTAAACTCTTAAATCACTAAATACATAAATAAATAAGGCTTTTAAAATGCTAACCTAAATAAATTATTTAAAATGCCCCAACCTCAACTTAAAATAAAATACCACATTTAAAAGTGCCAAAATCGCCACCGGTCTCCTTTCCTCGATCTCGCCTCGAATAATCGCCTGAAACATGGAACTCGAAAAGCATTTTAACGTGCATCGTATAAACATAAATAATTTTAAAATAATGCATTTAAATAAGTCGTGCATGGCTAATGCTCATTTAAACTTAAATAAATGACTTAATAATTAAATAAATGCATGGATTATACGTGTACAGAATTCGGGCACTACATGTAAAATATTTTATAAAAATATTTTAACGTGGTAAATGTACATGACCGAAAATTGAGTGTTCGAAAAAAAAATTCTAGTACTTTTAAAGCAATAGAAAGGGGAGACGTTTCAGTTGGTATCAGAGCAAAGGTCCCGTAAAGGGTTGTGCCACCATCAGCGCTGGAAAGATCAGTCTTCAAGCCTCAACTTGTAAGTTTTTAAATGCTTTATATGATTTTATGATGTTACATGCATAAGTACATGAATTATATGTTTATGTCTCATGTTTAATAGCTTTATGGTAATATATGTTTTATATGTTTTAGAATTTTTATACGTGATACGATATGAAATAAGAAATTATTTGATTTCAACGCATGTTGGCTTTGTGGTGGAATTGGAATATGTTGATTTTTAGGTTTTAGTATTGACGTTCTACTGTTTGGGTCATAAGCTAAACGTGAAGATTATGAATGTTTTGGGACACGTAGATTTTCTAATAAATATTTATGATTTGTGGTTACTAGTCGAATTAATTTTTGGGAAATATTCGTTAGAAATAATGATTCGAGGATTTGCAATGACTTGGGAGTAAGAAAATGTATAATTTGGGATGTTAGGTTTCAATGGAAAGGTAGAATTTGTTATGGGAATTGATTTCTGATAAATAAGTTTAAATTTTTGAAATTTATGTTATGGGAAACTTGTAGAAGAGAATTAATAATGCCAAGAACTTATGGGTTAATCGTAAGATTTTCGAAAGTAAGGAACAATTAGGTTAATTTTTGAGGAAATTAAGAATTAGTTTTGCAATTATTACGAAATTTGGGGACTAATTTAGCAATAAGTGAAAATTGAATGTGTTAAATGATAAGAATTTTCGATGATTTAGACTTTTAATAATATTTGGAACCTTGGGATATCTTGGTTATAATGTTATAAAGAATATTAATAAAGGATTTTTAAAGATGAATCAATATTAAGCTTGAAAATCTAAGCGTTAGCGGATGCGTTTAGGATTCAAGATTGAAATATGATAAGTTGATGAATATTTTGAGTATAAAATAAGGAAAATAATATACGCTAAGTATGGTCATCCATCTTTAATATTGGGAATCGTAAGAAAAATTGAAATTCGAGGTTATAATAATAATAGCACTAAGTCATTTGGGTCTTTTTAAGTTGCGATTTGAAAATAAAGATTTAGAAGGAAAAATTTAATTGGGATCGAGGAGACGTAAGGACATTCTAGAATTTTAAATTTTATCAGAGTAGCGCAGCGTAAGCGTGGATTTTTGGGATACTAGAACTAAGACTAAACTTTGGGTTATTAAGGATAAGCGAATTTCGAGGACGAAATTCAATTTAGGGGGGATTGTAACGCCTCGAAAATTTAAAGCTCCACGCAAACCACATGCATGCAATTATTAAATTATCTTGTATTTTAGTTAAATGTTTTAATTGCATTAATTAATTATATTGTGCATAATTGCATGTTTAAAATATATTTTTCTACATGGTTACATTAAAATGTATTTTTAAAAGTTATTCGAGTTGCGATCGATGAACGGAGACCGGGGGCTGAAAAATAGAAAATGTTTTTATTAAATAATTGTTTAAAATTATTTAAAATATAGGTGATGCTTTTTCTTATTTTTAAAAATAAGGGGTTTTGAGGTGATTTTATACGCCGGGACGTAAATTTTATCGGTGTTGGCTTTTCAATAAAAATGCGAGCTTTTTGGCAACCCGACTAATAAATTCACAAATTTATTTAAACAAAAACTTTGATAATATTTTATTAAATTCTACTTAAGCACTAATGGGCTCAATTGGTATGCTTATTAGACCTAAGCTTAATTAAAGATTTAATTACTATTTAATATGAAAACTCACCTCAAACCCTTAGAAAAGGCACGCCACTTTCAGAATTCCTCCTCACCCATTCACGGCACACACCACACGAATAAGTGAAGGAAAGTTGTGAGGTTTTGAAGAAAAAATTCAACCTAGGCTCCTACGTCAAAGTTCCTCTCATCGCCGTCGTTTATTCGTGCGTTTAATACGTAAAAACACGCCATACATCTCATTTTCTCATCTATCACATCGTAATATTGTTTTGCATCACGTTTGTATGAAATGCATGATGTACTTATGTATATTTTCGAAATATTTCACATACATGTGGTAAACTTATGGTTTTATATCCCAAATTCATGTTTAATATATGTTGAAGGGGCTGTCATGATTAGGGAAATATCAAGTAAGGTTTTTACACGCTTTAGGGTCCTAGAACACCACCGTACACGCTGTAAGCACAAACGAAGCAAGCTGGGGAAAGAGGAAAAAAAATTCTGTTGCACTTGGGGTGTTTCGGTTTTGTTGGGATGGAAGACTTGGCTAGGCTTTGGTTGGACCAGGGCTTGGCTAGGGTCCGTGAGAGGTCAAGGGAAGAGTTCTAGCCATGCTAGGACTCGAGACAAGAGGCTGGGAAGGAGTCCTAGCAAGCTAGGACTTCAACCCATAGTTGCATGGGTAGCAGCGCAGGTTTGCTGCTGGTGCAGGGAAGAGAGGGGCTCGGCCAGGGGGTCTGGGCTGGGCTAGGTTAGGTCCTTAGGGTCCTAGGAGGGTGCTTGAGGGGCTGTTTCAAGGGGTGGCTCGATGGTTAGAAGCCTAGCATCAGAAAACGTGAGAAATGTGCATGGCAGCAAGGGTGTGCGTGAGGTTGCTGTCAATCTTCAGGGGTTCGCTGCTCGGGTTTAGGGGCGTGGACTGGCCTGGGCGTGGTCTAGGGAAGGTTAGGGTCAGGTTGGGTCGAGTGTTAACTAGCTGGAGGTGCCCTAGTTGGCTAGGAGTCTTGGTGATGGGTATGAGTCACACATGCACACATGCAGGTTTTTGGGACAAGTTCCAGAAGATTTTGAGCAACTTAGGTTCTAGTTCCTGGGCTTAGGGCTGGTCAGTAGGGTTCATAGATGGGTTGGCTAGGTCTTGGCTCAAGGTGGCTCGGGCGTGGCTCGAGTAAATTGGGACATGGCTCGGTATGTTGGTATGTGTGTCAATTTCGAGATTTTAAGAACAAAAATTAGAATCATGAGTCCACGGGTGTGGTTCATGGCTCCTAAGGGTAGAATAAATAATAAAAATGCTATGTTTAAAATTTGGTATCAAAATAACGAGTTTTGGGTTTAATCGGGATTTAATCGCCTCACGTAACGCTAATTAACGAGTTAATTGAAACACTTAGTTTTAAGCTGTATAAAAAAAATTATGAAAAATTAGGGTTAAGCTTAAATAATTATTAAAGTCCAAGTTTTTAATTTGAGAATTTTATATTAAAGTTTGGTTTAATTCGAGATTAAAACGTGTTAATACGTCTTATATAAAGGTTAATTTAAAAGTCCTCGATTTAAGCTAAATAAAAATATGAGAAAATTAATGTAGACTTAAATAATTATTTGGGACATGTTAGAGTCAATGAATTCATGAAAAGGGCAAAAACGGGAAATTTTACGTCTAAGGGTAAAACAGTCTTTTTACACCTAAAAATTAGTAAAAGTCTTGGCAGTGCCCTAAATGCTGTTTTTATGAAATTATGATTATTTTTAAATGTTTATGAAATGTTCATGATTAAAATATGATTTTTAAATGTCTAAGGGATTTTTATGATTTAAGGAAGACATTTAAAAGACATGTTGCATGCTTGGTTTCAAAAACAAAAATGTTATGTTATGCATGATTTTATAAAGTGATGAGAATGTTAAACGTTGAAGGAAGTGAAGTAATTGTGACTATTGAGGTAACTGTATGAGGTAACGGTATGTGGTAACGGTAAGAATGGAATATCGTGAGGGAAAAAGGCCCAGAGGGAGCTCATTTATGGGAAAAGGCCCCAGAGGGAACCCCGACGATCGTATTTCTATTCGAAAGAGGATAGGCCAGGGCTCAGTTGACCGGTGAGAGTGTTGCTGGTGTCTCCCGCCGCCCAGTACTGCGGTTTCATGTAGATGGATCCATCGACTTTTGAGGTTTGAGGAAAGTCACAATTAACGATCTGAATTCAACAAAGGTAAAGGAAAAGGAAAATGTTTATGATCATGAAAAATGTTTTATGTTATGTCATGTTGAGGAAAAGGAAAAGGTTAAAGATTATGTTTGCATGTCATGAAAAAGTTATTTTTACGTAAAAATATTTTCATTGTTGCATGTGGTTTTATACGTAATATTTGTTATAAAAATCATGGTGTGTTGAGTCTTTAGACTCATTATGTATGATGGATGCAGGTGAGGTTGAGTGAGGTCTTGACGGATGATTTGACTGGGCTGAAGGCACACACAACCCGAAGACCAACGCTTCTACTTTTTTCGCATTTACGATTTATGATTCATGATTTACGTTAAAGATTTTAAGACTATTTATTTATGCTTTGGAGAGATTTTTGAGAGGTTTAGTATGGGCTATACTTTTCAAATTTATTGTTTTTTAGGTTTGGTAAAACAGTTGACGATTTCATTTTATGACTATTGTATTTGATTTTTAAAATGCTAGATGGATGATATTTTATTTTAAAAAGGTAAAATATTTTATAAAAATACACTACAAGAATAAATGCTTATGGTGACATTCAAAAATGTCATCATATTCAATATTTAGTGAAATTTAAGTTTTAGTGACACCTCCAGCAAATGTGATCTATTCCAATGTCGTCTTAAACTTACTGACATTTTTTAATGTCATTATAAGATGTTAATGACAACTTCATACGTGTTACTAATTATTCATATAATGACAATTTTAAATGTCAGGAAAACTCATGTTTAAATACATTTATAGATGTCTTGTTATTATAGTAATAATGACAAACTTATATGTCAGTTAAAATCATTTATAATGACAACTAAAAGTGTCGTGTATGTTATTTATAGTGACAATAACAAATGTGGGAATATTTGGGTTGGATAAATATAGGAGGAGGGAAAATTAGATAAAATAAATGTGAGAATAAAAAAACATATTAGATTAGTTATCCTGACATTTTTAATTGATGTCATTTTTTATATGGAGGGAGACAATTATTTTCCCTCCTCCAATATTTATCTAACCATAATATTCTCACACTTATTTATAGTGAAATTTTTTAGTTTTTTAACGATTTTTTACGATGTGGGAAAAGTAATTGTTTCCCTCCATATAAAAGATGACATCAATTAAAAATATCATGATAACTAATCTAATATGTTTTTTTATTTTACACATTATTAATTTTTTACAAGTGTCATTATTAAGTATTTATAACAACATTTAATTAAAAATGTCTACAAAAAAGTGTCACAATAGCCATTTAGTGTTGTAGTGATATTTTAATGTTGTAAATGTACATGGCCGAAAATTGAGTGTTTAAAAAAAAATTATAGTACTTTTAAAGCAATAAAAAGGGGAGACGTTTCAATATTTGCGTCCTTCTTCTTTCACTAGTCAATTCTCATCATCATCTTCACTGAGCTTCGGCTTCTATTTATAGGGGTTTGGCTGAACGTACAGTGAGACTCAATTATTGTGACCGTTTCATTTTGAATATGTTCCTCGAAATCCGTTCCGAAACTTTTGGCTTTAAGCTCTGATGCAATGTCTCTTATTGTATTTTGATCGTACAATAGCTTTGTACATTTGTGCGTAGCTGGAGTCCACTAGAATACGAAGCTTGTCTTGATCTGCAATTGATGGGTTCTGATTGATGCTCTGAACTGATCATTTGAACTGATATTCAGTTGGGCTGGTGAAATCAGTTAACTTGTCAGTTGAACTGATTTCACTCTTTCAGTTGAACTGGTCAGCATCAGTTGAACACTTTATCAGCTGGCCGGGCTTCTGAAGATCTTCTGTTGAACAAACAGTTCGACTGGTTCAGTTTGTGCGATCAGTTGGACGTCTTCAGTTTGTGATTTTGACAGCTCGTAACTGATCTCAGCTCCAGTTTTTGCTCGATAACTGATCAGTTTGAAGCCTGATCAGTTCCAGCTACCTGCACTCTAATTTAAATATATTAGAAACAAAATTATAAGTTTTGTTAACATCAAAATCAAGATTGTGAACATGAAATATTCCAACAGTTTATGTAGTTTGTATAAAACAAATATATAGCTGAAATTGTATATGAAAATATATGATAAGATTAATTTTAAACTTTTGGTTTTTTTATAGTGTGAATAATATTATTTGAAATTTATGTAAAAAATCAATTGTTACTTTAGTAAAATTTTAAATTTTCAAATTTAAATCATTTTGTCTCCAAACAAGACATGAATTTCTAACAAACCAAAATCAAATGGAATTCTAAATTCATGATTTTCAAATTTAATTCCAAATCAATTCTACTCTAAATCCAAATTCTATTTTTTAAGCATCCAAATACACTATTCTATAATATATGGGACGAGTTGACCTGACCATGAAAAACAATAGTTTAGCATAAAAATTATATTTTTTATGAGTTGGATAGGATTGAATATCCATTTTAAAAAATGGAACTGTGAAAAAATGTCGACAGAGTTTTGTGTTATAAATTATTCGTATGTATGTAATATGAAATTATGCGAGGAAATTATATTTTTGCATCATAATGTTGCTAAGCTACTGGGCCCAACGGGATTCCATTTGTTTGTAACCGTTAGATTGGCCGTTAAATAATGTAACAGTTATATTGGCCGTTAAATAACGAATTTTCATGGATTCTGTACGAGCAAGCAATTCCTGCGAGTGGACCACTGATTTCTAATGCTCATGTCATGTGATCTCGATCCAGCCATGGAACTCCACGGTCCAGTCCTTGATTTTTCTTCAAAATGCAAAACCCAGATGGAAATTGAAGGGAAATAAGATTTCGATTTTAAATGATACATTTTATTTATTTCCCTAATAGAGTTTTCCTTGTTAATTTGATTGAGCAAATATTTGATATGATTTTGCCTTCCTTAGATAATGAGATCTTAATTCAAGAGATATGGTATTAGTGTTTAAAAAGAGTTTATTCCTAATAAAACTCTCACTTTCCTTGTATTTTAGATTTCCTTGAGGAGATATGATTCTTCACCTATAAATAAGAAGAAAAGCTCATTGATAGCCGCCGCTTCAATATCGACCATACATACACACACGTTGCAGAGATTTACAGAGAAAAATTATTCTCGAAGCCGTTGCTGTTTGGAGTGGTGATTCCCGTGTTAAGTTGAATGGTGCCAACATCTATAGACAACATCCGTAACGATGTTGACTGAAGATTGCATCTAGTTTATAGTGGTTTCCGGGATCAAGTTTTTGCTTTCTTGTTTTAGTTTTAGTTTTATTCTGGTTGTTTGTTTTTTAGAAAGCATTTGTTTTCTCAACTTGTTGAGGAAATTGATTTTTGTCATAATCACTAGTGTTAGGTTTTTGTAAACGATTTGGTTTTTCTAGTGATTAATTTTTGCTATAAGGCACCGTACAAGTATTTATACTTGTGCATATTTAATCTTGTCCATCTATTTATTTCAAATCAATTTTTGTTATAAAAGTTAATTTTCCGCTGCATATAGATGTTGTCCGAGATGTTGTAACATCTGGCACAACATTTAATTCTGATAAAACACAAATTTACTGTTTTACATCCTATACTGAAAGTCTTATTATTTGTAGCATCTGTCGGACAAAATAATCCTAACAAGTGGTATCAGAGCAGGTTCTTGATATACTAAGTGCTGATTCTGGTTTTTGTTTTTGTTTGACAGAACTAATCCGATGGACAATTCATTTGCAAGCGCAGCACTTCGACCACCAGTTCTAGATGGTACCAATTACAGCCTATGGAAGGTCAAAATAAGATACTATATAAAATCTCTAGATGAACGGGCATGGCAGCGTGTCATCAATGGATGGACTCCACCAGTCATGATAGATCAAGAGGGTGACAAACGGCCAAAGCCTGAAACTGACTGGACTGCTGATGAAGTGCAAAATTCGAACCACAACTCAAAGGCTTTGAATGCTATATTTACATCGGTTGACATGAACATGTTCAGTTTAATCACAAACTGTACTTCGGCTAAAAGTGCATGGGATATTCTCCAAAGTCACTATGAAGGGTCTGAGAGTGTGCGACGAACCAGATTAAGGATGCTTACTTCCAAATTCGAGATGATGAGGATGGAAGAATCTGAGAACATACTTGAGTATGATCGTCGCCTACGGGAAATTGCTAACGAGGCATTCAGTGTTGGAGAAGCTATCTCAAATGAGCGCCTAGTTAGCAAAGTCCTCCGTTCTCTGCCCGAAAGATTCAACATAAAAATTTGCGCAATAGATGAGGCTAAGGACACTTCTAAGATGGCATTGGAAGACCTTATCAGTTCATTACGTACTTTCGAGATGAACTTGGACATGCAAAAGAAGGATAAAGGGAAAACAATTGCACTCCAAGCTTCAAATGACTCCTACAATGAACTACTTCAAATATCTCAAGAAGTCAATGATTCTGATCTCTGCGAGGATTCTATCTCTTTTATCACAAAAAAATTTGGTGATTACTTGAAAAGAATCCGAGATAAAAAGAAGAATGCACAACCATCTAAATTTCCTAGCCTGCATGCACCTAAAAAGTCACAACAGTACCCTGCCAAGCAACAATTTCAGCCACGGAATGAAGGCAAGGGACAATACAATTCAAAAAGGTACGATTCGGTGCAGTGTAGAGAATGCAAGGGCTTTGGACACTATGCCAATGAATGTGCTAACCGACTGCGAAAAAACAAAGGATACAATGTGTCTCTAAGCGATGAAGAATCCGATGCTGAGGAGAAATCCACTGATGAAGAAAGTCAAACCTCCTTGACTGCACTATTTACAGAAAATTGCTGGCTGCAGGTGAATCCTTTAGGTGTTGCCCTAGGTGTTGCCACACCTGGCCGCAACATCTGCAAAAATTCAGTATGTTTGAAATCCACAACTTCTGGAAATTTGAGTGGAGATGATCAATCAGAAGCTGATTATGAAGAACTCACTCTTGAGAGTGTGCAAAAGCTTTATGAAGAGCTGTTTGAAGATTGGACCAAAAGAAACAAGTTGAACTCAAGTCTCATGAAGGAGAACGTTGAACTAAAAGCCGTAGTTGCCAAACTTGAAGTAATTTTGAGCAAAAAGGACTTGGAACTTGGTAAGACTAAAGAAGAACTTCAAAAGGCAACTGAAACCTTGTCCAAGTTTAATTCAAGCACATCCAAGCTTGAATCCATACTTTTGATGGGAAGAGATGACAAGAAAGGCTTAGGGTTCAAAGACAGTGTGTTTGAAATAGGTGAATCTTCCAAGTCTACGGTTTTTGTGAAGGGAAAAGCTGATACATCTCCAAAACCACAATCCAATTCACCAATCAAAATCTCTTCATCAAAAAAACAACATGCTGCACCAATCACTAAGAAAAGAAAACGCAGGTATGTATGTCATTACTGCTTTAAGCATGGTCATATCAGACCCTACTGTTTTAAACTCAGGGATGATCGCAAGAATCAAAAGTCGAGTCGGATGTTGCCCCGAATGTTGTCCAACACTTTCCACAACACCTCCCACCATCGACCTACAGTAAGACAAATTTGGGTCCCAAAGGTAAAAACTCATTGTAAAGTTGTTTATACCTCGTTAAAAACTAACACTGCAGGTCATTGGTACTTTGATAGTGGAAGCTCCCGTCACATGACTGGATCACGAGAATGTCTCACCAATTATGTTGAGCAAAAAGGTGGCAAAGTTACATATGGAGGGGGAGCTAAGGGAAAAATTGTTGGAAAGGGTACTTTGAAAGTTGAAGGACTACCAAAGCTCCACAATGTGCTTCATGTTGAAGGATTAAATTCAAATTTGATAAGCATAAGCCAGCTGTGTGATGATAATTTGCTTGTTAAGTTTTATAAACATACTTGTGAAGTTTTTGATGAATCTGACAAGTGCATAATGACAGGTACATGGTCTTCGGATAATTGCTATCAAATAAGTGAGGAACTTTCGTGCAAACATGTGCAAATCACCGAACTTGACCTTTGGCATCAAAAACTCGGACATGCAAATTTCAAAACCTTGAAGAACTTGAGTAAGTACCATGCAGTTAGAGGTATGCCTAATCTTTCATCTGGAATATCATATGTGTGCGGAGATTGTCAAAAGGGAAAACAGACGCGTGTGTCGCACCCAGTGTTGCCAACATCTGGGACAACATGCTGTCTGGAATTACTGCACATGGATCTTATGGGTCCCATGGAAGTAGAAAGCATTGGAGGTAAGAAGTATTCTTTTGTGTGTGTTGATGATTTCTCGCGGTTTTCATGGGTGAGCTTCATTAGGGAGAAATCGGACACTTATGATGTGTTTAAACAATTGCTCACAAGAATCTCAAACTTCCACAATTTAAAAGTGAGAAGGATCAGAACTGATCACGGTAAAGAATTTGAAAACATATCCTTCTCATCCTACTGTGACAGGAAAGGTATTTCACACGAATTTTCAGCACCAAAAACCCCACAGCAAAATGGCATTGCCGAACGCAAGAACAGGACTCTGCAAGAAATGGCAAGGGTGATGCTAGCCTCAAAGAATATTTCAAAGCGTTTTTGGGCTGAAGCCCTTAATACAGCATGCCATATATCGAATAGAGTCTATTTAAGAAGTGGTTCAACCATGACTTCTTATGAAATCATTATGGGAAAGAAGCCTAACCTTAAATATTTTCATGTTTTTGGTTGTGTTTGCTACACTTTGAATGACAGGGATCAACTTGCAAAGTTTGATTCAAAGAGCGACAAGTGTTTGTTTTTGGGCTATGCCACAAATAGTCGAGCTTATCGCATGTTTAATCTAAGAACTAGGACTATTATGGAATCCATTAATGTGGTGTTTGATGATTGTGCAGATCTCAAGAGAAAAACTGCTGAAGATGACGTTGAAGACCTTCTGGACAATCCAATCTCACTGGAAAATGCAGATGTTGCCCCAGATGTTGCAACATCTGGCACAACATGTGACACTGAAGACACTGAATCTGAAGAACCGCATTGCAATGATGATACAGTAGATGATGGATCGTGTATTCCAAGCAAAATTCAGAAAAACCATCCATCATCTCAAATAATTGGAAACATGCGTGGAGATGTTCAAACTCGGAAGAAAGAAAAGATTGATTACCGAAAAATGGCTGGACTGATTTGCATGAGTTCTACATACTCACAGGTTAGATTTTCATGTTTTATATCAATTATTGAGCCTAAAAATGTTGACGAAGCTTTGAAATATGAGTTTTGGATTAATGCTATGCATGATGAACTTGAGCAATTTGTTCGAAATGATGTGTGGGACTTGGTTCCACCTCCTGACCATGGTAACATAATTGGTACAAAATGGATTTTCAAAAATAAAACCGATGAGTCTGGAAACATCATTAGAAACAAAGCAAGATTGGTTGCTCAAGGGTACACATAGGTTGAGGGGGTTGATTTTGATGAGACCTTTGCTCCTGTAGCCCGTATTGAGTCAGTCAGACTACTACTAGCCGTTGCATGCTACATGAAAATCAAAATTTTTCAAATGGATGTTAAAAGTGCATTTTTAAATGGTATTTTGAGTGAGGAAGTGTATGTTAGACAACCTAAGGGTTTTGAGGATCCACACCATTTGGATCATGTATACAAGTTGAAGAAGGCACTTTATGGCTTGAAGCAAGCACCACGTGCATGGTATGGGAGATTGACTGAATATCTACTCGAAATTGGCTTCAAACGAGGTGAGGTAGACAAAACTCTTTTTATTCAAAAGTCCAAAGGTGAGATTCTTATTTGTCAAGTATATGTTGATGATATAATCTTTGGTTCTTCCTCTCAAAAGCATGCTGATGATTTCGTTGAGTGCATGTCATCTACATTTGAAATGAGCATGGTTGGTGAGCTAAATTTCTTTCTTGGTTTGCAAATTAAACAAATGCATGATGGCATCTTTTTGTGTCAAAGCAAGTATGCTAAGAATTTGATTAAGAAATTTGCAAATAAAAATCCAAAACACATGAAAACTCTTATCGGATCGAGTGAGAAATTGTGCAAAGATGATGTTGCCGAAAATGTTGACAACACCTTATATCGTAGCATCATAGGTAGCCTCCTGTATTTGACTGTCAGTCGCCCTGACATCATGTTTAGTGTTTGCTTATGTGCTAGATATCAATCCAATCCTAAAATTTCTCATTTGAAAGCTGTTAAACGTATTTTACGTTACATAGCAGGAACAATTGAATTAGGATTATGGTATACACACGAAACCAACTCAAACCTGGTAGGATTTTCTGATGCTGATTGGGCTGGGGATTTAGATGATAGAAAAAGCACTTCTGGGGGGTGTTTCTATCTTGGCAATAATCTGATTTCTTGGCATAGTCGAAAACAGAACTGTGTTTCACTTTCCACTGCTGAATCAGAATATGTGGCAGCTGGAAATGCGTGCACCCAACTTTTATGGATGAATCAAATGATAGAAGATTATGGGCTTAAAAGTGAATCCTTAGTCGTGTATTGTGATAATTCTAGTGCAATTAACATTTCAAAAAATCCAGTACAACACTCTCGAACAAAGCACATTGACATAAGACATCATTTTATTCGAGATCTTGTAGAGAAAGGATTGATCCAAATGGAGTTTGTTGATACAAATAACCAACTGGCCGATATATTCACCAAAGCATTGGATTTTGAGAGATTTTCCAACCTTCGGAAATCTCTCAGCATGTGTTCTGCCTAATCATTCTTGGATGTTGTCTCATATGTTACAACATCTCGGACAACATCTCATTTGCATATACATTTATAGGACTTAGACATTCTGCATTGCATTCATACTGTGATATGATGTGTTGAACATGTGTAGCATAATTCTCTGTTGCACCTACAATTCCTTGTTATCAAACTTCACACCTTTACTTGTGAACTTAGTCACAGAAAGATTTGAAGTGTGGTCACTTGACTCTAACCAATGTGACAAGTAAACGAAGTAAAATTGAAAAATCAAGTGATGGGTCTGTGATTAGAAGGAAAGATGGAAAAAGCTACATAAAAGAGCCCAATGAAGGCTGTGTTTTTAGTGTTGGAGCTACACCTTCTAAAATTAACACAGAAATAGAAGAAAATGAAAAAAGCTACCTAGAGGAGTCCAATGAAGATTGTTCCTCTAGTGTGGGAGCTACCACTTCTAGGTTAAAAAGATTATTAAGTCACTGAGTGTGAAGATTATCAAATTTTGTTTTCAGGAACTGTGGGTGTTGACTGGAGATGTTGCCAACATTTGTGACAACACTTCATCTGTAAACATATCTCATATTTGCTCTCATGTTTTTATCTATGTTCCATTCTGTTTTTAGGCATCCATAAGTCATGCATAAACATAACAGTGTGAATTGGGTAATGAGGTTATTTGTATTACAACAAAGACGTTTTGTGACAAATCCAATCTTCGCAGGAAATCGAACTAATGTGCACCTTGATGGTAAGTGGAGCTATAATTCGATGTGGGTTTTATGACTGGAGTTAATTTTTGAACTGATATTGCACAAAATTATTGCGATAAACTCTGAAGGCAGTAACGGTTATTTTTCTACCTGTTGTTCTTTTTGAATAATCTGTTACTAATTTTCTTACTGTTGTATTGTGTGCTCATTATTAACTCTGTGAGTTACACCGCCTAATTCATCTCTGTTTACTTAATCGGTTCTCTAAATTTCACAGCGGCATCTCGAAATTTTTCTCTGAAGGAATATTTCATTGTTTCAAAATTTTTTACTTTCCTCCCTGTTCGTAAATTAATTTTTGATCTACTATCAATGGCAGGAAAGGGATTTGACCCCCATGATATTCGAAGTGAAATGGGAAACACAGATGATGTTGCCCCCAGCACGACAACATCTGTTACAACACCCACTGTGGAATCGCCGCTACCTTTGATACTTGCTGTTGAAGACGCAGTGCCCCTGGAGATTATTCAGCCAGGTGAGCCTGGTAATCCACAGGATATTGATAACCCACCTATCATTAGGGTTTTCGATCCTCCCTCTCCTCCAAAAAGACGCTCAAAACGACAAGCTGGGTATAACCAGACCTCACGTCGGGCAAACGTTTCCGATACAAGGGTCAGCCATCTACTCGCCCCTCGCTGATTGATCCAGCAGACACCTCCGGTGATGACTCTGATGATGCGAATTATGAGTTTGTGGCCCGCAAGAAGAGTGCCCCTCCGCCTACGGAAGGCAAGTCTACCTCCATCAATACCACTAACACCACTGAGCAAACAACCCATGTTCCTCCACAAGAGATCTCGCCCTCCACTGCAGAAGAAATCACGTTGGCCCAATTTATGGCCAACCTGAAAAATCAGAAAAGTGACGCCCCTGTCGCTCCTGTTGCTCCCCAAGAAACTGAAAAGTCCACTGATTCCAGCAATTTTGCTGATACTCCTGCTGCAGTCAATGAAGCCCCTGAAACAAACGAGGCAGTGGACGAGGATACTATCAATGATGTTGCCGACACCTCTGACAACACTGATCTTAGCGAGTATGATCTAGACGGTAGCTACAACTCCAAGTTTTATACTGAGAAGTCACTCTCCAACTGGGATCTCTATACCAACAGGGAGTTTGTTGAAGAACGCAACGCTGATATGGCAGCCTTCTCCCGAAACAATTTGATCGAGTTTCTTAAAACTCGTGGTCTGCTCTCTACCGTCTCATCTGTATTGCCCTATTGCCATAAAGCTGTGGCTGAATTCTATGGCAATCTCTCATCGGGGGTCAGTGATCCAAGATCGGCCAAATTTGGCAAGGTTTTTGTACGGAACAAGATATATAACTTTGACCCGCAAATCATTAATGATTACTACAGCACACCATCTGTTCCTGAAGGCCCTCCACCAGATCTTGATGAGGTAGTCTCTGTACTAACTGGTGGATTGATTGGCAAATTCCCTGCCCATCCACACAAGGTCTCAGCTGCTAAACTCACGACCCTATACTCTGTCCTGCACAAGGTTGCCACCCGGAATTGGACGCCGTCCACAAACACCACGGTGGTTACCAAATCTCAAGCACTGACTCTGTTTGCCATTGGCAATGGCACTCTTAATTTTGGGCGTATGGTATTTTACACTGTGATGCAGTATGCTGATGGGGGATTAAAGTCATCCAAACTCCCATTTCCCAGTCTGATCTATGGGATACTGGTGTCTCAAGGGTTTGTTCGCAATGTTGATGAGGGTCTATCTGATTTCCGAGAAACAATCAAAATTGCCAAGGCCCTGTTCAAAGGAAACCGCAAAGTTGACCTTCCATGGAAAGACTCATCCAACGCACCGAATGCTACTGGACCATCTCCTGCGTCTACCTCTCGACCACCTAAACCTGGTTATGTGAAGATTACCGTAGCGGGTGCCCAGACCCATCTCGATCATGCTCTTAAGAAAATTGCCCAGGCTAAGGCCGACTTGGCCTACTATGAGAGTTTGGCTGCTGCCATCAGTGTCATGTTAGATATGGCCGTTCATGGACAAAAAGGGGGAGATGATCAAACTGGTGCTGGTCCGTCAGGGACCAAGGATGATGAAGAAGAAGAGGACAGTGAGGATGAAGAAACTGAGGATGAGGAGGATGAAGATGATGATGTTTAGATTTTGTTGGTGTTTAGATTTTGTTGGCTTAAATGTTTCTATCTCTGCTCTTAATTGTCTGTTAATATTTGTGTTTGTATTCTTGTCTTGGCTAATATCTCTAACTGTCAATGGAACTGGTGCAGGTGTTGTGTTAAGTGTTGCCAACAATTCTAACAACACCCCGTACTAACAGTATTTTTTTTCAGGGGGAGAAAATCTAAAACTCAGGGGGAGTTGATTTGATCTTAACACGGATAAATGAGTTTGATCTCATTTTGTCCAAGAAAGGCAAAAAGGGGGAGAATAAAGAGAAATAAGATTTCGATTTTAAATGATATATTTTATTTATTTCCCTAATAGAGTTTTCCTTGTTAATTTGATTGAGCAAATATTTGATATGATTTTGCATTCCTTAGATAATGAGATCTTAATTCAAGAGATATGGTATTAGTGTTTAAAAAGAGTTTATTCCTAATAAAACTCTCACTTTCTTTGTATTTTAGGTTTCCTTGAGGAGATATGATTCTTCACCTATAAATAAGAAGAAAAGCTCATTGATAGCCGCCGCTTCAATATCGACCATACATACACACACGTTGCAGAGATTTACAGAGAAAAATTATTCTCGAAGCCGTTGCTGTTTGGAGTGGTGATTCCCGTGTTAAGTTGAATGGTGCCAACATCTATAGACAACATCCGTAACGATGTTGACTGAAGATTGCATCTAGTTGATAGTGGTTTCCGGGATCAAGTTTTTGCTTTCTTGTTTTAGTTTTATTCTGGTTGTTTGTTTTTTAGAAAGCATTTGTTTTCTCAACTTGTTGAGGAAATTGATTTTTGTCATAATCACTAGTGTTAGGTTTTTGTAAACGATTTGGTTTTTCTAGTGATTAATTTTTGTCATAAGGCACCGCACAAGTATTAATACTTGTGCATATTTAATCTTGTCCATCTATTATTTCAAATCAATTTGTGTTATAAAAGTTAATTTTCCGCTGCATATAGATGTTGTCCGAGATGTTGTAACATCTGGCACAACATTTAATTCTGATAAAACACAAATTTACTGTTTTTAATCCTATACTGAAAGTCTTATTATTTGTAGCATCTGTCGGACAAAATAATCCTAACAGAAATAAACCAAATCCATGCAAGTTTAATTGTCACTGGGAATATATACAACCAATCATTGATATCAAATTTAGTTCTCGGTTCCGCGTTCTCACAACAAAAGCCCGTCGTTAAGTTTTCAAGGCACCTATTTTTTGAGAAGGATTACAAGGATTCATTTATCTGGAATACATTATCAAGTCATTCTCGCATGGGAACGAACCTGAGTACTCATACAATGTGTTTGCTTTAATGCTTGTCAGTGGGGTTCTGGTGGATGAGTATTCCTTTTCTTTTGTTTTAAAGTCATGTGCAGGGTTGCGATTATCAAATAAAGGAATGCAAATTCATGGGTTGATGTCAAAATTTGATTTTAGTTCGGATGTGCTTTTGCAGAATTGTTCGATTTGTATGTATGTAAAATGTGGGTGCATTCACTTTGGCAAGAAGATGTTTGATGAAATGCTTATTAGAGACTCTTTTACATATATTTGATGATTGATGGTTATGTCAAACACGGGATGGTGACCTTAGCTCGCGATTTGTTTTGATTTAATGCCAATGGAAATGAAGAATTTGATCACTTGGAACACAATGATTAATGGGTTTGTGAAATCGGAAGATGGGTACAAATTTGCTTGGGAATTGTTTGTTACAATGCCTGCAAAGGACTTGGTTTCTTGGAATCTGATGATTGATTGTTGTGCAAAGAATGGGAGGATTGCAACGGCAGGCACCTTGTTTCATAGAATGCCGAAAAGGGATGAGGTCACTTGGGCTAGCATGGTCAATGGGTATGCAAGAATGGGAAAAATTGAAGAGGCTAGGAATTTTTTTGATGCTATGCCTCGAAAGGATGTGATTTCTTGCAATTAAATAATGGTTGGGTATGTTAACAATGGATGTTGCATGAAGGCAATGAAAGTGTTTCATGATATGTTAAGTGTGAGTTGTGATTTGACTCCTGATAGTGTGACTTTTTTGACTGCTTTATTAGCAACTACACAGTTAAGCGATGTGGATGAAGGGATTGGAATCCATCAATACATGGAGGAACATGGGTTTGTCGTCAGTGAAAGACTCAGTGTTGCTCTAATTAATATGTGTGCCAAGTGTGGCAGCATAGATCAAGCGCTGGACGTCTTTGAGGGTGTTATCCAAGAGAAAAACATCGATCACTGGAATGCCATGATTGGTGGATTGGCTATTCATGGAATGGGTGATTTAGCTTTTGATTTTTTCATTGAAATGCAAAAACTTTCCGTAAAACCAGATGAGATCATGTTTATCACAATCTTGAATGCATGCGGACATTCTGGAATGGTCAAGGAAGGTATCATTTGTTTTGAGACAATGAGAAAATTCCACAACATAGTACCTAACCTCCAGCATTATGGGTGCTTGGTTGATATTGTTAGAATAGCAAGGCATATAAAAGAAGCTGTAAGAATCGTCGAGCATAGGCCAGTCGATCCAAATGACGTAATTTGGCGAACGCTGCTAAGTGCATGCAATAATCAAGAAAACAAAGAGCTTGGAGTGCCAATTGCCAAGCATTTAATTGGAATTGATTCCTACAATTCAAGTTCATACATACTTGTATGGAAAATGTATGCCCAGTCTGGTTTATGGGAATATGTTAGAAGAGTTAGGAACATTATGAAAGAAAGGAATGTAAATAAGATTCCATGTCGCAGCTGGCTTGAGTTTGATGGAACAGTGCACGATTTCTTTGCAGGGAGTACTGATATTCATCAAGTAAAGGAAATCTTCTCGTCATTTGGTGGCTTGCCACAAATTATATGTGCTGGCAATGAGAGCATCAAACATGATCCAAGAAACCTTTGAAATCATGGAACGTGCGACCTCGTTCTGTCTCTGTACAGAAGAGGTGAACCGTTGAACATCAATCGTTCAGTCATGACTACAAAAGGTGTAGCATCTGTAATTATTATAGTTGAAATGTACGTATTTTACCTGTAGATCTTTATAAAATTAGTACCATCTCCACTAGCATGCTGCCAGCATACTTCCACGGGTTTTAATTTTTCAATGTTTCTTTTTTTTAGTAAATGGCAATAGGTATTCAAAATCAGTTGGACCGAAAAAATCGGTCCGACCAGATCCATGTCGGCCGAAAAAGGGAAAGTTTCTGGTGTAGTCCCAAATTAATTTTTTGACCCAATTTAGTCCCAAATCTTCACAAATTTTTACTCACTTGGTCTTTTCGTCAAATTGAAGCTCAAACTAACGGAATAAGTGCGTAAGCTTCTGCCTTGATCGAAGAAAGCCCAAAACAAATGCACTAGTCCTAATCTATTTGTCCTCTTCGAAGCTGGACGATTGCTAAATTCAGCAATCCTCCTCCACGCACCTCTGCACGCTCAAGGTAAACATGAGATTTTTCATTCGATACTCATTTGTTTTCAATTCGATTTTCTAGTCTACGCTAAACTATACAATGCCCGAATACTGTTGTAACATAGATGGGCATACCATTCAAGAACAGATTTGCCTTCTTCTTTTTTTACTGTATTCTTCTGCAGTTTCATGGAGAAAATCGAACAAATTATCGATATGTTTAAGACATGTAAAGTGTTCGGTCGTTCAATGTTAATATTACGTAGTTCTGTCCAACAGGCGAACCACATAGGACACAGAAGATGTCAACAGCTATGTGTAACCCAGTTGTCATCATTATTTCTTTTTTTTTATCCAAAGGTTATGTGCACTCTGCATGAAATTAATAAGCGAAAAATTATTGTAGCAATAGTCTAATAGTTTCATGACAATTATTTGGGCGTTTTCATTGAATAGGCAGATAGACGAAAATATCACAACTTTTATGATATGAGTTCACCGAAAAGTTGGACAAATTTTGGGTGAAATTGCAAGTTTGGTTGCATTTGATGGTCAAATATCTCTTTTTTTTTAGTCCAATTTCAGTTTCATCAAGATGCAAGGGCCAATGAGTTAGCTAGGTGTACATAGATAACCCGCAACACAATCGATTTAAAGTAGAAATTTGAATCTTTAGGCATTACATGAGGGAGAATTATGGGTGTCTCCTATTGTACGTAACTTATGAGTTAAGTTATTCTTTTGAAAGGTTGAAACACAATATCTCAGAACAGATGGTACGAGTGAAAGCACGAAACTGCTTTAATTCCAAGAACATATTCCTTGATTAGATCAATGTTTATTCATCTGTGAAAGCAAAAGATACAGCCCCTCGCGAACCAAATTAAATTATAATGCATACTTCTAATCAAAATAAAAGAGCGTGTACATCGACTTCCTTTACTTCACATCAGAGCATATTTCGGCGCCAAAATTATGTGAAAATTTATCTTGCACATTCAAACTTTTTAGACTGATGGCACATATTGGTCACATTAATAACATTCGGTTTTTTTGTTGCAGTAAAACTGGATTTCGATATAGCTCTATTTCTTAGAATGGTGGTGAACCCTTGCATTTCAAGTTATCTTTTATTATAATCATACTTGTTTATATAAAATAATGAAAAATTGCTTTTCATTTTTTTGTGTATTGTAGTGGAAAAATTATGTTGTCTTCTCGGACGTAAACCTGGTGTATATGAGACGTGGGAAGAAGCACACAGTCAAGTCAACAAATTTTGTGATACTTCTCATAAATCATTCGAGAGTAAGGATGAAGCTATTAGAGTAGGTGTCCAACGAGCCAGTTTATGTCTTGGGTTTTATTGACTCTTATGTCAAAACAATCTTTATTTTAATAATATTTTACAGTTTTATCCAACATGACATTTATTTTATCTGTATAGTCATGCAAGCTTCATAGATAAAGTCATTGCATACTATAGATACCATAAGGTCTGTCTCTCAATGCAACATCAACAAACTCATTTAGAAGTGTACTGTATATTCAAAACAAGTTTCTAGTCGAATCAGCCACCTAAAATAAAGATAAAGGTCATTCGAACTTGAGGCTAGTATCTGTGACGTAAACTTCATGTTTCATTGGTAAGGACATGAAGATGTTCATTCATATAGATTAGTGATTATTTGATGAAGCACTAAACAACCCTCCTTCTGATTGTCCAAGTGGATATCAACATTGATGATGAAACTAAAGAAGAAAAAGAAGATATCGATGGATACAAATCAAGTGACGAGGCTAATGACGATTATTATGACATTGATATTTCATCTATCATATTTTCAAAGATTTTTTGTCTTATTTTTATTTTTTCGATAACATTTTGTTTATTGCGCTTTTTTCGTAAAACGTATGTTGCGCTTTAAAATTAGCGTCTTTTTGTGCCTGGCTTTTGACAATTATGAGTTATATACCATTAGCCCTTTGACCCGAGACAACGTAGGGCTCTACGTACTAGCATGCACTTTGATCCGTTAATCGACTCCATTGATGGTCATCAAGTGGCGAGGCTGGGTGTAGTTCCGAAATATGTTGGAGCAAATGCGTTGTAGTCGGGTATTCATCGTTCGTCTATGACTGAAGATATCTTATGTAATCTCATTAGTTAATAGTGCAAGGAATCTCTGGCCAGAATATGACATGTGTTTTAGAGAAAGCTGATTTCTTAGTTGCACATACGAAGTCACTATTATTACTCAAATATATATAATATCGTTATCGAATTCATTTGCAACTCTCGATATTCCAATGGTTGCGGATTAGATCGGGATATATGAGTTGAAAGTACCGTAATTTACGTTAACCATAATTAAAAGTTCTTGCAGACACTATCAGTGATAGATCATTGAGCGATGCTACTAGAGGATCTTATCATGATTCGATGTGTGCAATCAGACTTTAGTTTGATCAAGGTGTTGATAAAAAAAAAGGACTAATTAGGATAAGTTCAACTAAAAATAAATGTTATTTTGAATCACATGAAGTTGTGAACTCATAACTAGTTATGTCCCTGAACCATTGAGGATCACACAAGTATTGAATTCTGTGTTCTCATTAAGATAGTCAAGTTGAAGAAATTGAATTTGGAAACTGTAATTTGATGGAGAACAAACAAATTGCTTATAAATGAGTTTATAAGTGGATTTTATACATTGAAAATTGTCGAAGTTAGTTTAACTGGTAAGTGGGGAGGGTGGAACTGTCTGGTTTGGTGAAGGAGTTTACAAAACTGACAACTGTAAAAAATGAATCGATAGAAATTTGATATTTGAAATTTTCAATTTCATTATATGAACAAAATTTGTATCATTGATACATCGGCGCTGTCAGATCGTCGATCTGGATTATACTGAGTTCACAATTATTTATTTAGTAAATTTAGAATTTACTAATTAAATAATAGTATTAGTAGTAGTGACTACTAATATGTACAAAATTCTCGTAAAATATTCTAAAGTGGTATAGAATTAATTAAGTAATAATTTAATTAAGGAAATTAAATAATAGTTATTTACTTTTAAATATTTCTATGCATATAGTATATGTGCACTTATAGATGGATTAAAAAATATATATATATGAAGATATAAAGATGTGTATATAAATATATTATATGTTATCATAGTTGATTAATACATAATATAATAAACATGAAAATTTTATTTAATAAAAATAAGTAATCCTTGTGAGAGTAGGATTATGAATGCTAGTAGAAGAATGACTCCTAATATGACAAAGAGTCAAACTCCATAAATATTTCATTTAGTGTTATATGAAATAATACTATTTTTGCACATAGAATTTGTTAACCAAAATTTTTCTCCCTCTCCTCCCACATACAATTTTCAGCCACTTGGGTTTTTCCACGAGAAAAATTCACGGCCACTTTCACAAATTTTTATTATGTTTTAAAATTCTTTTTTGTAAAAATAAATTAATATATAAATAATAATAATCATATCAAATTAATTCATGTATACGTATAAAAATTAAAATAATCATATAAATTTCACATAAAAAAATTAAATATTTAAAACAAAAATGGCTCACCCAACTTTGTGGTTTATCCTATATATATATCCACGGCCCCGTTCCATTTACCCATTTAACCCTCCGGATTAAAGGCCTTCCTCCATCTTCAGCTCCGCCTCCTCCGACGCCGGCCGTTCCTCCGCCTCGGCTGTTGCTCAAGTTTCATAAATCAGAGGTCAGGGTTTGTTGAATCTCTTATTTAGCTGTGAGTATCTTCATATTATTTTGTTATCGGTGGTGCAGTATCGATACATTAATGGTGATGACTGAACTTCAAAAATACGATAATCAATTTCACCACTTCGATTCAAACTGTGTTTGTGATTCTTTCTTAAGTTTCGAATTTTCGAAGATTAATTTCCTTGTAATGTTTTTATGCTTTATTCCCTAATTGTAATGGTAAAGGTCGGATATTTCTGTTTATCCCCCCTTATTTATCCAATTGTAATTTCATTTCCAGTTGTCAAAGTTTTGTTTCATCTTCATTTGATTTTCGATCTTCGTACGCTCATTAACCGCTGGAGTCTGAAATTTTCAACTTGCACAAATTTGAATCGAGCTCTAGCCACCGCTCAAACATGATTTACAACCGAGATATGTCATGAAATTTATAGAGCATTTACATGGAGAAGCTATTCCACTTAAAAGACTTTTTTAAGACAATTGATGTATATGGAGAACTTTTTAAAAAGTGCTAAAAAAAATGCTCGAGGTTTTTTGAAATAGAACACTTGTGAAAACCTGAGAAAAGTACTCTTAATGTATAATATTTGTATCCATTCTGGTCTTTTAGTTAATGTTGTGCATTCAACTTATTAGCCCTAATGTAAAGCACAAGGGGAGAGCAATGTTGGCGCAGCAGAAAATATAGCTCCAAGTAAAACTTCCTATTTGAGACGTGGTGTTTTTCATGTTTACGTTATACTGACAAGTACAAGTTGATAAGGGAATCAAATATTTTATACAAGCATGCACATATTTAACTTTTTTGGTTAGAAACTGAATTAATTAATATGTAAAAGATACTATCATTTACGTATATGTTTCTGTAACAGGTTAAACTTATATAACTTATATGTTTTACGATTTCAAATAAACATCTCGGATATTTCTTCTATAAATGTGTTTATTTCTATCATAGCTTTAAAGTGCTGCAAGTTTGTAAGATCAAGTTGCACAAACTCCAGGGAGTGTTTGTATCTTCTGCTGACCTATACTTTCCAGCTTCCACTGCCACAAAGCAGCTTTAGTCGTAAAATTTTGGGTTTGAAATGTTATCTCTGCATAGATGTGTGTTTGTCTGAGTGCACTGTGTGTGTGTGAGGGCGGTTGAGGGTGGGGAAAGGAATATATGAAGCAAAATAAATTTATCAGATGTTCCTACTATATCACGCTGAAGTCCCAATCGTAATGAAATATGATAAGTGTGATATTTATTCATAACTGGTAAATTTTGATTATTTTTTCATGAAATTTGCTATTATGTTATAATGCCTTTGGTGTTATCATGAAGAGTAATCATCGTAATATATGTTGCATCGTGCAATTCATTTATTCTAAATCTGTTATACAAAATCACGTATTTGTGTTAATTCAATTGCGTTATGCATTTTATTTTGAAATAGTTTGTGTATTCTATCCAGGATTAAGGATTAATTTAATGCAGATAACAATAGAAAATAACAGCGATGTGCATTAATGTGTTTTTGGCTAGTTGATGCTGCAATGGTCTTGTAAAACTTGTTTATTGGCATTGACGGACAATATATTGTACAGGATACTACTTGTAGATTACTGAAAATTAAGTCAAAGAGCTCGGTGTTGATTCATTTGTCACCCTCCAAATCAATTGCAAATAATGAATGACAACATATCACTAGACCTTCCTGTGCCGGACAATATACTTCAGCCATTATTAGTTGCATCTGACACTACTACTTTAAATGAAGCGCTGGAGCGTCTCATTGACATAGCCAAAACTTGTGATGGCAGGTTAGACCTTGCTTCCAAGTTAGGGATGGCAATGAGCGAGGGTGGGGGTGGGTTTGTCATCCCCACCCCCGATCCCATCCCCGATTCTACCTAATCGGGGAATCCCCATCCCCGACCCCACTTGAAAAACTTTTTTTTTTTACGAAACTTCAAGTTTTCATTGAATTGACACAAAAACTTTTTAATTTGACTTAAAAGAATATTGATACAAAAATTCAATGACTTACATAAAGCTAATATTATTTAAACAATACACATATCATGACATTAACAATCCATAGTTCTATCTCCTCAAAAAAAAAATCCATAGTTCAATGAGTAAAAAAGATCAAACTCGTTAGCATCATCGATTACTTTCTTCTCGATTACATCACTCCATGCAGTAATCAGTATTACTGTTAGTGCAGGACTCCGGCTACTACAAAATAATAAGACAGAGAGAAAAAATATATAAATTTAAAACACTTTAATACAATAACAACAACAACTTATTGCATACCTCTATGTTAGAATCATTGTCAAAACTTTTGATCTTTGAAGCTATAGAATCTAATAAGACAAAATAAATAAAAAATATTATAAATTAAAAAAATAAATAAAGTATCATAAACAATTTGTTTTGAAACTATTTAATATCTTGAGTTTCATTGCATAACCAATCTCGAGCACATATCAAAGCCTCCACATTTTTAGGATGAAGTCAATTACAGTGAGCACTTAAAACTTTCCCACTAATACTGAATGTTGATTCAGAAGCAACAGGCGTCAGAAGAATGGCCAACACATCCTTTGCAATATCATGCTAAATGAGATATTTGATCTCATCCGTCTTCCACCAACATAGGATATGAAATTCAGTTGTATTTCTTGGCAAGGAAATTCTTCTAAATAATAATCCAACTCCGACTTCTCAAGTTCAGTATTAGTATTAGAATCCATGAACATCTCAAATTTATCAGCATAACTACCACGCTTAGGAAGTGATGTCCTTAAATATGAAGATTGTGAATCTTTCACTTCCTGAGATTGTTTGGATTTCTTTTTGTGCTCTCCAACGTCATACAACTTTTTCTTTATTTTTAAATCTCAAATGAAGACATATCACCATAAACAAAAGGATAATAAAATTGAATTGTCTTCATCTTGTACCTCTGATCTAAAATGTTCTCAATTGCCAATAAACAATTTATCACTTCCCAATACTTTTCAAACTTTAATTTTATATTTGTTGCCATTGTATTCACAACATTATCATCCGGAAGAAGCCAATCATCAATTGTCAACTTAATATCACAAATAGTTGAGAAGAAAAGATTTATAGTGGGATACTTAGTCCCTGAAAACTTTTTTTTTTTTTTGAGTAATCGATAAGAAAGTATAATTTTTTAGTTCAAAAAAAATATAAGAAAGTAGAATTTTAAATTCAATATGTATAAATTCCTTAAGTCAAGGATGCAAAATTAATATTCCAAAATATATGATAATAATTTTTTTAAGTGTTTATATTTACTCTTTACTATTTCTAAAATTTTTCAAAACAATTTTTTCGTGATTTATATTTATTATTTTTATATCAATAATAATATTTAAAAATAATATAAAAATAACAAATTGGATAGAGCAAAAAGCACTAAACAATTTTTTCGTGATTTATATTTTGTTATTTTTATATCATAAATGTTTATGATACATGATTTCATTTAGCATAATTTACGATCCAAAAATGCGTGAAATAGTTCGAATTGAACAAGCAAAAATTATGCAAAAAAGAGAAAGAGATGGATAACAAGATGATATGTTTTGGAAAATATTTGAGTGATTTTGGAGGATCTGGATATAATTTACTAGATTATTGATTATGTGTTTTCCTTTCCATTGTTGTTTTTGTATTTGTATTTGAATTATGTATTTCAATTTAGTTATAAATTATATTGTTATATTAATTATTTGTATTTGTATTTGTATTAGCCTATTATATTATTTATAAATCATTCCTTAATTATTTATAATTAAATGATTATTAAAAACAAATACTTGTATTAGAAAAAACCAAAAAAATAAAATAAAATGCAAGGCCTGAGGACCAATTTTGATACGTAGAATAGAAATCAGGTGCAAAAACTAGATGTGGGTTTCACTAACATGCTGTGGCACGCGGATTCCGCTCTACCGCCCTCTTACAAATCCAATCCTCCTCATCGCCTCTCCTTCTCTGCTACGTTCCAGATTCCGGCTCTTGACTTTGATGGAGAATCGTCAAAATCCCACCACCGGAAACCCCTATTTCACTGCATCAAGGTATATTTTTGTCCTATATTTCCTCTTTTTTCCCCTGGCAATTCAAATTGTTTGTTTTGGCCACTAATTATCAGTATCTCATCGAATTTGTGCCGTCATTCATGGCAGAGGTGTAGGTGGAGGAAGAAGAAGAGGACTGGAGATCAAAGATACTGAGGAAAGATCGAGGGGTCGCGGCGGTAGATACGGAGGTGGCAGCGGTTCTTCCGGAAAAGATAAAATCGATGCTCTAGGCAGACTCTTGTACGCAGCTATCTACACTCTTTTATCTTTTGTTTCTTGATTAGCTCATGACTCTGCTTTAGTATTATTGATGCTTTAACACTAGACTTCTTTTATGGAAAAGAAAGAGGGCCTATATAAAAATGAATAGGGGAATTGGTTGTAAAGAAAGACTGGACTTTTTATGAGAAGGAATCAGGAGGGACATAGTAATACTTTTGATTAATTCCGTTTCCTATGGCAATTCAAGCTTGATGAAATTCAGTGTTAAAATTTGGTTTTCATGATGTTGTGTTATTGAACTTTGAAATTTCGGAAAAGAATTTGTGTGAAGGTTTTGATGACCAGTTTATGTTCGTAAAGTGGTGTAATTCTTGTTATATCGATTGATTTTCACTTTTTTCTCTGGCTTTTTATGTGCTAATATTTTGCAACTAAAAAATGATGTCTTGGAAGATGAGTATTTGCATTTAATTTTCCAGATTTGATTAGGTCTATTAGGTATAAAGCTTGTTGCCTTGCTCAATCGCCAATAATTTTGAGGTGCTGACAGTACACAAATTAAAGCCAAAGATTATGCATGAATGTGCATTGATTGGATATATCATACAGCTTATTATTTGCTATCATTAACTATTTGTTATTAACATTTCAGAACACGTATACTGCGGCACATGGCTTCCGAATTGAAATTAGATATGAGGAGTGATGGATATGTCAAAGTCCAAGATTTGCTGAAGCTAAATCTGAAAACTTTTGCCGATATCCCATTAGAATCACATGATATTGCCGATGTTAGAGAGGTTTGAGTCTTTATTCTGTTTGTGTACTAAGTTAAGATGTCCATTAATTGAGATTAAATGGATTATATGCATTTATCCTGTAGTTATGCCAACACTTTGATGCTATTGCATTGGAAATGTTTTAGCAAGTTTTTACCTTTCTTTAGTATTTCATCTCAACGTGTCATGTCTTGTTTTTCCTTTCCTGGAATGAGGAAATTATCTAATACAAATGACATACTTTCTTGAAGAGTCCTTTTTTGTGAAATGGCTACCACTTTTTAAATAAGAGATGGCTTCCAAAGATTGTCTTTTGGCTTATGACAGTATCCGATCATTTAAGTGCATTGGCATATCGTATGTCAATGTGTCATGTACAGCCATTTTTGCCAGATTGATTTTACTTTTTACAACATGTTTACAGGTGGTTAGGAGGGACAACAAGCAACGGTTTAGCCTGCTGGAAGAAAGCGGGGAGCTGTTAATACGCGCAAACCAAGGTCACACGATAGAGGTGACATATCTCCTCAAAGTTTTTAACCAGGGCTACATTTTGATGTGTGTCTAGAAGAGCATTATTATTTTAAAGTATATCCAGGGACCTGAATTCTATTTACTGCTCCAACTCCTGTTAGTTGTTGGAATGAAGTTTCCTTGGGGCATTTGCGACTTCACAGGGATGGACCTATTCTGCTAGAAATATTTTGGAATTGCAATTCGTACATGGTCCATTATTTTTAGTTATCTGAAAAACATGCAATTTACATCCAAACCTTCTTAGATTTGATTAAACACTTATACATGCCTGACACTCGGTAGTGGACTGATAACGACAACTGGAGTTGTTGCGAAATACTCTTGATTTGATTTATGTTGAGCTGAAAGTGCATATAATAGCTGCTTTTCGATTGAGTCCAACTTGCATGATGCTAAGATGTGTTGCAGTTTTCTCTCTGACTGTTGAACAAAAAATTCTATGCAGGCACAATTTTATTTCATTCCCTACACGTACATTGAAGCTGGTTTAGAATTGTATCTTGTTTACTCTTCTGCAATTGGCGTCATGCCTTCTTAATTCATTGTTTCCTCGTTCTAATACCCTTACAGACTGTTGAAACAGAAAGCTTGTTAAAACTCATACTTTCCCCTGAGGAAATTCCAGGTTATACATTTCAACTTTGGTTTCCCTTTTTTCACTTCTTTAATGAGACGTGCTTCTTTCATCTTTTTCTAAGTGCTTCTGCCTTTATGATAAAGCGCAGTTTGTGTACATGGAACTTACAGGAGGAATTTGGAGTCGATTTTAGAGCAGGGCCTCAAACGCATGAAGAGATTACATGTACATTTCTCTTGCGGCTTGCCAACAGATGGAGAAGTTATTAGCGGTACTATATTTTATGCTAGAATAGCATGTTGAAAATTTTCATACTTTTTTTGCTCTGAAACAACATTCTCTTATATGAATACAATATAACATAGATAGGTCCTTCTATGTTTATGAATCAACCTCTATGTGTCTGTATCCAAGTATCACGGGGATTCAATGTTTATTTGCTTGGAAAAACTGTCATCTGCCTCTGATAAATGTTGTTGCCATTCAAATTTCAGGTATGAGACGCGATATTAACTTGTTGATATTTCTTGACGTAAGAAAAGCTATGGAAGGTACTAATTTAATGACTCGCAAGTCGCAACTGATTATTTCCAATAATTAGCTTTTTAGCTTTATTTATTATCGTTTCTCAACTTCTTTTCTTCTAGAGGGGATGAAGCTTTACATATCCGACAATCGAGTGATTTTAACCGAGGGCTTTGGTGGAGTGGTGCCCATGAAGTACTTTTTGAAGATAGAATCTTGGCCGAAGAGAGAGCCTATACCGTTTTAGACGGGAATGAACAATGTCTTTACTCGTCCATGACACATGGGACCTCCCCTATTCCCCACTTTAAATAATTGAAAGGCGAACTTGTTTAGAGAAAGATTACTCATTTCTTGAACTTTATGACATTTGTTCTCTCTGCACGTGGATCAACGTTGTAACTTTTCTGTATTGGTGTACAAAGTTATGCAAGGAAAATTCATAAATACCACAAATAAATCATGCAGTACAGTGAATCATGTTACGTTTTCAGTTTAAATCAATTAAGATTGACTATGTTATATGTAAGTTTTAATAATTTTTTTTTAAATTACTTAAATGACAGAAAATTGACTTTAAGTTACTGGTGCACCTACGATAGCCGAGAACAGGTAGTAGTAACACACTTGAAATAAGCTGGTGGAAGAGAGTCAATGTGGAGAATACGGTAATTGATAAAAGAAATTGCCAATCAATTGAGAAACAAATACAATCTAGACTAGTTGTAATCCATCCAAATAATGGATTCTATGGTCTTTCAAGTTTTCTGCATAACAATCATTATACGAGAACTGTATGTGCTGTTTTATTTGAATGAAACTCCTGATATATACTTATCCATTCATTGGAAAATTGCACCATCATTCGCAAATTCTACAAAGATTAAACTACAAAAATTGTCCTTGAGAGACAAGAATCAATTAGTCCTTTCATGAAGAGCAGAACATGATACCAACGTAACAACGTCCATCCAACGCAAAAAGTTCCAAGAACTTCCTCCTAAGTTGATACCATCATGATATGTCGAAAATGGATTGGCTGGGTGACTAATATGGATATGTTGACATACAATAGAAGAATAAAAAAAGAACCGAGGATAGAGTGATCCTATGGCACAACTGAGAAAAAAATATATCACTGTGCACTCTTATTCCCGTTACTATAGTAACCGAGGTACCATCGAGTAAATTTCTTCAACCCTGTTTGAAGGTCTGTCGAAGGCTTATACCCGAGCTCCCTTTGAGCCAAGCTTATGTTGGCATGTGTAAATTGTACATCCCCATTCCTTGGTAACTTCATCACCAACCTCTTTGCCTTCACCTTGAGCAATGTCTCCAAAATGCTCACAAGATCTGCAACAGGCACAGGAGCTGTGTTTCCCAAATTGAAAACCCGTAATTGTGCAGGCCCCTTTTTCTTGCCACCGCTACCTGTGCTCTTCTCGGAAGTATCCAATGAAGCCAGACAACCCTTTACAATATCATCTATGTAAGTAAAGTCCCTTGCCACTGTGCCATGGTCAGCAGCCTCAAAGATGGGAATTGACTTCCCCTTCAGAATATCCCTACTAAAAAAGAAGTATGCCATATCTGGCCTACCCCAAGGTCCATAAACAGTAAAGAACCTCAATCCAGTGAGTGATAGCCCATATATATGGTTATAAGTATGTGCAATCTCCTCACCAGCCTTCTTAGTTGCAGCATAGAGACTAGCAGGCTGATCAGTCCTATCCTTCTCCGAGAAGGGCACTTTAGTATTCAATCCATAGACAGAACTACTTGACGCCCACACGATTGCAGGCTGAGGATTGGCACTCTTGCAAACCTCAAGCAAGCTAACAAAGCCGGCGATGTTGCTATGCACATAGGAGCTGGGGTTCTCCATTGCATACCGAACACCGGCCTGCGCTGCCAAATGCATAACATGCGTGAAGGCCACAAGTTCGAAAAGCTTCTTCAACAGGGAAACATCATTGATATCACCCTCCACAATGTACACCCCATTGCGCTCTAAGAGCTCTTGCCGCGCCCTCTTAAGTAAAGGATCATAATAATCATTGAAATTATCAAGTCCTAAAACACCATCTCCCCGCCGTTTAAGGGCGGAGGAGACATGAGAACCTACAAAACCAGCAGCCCCTGTGGTCAGAACACAAATCCCATTTCTTGACCTGATTTTAGCAGAGGCTCTTACCCTTTTCTCCCAGTTAGCATCTCCATAAGAGCTGGTTCTGAGGGACCTCCTAGAAACATCTGCCGGTGCGGGAGGTGAAGAGGAGGGTGATTTAAAGAAGAATAATATTACCAATCCAAGGAAAACAAAAGACCAAAAAGTGATCTTGGCTAGGCAAGAATGTAACCTCAGCCTATTGTATACAGACTTCTCCATTTTGAACTTCCCCGGGGTTGATGGAGCGCTGTCAATGTGCTTAATCTGGAACATAATCCTCCCAGAAAAACTTCAAGATTTGGCAACTGCCACTTTTATGAAGAAAGCTTGAAAAGGTCACTTTCTTGGATTTCTTACGTAACTGCCAGGGTCTAGTGTTAAAAAATAAACGAAAGCGAGAAAAGATTGATTTTTTCCTCTAAATTTGATGCATGTTGCGTCGAAAATTGGTTTACGAAAGAAAAGGGTGCCTGGACAAGGTGGCGTTGGAGAGTCTTTTACGCTTCTTTGACCAGTGAATGTTCTCGTTTCTTGGAGCCAGTGGTTGGTGGTAATTTGTCTTCCCTTCAAATTGGAGAGATATTTTTTCTTTCTTTTCCTATTAGTTTATAAAGTTGCAAATGAGATTTGAGTTTGATTGTGAACAAGGCAATAATTCATAATTGAGTCTCTAAATTTTGTCATTTTCCCCGATTTCGTCCATCTAGTCACGTGTGTTATTTGAATCTCCCAACTTTTATATTGCGCCTTTCACCTTTGTTGTTACCTCGAACGTTAAAGCTGATGGATTTTACATATGAAATGAACATGTGTCCGTTAAAATCTCAAAATATCTCAAAATAGCACAATGGAGAGGGATCACACTTACAATTAGGGAGATGAATTTCATAGGAAGGACATGATGAATCATGGCTAAGGTTGCTACATCATTTACTTTTGAGGGAATGGACTCGCACTGTTGCATATTTTCTGCTCGCAAGCGCGCAGTTGTCAAGTTTTAAAATAAGAGATAAAGTATTGTTCCCATGAGAAGTGTATATATAAAAATATATCAGTGCTTGTAATTAAAATAGTCGCAACTTTATCTAGAAAGATTAATAGACATATTTGGTGCACGAAAATGAATGAAGTGCAAATAATATTAATCGAATCACCGAATTGAGAAATATCAATGAGAGAAAATATCTAGATGAGTGATTTTGCTTAGTTTCCGCGATAACTATTCCCGGATGTCTTTATATTCATGAATTCCAGTCATTTAATGGCCAAGAACACTTAATTATTTTATTCCCATTTTTCTTAGTGACGAATAAAGTGTATCATTCACATTTCGACTCAAATATTGCAAATAAAAACCTAAGTTCAAATTAGGGATGACAACTTTCCCCACGGGTTTGGGGCCCCGCGGGGAAAACCCGAAACGGGGATGGGGATCCCCGATTTTTTCGGGTTTGGGTTCGGAGATTTTTTAAATATCCGATGTAATTCGGGACGGGTATGGGATTACTATCCTCATCCCCGAAATATCCGAACCCGCCCCGAAAATAATATCAATAATAAATAATAGTATTATTACTATTAATAATATAATAATAATAATATTTTTAAAAATATTATTAATCTTATTATTATTATTAATATTGATATTGATATTAATATTAATATTATCTCTAATAATAATAAGTTTTGGTTTGAGAAAATCTCCGAATTCGTCATCGTCTTGCCATATTAATATTTTTGAAACGGGGATGTGGGCGGGGATGGGAAGTTGATCCCCGAAGTTTCGGGTTTGGGGATTCTCCGAACCCGAAAAAACGGGGATTGGGGCGGGTATGGGGGTGGGGATGGAATTTGGGGATGAGGATAGGGATAGCAAACTCGCCCCCACCCCGGACCACTGCCATCCCTAGTTCAAATGCTATATGCAAACGATGATCTTACCTAGACCTCGCTAAAGTTATACGCATTCCGAACAATATAAGCATTTAACGATGTGTCCCTAACAATCCATAATTATAGTCCCTTTCCCGACTTGTAAATTAATAAAATAACAAACAATTTATGGTCAGTAAATTGAAATCGATAAGAACTAGGAAACACAATTAAACCAATATGAATTTAATCATATAAATAACTGAGTTAAAATTATCGTGTCAACAAAGCTACATCATCCTCTAGAATGAAAACGTTAGTTCATAGCGAAATCTACACAAAAACAAAGCATGTTTGAAGATTTAGACATCTCAACACAAGAACTCAAAAAGGGCGAAAGGCTAGATAACAAATCCGAAGTGGTGTCTCTGCCCCCAGCTTCGTCGTTCGAACAATCCTTGCGTTCCAGATATTCTTCTCATAGTGTGTGCTCTTCGTCTCTCACAGTTATTCTCTCCAAAAACTGCAACACTTTTCCAAAAACCCTATTCTTCCTTTTATATTTCCTTCGAGCCCGTCAAAATAAGCCCAGTTCTCAAGTCTTCGTGTGTGTTAGCTCCCCCGCGCTTGTGGTTCAGTGCCTAGTGCCCATAGGGTCGAGGGTTAGCACCGCGGCGCCTGTTGGTTAGTGCCTAAGCGCTTGTTGTTCGGTGATTCTGGTGCTGCGGCGCTTGTGGATCGAATATCCAGGCATTGCAGTGTGGCGCCTAGGCACTTCTTTTCCTCCCTTGAAGCCTTAGCGTTGCGGCGCTTTTTCCTCGGCGCTGAGGCATTTGTCCACCATCATTTCACGATAAAAAAACACCTCTAATTGTCATCAACCATCCAATAGATATTCATCTTCTGCACGACACAAAAACACCAATAACAAGATAATTTTGTCTGAAACTAACATAATTCACATGGATTCTCGTATAAATTAAGTGCAATTCTCGCACTTAACAACCCCCCCCCCCCAAGCTTGAACTTTTGCTAGTCCCGAGCAAATAGAAATAAGAACTCAATCAAGAATCAATGCTAACAGCTATAAGTCATGGATATGCAAATATTGACCTTGGTCTCTGACTTATCCATTTTCATGTTATTGAAAATTACTCAAGAGTCACGTGCGTGTGTGATATATCAATGTTTATTTAACAAATAGAATGCTCAAATAGATTCACAACACTCACTCGCCTTATAAACTCAAGAAATCTTCAGTTCAATTCAACCCACACTTCATTAAGATACAAATTCACTTACACATATCACAAAGACTTTAATTGTGGGGACCCGGACGCTAATCAATTCTTAATCGTCATCAGGATCAATTACTAATCAAGTAATTAAGGTCATAAAATTTTTTTTCTTTTTAATGCGGAAAGTAGTGAGATCAAACTAATATACAACTCAATATAAAATAAAGTACAAGTCCTGTACCGTCTACAAATCAGTAAAGACTAAGGTTCAACATCTAATTATCAAGTGCCAAAACCCTATATACATCAAAGTCTGAAGTCCCCACTCTATCACGATCTCTCCTCATCTCCTGGACTCTGATCCTGTCCCACCTGTTGTCATGTACACATACAAACAAGACAACAGCCGGATAATTCCAGTGAGAATATAATTCCAGTATAAATCAACGAAACATGCAATCATATGATAAACATAAAAGCATGGATAGATAACAGCAATATATATCAAAAGCTGAAACGTAATCAATATCAAACTGTCGACAATGCTCGTGACTCCACGACTAAGACTAGACTCAATCCTAGTCTAGGGATCCCGGTTTTCAGATGTGGGTATTCCTATATGTGAAGACCATGCACTACGGAAGTGCACCAATTGTGGAGGAACTCATACAGCCAAAATCACTCCATTTCGGCATAAATCTCGAGTGAGCACCTTGAACCAAAAAGTGGCCACATTCATCCGGGAGAGGTTAGTGCAATCACCCATTGATTAAGCCATCAGCGTCATTCGTGGAGCCATCAACGCAGCGTCATTCGTGGAGCGACTTCAGAGCTTACCTTGTAGCAGATTATTCGTGCCTATAAAAAGGAAAGCTCCTCATTCGAAACTTGCACATCCAAATTCTCGAAATCCTCTCTAGCAGCACCGTATTCTCGAAGCTCTTCGCCCTTTAGTAACAAAGCTCTGCCGCAATCTCACCGTTCACGTTTATGTTTCCTTGAGCAGTCAGAATACTGTAAGTGGGCTTTTGCTATATATCTTTCTTTGTAAGTGGGTTCTTGATACTATTTTATTTGGCACACTTATTTCTTTTTAAGTGGGCATAATATGTTTCGAAAATAAATTAAACATGACTTTGAAAATTCGGTCGGCGTGATATATTCATTTCCATTTGGTATTGAAATCCCTTGAATTGTTCTTTGTTCGATATCAGTTAAATATGTGAAAGCATGTTTGAATTTTTTTTGAAATGCACTGTAATGACTCGATTTAGAAATGGCAAAAGAAATTCCGAACTTTGATATACTTTGTTTAGGCCCTGATGCGGTGGGTTATAATAACCGTTCCTTTGGCCTCGCCCCTTAGAGGAGTAACATATAGGGGACTGATCAGTAAAAACCGTAGAAAATGAGATGATTTTCAGTGCTATATTCGTATTTGTGTTAGTATTTGATTCAACATGCTTAATATTGAAATTTTGATAATTTATTCATATGTATATCCTCGATAATGGTCATACGCGATCGCCCCCATTTACTGAGTATTTCTCCAAAATACTCACCCCTTACTTTCCCACCCAGATAAGAATGAGAATCAAATTGAGGATGAGGAGCAAGACTACTTTTGGGGATGGTGATGAAGCAGTCTAATTCGGGACCCCTCGATTATTCTGTCTTATGATTTCAGTATCGTGTATTTACGCTTCCGCATGTTTCTCTTTCTTTTGAGTTGTAAAGACAGTGAACTTTTGGGAAATTTATGATAATAAACTGGTTTCGGTTTATGATGTATTACGAGGCTAGTTGTTTTTCGATCGTGTGGTTGTTAAACAACGCCGGTGTCATAAACCGGTCTCGGGGCGTGACATTTAAGTGGTATCAGAGCCGCCAGGTTCATAATCCGGTTGGGGAAGGAAACTGTCAAAAAAAAAAAAAATATGCGGAATTTTATAAATCGGCCAATGCTATCCCCTCCGGAACGGCCCAACGATCAAGACTCCCTACCCTAATCCAGGAGCTACAGCGCGAAATCGCGAAATTCCTTCGTTTAGGCCTCCGAAACCTCGATTTTGCCGTTTTAGGAAAGTTTTGTAACTCCTATAACTTTTCGTAGAAAACTCCGAATTCGATTCCGTCAACTGTTCTGGAATTCTCTCGACATGTGCTTCGAATCCATATGTCTATCCCGAAACTTTCCATTTTTGGAAATTTTCGAAAAGTTTTATTTATTTTCCTTTATTTGACTCTATATGACTCTGATATTTTATTCTGGCCTATTTTTGATATTCTGAGCATTTCTCTTTTTCCAGGAAATGGCTCGCATACGTTTAACTGCTTGTAAGAGTGTAGCTTCGATTACTCATAGAGAGACGTTCCAGCTAGACAGTCCCCGACCTCGCCCGCGCGCTCAGTCTCCTATACGTTTAGATGATTTCGCTCTAGCACGCCACGATAGGACGGTTAGGAGGCTGAGAGCTAGCAATCTGGAGAGGAGGAAGCAAGTGGAGGATCTGACTACCAAGCTATTGGCAGCAGAAAAGAGGATCGATCAGGTATATGAGATGTTCCAACTCGTTAATGAAGATAACGGCGAACTGCGAGAGTCATTACAACTGACGAGGGGCCAAACCAAACAAGCTATGGATGAATTGGACCGACGTACCGTAGAATTGGCTGAAGCTCGTCACGCACGGGTAAGAGATGAGGAGAGAATGGAAGAGTCCTGGAAGGTGGTCATGCAATTGTCAGAAAATAACCAAAGGCTATCAAAGGAGATAGACGAAAGGAAGGCAAGAGAAAAGGCACTCATCCAGAAGGATCAAGCAAACTGCGCGCGTGCAAAGAATGAGTTGGACAACGCGATAGGGAAGATTCTGACTCATAGGGAACAGATTGCTGAATTAGAATCGGAGAATCAAGACCTGCAGATGCAGCTGGCAGAGTTTTTAGACCCGGATGTGCCGGAGAAGGATTCCGAGGAGGAAGAAGCCCCGCCTAACGTAGCCGTAGGGAATGGAGAGATAGCAGATTAGAATATTTTAGTGAACCATTTTTAGTTTATTTCCGTTGTTGCTATTCCAGTAAATCCCCATTCAGTTGTTTATGTTTATTTGAGAAATCAATAAAAGTTGTTATTTCGATTACTTGTTGGCGTCAATTTATTCTCGCACAAATTATTCAATGAATTCTATCAGTTTGCGCAACAAATATCTTAGAAACTTGTACGCTTGTAGGAGATGGCCGGAAGACCTCCCCGAAACAATCGCAACCCGCGATACGCAAACGTTAACAACCGCAACAACAATGAGGAAGATCCGAATGCTGACGGCAATCCACCTCCTAGAGTGGGCCTGAGCCAAGTAGATTTAATGGCTATAGCCACCATAGTGGCAACAACTATCCAGGGTTTGGGAAACCCCAATGGTAACGGTAATCAGCAGCCACAACCACCACCGGCACAGAATGGGATCAAGTATCATTATGAGTCCCTTCGTAAGAACCGTTGCCCAGTGTTCAAGGGAGACGCCGACCCTGAGAGTAGCCAGAGTTGGTTGAAAAGCGTGGAAACCCAACTGCGACTGCTAGAGATACCTGAGGCACTTAAGGTAGAGGTGATAGTGCCATTCCTGGAGGATAAGGCAAGCAAGTGGTGGGAAACCGTCTCACCTACCCTGACAGCCGCCGGAGCAATCACTTGGCAACAATTCAGAGATGTCTTTCTCAAACAGTATTTCTCAGCAGAAGTCAGACTTCAGAAACTGAGCGAGTTTGAGAACTTCTCGCAAACTCTAGACATGTCAGTGGTAGATTACACCTCCCAATTCAATGACCTTGGAACTTATGCCCCGACAATCATGGCAGATGAAGTTCTAAAGATGCACAGATACAAGAAGGATTTGATCAGCCGTATCCAGTCATCCTTAGCAGTTTACCAACCTACAAGCTTTGCTGATTTAATGGGAGCAGCGATAAGAGCTGAGACGGATATCAAGCGTCGGGAGAACGAGAACAAGAATAAGCGACCTCTTACTGGACAGTCATCTCAAGGGAAGCCACCATTCAAGAGACCGAATCAGTCCAGTGGACCCTTCAAAGGTGCTTCGTCCCACCCAACTTACCAAGAACCAAAGATGTGCCCCAAATGTAATAATCGTCATTCTGGAGAATGCCACCGACAGACGGGAGCATGTTTCAATTGTGGGAAATTAGGGCATCGAATTGCTAACTGCCCCGAGCCATTGAAGAGAAGTACCAAGCCTAATGCTGATGCTAACCTCAACAAGCCAAGGGAGAATAAGCCCAACGCTCGTGTGTTTGCAATAACCCAAGAAGAAGCAGATGATGCAAACGATGTCGTGCCAGGTACTATTTTTGTCAATGAAATGCCAACTTATGTGTTATTTGATAGTGGTGCTACTCATTCATTTATATCTAAGAGGTTCACTAAGAAACTAGGGCTTACGTCTGAATTACTAGTTGAACCATTTAGAGTAGCGACTCCTACTAGTAAGACAGTCGAAACACATAGAGTGCACCGAAAGTGTAAAATCTGTATCAATGAGCACCTATTCCAAGCAGAATTGATACAACTGAACATGGTGGAGTTCGATATCATCTTAGGAATGGATTGGTTAGCAAGAAACAATGCGATGGTAGACTGCAAGGGAAAGAGTGTTAGGCTCCGAACCCCGAACCAAAAAGAGGTCGTGTATCATGGCAAATCCAAGGAACGGAAGTCACTTCTTTCCGCATCCCAAGCATGGAAAGCCATGAAATCTGGAGCAGATATCTATCTAGCAACGATTAACGCAGTAAAGGAAGAAATTGAACTTAAACCGGGGGACATCCCTATCGTGCGAGATTTCCCAGACGTCTTTCCAGAGGAACTACCAGGGACAGTCCCGGATCGAGAAATTGAGTTCGAAATCAATTTAGTGCCCGAAGCGGAACCCATCTCCAAGGCACCGTACAGAATGGCACCAGCTGAACTTAAGGAGCTAAAGGAACAACTTCAAGAATTGCTAGACAAAAAGCATATTCGACCAAGTGCGTCTCCATGGGGAGCTCCAGTACTTTTTGTCAAGAAGAAAGATGGGAGCATGAGACTGTGCATTGACTATAGGGAATTGAATAAGATCACTATCAAGAACAAGTACCCTCTTCCGAGAATAGATGACCTGTTCGATCAGCTTAAGGGAGCCACAATATTTTCCAAATTGGATTTGAGAACGGGCTACCACCAATTGAAGGTAAGGGCTGAAGACATCCCAAAGACGGCCTTTCGGACAAGGTATGGACACTACGAATTCACGGTGATGCCTTTTGGTCTGACAAACGCACCAGCAGCCTTTATGGACCTAATGAACAGAGTATTCAAGCCGTTCCTGGATCGGTTCATAGTGGTATTCATTGATGACATCCTTGTCTACTCTTCTAGCAAAGAAGATCACGAAGAGCATCTCCGCCTCACTCTACAAACCTTAAGGGAGAAAGAACTCTATGCCAAGTTCAAGAAATGCGAATTCTGGCTAAACAGTGTATCCTTTTTAGGGCATGTAATATCGGAAGCAGGAGTATCAGTGGATCCAAAGAAAGTGGAGTCAATTCTAGATTGGTCGAAACCGAGAAACGCCACAGACATTAGAAGCTTTCTTGGATTGGCAGGCTATTACAGGAAATTCGTTGAAGGATTCTCTTCCATAGCCGTACCATTAACAAGGCTTACTCAAAAGAATTCTAAATTCATTTGGGATGACAACTGCGAGAAAAGTTTTCAGACATTGAAAGAAAAGCTCGCGTCTACACCAGTGTTAGTCTTGCCCACTGAAGATAAGGATTTCACCATCTACAGTGACACATCGAAGGAAGGGTTGGGATGTGTACTCATGCAAGAAGGAAGAGTGATTGCCTATGCATCAAGGCAGTTGAAGCCGCATGAACGAAATTATCCCACTCACGACCTCGAACTGGCAGCAGTCGTCTTTGCTTTGAAGATATGGAGACATTATCTCTATGGCTCCAAGTGCGAAATCTTCACGGACCACCAGAGCCTCAGATACTTGTTCACCCAAAAAGAATTAAATATGAGACAAAGGCGATGGATTGAGCTGTTGAAGGATTATGACTTGACCATAAGCTACCATCCAGGTAAGGCAAACAAAGTAGCTGATGCTTTGAGTCGGAGGAATATGAGTAAGGTTACCTTAGCTGCACTCTCCGCTCAACCATGTCTGCGAGAAATCGTCAAGTTGAACCAGGATCGAGACCCAGTTCTAGTAAAACTTAAGGAACAAGCTAAGGAAGCAAAGTCTCAAGATACTCAGATCGACGACAAAGGAGTCCTTTGGATGAAAGGACGATTGTGTGTACCAGACATAGATAACCTTCGACAAGAAGTAATGTCAGAAGAACATAAATCGAAATTTTCAGTCCATCCTGGCAGTACCAAGATGTACAGAGACTTAAAGAAGAATTTCTGGTGGAGTGGAATGAAAAAGGATGTTGCGATATTTGTTTCCAAATGTCTTGTGTGCCAACGGTCAAAGCAGAGCACCAAAGACCTGGAGGACTTCTTCAACCTCTAGAAATTCCAGAATGGAAATGGGAACATATCTCCATGGACTTTGTGGTTGGGTTACCAAAGTCTAGACAAAGCCATGATGGCATCTGGGTAATCGTAGATAGACTCACAAAATCTGCGCATTTATTACCAGTCCGCATGAACTATAATTTGGACAAGCTAGCCACATTGTACATGAATAACATCGTACGATTACATGGGGTTCCAGCCAGCATCTTGTCAGACAGAGACCCGAGGTTTGTATCTCGTTTTTGGAAGAGTTTTCAACAAGCCATGGGAACTAAGGTCACCCTCAGTACTGCCTACCACCCTCAGACCGATGGTCAAACAGAGAGGACAATTCAAACTTTAGAAGACATGCTGAGAGCGTGTGCCTTAGACTTTAGCGGTAATTGGAGTGAACATTTGCCTTTGATTGAGTTTGCTTACAATAACAGTTTTCACAGCAGCATTGGAATGGCGCCGTATGAAGCTCTGTATGGGCGAAAATGTCGGTCACCACTATATTGGGATGAAGTAGGAGAAAAGGCCATCACTGGACCCGAATTGATCCAAGAAACAGTGGATAAAATCACTATAATCAATGAGAGATTTAAAGTGGCACAAGACCGACAGAAAAGTTGGGCTAATTTGAAAAGAAGACCAATGGAATTCATAGCGGGAGATAAAGCATACTTGAAAGTATCACCAATGAAAGGTGTGGTTCGATTCAACAAACCCGGGAAACTGAACCCTAGATATGTTGGACCTTTTGAAATTCTAGGGAAAGTGGGTACACTTGCATACAGATTGGCACTCCCACCGAGTATGTCTAGAATCCATAATGTTTTCCATGTGTCACAACTAAGAAGATATGTTTCGGATCCAAGACACATCCTCGAAGCTGAACCACTCCTAATCGAGGGAGACTTGAATGAAGGCCTTACTTATAAGGAAGTCCCGATCAGAATTGTGGATGCCAAAGACCAAGTGCTAAGACGACGAACGATTCCATACGTCAAAGTACAATGGTCCAATCACACCGAAAGAGAAGCCACTTGGGAACTCGAAGAGAAAATGAGAAACCATTACCCTTACCTTTTCGAAGGACAAGATAATCCAAGTTTCGAGGACGAAACTTACATTAAGGAGGGGAGAATGTGAAGACCATGCACTACGGAAGTGCACCAATTGTGGAGGAACTCATACAGCCAAAATCACTCCATTTCAGCATAAATCTCGAGTGAGCACCTTGAACCAAAAAGTGGCCACATTCATCCGGGAGAGGTTAGTGCAATCACCCATTGATTAAGCCATCAGCGTCATTCGTGGAGCCATCAACGCAGCGTCATTCGTGGAGCGACTTCAGAGCTTACCTTGTAGCAGATTATTCGTGCCTATAAAAAGGAAGGCTCCTCATTCGAAACTTGCACATCCAAATTCTTGAAATCCTCTCTAGCAGCACCGTATTCTCGAAGCTCTTCGCCCTCTAGTAACAAAGCTCTGCCGCAATCTCACCGTTCACTTTTACGTTTCCTTGAGCAGTCAGAATACTGTAAGTGGGCTTTTGCTATATATCTTTCTTTGTAAGTGGGTTCTTGATACTATTTTATTTGGCACACTTATTTCTTTTTAAGTGGGCATAATATGTTTCGAAAATAAATTAAACATGACTTTGAAAATTCGGTCGGCGTGATATATTCATTTCCATTTGGTATTGAAATCCCTTGAATTGTTCTTTGTTCGATATCAGTTAAATATGTGAAAGCATGTTTGAATTTTTTTTGAAATGCACTGTAATGACTCGATTTAGAAATGGCAAAAGAAATTCCGAACTTTGATATACTTTGTTTAGGCCCTGATGCGGTGGGTTATAATAACCGTTCCTTTGGCCTCGCCCCTTAGAGGAGTAACATATAGGGGACTGATCAGTAAAAACCGTAGAAAATGAGATGATTTTCAGTGCTATATTCGTATTTGTGTTAGTATTTGATTCAACATGCTTAATATTGAAATTTTGATAATTTATTCATATGTATATCCTCGATAATGGTCATGTGCGATCGGCCCCCATTTACTGAGTATTTCTCCAAAATACTCACCCCTTACTTTCCCACCCAGATAAGAATGAGAATCAAATTGAGGATGAGGAGCAAGACTACTTTTGGGGATGGTGATGAAGAAGTCTAATTCGGGACCCCTCGATTATTCTGTCTTATGATTTCAGTATCGTGTATTTACGCTTCCGCATGTTTCTCTTTCTTTTGAGTTGTAAAGACAGTGAACTTTTGGGAAATTTATGATAATAAACTGGTTTCGGTTTATGATGTATTACGAGGCTAGTTGTTTTTCGATCGTGTGGTTGTTAAACAACGCCGGTGTCATAACCCGGTCTCGGGGCGTGACACTATATCGACCAACAGTAATAGAAAAGACTCCAGTTCTATCCACGTCGATATAACCAAACATCCACTGTCATGACCTAACCGTCATGGACTGTGACCCTATCGCCAATATCCTATCTTTTGACATCGTGCAATGTGCCCGTGGCGATCCCGCCACTATCAGGCACATCTGTCCCAAGATTTCTATACTATCTTGTGACATCGTGCAATGTGCCCGTGGCGATCCCGCCACTATCAGGCACTTCTGTCACAAGATTACTCGTCTAATACCTGCTATCTATAATTCAAGAGAACAAGTACATCAATCAAATCAATGCAAATATCAATGCAATAAAGTAAAGTATGTGATTTAGGGAAACTCAAGTCTAAACCGACTCAAGTCGATCTCCCAAGACCACATTGACTTATACCTTTCGTTTGTCGTCTCGGTCTGCAGCAATATCAGTTCTGAACTCAAGACTGTCTCTGTAAATCTGAAACGACATATCGAGAATCATAATATCAATGTTCTATTCTTAATTCAACACCGAATCTGATTAATCTGGATTTAATTCAAATCAACGGCATAACGGCACAATCTCAGTATCCCCGTCGATATCATATCAGCAGACATCAATTACAAATCATAACTCATATCCGATACAATTTGTAATCCATCCATAATCCAAATCTGTCCAATTTCAGATCAATATAATCAGAAATCATAACAATTCCATAATCAGTCTGTTTCTTAATCTGACTTCGATTCTATGATGTCTAACATGTCAAGAACATCATATATGAATTCCATTCAATTATGACAATAGCATAATTTCGAAACATATCAAAACGTAGTAAAACTTACGTCCAGTTGTAGCCTGCGTCGATAGGAACACAGTATCGAAGTCGGATTCAAAATCGGACGGACGAATTTCTCACAAAAGGCGTAAAGATTTTCTATAACTTTTCCCTGACCCTTTTCTCGGTTTTCTTGCGAAAGAATGAAGGGAATTGCATTGTATATATATATATATACATCAACGATGCATGCTGAAGCCAAGTGGATCATCCTTCATAAAACACGTCTCGCGCATATGCGCGACATCAACCGGCGCATATGCGCGAGACCTACTGGTCATCGCACATCACTTCTCGGCAGCTCGCGCATATGCGCGACGCCTTCCGCGCATATGCGCGAGGCTCTCTGGACGTTGGTAACATATGCTCGCGCATATGCGCGCACTCACTTCGCGCATATGCGCGGGGCCTTCTGTCCATCTTGCGCATGTGCGCGCATTATGACGCGCATGTGCGCGAGAGCTACGGTCCTCGCACAACAAATCTCACACGCGATCTCATTTCGTGTCTCGGTTAGCCATTTCATAATTGTCTCGATTAAAATCAATAATCGTAATTTAACACGATATAAAATCTCGGGCATTACATTAATGGTGCTTATTTGTCTCATAATATATTCAACGCAAGTACACCTGTGGGGACCCGGACGCTAATCATGTTCTTAATCATCATTGGGACAATTTAATCAATTATAATAAAGATGGTCTAATTTAAATTTTTTTTTAAATACAGTATTAAATGCGGAACGTAATGGAATACATTCTAAATATACATGTCAGTATTAAAGTACAAGTCTTGTACTATATACAATCATTTAAACTAAGGTTTAACAACTAAATATCAAGTGTCCAAACCCTATCTCAAATCCAAGTTCGTAGTCTCCACTCTAATCACGATCTCTCTCTTCATCTCCTAGACCCCGATCATGTCCCACCTGTTGTCATGCACACATACAAACACGACAACAGCCGGATAACTTGTTAGAGTAGGTGCCCGTCGAGCCAAGTGTTGACCGAGTGTTCACAATGAAACTCTATGTATGAACATTTTTTATTTTAATAATATTTGAAATTATTATTTGGCACATCTTTATCTGTATACCCATGCTAGTTGCATAGATAAAGCCCTTGAATATACAAATACTAGAAAGAATATGAGATGCTCATATGATGAGTATCATGAAACTCATATTTGGAATACTGTATATTCTAAACAGTTCCTAGTCAATTCAGCCGCCGCTAAGAAAGATATAGGCCGCTCGAGTTCGAGACTAGTATCTGCGATGTGAGTACCATGTTTCATTGGTAGGGGACATTGTGATGTCCGAGCATGCAGATAGGTGCTCCTGGTAGAGTGCACTGAACAACCCTCCATAAAGGACTTTCCAAGTGGTTCTCACTTATCGAGTGGAAACGTCCTAGTTTATGGTTGTACACCATTAGTCCTTATGACCCGGGACAACATTGAGACTCTATGTGCTAGAATTACACTTTGACTTGTTTACCGACTCTCATGAGGTCATCAGGTGGCAAGGTTGGGTGTTCTGTCGAAACATATATGAGTCGATGCATTGTAGTCGGGGATTCACCGCTTACCTTCGGGTATGGATATCCCATGTGTTCTCATGTGTATGTAGGTTGAAATCTCTGATCAGAGTATGGTGGTAAATATGAAAGGGGTTTCATAGATTACACCATCGATGCAACTACAACATGACACATAGTATCGATTCATTGACAACTCTCGATAAACCAATGGTTGTCGAATCGATCGGGATATATGAGTTGAAGGGACTGTACTTTACGCTAACCATAATTGAATGGTTCTTGCAGGCACTATCATTTGATACCTAGGGAATCATGTAAGCGATGCTGCTAGGCGTTTAACATGATTGGTTGGGTACTATCAGACTTGAGTTCTGACGTTCTTGTTATCAATGAGTTGATAAGTAAGAATGGAGCAATTGGGGTATGCTCGTATAAGGACATGTTTAGTCCGAATCACATGGAGATGTGAACTCACGGCTAGTTGTATCAATGAACCATTGAGGGCCACACAAGTACTAGCTTTCTAGATCCCGTTGAGAAGTAAAAATAGTTCAATGTGTTGAACGGCTTATAAAGGAGTTTATAAGCGTAAGAAAAAATAGAAGTATGACTTCTATGAGAGAAATGTAATTTTTAATTTATGAATGTGTTCCTAAATTAAAAGTTGACCAAATAAATAATGTATTTGAAAATTGTGATTTTCATAAACATTATTATGGACTAAATTAAATTAATTCAAGTGTTGAATTAATTAAACACTAGTGGGCCTAGTATAGTCCAAATAATTAAATTAATTCAAGTGTTGAATTAATTAAATAACATTGGGCCTTGTAGAGCCCAATTGGAAATAATTATTTAACTAGTGGGCTTGAGTAAAATCAAGTAAAGTTTAATTGGGCTCAAATATGTTTGAGACAATTAAATTAAAAAGTTCATGGGCCCTTTGTAAATGTTACAAGCCCACTAGGTTTTGCATGCTTGGGAGGTGAAGGGTTGGAGACAACTTTTTCAATAATCAAGGCTTGGCATGCTAAAAGTGTTTTAGCTTTTTACACTACCAAGACTAGTCTCACTTCCCCCATTCCATACCTCACTTGGCCGAAAATTTGGTGTGAGATATTCCCTCATTTTTCTCTCATTTTGTTCTTCAAGTTGTTGAAAACAAAAACTCTTCTCAAAAGAAAAATGCCCTACATTTTCTAGTGCAAGTGTAAGGTGGATCTTTTAAGTTTGGTGGTGGGCCTAATTTTGAAGGAAAGATTCAAGAACAAGGTGAAGCTTGTAGATTGCCATCCTTTGAAGAGCTTAGTTGTTTGACAACTAGGTTGGAGCCGTCATCAATCCATTGTGATTGATAGGTATATTTTTCTTAACACCCTATGTATGACATTTTTGTGTTTTTGTATTTGCTACACATCATAGGCTTAAGGTGCTCGGTTTTCTCGAAATTTTTCTATAAAATTTCGGTTTTCTTATCTTTCAAAGTTTTTGAACTTCCGTTGCGCATTCGGGAACCAAAATCGATCCCTTTCATAACTCCGGTGAGAAATACATCCCAGTATAAATCAACGAAACATGCAATCATATAAACAATGTAAAAGCATGTATCAGATATCAGTAACATGTATCAAAATCTGAAACATAATCAATATAAAATCGTCACTCAGACTCGTAATTCCACGTCTATGACTAGACTCAATCCTAGTCTAGAGATCCCGGTTTCTAGACGTTGGTATTCCTATATCGAACATCAGTAATAGAAGAAACTCCAATTCTATCCACTTCGATATAACCAAACATCCGGCGTCTTGACCTATCCGTCACAGACTTTGGCACTTTCGCAAAATCACTATCCTGTGACAATGTGCCAGTGACGATTCCATCACTATCCGGCACTTATGTCACAAGATTACTCGTCTAATACTCGTCTAATACATGCTTTCTATAAATCCATAGAACAAGCATATCAAATCAAATCAATGTAAATAATAACAATAAGTATGTGATTTAGGAAAACTCAAGTATATCCTACTCGAGTCGTTCTCCCGGTATCACATTGACTTATACATTTCTCTTCTCGGTCTGACGAAGTCGAAGTCTCGAAGTCAAATCTGTCAATATCAAATCTGAAATGACACTATCGAATAGACTATGTCAATGTACAACTCAATTCAAGACTTGTTCTGATCAATACTCAAATCAAGACATAATCTGATCAATGTCAACGATACAACGATACAATCTCAATCAATAACGAATCTGATTAATATCAATCTACTGATATTTCGACGGCATAACAATACAATCTCAATAACCCCGTCAATTTCAACATCACAGATATAATAACACGGTTCATAATCGATATCAGTACAACCCATAATCTTAACAATAACAGATCATAATCTCAAATCTGTACCATCTCGCAATACCGGCAATACAATATCAGTATATACGAATCAACAACTCATCTGATCCAAATCTGAATAATATCAATATACCCAGCAATACAGTATCAATCAGATATCAATCCCAACATCTCATAATTGGTGACAACACAATTCTAATATCAACTCGGTCTAATCACAATCAAATCAACTCTGAAAATTCATAATAATTTCATACGGTATCTGTTCTTCGATCCGATTTCGATTATACAATGTCTGATATCGCAAGAACAACATATATGGATCATATCTGATTCTGGGAGTATCCTAATTTCAAATCATATCAAAACTTAGTAAAACTTACGTCCAGTTGTAGCCTGCGTAGATAGGAACTCGGTACTGCAGTCAGATTCAAAATCTAACGGACGGATTTCTCGCAACTTGAATTTTTGTATTAAGAATTAAAGCTTTCCCCTGACCTTCGTTTTTCTTTTTGTTCTGAGGAAATGAAGCAATTACATATACATATATATATATATATATATATATATATATATATATATATATCATCTTGCATGTGATAGCAACGTGTCACGTTTTTCTTCAATTTTGATTGGCGCTCGGGCGGTCATGAATTTCCGCTCGGGCGCGACGTGCTCGGCCCTCTCATTTTAAACAAGGGCGCTCGAGTGGATAAAAACTTCCGCCCGGGCGCGAGATGTTTGGGTTTCTGGCCTTATTCATTGGCGCTCGGGCGCAGCACCTTCGATCCAAACTTGTATAATTCCATATGCTTTGCCCAAATCTGATCTCGGAATGGCCCGGCTATAATCACATCAATTCATAATCAATAAACTCAGATTAACAGAATCAAAATCTCGAGCATTACAACACCAAAAAATGATATCAAACAATGAGATGTTTACATGCAAATGATTAAAGTTCATACTTTCTAACCATGTTTCTCAGGTACCCATAAACTTGATTTGATCAACTTTGCTCCACTAGTATATTGAATAAATGTGACAAGGTTAATAGGTCTTGTAGGTTTATAACGTTAGGCTACGGCTAATGGCTACAATAAAGGGCATTAAAATCAAAATTTGAGATAAATATTTGAATTTCATCATTTTTACTCATTTTCGTTCTCATTTCATTCATCATCCACTTATTATCTTCACCACTTTGATTCATTCTTTTCATTGTTTTTTTTCTTCTTTTATTTTTTTTTAACTCATTTATACACATTTGTTTTTCTTTTTCTTTTCAAGGAGTGATTGAATAATTTCAACACCAATGAACTTATTTCTCTCAAAGTTATGTTCGATAATAAGTGTATAAGCTTCATTTGGTAGTTGTTGTGAAATATAGAATATATACAAGTGGGGGCTAATTGTAAATCATTGACACACTCCACTTGATTTTTAGCAAGCTCAAAATGGTACACTATGGATAATTCATTTTCATTTGGTAGGCTCGAATGCTCAAACAGTTCCTAAGATTGCCTAAATCATTATTTTGTCACATATTATCTGTATTTCACCTCGAAAAGTGTTCAAGAAAGTTCTAGATTACTCTGAATCCATTAGTTATTTCATACAGACCAATCATATGCATTGTTCAACCCAAATTATATCTGAGGTAGGCACACACAAAAAATTCAATCATCTCACTTAACTCGAGGCTCAATGTGCTAACAATCGATAATAAACAATGAAAATAGACCCAAAGATATTGAAAAATAATTGCCTAAATCATCTCTGTATTTGAAAAAATTTCAATCAATGTCATGTGAGAATCACTAAAAATCACGATCTTCATTGTCTATTTAGCATCACAGGTGTGTAAATTGTCTCTAATCATCGATCGCATCAACAAACATGACAGTGCAAAAGATGTGACTCCCAAGTTATCAAGAACACATATATGCTTCAGAACCACAACTTCATTATGATCATCGACCACACAATGACTTATCCATGACTCTTTTCTAACGAATCTAGCAAGCAATAATTAAAATGACTTTTTTTTCTTAAACCAACACGACTCGACTAGATTCCCTGCGAAATTAAAACACTATAACTACTGTGCAGAAAATAACTAATCATACAGTCCTCAAAACAAATTAAACAAGTTTATCATGCAAACAAATTCACACCCCCCCCCCCCCCCCCCCCCCCCCCCCCAAAATAAAAACTTAAGTACATGCATTGTCCTAATGTACAGTAATAAACAAAGAAAAACATGGGATCACATACCTCGTACAACGAGTGTCAGGGACTCGCTGTCCTCGCTTGACAGCTCGACCTCCTCATCATACTCGTCATCATCCTCGATGGGTCGGTGTGAAAATTCTGGTGGAGGCGGGAATGGCTCTTCGGAGGCACTGGTCTCAAGAAAGCGTTGTGCAAGCACACGAGTAAAATTGTGTGTATAATCCATGTGCTCGCGAGTGATCCGCCATTGTCTCCTCATCATGCGCTCCAGATCATCGAGACGCTCCTGCGTGGTCTGTTCCCTCCCGGTACCTACCTGTCATACTTGTGGTGCCCGTGGAGCGGCCTGCAACTGTGCTCCACTCCCTGAAGCCTTGTCTGGACCACTAGCAATCTGTCTCCGTCTCTTGTCTCTCGGGAGGTCCCCAACCTGTAGGATATCACCTTTTGTCCACATTACTCCCTCACTTTCATCCCATGTAACCCCCGCTATGTGATAGAGATCCATGATGGTCAAAGAATGGGACATGCTAATTGTGGAAGTGCCCCGGGCAGCTTGCAAGATCGAACTCATAATCACCCGCCTGCATCTACTGTCTTGCCGGTGATGATACACTAAACTAAAGTTGCCTTAGTCTTCAGCACATCCGAAACATGCCCAGATGGCATCAACCTCGAGGCTACGAAATGATACCAGTTATATGATTCCATCTTCATAGACGTGGCTAGGAATGTGATCGGGGCTCGTTGATTATTGAGCTTCCAAACTGTGCCCGACTCACAAAGTGTAGTAATGATCTCCTCATAAAGGTAGGTCTCTCTCATAAACGTCGTGTACTCGTCGGTGTCATAGTTGGGCATCGAGTACAGTGAATTGATCGTCTAACTGTCAAAGGCAACCACCTGCCTCCTAATATTTACGTGATAGTCCTCGTGCTTTACATTTAAATTTGCGTAGAATTCCATAACAAGGGACATCACAACATCCACAGGCGGCTTCACAAACTCATCCCAATGTATGCCCCGAGCACGAACCAATGTATCACAATTCGGGTAACTCTGATCCATCTCCCTCTCATGTTGCATACATTTTTCTTGTAACTTTGTATAGTTCTCAGCGGCAATAGCATCCCAGAACCGTCGTCTATCAAAACTAGCCGAAGACAACTCACAATCCCCATCTTGACCACACTTACTCTTCTTCTTTGGCGGTATGATTCAACTCAAATAACACTTCACTCGATAGCGATTGTCCCTACAACAATGCCTCACAATAACGATGTTCCAACAATATATTTCACAATATCAAAATAATCTTCCGAGCACTAGTTCCTCTACAACATGCAATATCTCAATCCAACAAATACCAAGAACATAATTCACTCAAATAATTTATCAAACACCTTGTGTGCAAAGTTCAAGATCTCAAGTCCGTCAAATTCAAAGCATGAAAAGTGAGAATCACAACACCTAAAATAGTCATCTTGTTGTAGAGAACCGAGATTTGCTTGCAATTTGTCCGAGATCGACTCGTTTTGAAAACTCTCGTTGAAATCCTTAAGCCGAAGGAAACTTTTCAAGTGAGATGTAGAGATGTAATAGCCTTGAGAGTGATTTGTGTTGTGTAATGTGTTGTTTTCAGAGTAAAATTTGGAGCCGAAGCGATTCTTCTCAATGGTGGAGGAGGATAGGCGCGGCGCTACTTGAATGTGTTAGGGTGGAATGTTTTCGGTGCCCTCTTTTATATATATATATATATATATATATATATATATATAACACTAACTAGCTTCTCAGCTCCGCGGCGCTGGAAGGTTAGCGCCTAGATGCTTGTCCTCGGGTAAGTTAGCGATGTGACGCTGTATAAGTGGTTGCACCCTTATCCTTCACAAATATTGGCATTGCGGCGCTGATATACGGCCATCTAGGCGCTTATCCATCGAATAAATAGGCGCTGAATGACTAGGTGCTTGTCCTCGGGTAAGTTAGTGCTGCAACGCTGTATAAGTGGCTACGACCCTTATCCTTCACAAATCGGCGTTGCGGCGCTGATATACGGGTGCCTAGGCACTTATCCATCGAATAAATGGGTGCTGCAGCGCTAAATATATGGCCCCTAGGAGCTTGTCCTTCCGAAGTTACGCCATTTGAGCTCATTTCCACACCGGTTTTCAACCTATCCTACGTGATAAAACACGAATCAATGTCTAATCTTCAAATGAATAATTCAAAAACATGAAAATGCAAAAAAAATTATACTACTGAAAATAAATAAAATAATGAAAGCATTAAAAGATACTGATGGGTTGCCTCTCAACAAGCGCTTGGTTTAACATCATCAACCTGATTGTCATTCATGTTCAAGGTGGGTCATGTAATCTTTTGGATGCCTTGATCACCATCCTCTGACCATCGACCTCCATGGTCAACCTTCCATGTTTCACGTCAATGACGGTTCCAGCAGTAGCCAAGAATGCTCGTCCTAGAATGACAAGAGAATTCTGATTGTTCTCCATGTCAAGCACAACAAAATATGCTCGAAACCTCAGTTTATCAATCTGAACTTCAATATCTTCCACAAGACCTAACGGTACCTTGACATATTTATCTTCCAACTGCAAGATTAGATTTGTGGGCTTCATCCAGCTCAGTCCAAATTTCTCGCAAAGAGAACTTGTCATTACATTAACGCTCGCCCCTGGATCACAAATAGTTTTTCCCACTATTTGGCCCCTTATTGTACGTGGTACAACGAATTCCCCAGGGTCTTGCAGCTTCTGTGGAAGATTTCTTTGTATCCCCTCATCGCCTCCTTCGGTAAATGTCACTCCCTCTGGATCTGCAGACTGCATGTTAGTGTGCAAGTTCTTGATATCTTCAACACTTTTTTCTTTTGAAACTCTGTATAAATTTGTGGGGGTAGGAAAGTAAAGAGATATTAATGCACTGATCAAAATCGTATCTCTTACCTTTCTTACCTCAGACTCCTTTGCTTGGATTTGACTTTTCTTCTCGGATGGGTGTGGGATCAATCTTTTCCTCTTCTCCATCTACCATTCCAATCTCCTCATGCTGTATGAAAATGGCGTTCACTTCTCTCAGATTTTGGTCTGCAGTCTTTGGTATTGCACCCGACGGTTGAGACGTGAGTTTCTTCGTTAGTTGCCCAACTTGCGACTCAAGGATTTTCAAGGAAGCACTAATATTCGCCATGTGTGTCTCTAGGTTGTCAAGCTTAGTCTCTATCCTAGCCATCCTCTTACCATATTTAGCAACAAATGTCCTAATTAAATCCTCAACGAAGGCTTTCCTTCCCCCTTTTGGGTATTGAACCCCAGGGTGGGGTTTAATACATTCTTATTATTTGTATATGAAAAATTCTCATGATTTCTCAAACCAAGATAATAAGTATTAGGGAGAGGCTTATCTCGATATCCTCCATAGCCATGATTATTGACGTAGTGTGCGGTTTCCATGCTTGGCTCTTCTTCGTAGCTATATTTGCTACTTCATATGTATATTGTACTTTATTCATTGTTGTGAGTTGGGTAGTCAGTGCAGAAACTTGCGCAATAAGTGAAGTGATCATGGGGTCCACTACGTACAACCCGGGTGTCTTTTTTGCTCCAGACCTTGCAGACGGCCACTGATAACTGTTAATATTCCTCTGTTCAAGCAAATCGTATGCTTGGTCAGGAGATTTCGCAAATATTGTACCACTAGCGGCTGCATCAACAGTTCCCGTCGTTTGCACATTCAGACCATTGTAGAAGAATTCAATTTGTACCCAGTCTTCAAAACCATGGTTTTTGCACCTCCTCAGCAACTCCTCATACATTTCCCACGCCTCATACAACTTTTCAAAGTCAGTCTGCCTAAAAGTATTGATCTCAATCTTCAACTGTGCAGACTTCGCAGGGGGAAAATACTTAGCAAGGAAATTTATCGCCAGCTCATGCCATGTCGTGATACTCCCCAAGGGAAGCAATTGGAGCCATCATCTTGCTTGGTCCTTGAAACAAAACGAAAACAAACACAGTCTAATAATATTAGCATATACATTATTAATCTTTACCGTGTCTGTAATCTCTAGGAAAGCCTTCAAATGGACGTGAGGATCTGCAGTGGCAGTTCCCGCAAACTAGTTCTGTTGAACCATATTTATCAGTGCAGGCTTCAGCTCGAAATTGTTTGCATTTATTGTCCCTCGAGCAATGCCAGAATAATGTGCCTTGATCACTAGTCTGAAATGATCTCTAATAGGTATAGCTTCTGGCGGGTTTCGTCTGGCATCTTCTCTGTTTTCGGCCATTGATTGGATATCTTCTCTTCTCGCTTTTCTTAATCTTCATGTAGTTCTTTCTGTGATGAACCGTATCTTAAAATACTAATACTTTAATATTTGCGGAAAAATTTAAAGTTTTCTTATTAAATAATTATTTATCAAAATAGCTCTTAAATTTAAAATAACGAATCACCACACATTCAAAATTAATAATAAATTGCCAACATTTAATTAATCCTAAAAATACATAAAATATTAATTTAATTTAAAAATAGTCTAACAAAAACCATAAATTTAATATACTAGGCATCAATACTAATAAATAAAAAGTCAGCATAAATAGTTTAAAAACACGCGTAATAATATAATTTAAGTGACAAGGTCATCGGGTTTACACTGCCACTGGATCGAGTCTGCTCATTGGTCACCACCTCCAGCCTCCTTGACTACATCATCTACATCGATCAAGTCTAGTAAACCTAAAGACTCAACATGCATAAACCATAAATAACAAGTAATACGTGATAAAAATCCATGCAATATTAACTTAGCTTGTACATAAAATATTATAATTATAAATATGTATAACGCAACTTTCCTGCATAAACATCTTCATAAAAATCATAAAATCATATTTTCTTACTTGTCATGCATAATCGTAAACATAAATAATTTTGCATACGGTTTTGTTCAATACAAGTGATTCAAACACAAAAATCGTTTGATCAAACTAAATCGCAATACTGGGCCACCAGGAATCACCACAGCCCTTGGACTGGAGGTCCGCTCCCTAACATAACATAATCCTCCGAAGAGGTTGGAGAGGTCCCCGGACACGTTCTCCGGCTTCCAAACTAGTAACATAATTTGGCCACAAGACCAATCGCATAGCTCAAAAATAATTATTTAGCACGTGATACATATTTACAAACATCGTGGACTTCATTGGAATGCCCGCCTCATAAATTAACCAAACAAACATTGTCCCAAAGATGCACTTGGACGCGTACGATTCCCAGATTAAATAAAATAGCTTACGACTTACCGAACGACTTGAGACTCGAACCATACTTAGCCAACATCCTACTGTAAGAAAAACGTGACACATATTAAAAGAAGTAGCGTGTACAAATTGATATTGGCGACTGCCAAGAAAATTTAGATGCGTACACGATTCTCCTTCTGAATCTCGGCTCTCGATACACTCATCAATGATATGAGAAACGCCTATAAATAGAGCGATTGAGGTCCCTAAGCACACACCTCATAAGAAAAATTTACACCATCTATTGAGAGAGTGGAGTGCTTAGAAGGCATCAACCGAGAAGAAAATCAGAGAAATCAAAATTTCAATGGCCGGAAGTAACACTCGATTTAAGCTTCCGCATATTGTTTTTCATGTTCATGTATACGTAAAAACATGATTTTGAGAAAAATCTCTAACATTTGGTATCAGAGCCGTGATACCTCTGCCCTGAAAATATTTGTTTTCATATCATGAAATTTTGGGAAAAGAATTTTAAGTTTTACGTACGAAACTTAAAATTTATAGATCGGACATAATGATATTAAAAAATTTACCTGAGAATTTTGTTCTCGGTTGCACCTTGAAGTTCTTCTTTGAAATCTCAAAAATAAAATTTAGATTTGCTTTCTGAAATTTTTACGAAATGAGAGTAAAAATTTGGAGCTAAATATTCAGAAAAGATTGAAGAAGGATTGTGGCAATTCATGAACGAAATGATTATATTAATCAATCATAACACATGCACTGCATTGAATGTGAAAGACTGCATACGTCAATTTGAACATGCAACACATTTCAATTTGTCAAAAGTGTCGGTAATTGATTAATTAATTTTTTTTAAAAAATTAATTAATTAATGTGGGACTCACAATTAATTACGCGGGACTCACACTAATTTGAAATTTGATATCAATTGTCGTTTTTTATTTATTATTTAAATAAAATTAATAATAAATAAATAAATAATGATTAATGTGTTATTAAGTTATATGTATAATTCGGTGTACATATAACATTTGGTTAAATAATTTGTACACATTAAAATAATTTCAAGTTCGACGTAATTTTTAATACATGTTTAGAAACTATTTTTGTATGTTAGATAAAATGTCAAATATTATGGATAAGTGTTTGATGTGTACATGCAAATTTAATATTATACTTGCATTTATTTTTGAAATTTAAAATGAAAATAATATTGAAAAATAATTGGTACATCAATATTCACATTATGTTCATATTAAATTATATTAAGTTGTTTATAATTTGAAATGAACATATCAAGTAAGATGTGAATATAATATTACAAAATAAAATATTTCAGATATTCACAAATGAACAAATAATCATCACTTTACATTACTGATAAAAGAGAAAAACTGATAAGGAGCCCACATTTTCACATAAATATGATCCTCACTTTATAGCTACTTTGATTGAAGAGAAAAACTGATGGGGAACGTATTTGTTTATATTAAGTAAAAATGTGAATATAAAGTTATTTAAAGAAAAATTTTGGCTTATAAAAATTCACATAAATGTGAATAATTAAAGTAAATAATAATTATAAGGTGACATGAGAAAACATGATCCGAGGGAGTTCTTCATAGATCGATTTAAACTGCTTTGACTAGCCACTGGTCTCCCTGAGGATTGTTTCTCTGACTAGGAGTTAGGTATTTAAAGTGTCTTAGCACTACCTATCTTTTCTGGGAGCACTCTTGGAAAATGTTGATTATGTTACTAAATAATTATTATATAAAGTATTAAAGTAAAGCCAAATTTTGTCCGGTGAACCGTATAATTTTAAATAATTGAGGAATAGCCACAACATCCTTAATTATGAAAAATTTTGCATTAAGTGGATTTGGATCACATAATGGACATCAATTGTAATTAATTATATAAACATAATAGATTTTACCCCACATGAATTTTTATTATATTTATATAAATAATTAGGTTAAAACATCAAATTATATTTTTCTTAATTTACCCACAGGAGTTAATGAAAATATATTTTGATAGATTTATCATAAAGTTACAGAAAATCTTATTGAATTAAAATTTTAGCCCACAAGCAAATTTTATGTCATTAGATTTAAAAAAAAACATGATTTATATTGGTAAAACATGATATTGTCTCAAAATTTTAAGCATATGATATTTTGTGCAGTTATGCAACCTGCAAGTTTTTCTGATATGAAATATGACATTCCCGAACTAAAGGGCGATAACTATAAAATATGGAAAGAAAGAATTCTTCTTCAATTGAGATGGATGAATATTGATTATGCTATACGGAAAGACGAACCATCTGCTATTACTGAAAACAGCATTCCGGATGATGTTGATCTTTATGAAAAATGGGAGCGATCTAATCGACTTTGCGTAATGTTCATAAAGACCAAAATCTCTGCTGGTATGCGTGGTTCTGTCGATCAGCATAATAATGTCAGAGAGTTACTGAAGGATATTGATGAACAATTTCAGTCTTCGGACAAAGCACTTGCTAACACCCTAATTATGTAATTCTCTTCATTAAGGCTCACTAGTGTGAGAGGTTTGCGAGAGCACATCATGAAAATGCGGGACATAGCGGCTCGGCTCAAGACACTTGAAGTGGAAATGTCTGAGACTTTTCTTGTGCACTATATTTTATGCACTCTTCTACAGCAATATGGACCCTTCAAAATTTCCTACAATACACATAAGGATAAATGATCGATTAATGAATTAATGACCATGTGTGTTCAAGAGGAAGGAAGGTTGTTGATGGAAACAAATGATAATGTCTTTATGACCACACAAGGAAAGTATGAAAAGCAAGCCAAAGTCAAGGATAAAGGAAAAGGAATAATTCCACCCCAACCTGACATCAAGAAAGAATCCAAGTGATTCTTCTGTAAAAAGACGGGACACATTAAGAAGGATTGCAATAAATTTAAGGACTGGCTTGAAAAGAAAGGTATTCCTACTTCATTTGTCTGTTATGAATCTAATATGGTTGATATGATTTATAACACATGGTGGATTGATTCTGGTTCTACAATCCATGTTACAAATACCTTGCAGGGTATACAAAACCTAAGGAAGTCAATAGAAAATGAGCGAATCATCTATTCAGGAAACAAGATGTCTTCGCATGTGGAGACTATTGGGACTTGCTGCCTAGTGTTGAATAGTGGTTATATTTTAAAATTGGAAAAGACATTTTATGTTCTTAGTTTTTCTAGGAATTTAATTTCAGTATCAAAACTTGTACCTCTTGGTTATTCCTTTCAGTTTTTGGATAAATCAATAAATTTGTTTTATAAATCAAATCTTATTGGAAATGGTATAATGGTTGATGGTCTTTTTTCTATTTCTTTACAAAATAATAACACCACTATGCATGTTCAAGGAGTTATTAAAAGATATGTTATAAATGAAGATTCCTCTATATTGTGGCACAGGAGATTGGGACATATCTCCATAGAGAGGATTAAAAGATTAGTGAATGATGGAGCACTTATTACTTTAGATTTTACTGATTTTGAGACTTGTGTGGACTGCATTAAGGGAAAGCAGACCAATAATCTAAAAAGGGTGCCAAGAGGAGTAGGGAAATATTAGAAATCATACATTCAGATATTTGTTGTCTAGATATGGACATGCAAAGTCCGAAATACTTCATCTCTTTCATTGATGATTACTCACGATACATGTATATCTACATGCTTCATAATAAAAACGAAGCACTTGAAGCCTTTAAGGTTTTTAAGACTGAAGTGGAGAAGCAATGTTGAAAACATATTAATATCATGAGAACTGATAGAGATGGAGAATATTACGGTAGATACACTGAGAATGGACAAGCACCTGGTCCGTTTGCGAAGTTTCTCCAAGAACATGGGATTGTTGCCCAATATACTATGCCTGGTTCTCCTGACCAGAATGGCGTAGCTGAGAGGAGAAACCGAAAATTATTGGACATGGTGAGGAGCATGTTTAGTAGCTCCAAACTTCCTAAATCCTTGTGGACTGAAGCTCTTAAGACAGCTGTGTATATATTAAACCGAGTTCCAACTAAGGTTGTCCCAAAGACGTCATTTGAGTTATTTAAAGGTTGAAAACCGAGTTTGCAACATATACGCATTTGGGGTTGTCCTTCTGAAATAAGAGTTCACAACCTACATGAAAAGAAACTGGACCCAAGAACTATAAGTGGATATTTCATTGGGTATGCTGAAAAATCCAAAGGGTATAGATTCTATTGTCCATATCACAACACTAGAATTGTGGAATCAAGAAATGCAAAATTTCTTGAGAATGATTTGATTAGTGGGAGTGATTATTCAAATGACATAGTTTTTGAGAAAGATCACATTAATTCACAACCCTCTCATATTTGTTGTGTATACATTCATTGATTTGATAAATATCAATAAAGTTGGACCTCGAATAAACATTGGGTTTATTCATTATGTTATACAGATTTGAGAGACATAATGCATTGTAATACATGGAAGATAATATTCGTTTTAAGATGACTTATCGCCATGATTCATGTATTTTGTTTTCTCCTATGATAAATGAGATATATGTGTCAACTGGGAGAATGTAAGAAAAACGTGACACATATTAAAAGAAGTAGCGTGTACAAATTGATATTGGCTACAGCCAAAAAAATTTAGATGCGTACACGATTCTCCTTCTGAATCTCGGCTCCCGATACACTCATCGATGCTATGAGAAACGCCTATAAATATAGCGATTGAGGTCCCTAAGCACACACCTCATAAGAAAAATTTACACCATCTATTGAGAGAGTGGAGTGCTTAGAAGGCATCAACCGAGAAGAAAATCAGAGAAATCAAAATTTTCAATGGCCGGAAGTAACACTCGATTTAAGCTTCCGCATATTGTTTTTCATGTTCATGTATACGTAAAAACATGATTTTGAGAAAAATCTCTAACACCTACCCTGTTGTCCAAGACCCTAAAACAGCCCCTAACCATGACCAAGACCCAAGAAAAAGTGAACAACAGCCTATCCACGAAGCAGCCTCCTTTAGGTGCGGTATGACACATATACGCTTATCACGACCGGACCCTAGACTCAACCCTTAGGCATCCCATCAGACCTTGGTCCAGTCTTTCTAGCCCAAGCCTCAAACAAACCAAAACCGTGACAGTTCCCTCGCGTGACTCAATTTGTGCACATCTGCATGTTTTTGGTTCCAGCCAGCCAACCAACCCATGAACCAGCCCATCTAGGCTCACCCTAGAACCCTAAGACACGTCCCAAACCATAGCCACGAGCCCCTAAACATGCCATGCACTGAACCGCACAAGCAACCACCTAGGACTTAGCCCTGAACCTAGCAGCAGCCCCAGCCCGTCCCAGGGAATCCAGCCGAAGTACACACCATAATTTTTGGAAGAAATGTGAGTTCCATGCTTCAAATTTTTGGAAACGGTTTCGAATTGTTTTGAACCCAAGTTTGCATATAACCGATGAACTTTCATGCATGATTTACATCAAAATACATAATATAACAAGATCGATGTGTTAAAGAAGGGTTTGGACATGTCTTTGCGTTAAAACACATGAATTATCGAATATCGACATGGGGAAGAACGGATGGCGTTGTGCTGCGTTTTTCTTGCTTGAAAGTGGATAAATTATTCAAGGATTATTGTAGGAGTGTTCGGCTAGGCTGATGGTGGAAGGAATAAAAAACATTTCAAGCCTTTCCCTAGTGAAGAAGATGGCCGAGAGTTGAGTTTTGTTGTGTGTGTGTGTGCATGCTCAATGTGTGTGTGCGTGGGGTTATGGTTTGTGTGTGTGGGTTTTATGTATAGGATAAGGTAGGACTCTTGTATTTAAATGGGATAATGGTAATTAAATTTGCTAATTAAGTCCTTACAATTTAAATTAATAATTTTGCCTTCCAACTTTAAAATTAAGGGTCTTAAAATTTTAAAATTCTACCCTTAATTAAATACTATCTAGTTTAATTAATTAAGTCATTAAAATAATTACTACAATGTTTAATTTCGAGTCAGCGTATTTAAATATCTTATTTTCGAATTTTGCAAATTAAAATATTTAACATTTCTATTTCACTCGATAAATTAAATTTAGCACTAAAAATGCTAAGATTTATAAATCCTTCAAAAATACTATTTTCCTATCTTAAAATAAAAATATAATTTAAATTTTTTAACATCTTAATCGTCTCCGGTCTCTTTTCTCGGTTCGACATCGAATATTCGTCTGAAAACTAAAACTCGTGAAAACATCTTAAATTGCATAATAAAATATATATACATTTAAAATAATTTAACACATAAAATGCATTACTTAGATTATTAAATTAATTAATTAATTAATTCGATCATGCATAGAGTTTATGTGTACTAGTTTTTGGGCACTACACTTTCGATCTCAGGATCAAAGATAAACAAGTCAGGACTTTGAGTTCTTCGCATGCACTGTCAAACAAAGAAAAGGAACAAATTAGTGATTATAATAAAACAAAAATAACTCTAAACTAAAATGTAGACTAATTGGTAACAATACTGATATAAATTTTAAATTTGACACCACCCGTCAACGGCACCAAAAATTTGTTGCATATTTTCTGCTTGCAAACGCACGGTTATCAAGTTTTAATACAAGATAGTAAAGTATTGTTCCCACGGGCAATCTATTTCTATATATAAAAATATATAAGTGCTTGTAATTAAAATAGTCGCGACTTTATCTAGAAAGATCAATGGACAGATTTGGTGTACTAAAAATGAATTGGCTGCAAATAAATATTAATTGAATCACCGAATTGAGAAATATCAATGAGAAAAAATATCTAGAGAAGTGATTTCACTTAGTTTCCATGATAACTATTCCCAAATGTCTTTATATTCATGAATCCCAGTCATGTAATAGCCAAGAACACTTAATTTATTTATTCTCACTTTCACAGGTGACGAATAAAGTGTATCATTCAAACTTGAATACATTCCTAATAAAAACCTAAGTTCAAATGATATATGCAAACGATGATTTTACCTAGGCCTCACTAAATTTATACGTCTTCCGAATAATATAAAAATTTAACGATGTGTCTCTTATGATCCATAATTCTAGTCTGTCTCCCGAGTTGTAGAATTAATAAGATAACAAACAATTGATGGTCAATAAATTGAAATCGATAAGAACTAGGAAACACAATTAAACCAACATAAATTCAATCATATAAATAACTGAGTCAAAATTATCGTGTCAACAAAGCTACATCATCATATAGAATGGAAACGTTAGTTCATAGCTAAATCTAAACAAAACAAAGCATGTTTGAAGATTTAGACATCTTAACACACGAAATCAAAAAGAGCGAAAGGCTATATAACAAATCTGAAGTGGTGTCTCTGTCCCCAGATTTGGTGTTCTTCGTCATGCGATCAATCCTTGTGTTCTAGATCTTCTTCTTATAGTGTGTGCTCTTCGTCTTTCACAGTTTTTCCCTCCAAAAACGGCAGCCCCTTTCCAAAAACCCTATTCTTCCTTTTATACTTCCTTCGAGCCCATCAAAATAAGCCCAGTTCTCGAGTCTTCGAATGTGTTAGCACCGCAGATCTTGTGGTTCAGCGCCTAGGCACCCGTAGGGTCGAGGCTTAGTTCCGCGAGGCCTGTTAGTTAGTGCCTAGGCGCTTGTTGTTCGGTGATTCTGGCGCTGCGGCGCTTGTGGTTCGAATATCCAGGTGTTGCAACGCTGCAGTGCAGTGCCTTGGCGCTTCTTTTCCTCGGTGTTGCAGTGCTACAGTGTGGTGCCTTGACGCTTCTTTTCCACCTTTGAAGCCTTAGCGCTACGAGGCTTGTCCACCAACATTTCACGATAAAAAACATCTCTAATTTTCATCAATCATCCAATAGTTGTTAATCTCCTGCACGACACAAAAACAACAAGTACCAAGCATAAATTTTGTTCGAAACTAACATAATTCACATGGATTCTCGTATAAATTAAGTGGAATTCTTGCACTTATCATGCACACACTTCCCATGCGAAGTCCATCAGCTTTTAATGCATGAGGTAAAGATATGGATGTGTAATTTTTTGTAAAATCAAGTGGATAATGGAATTTGTATAAGTTAGGCACACCAAATCGATGCTTATATTGTCAATATTGATTAAATTTTCTAATGATAATGTTACAAGTGTTTTTATATATCTAAAAAAAATTAACAAATCATTTAAAACTAGTAATTAGTGTTTTCCTTAATTAATTCGCTTCAAAATCCCGAGTTTCTGAACTTCTGTCCTAGGTGGAACATGCTGGGGCGTACCTAAATGAGCGCTGGGGTGCGCATGGGAACTAGGGCACGCTGTTTTGCGCACTGGGGCGTGCCTGGGCTGTCTTCTAGGGTTATTTCGCACTCAAATACTTGGCTACTCGATACGTCTTCATGAATTTTTCCTTGAAATTCTTCAATTACCTAAATGTGTTTTATTATTCATCTTCAATCACCTTCAAACTTGTATGATTGAGACAAAAACACTCCTTGATATACTTTCCAGATATTAACACGCTACGCCTGTTCATATTCATATCACCATTCAATTATTGGTTTCTCAATAATTTTTGGATCTTTGTCTGATTTGACTACAAGAGTATTGGTCTTCATGATATTCTTGGGTCAGTCAGTTATAACATACCACATGTCATCATTTTGAGTAGAAAAGTGTGTCTACGTCAAAATTTTCCAGTCGTCGTATTCTCTTTAAAAAAACATAAGAATTTTGTTAAAAGATACCATTTTTGTACATCAAAGTCCAGAGATCGGAAAAACCCTCTCTGATACAATTTGTTAGGATAAAAATGTGTTTAAAAGGGGTGAGTAAACAATTTTAAACGATTTTTCAATTCAAGTTGGGTTAGTAGCTCGGATTAATTTTTCAATCAGAATATGCGCTTTGAGCAACTAAAAGAGTTCTAAATACGGAATCAACTCGATACACATAGTGAACTGAATAAAAACAAGATTTAAAATCAAACTAGTAAATAACATAGAGTAAAGAAATCAAGAATTAGTTTATATTAGTTCGAATCATTCTTCTGTTTCCAGAAGGATCCTACTAGAAAATTTGATTGGTACAATCCTTGTACAAACCAGTTCTGTTTGGTTCAACAACCATGTTGAGCTGAAACTTCTAGCAATTACAAAACAACTTCAGTCCATTCAAAATAAGTTTCTGAAAATTACAAACTTCTCATTATAAAATCCAGCTTGAATGCACAAAAAGTAAGTGAGAACGAAACACGTGCAAAACTTGATCCATAATCGATTAGATAGGCTTGTAGTGTGTGCATATAAGCTTAATATGATAGCTCTTTGAAGCTATTAATAGACTTTGAGAAAATTTTCTTTGTTAGTAAGGAATCAAAGATTCAGATTTTTGTACATATATTTGTGTTCATATATTAATAGATGGAGGTTTCAATGTTAATAAATATGAACAGTAATCAAAATTTTATTGAATGGTCGATAAACTCAAAAAGTCATGTGTCTCTGTCACTTTCCAAATAGTACTTAAGCATTATTTAAGTGGTTTTCTCCTTTTATCAGATCAGTTCAGTTTAGTAGTTGAATTGTCTTCGTCAATTCAATTTAATACCATTATCATATCAGTTCAGTTTCTTATTACTAAAACTTAAGTTAAATTTTATCTTAACATAACCCTTATTTGTTCATTCTTCAATACAAATATATGTATGAGACGGTCTCGCGAGTCGTATTTTGTGATATGATCTCTTATTTGGATCATACATGAAAAAGTATTACTTCTTATGCTAAGAGTATTGTTTTTTATTGTGAATATCGGTAGGGTTGATTCGTCTCACAGATAAATATTCGTGAGATCGTCTCACAAGAGACCTACTCTATTAATAATTTTATTGGACTCCCATTTAAACTTTGAATTAAATTAATTATGTTGTTTATTGAGCTATTAAGAATAGCATCAAGTAAAGTTAAAAATGAATATTTTCAGTCAAATTCATAAGTGATGGTCTCTACACAATTCAGTCAAATATAAATATTTTTAATACCATAATTTTTGATACGATATATGATATACATTTTTTGGTACAATATGGTACGGTAACACCCCTACTCATAAAACACATTCATACTTACTTAATTTAGAATTTAAAACTTTATTATTTATCACAAATAAAAAATATGATAAATAATCATTTTTTTAACTGATATTTTTTTCCAATCGAAAAAAAAATGCCATCAATATCCTTCACTTTCTGAAAGATAATATATGTAAAACTCATTTAAAAAATTATAGAATATAAATAAAAAATCAAATAATTTAATATATTTCATTTGATTTGTCCTCATTCATAGAAAAAAATTTACTCAAGTTATTAATTTTTATTAAAAATAAATAAAATTTATACTCAATAATTTTGATGAATTAAAATAATTTATATGTGAATTAATGATAATCTATATTATTCACAAAATCACAATCTCAATTTTACAAATAGAAACTAAAAATAAGATTATTTATTATAGATATAGAGAAAAATTGTAACTCGTTACTCATTCATAATTTAATCACAAAATTGATCAATCAAAGTTAAAATGTTATTGCTTAATTCATCAAAATATACAATTAATAAAATATAATATGTGTCAAAAAATAATGATGATATTGATAGTAGTTCAAAGATGTAATTACATTACGACAAATACCACTAAAAATTAAATAAAATATATATTTATACTCTATTTTGTGTTATTTACGTTCCGTTTCATGTGTAAAATATATGTCAAATTTGTCCACAAATAGAGTCTAAATAACGAAAAATATCAAAAGATACTCACATGGAAACTAGAAATTATCTTATAACCTTTAATCTTGAAATGATAATTAAAAAAGAGTAGGTCTCTTGTGAGATGCTCTCACGAATTTTTATATGTGAGACGGGTCAACCCTACCGATATTCACAATGAAAGTAATATTTTTCATTGATGACTCAAATAAGAGATCTGTCTTACAATTACAAAATACGACCCGTGAGACCGTCCTCACACAAATTTTTGTCATTAAAAAAAATTAAGAATCACTATTACCGGTCAATCTTGACTAATATTATAAGTAAACACATATAAGGAAATAAAAGAAATCAATCATCTTAAAACTTTCTAATAGTATTCATTTTATCCCTATTAATAAACGTGAGTAAAATATTATAAACGTAGCGATCAATATCGTATTTTAGCCTTAATTAATTTAATTGAGTTGTATCATATCTAACTTGTATTAATGGACGACATACGTGCTTCTTGCTAGTTATTATAAATGCTTACATCTTTAATGCAGAATTTGATTCAATTTTTCTTCCTCTTCCTCATTTTTTCCAGAAACAATCAAAGTTCGTTATCTAATTATTTTTCGGGTGAATTTATAGATTTATCATTTATAAATTCTGTTTGTTCAGCAACAAAGTGAAGACAATATTTTCTTAAGTACAGTGTCATCACGCTTGAAGCAAAATCATTTCTGTATTATTTACGCTTAACAAAAGGAGTAGCTATCAATATTTATGTAGAAGGGTCCAATGGCAAAAACTTGTTTGAGACGATCTCACGAGTCGTATTTTGTGAAACAGATTCCTTATTTGGGTCATCCATGAAAAAATATTACTTTTTATGCTAAAAGTATTACTTTTTATTGTGAATATCGATTAGATTGACTCGTCTCACAGATAAAGATTCGTGATAGCGTCTCACAAGATATCTACTCGGATCCAATTCTTTACTGTGAAACTAGAGTGTGTGTATAAATTTTTTTTTGACAAATTGACAACCTAATATAGGAGGGGGGAAGGGTGATAACTACAAAGACCACACAATAGTTGGTGTTGGATTGATAGACCCCATCTTGGAATGGAAGGCCTTCAAAATTTTATGATCAGATTAGGATTGGAACTCGAATGAATTCACTGGCTTCCATTCACAATCCAATCCCTTTCACTCCAAATTCAAGAGAACAAACTATACGACCCTTTTCTCATCCACTTGACCCCTACCCGATCTCGATGAGATATATACACTCATCCTAATTGAGTTATTATATTTTTTGGTCCGTGTCAACCTGTTCATGTTTACAAGTTATTCACTAGTTACTTGAAAACCAAGTTCCGACAAGTAAGAAGAGGGGAGAAACACACTTATATTACCTTCTCTACTATGTAAAAATGTAGAATAGAACATTCTTTATCAATCAAAATACATCAAGGTTTCAATTGCACAGATTCTGAAGGATTCATGCACCTACTATTATCGCGCAATCCACTGCCCAAATTCTAGAAACAAATAAGATATTTTATCTTCTTTATCGGGAAACCTCTAGTGGCGGCATCTTGTTCATATTGTTCATAAGTTTCGACGTAATTTTACCAACCCAGAATCCAAGAGCAAGTTTTTCGAGGAAGACGGTAACCGACCAAGAAATCAGCATAAAAGACTAACAGAGTTCTTTAGCAGCAGCTACGACTGCTTCTGCTGTAATGCCAAATTCCTTGTATATTTTGCCCGCGGGGGCACTAGCTCCGAATCTGTTGATTCCAATGGCCTTCCCTTCAGACCCAACAATCTTTGTCCAGCCAAATGTCGTTCCAGCTTCAATGCTAACTCTAGCAGATACAGAAGCTGGCAAAACACTCTCTTTATAATCGTCGGATTGCTCATCAAAAAGCTCCCAAGAAACGAAGGAGACAACTCTAACTGTCTTGCCTTCCTTTCTGAGTTCATCTGCTGCCTTCGCTGCAATCTCCAATTCAGAGCCAGTTCCAATCAAAATGACATCTGGCTTATTACCAGATGAGTTGTCTGATATTGTATAACCTCCTTTTGTTACACCGTCAATGGAAGTTCCAGGAAGATTGGGCAGCTTTTGTCGAGAAAGAGCAAGAACGGATGGTCTCTTCCTGTTGAGGACAGCTACCTTGTACGATCCAGCTGTCTCGTTGCCATCAGCTGGACGAAGCATTAATATGTTTGGCATTGCTCGGAAACTTGCCAAATGCTCAATAGGCTGATGAGTTGGCCCATCTTCTCCGAGCCCAATTGAGTCGTGGGTCATGACATAGATCACTCCGGCTTCACACAAAGCCGAGATTCTCATAGCTGCTCTCATGTAATCAGTGAACACAAAGAACGTTGCGCAATATGGAATGAAACCAGGGCTGTGAAGAGCAATTCCATTGCATATAGCTCCCATACCATGTTCCCGAACACCAAACCTTACATTTCTCTCTTCGGGTGTATTTTTTTGGAAGTCGCCAAACATTTTCAGAAGGGTCATGTTAGATGAGGCAAGGTCAGCACTGCCACCAATAAGACCGGGAAGGACCTTAGCAAGAGCATTAAGGTTGGTCTGTGAGAGATTTCTGGTAGCATCAGCGGGAGTCTCGGGAGTGTATGTCTGAATAGAAAAAAATTTGGCAGAGAAGTCAGAAACATATATAAGAATGTTTAAACTAGGCAGATATTTGACATGGGCTTGAAATTGGCCCGACCATTTAACAAAAGATAAATTTGAACTATGACAAATTCTTGCAGATTTTTCTGGAATGAATAATTTGATATCCCGTATTTTAAGATTTGATCTGTCAAGTTATGTAAATATTCATCACATTAAATGAGATTTCACAACATTCCAACACGATATTATTACAAGGCAAAAATCAACTCACAGGAAGAGCCATCTCCCAACCAGCTGGTAGTTTACCAGTGATGATGGATTTCAGCTCAGCAGCTTCTTCCGAATATTTCTTCTCGTATTCTTCAAACTTGGAGTTCCATTGAGCTTCAAGAGCAGCACCATCAGGAACATGTCGGCTCCAATGTCTGCGAGAAAGAGCATTCACTGCACATTAAAATATTTCAAAGATTACTGTAATCACCTTAGTTCAATAAACAGATTGGCATCCTTACTTCTTCACATCATCAGGCACGTGGAATGGCTCGTAAGGCCAACCAAGGTTCTTTCTGGTGGCTTCAACTTCCTTGGCACCCAATGCACTTCCGTGCACACTATATGAGTTGGCCTTGTTGGGGGATCCAAAACCAATGGTTGTCGTAACCTGCCAAACAATATAAAATCAAAACATAGTAAACTATAGAAGTTCACTATAATGCTTATTTCCTTATGCTTACAGTTAATACTACGTGAGAAGGAAAACTGAAGAAACCGATTCATCTCCTCATCATTTTCAAATCACCTATGTGCAAAAACAAATGTCTGACCTTGATCAAGGTGGGCTTGTCTTTTACAGCCTTTGCCTCCTTGATGGCAGCACGAATTTCATCGTATCCTGTGTTGCCATTCTTCACCCATATCACATGCCAGCCAAGAGCCTCAAAACGAGTGTCAACACACTCGGTAAAAGCAATTTCTGTGTCACCATCAATAGAGATGTGGTTGTCGTCATAAAAGGCAATCAGTTTCCCAAGTCCCCAATGCCCAGCAAGAGAGCAAACTTCATTCGAAATACCCTCCATTTGACAACCATCACCCAGAATAACATATCTGTTAAGAAGCCAAAGTCAAGTCAAACATGACAAAATGGTAATCCAATGTGACAAGCAAGGATGATATCTCACGTGTAATGGTCCACAATCTCGGAATCTGGTTTGTTATAACGGGCTGCCAGGTGCTTCTCCGCAAGTGCCAAGCCAACAGCATTGGCAACACCTTGACCAAGAGGGCCTACATAAAAGCAAACGATGAAATTAACAAATCTCGATTCAATAACACAAGCACGTGAATTCAAAGTTTGGACAAAAATCATACCAGTGGTGACTTCAATACCCGGTGTCTCAAAGTTCTCAGGATGACCTGGTGTTCTGCTGCCCCATTGACGGAAACTTTTCAAATCTTCTTCCTGTTAGATAGATTACATGTTTATATTCACAATTTAGTCCCTAAATCAGCTAAGGATTTATAAGTATAATTAGTTCACCAAAATAGGATAGTTCCAGGGAAAACTAAAAATCATAGAACTATTTCAACACAGAAATACTGAAGTCAATTACTTCCACAATTCCCATGATTGAGCTGAAAAACTGATTCTCACATATCTACCTCCAAAATGTAACAAAAACCCATTCTTCAATCAAGATAAAGAAATTTCCAGATTCTTAAACCAAAAGTTTGAATCAGCAAAAACCACATTCTAAAGTTCCAAATACAGTGCACTCCACAAAGATCTACCAGAAGCACAGCACCACAATCTTTAGTTTAACACGATGATGCATGAATAGGAACATACTAAAAGTTGACAAGAAAAATAACTGCACATTAATATCAAAGCTACAACCTTTACAGCGTCATATCCCGCGAGATGCAGAAGTGCATACTGAAGCATACATCCATGTCCGGCAGAGAGCACGAAGCGGTCGCGATTGAACCAGTAGGGGTTCTTGGGGTTGTACCTCATCACTTCATCGTACAGAATATGACCCATCGGCGCACATCCCATGGGAAGACCCGGGTGCCCGGAATTAGCCTTCTCCACTGCATCAATCGCCAAGAAACGGATCGTGTTGACCGATTTGTCGACAAGAGCAGTATCTGTAGTTTTCTCAAGAGTTTCAACGGCCGCTGAGGCGGTGATTGGAATGCGGGTGAGGGCGGGTGCCCGGCGTCGGGTGGGGATGGAGAAGGAGGTGGTGGTGGTGAGTTTGAGGCCGGAGAAAGAGGAGATGGAGAGGGAACCGGAGGCTGTGGGAGCGACGGAGCCATGGCGAGGGATGGCGGAGCGGGAGAGGAAGGCTTGGGAGGAAGTGAGGGAGGATGAAGAAGCCATGGCTCTGATGTGCTGAGAGAACTGGTGATGGGATAGAGGATTTAAAGAAAATATTTGAGGCTGTAATTTTTTTATTATATTATTTATTTTTTTAATCACAAAAATAAATAAATATATATATTTTTTAATTAACTAGATGACGTGAATTTAGAATTATGGACACAATTTTAAGTATAAATTTGAAAAAGTTTTTAAAAAAAAACAGAAGTTTTAGTATTAAAAAATAATCATTTAAATTGATTTTAGGGATATGTTTTATTATTTATAAAAATTGATTTATCTTAAAGAAATTATGAAAAAACAAATTTTATAACGCTATAATTTATAGTCACCGTATATTTTATATCTAAAAATAAATTTTTGTATGTATTAAAATATATAAGATATGACTACTTTTTTATAATAAAAAAAAACACAGTCTGTAGGTCTTTTAAAAAATTGCCTCATTTTAATATGAGGATAATGGATGGTGTTTTTCTCCTAAATTGACATTTATTTGTAAATTACAATCTCATAAATATTCTATTATAGAAAAATATGTTCTATTGAAACCCATCGTACTTAATAGACAAAAGTGTTCTTTTAGGATTCGATGGATATTCACATAAATTTTGAATATGCTGGAAGAATCACGAAATTTTATCTGTGAGACAGATTAACCCTATCGATATTCACAATAAAAAATAATATTTTTTCATAGATAACTCAAATAAGATATATGTCTCACAAAATACGATCCGTAAAACCGTCTTACATAAGTTTTTGTCATATTGGAAAATAAACCACATACTTGAGATTTTTTATTTGTTCCCTATTATTAATTTTTTACTGTATAAAAATAATTTTCTGTATTTTTTACTTGCTGTAAAATATATGTAAATATTTTTTTGCTGTATTGACAATTTTTTTCCCAATAAATATGAAGTCTGAGTGTGAATCCACGTTTGAAAAATTTACTTTCCTAATTATTATAATATGAATATATTTGGGAATTAATTTTTAAAATTAAATAAACAAAAATACTTTTTTTATACAAAGAATAAGCTAACGTTTCGTTCGAGGATAATTTGGTGTTTGGCGGTGAAGTAATTTTATAATATAAGTAATGGAAATTAATTTTTAAAGTACAATAAGCAAACAAAAAAAATAAATGAATAAGCAAACATTTCGAAGATAAATTTGTTTTTGTTTCCCTATTAAAAAAGATAATTTGGTACTGTTAGGCGGTGAAGTAATTTCATATATATTTGGGAATTAATTTTAAATTGTAATAAGCAAACAAAAAAAATAATGAATAAGCAAACATTTATTATCTATAAATATATATAATAAGCAAGAATTTCGAAGATAATTTGGTGTTTGTTTCCCTGAAAAAAGATTATTTGATGTTTGGCGGTGAAGTAATTATTATTATTATTATTATTATTATTATTATTATTATTGGGAATCAATTTTTAAAGTGCAATAAGCAAACAATTCTCTTTTTTTTTAATGAATACGCAAACATTTGGGTCGAAGATCATTTTTAATGTGCAGTAAGCAAGCAATTGGTTGGGAGATATTTTGGTGTTTGGCGGTGAAGAAAGTTCAAAGAGGAAGAAAGTTCAGAGAGAACATATTCACAATTTAGATCAATAGATTTCAAATGTTTTCGTTGTTGTTTAGATAATTAAAATAATATACTTCAAATTCATTCGTCACATATTTATATAATATTTTATGTTAATTAAGATGTATTTCAAGTTCATCTAATAATATTGTCATTTTCAATCCATTATACTTTATCTTACTAATCTATAGATTTAAGATTTGATATATTATTTCACTGTAAGTAATAAAATTATAACCGAAATACATCTTCCTAGACACAATCTAAAATAAAATTGCAGCTTGTGATGGCAAGACAAGGCAGCCATATATATTTGTCGAGTTGCTACAATTTTTTCCTTTACATTCAACAAACAAACACACACATATATATAATGCTAAAGGTACAATAAATATATTATATAACAATATTTACAACTGATGTTAATTGAAAATTTAGGGTACAATTCCAGCAAGCGACCATTAGTCCAGACGCAGGCTTCGAATTTGCCATGAGCCTGAAATCACGAATAAGACCGTTAGAAAGAGGCTGAGAGGGTGTCCACACATAGCTCATTTGACGCTCAAGTCAGAGACTGAGGATATAAGGGGATAGCAGCTAAGGGTGCTGCTGAAAAATAATATAGTGACTGAATCAATTGAATGGTCAAACATGATATTTATAGGAGAACACATGGGCCTGTTATGGGTATGCCTTCCATTTGGATTAGGGATGTGAGCCGTGGGTAGTGGGCCCATCCATGGGTATCAGCAACAATGATATCTAGAGATTTTATATTGATTTTTTTATGAGATTTTAATTAATTGAATTTTTGTATTGAATTTTTTGTGTTATAAAAATTGTTGTACAAATTTAATTGTATATATAACAATACCATACATACATACATACATACATACATATATATATATGGAGACTATTTATTTGATTCGCATAGTTTTAAGGGCAAACTTGCATTTACTCCCCATTCTCATTCTCAACTTTCTCCTCACTCCCCATCCCCTTATTTCTTTGTTTAAACTCCCCAATTTTCTAAAATTTTTCAAAACATCCTTAATCCTTTGATTTTTGGTACGTGACATTGTTATACCTATCGAGCCTGTTCTTAAAGACATGTACCCTCAAGACGTACTGCTACGCAAGGTTTCCAGCCTATATATCATGCTCAAATAATCGATTTTTTTTATAAGGCCCATCATGCTTCCGTTTAATAAACTAAATCTTTTACCTCTTTGACCGGAGTGCCACCCGGTTGTATCCATCGTACTTTACACACTGGTCCTCACGGTCTAACCACACAGTCGCAACAGATGGTTACCGACGCTGATTCCTTCAGCAGCACTTGGCACAACCATAATTCGTTTCCTACCTTATGGTGTACAATAAAAGATAAAATTTTGAAAATAATACATGAGAGGGGCTAGAACAAAGGATTCCTTTATTCAAACACAAACATTTATTATTACATAGTAACCTCCTGTAGAGGAGGAGAAATTTGTTTAGCTACCTATAATAGCCGAACTTGAAAAACACATAAACTAGAAAGAGAAATATAACACTTTATTTCTTGAAAGAAATTAAGCAAATGTTCGATGATCTCAACTTCATTCTTCATGCCTTATTTATAGAAGGCTCTTTCGGATTTGAAATTCGGATTTCAAATCTTGATAAACCTTTATTGCTTGCATATGGACCACTTTTTGTAGTGGTTGAATGGTCCCTCCATTATTCTTGATTTGTCTCTTCCTAGATCATTAATCTAGCAATGACGTGTTCTTTTGTTTTTATCTCTTGGCATAACTAATAGATATGCGTCTGGATGATATCGGCTGAAATCTCTTTTCCTGATTCTTTTAGATATTTATGTATATATCTAAGAGGTTCCAGCTTCTTTCTTATTGCTTTAATCCGTCGTTTGAAAACCTTAAGATATGTAGCATACATCTTTCCAAATTTCGTTTTAAATCTTGTGTGATTCTTTTATCCCGTTTTTACTTCTTTTATAGATGATTTTTGGGGTTAAAGTCTTTTTTCTGTTTATTAGATTTCTTTTATCTTTAAAGATAGGGAATCCAATGTTCTTTGTCTTTTACCACCAATTATTGGTGGTCCTTGTGTTCCACTCACATGGTGGTCCTTTCTTTTGTTAGTGGGATGGTCACATGTCCACTTTAGCTTTGTCGGAGAATCTTTGGCTTTCTGTGTCCCCAGGAAATCGTGCTTGTGGTCCTTCTCCACTTGTACTAGTGTCGGTAAAGTGTTTCCGATCAGATCTCGGCTTGAATCATTTACCAAACTCTGGTTCTTTCTGGTTTTGGCATTCTGGGCAGATGTTCTCCGACCATCTTCCCACATGTGCCATATTACAGAATTTTCGGCGAGTCTATTTATTGCCGACAGCTTACTGTTCTACATAAGGTTTCATTTTTTTCGAATTGATATTCTGCAAAACTCGTTGTTTTTCCTGTCATTGTATTCAATAGGAAATATCCATTTACAGAATTTTGATAAAATTTAAACGGATACTTGACTTTGTCCATATTTGTTAGACAGACCCAAATTCCTCATGCTCTCCTGGTAGATATGTCATCTTCATTAAATGAAGAAACTATGGGTGTTTCGTTTGTAGGAGGATCATTGATGAATTTCTGGATATTCATGTCTGGCCTCCTTAACTTAATAAAATGAAAGGCTTCGTGTGAGCATTTTCCTGCTGGTTCTGATGCTGTACTGAAAAATACAATTCCAGAATATCTCATCTGGACAAATGATCATTGTTTGTCCACGTTTCATGCACCGCTTTCTGTATCCACTTTGGTAATGTTGAAATCTCCGGGAAGCTCGGTGAAGTAGTATAAACTGAGGCAAGAGCCCCAAATTCATACCAAGCTTTGACCTCCTCGGATATGAATTTTGTTTCATCCATACCCTAGGATATTTTCCTGCAACATCAACTCGGACCATAGATGGGTTGATGCCAATTCGTGTATTTAATTTCTCCCAAGTCTGTTGGTAAACCTGGAATGGAGAAATTGCAGCTTCATTAGTACCAACCTTAGATTTGCTCGTCAGTATTAGGTCTAAAGTTGATTTCTCCCTCTTCAATCCCCGAGGTGAAGGGTTGACTTGAAGACTCAAGATTGGAATCTGGAGTTTCAATTTTTTTTGGCCGAGATGATCCCGGCTTAACACTTGTGCTAAGGGTACTTGAATCCCCTGCTCCAGGTATAGAGTCATGTACTCGAAAACTCTCCATTCGGGAAACCAATGGATTCTCGATGTCTTGGAGGATAGGCCTTTGTGTTACAGACCATAACTGAGTATATGCCTGTAAACATCATGTGATTCGATCAGAGACAATTCTCTTATCTGCTTGTTGAAGCCTTCCCGCAATATCTGCGTTTAGTGCTAACTTGTTAAACTCGGTTTGAAGCATTTCAAGGTGTTCCCTCAAATGCCTCTTCATCTTGATAATAGCATCAATGTCAATGTTGTCCATCTCTTGTTAAAAAATCTGCAAGAACATTTTCATGAGATTTAATAATAATTATATCAAATATATAATTTTGACATAACGCTTGCCATCTTGAAAGTCTAGCTTTTTCTGGTTTGGATTCAATCATGTTTCTCATAAAAGCTTTCACCTCTGTATTATCAACTTTTAAATAAATTTCTTTGCAAATAAAAATAATGACAATTTTTCAAAAGCCATTTTTACTGCATAAAATTCTTTCTCGTTGATATGTCATCTTATGGCTTCTGCATCTGAGAAAATTCCACTGCAATATCTGCATGGCTTTTCTCATCTGGAGTGAGCTTTGTTAATACCGTTGTCCACCAATAATCACTGGCATCCGTATATAATATCAGATCATCTTCATCTTAAGGAATAGCCATTTTCGGAAGATTTTTACGAATCTCCTTTAAATAGACAAGTTCTTCTGTGTGTTCTTTTGTCCATAAAAACCTTGCATCTTTCTTTAATAATGGACTAAACACTTTCCCGTGTTTTGCTAGATTCTTAATAAACATTCCAGCAAAATTAACAACTCGTAAAAAACTTTGATGTTGTTTCTTTTCTTTTATTTCGTTTGGAAAATTTTGCACATTTTCTATTATATGGTCTTGCAAAATTATTCCAGACTAATTGATTTCTATTCCTAGAAATTCGATCTTTCTTATGGCAATGACTGTTTTCTTTTCTGACAGAACCAGTCTTTCTTTTTTACAAACATATGAGAAAATGTCTAGATGCTTAATATGTTCTACCATATTTTTAGATGCAATTAAAACATCATCGATATAGACAAACATAAATTTAAAATAATATTTAAATAGATTATCCATTTTTCTTTGAAATATCTTAGGTAAATTAGTCAATCTCATTGGTAATACCTCCCAAATATAATGTCCTCGTGGTGTTGAGAAAGCTGTGAATTTCTTGCTTTCTTTTTCCATTCGAATCTGATAAAAACCAGACTTACAATCAAACTTAAAGAATATATAGGCATCGCGTATGCAACTAATTAGATGTTCTCTACTAGGTATAAATTACCCATCAAACTCCAGAATCTTATTAATCTCTTGATAATTAATAAATAGTCTGGGTTTGTTCCTTTTTATTTCACCATGATTTCTTACCAGAAAACCTGGAATGCTATATGGTGAAATTCCTGCTTTGATCAAACCAATGTCCAAATGTTCCTTGATTATAATCTGCATATCACTTTGATCAATTATGTTCATTGGGATAGGTTTGCGTCGGACAAATTCATATTCTTTGTCTTCCTTAATTTTAAGGCAAACTTTAAGTTGATTTTTGTCTCACCATGCCAAGGGATCTTCATTTAATTTTCTTTGATCCTCTTCTTGACATATTCCAATGATACCTTAGATTCAAAATCTACTTCATTCTTATGTAGAGTTATCTTAGGACATTCTATATCATCTGGTTAGAGTTCTTTATCTGCTCTTAACTGGAGCATTGTTTCTCCAAATCGTCTAGAATCCTTCATTTTTGGGTTCAGAAGTTTTTCTTCATCACCACGAAAATCGATCCTGAAAATATGTAATGGTGTTTTTGTCAATTTTAAACTATTTAGGGAGTTTGTGTATAGTTTTTAGGGTGCAGGGAGTTATGATAAAGATAAATTTGGGTCTGAGGATTTAAAACCAATTTACCTTAGTTTTAATCCCCTTAAAAATAGAAATATATAAACATAGACACACACTTGGCGTTCAACACATCTTTTATAGGTAAATGGAATTTGCACTTTCGATTAAAATATTTATTAAATAATTGATAGAAAGTACAATTTTTATGTTTTTAACTAAAAATCGACTTAATTAAAAAACATTAATAATAACCGTGTGCTAATAATAACATTTATGTAAAAGAAGTGCATATCGCCCATCTTATGATCTCAATGTTTCCATTATCAACTGATCGAGGGCCATTTTTTAAGTTTAATTACACACACATGCTCACACACACTCACACACACACTCACATATATATTATATTTTAATCAAGAGAAACTGATACAAATAATTTTTGGTATATCTATACACAAACAATTTATATACATAATGCTTGTATATTAATTTTAATGCCATTATGTTTGGATTAACGTTTTTTCTATCTATTTTTATATTTGAGTTTTTACAACAATTTTTCTCGTAAAAAAATTGTTATGTTAAGTGTATATGAGTTAAAGCAGCACTGGGATGGTGATCTCCTGAGAAGTTCTCATATTTCGAGCTGCTGACGTTGTGCCACTTGATTTATTTGGCTAGGTGGGTCATAAAAGAATGATGAAAGATTTTAATCGATAATATTGTCTCTGTTGGAGACAAGACCAGCGATAGATAAAAGGGTAAGACTGATTCCTAAAAGATATGAGATATCACCAGCAGATATACACACGTCTCTCCGGACTCATGTGCCTAATAGCCTGATCAATTAGTACCCAAGTAAGTGCACTTTCTGCTGCCACGAGTATAAAACAATAAAGTTGTATCTTGGCTAACAGTTATAGTTTTGTCTGGTAATAAGTATTTGATCATAACCATTGATATCAAATTGAATTCAGAGTTCAATTATCCTAATAAGCATATTTCTACATTTATTGGGGGAATATTGGTTAAGCGTACATGAGTGAGAATGGTACGAGAATATGTGACATTCAGGGAAGTTTTCGTGAGTCTAGTTGTCGACGTCGTTCCGCTTGATCTGGTTGGATAGTGGACCGTAAAAGAGTTACGTCAGATCTTAACGGGTAATATTGTTCATGTTGGGGACATGACCGATGATATAGAAATGATAAAACTGATCTCTAAGTGATATAAGACAAAACAAATAGATAAACACGCACATCTCCGGACTTATGAGCCTAATAGCCGACCCATTAGCACTTAAGTAGGCGTACTCTATACTACCATAAATATAAGGAAATAAAGTTATGCCTTGACTAACATGTATAGTTTTTGACATAATGATAAATGTTTGATCTTAACAATAATAATAATACGGAGAATAAGTATTTCGAAAAAGAAAATATGGTGTGTTTTAGGTAGAGTCGTCCAAATCCTTCTAAACTTACTCTATTCATTTATGTCCCATAATTTAAAGAAATAAATTCTTATAATCGAATTTCTAATATGGTATTGTATTCGATCTAAAAAAATTCTTATGATCTTAAATTCAAATTTCTAGATGTTTAATGCTTAGATCTAAGAATATGGTAAATTAACATACTTTTTTTTTTGTATAAAACAATTGGAGAAAGTTTTCGATATTTTTGGTATGTAAATATTGACGTCTGTAATGTTACTATCTCAAAATAATTTTCATTTTATAACTTATAATAATGATGCAACCTAAATATTTTAACATATACAACAGCTTAAACATTATTATTTCAACTATTGATAATTATTTTTCCCAACAATATTTCCCAATGATTGCACATCACCTTAAAATACAGAGGATTGAAGACTCTGATACTAATCAAGGTTCGAATGCTTGTCATTCAAACAAAATTTATAGGTGGTGACAGTAATACAACTCAAATATTTTACATCTTAAAACAAATCAAAAACCATCTTTCCATCATTTTAAAGCAAGATTATAATTATTTCCCCACAAATGCATTACCATTTTAAAGCACAATCTAATTCTTCAATGGCATCCATAAAATACCATGGAATATTCAAACCCTCACTTTGGCAACTTGCAAGCGAGAATTTAGCATTAATTGAAATTGGATTCTCTATTTTACCTCTTCCCAAGGACTATTTTTCGGAGACTGGGCTTGTAGCCCAGTGCTCTCACTCCTTGTCAGATTAGTTGGCTCTCGAGTTCGAATCCCGCGTGTGTTGTAATAAAAAAAAAAGATTATTTTTCGAAAACGCAAAGGAATTTAATGGATTTGATCAGATTGTTGAAATCTTCTCAAAATTAAAGGGATTTTTAAATTAAACGAATAAAATAGTGTTGTTTATTTATATTTTAAGTTGAAACTGTATTATTTTCAAACACCAAATAATACTCTTAATACGCAAATGTGGTTTAAGGTTCAAAATAAGTCCAAAAAATCCAATTCCCAATTTATTTATGCATCCTTCGAATTTTTATTTTTATCAAAGTACCCGATTATATATTAAATTTTAACAGGGATTTTACATGCATATTTGATAGAACTATTGAAAATTTTCTCCCCTCGGATGGAAAATTTCATTTATATTACGGAATAATATTCAGTTGTGACGAGTCAACCCTACCGATGTTCACAATAAAAAGTAATACTCTTAGCATAAAAAATAATATTTTTAATTGATGACCCAAATAAGATATTTGTTTCATAAAATACGACCTGTGAGACTGTCTCACACAAATTTTTGTCGGACAATAAAAACCGACCCAAGAACACAAAGATGTATTATTTGGTCCAATATATATTGGATTATTCAGTCCAATTTTATTCACAAAACTAAAAAATAATCAAATTACATCCACACCCTCTACAGATCTAATCAAATTACATGAGCTTGACACTTTGTAATGTCAACCAAAACCTCAAGAATCAATCTGATTATTCAAACAATGCAAAATATCAATTTTTGTTTAAAAATAATATTTAAAATGTGTGTATTGAATATTTGAATGTTGAAAATAAAAGTTGTAAATATTGAAAATTAGTGTGTGATGATGTAGATAATGATATATTTTATTTTTGGATTATTTGTAAAGATTTTCTATAAATAGATCTCTCATTTGTGAAGAAAATTACAATTGAGTTGAGAGAGAAAAATTTTATAAAGTGTGTAGTTTAGTAAATTTTGAGAGTTTGAGATTTTTACCTTTTACCATAAATTTTTACTTTTTCATAACACGTTATCAGCACGAAGCTCTAAAAGTCCTACATACTTTTTCAAGCTCCAAACAGAAGAAAGAGGTAACAAAAGTAATAATATTTATTTTACTGTTATTTATTTATTGTGTATATATTTAATATATAATATAATGTTATTCAGAAATAATAAAAATAAATTTTTCAAAAACTTAATATAAATCCTGGGAGGATGTTAAGACGACATCCCACACTCCCGGTAAGGGATACGACAAGTATAAAAGCCTATAAGGTTTTTAAACAAAATAACTTGTGACACCGCATTATAATAATGTGATATGATATACATAATTATTTAAACATGACTAATATTATATACATCATATTATTACCACAAAATTGTACAAATACATACATTTATTTTTTTGTACACCAACGGTCATAAACGGTAACAAAACGTCTAGTTTTTGTCCCTATAAATATGATCTCACAAACACATTCAATCACTCCAATTTTCACTTCTTCTCTAAACAATTATTCTTCATCAAATTTTCGAAGAAAAAAGAAGATGACTTTCTCAAAGTTATTTTTAATTATTTTGGTTATCATACTCACGAGTCTTGTATTTATCGGAGAATATCCTCCTCGTGTGTTTTCTTTATTTTTACGAATGCTTGTACTTGTTGTTTATCCATTACTTTGTATTGCAATATTCATTAACTAATAAAATGCATCGTAATTTTTTTAGTACCACCATGTCAAACTTGGCAAAGTCGAATTCATTGCTTTTGATATCACGGGAAAAAATTATATGCCATGGACTCTCGATGTAGAAATGCATCTTGAGTCATTGGGTCTAAATGAGACCATAAAAGAAAATGACATATCGACATCCCAAGAAAAGGCAAAAGCCGTGATATTTTTGCGTCGACATCTCGACGAGGGATTGAAATGTGAATATCTAATTGAAAAAGATCACATGGCTTTGTGGAAGGGATTAAAAGAAAGATTCGAACATATAAGGGAAGTTATACTTCTGACCGCCCGAGATGAATGGAATACGTTGAGATTCCAAGATTTTAAAAAAGTCAGTGATTATAACTCGGCGATGTACAGAATAATCTCGCAATTGAAATTATGTGGGCATGAGATTACTGAAATGGAAATGCTTGAAAAAACATTTTCCACTTTTCACGCATCGAATATAACTCTACAACAACAATATAGAGTGCGTGGATTTTCGAGATATTCTGAACTTATCGCCTGTCTCCTGGTGGCGGAAAAGAATAATGAGCTGCTAATGAGAAATCATCAGGCACGACCCACTGGTTCAACGGCATTTCTTGAAGTAAATGTCGTAAACAAAAATGAATTTAAATCTGGAAACCAAAATCAAAGTTATAGACAAGATTTTGGTCGAGGACGAAATCGAGGTCGTGGTCGTGGACGTGGAAGTGGAAGTGGTCGTGGTCGTGGACGTGGACGCGGCCGTGGTTTTGAAAATAATCGAGATAGTTACTTCCATAACTCATCTCAAAAGAGTGTCCCAAACCATCCACAGAAAAGGCATCATGAAAATATGAGTGTTAATGAGAATCACACAAAAAGATTTGAAAGTTCTTGTTTCAGATGTGGTACTCCAGGACACTGGTCCCGTATTTGTCGAGCCCCTGAGCACCTTTGTAAACTTTATAAAGAATCAATAAAGGGGAAAGAAAAGGAGACCAACTTCACTGAACAGAGTGAACATTTGAGTGATTCAACTCATTTTGATGTCGGATATTTTCTGATTGATTTCTCAGACAATGATCAATTTGCTGGTGGAATAAATATATAAAATATTTTATGTACCCGTATGATAATGTTTTATCGTGTGCTATATTTTTTTACATATGTATTGTATTGTATTTTATTGTCAGTAATTATATTTCATTGCATATTTTTTTTTAAGTTCAAACATGGAAAATGCTATGAACAAAGCTGAAATTTACATACCCGATAGTGGTACAACGCACACTATCATCCGAGATAAAAGATATTTCTTGGAACTAAAACCAACAAAAACAATGGTGAATACAATATCAGGTCCTGTAGACTTGATTAAAGGATGTGGTAAAGCACAATTTTTGTTACCTAATGGTACAAAATTTTTGATCAATGATGTTTATATTCACCACAATCGAAAAGAAATTTGTTGAGTTTTAATGATATATATTCTCATGGGTATGATACTCAAACAATGAATGAAGGGAATGAGAAATATATGTGTCTTATCACATATAAATCAGGAAAGAAATATGTGATTGAAAAACTATCAATGCTCCCTACTGAATTGCATTATACACATATAAGTCTCATTGTAATCAAACATGGTAGTTGATAATTCTTCAATATTAACAAATTGGCATGACCGATTGGGACATCCTGGTTCAACAATGATGCGAAGAATCATATAAAATACACATGGTCATCCACTGAAAGACCAGAAGATCTTTCAGAATAATAAGTTTCAATGTAAAGCATGTTCTCTTGGAAAACTTATTATAAGATCATCACCAGTCAAAAACCAAACTGAATCATCAATGTTTCTTGAACGTATTCAGGGTGATATTTGTGAACCAATTCATCCACCATGTGCACCATTCAGATACTTTATGATATTGATTGATGCCTCCAGCAGATGGTCACATGTATGTTTATTATCAACTCGAAATGTTGCATTTGCAAGATTACTTGCTCAAATAATAAAATTGAGGAATCAATTTCTCGATTATACAATCAAGAAAATTAGACTTGATAATGTTGGTGAATTTACTTCCCAGACTTTCAATGATTATTGTATGTCTATGAGAATCATTGTTGAGCATCATGTTGCTCATGTACATACACAAAATGGATTGGCTGAATCATTGATTAAACGTCTGCAAATGATTGCTAGACCAATGATTATGAAAACAAAGTTTCCTATTTCTATATGGGGACATGGAATTTTACATGATGCTTCATTAATTCGCATCAGACCAAGTGCATATCATAAATACTCTCCATTGCAGCTTGCATTTGGTAAAGAATCAGACATTTCTCATCTGATAATTTTTGGATGTATGGTGTATGTGCCTATTGCACCACCACAACGAAAGAAAACGGGACCTCAAAGAAAGATTGGAATTTATATCGGTTATGATAGTCCATCAATCATTCGATATCTTGAACCTCAGACAGGTGACGTGTTCACAGCACGTTTTGCTGATTGTCATTGTAATGAAGAAATCTTCCCAATGTTAGGGGGAGATAAGAAACATACAGAAAAGTAAAATTACATGGTATGTATCATCATTGTTACATCTGGATCCAAGAACAAAACAATGTGAAAAAGATGTACAACAAATTGTGCATTTGCAAAGAATAGCAAATCAAATACCAGATGCAAAAAAGGTAACTAAATCATATATGCATGCTGTAAATGCTCCTACTTGAATTGAAATTCCGAAGAAACAAATTGAAAATACTCATGATGTCATTAAACGCCTGAAGCGTGGAAGGCCAGTCGGTTCCAAGGATAAAAATCCTCGAAAAAGAAAATTCATAGAGAAACACGATGATCACAAAATAGAGAATGATGTTCCTGAAGAAACACATGATGATCACAAAATAGATAATGATGTTCCTGAAGAAACACATGATGATGAAAATGTTCTGTCAGAACCACAAACTAACGAGAATCGTGAAATCTCTATCAATTATATTAATACTGGAAAAATATGGAACCGAAAAGATATAGAAGAAATTGATGATATATTTTCTTATAATGTGGCAATTGACATCATAAATGATAATGAAGATCATGAACCAAAATCTTTTGGTGAATGTAAAAATCGACAGGATTGGATAAAATGGAAAGATGTCATCCAGGTTGAATTAGATTCGCTAAATAAACGTAATGTTTTTAGACCTATAGTCCTTACACCTGAAGGTGTAAAACCTGTTGGATACAAATGGGTTTTTATTCGAAAGAGAATTGAGAAAAATGAAATTGTAAAATATAAAGCTCGGCTTGTTGCACAAGGTTTTTCTCAAAGGCCTGGAATTGATTATGAAGAAACGTATTCTCCCGTGATGGATGCAATTACGCTTCGGTATTTGATTAGCTTGACGGTATCTGAAAATTTAGAAATGTGTCTTATGGATGTTGTTACAGCTTACTTATATAGATCACTTGATAGTAATATATATATGAAAATCCCTGAAGGATTTAAGATGTCTGAAGCACAAAGTTCAAAACCCAGAGAATGTTATTCTGTGAAATTACAAGGATCATTATATGGGTTAAAGCAATCCGGCCGAATGTGGTATAATCGGCTAAGTGATCACTTGATGAAAAAGGAATATGTAAATAATTCAATATGCCCTTGTGTTTTCATTAAGAAAACAACATCCGGATGCGTAATTATTGTTGTATATGTTGATGATTTAAACATCATTTGAACGAATAAGGAATTCAAGAAGTTGTGTCATACTTGAAGGAAGAATTTGAAATGAAGGATCTTGAAAAAATCAAGTATTGTCTGGGTTTACAAATTGAACAAAAAGAATGTGGAATGTTTGTTCACCAGACAAATTATACAGAAAAGATCCTTAAACGTTTTAATATGGATAAATCAAATCCTTTAAGTATTCCAATGGTTGTTAGATCATTAAACATAGAAAAGGATCTATTCCGTCCATGTGAAGATGATGAAGATATTCTTGATCCAGAAGTACCATATCTAAGTGCTATCGGTGCCCTTATGTATCTTACAAATTGTACAAGGCCTGATATATCTTTTGCCGGTAAATTTGTTGGCAAGATTTAGCACATATCCAACAAAGAGACATTGGAACGGAATTAAACATATATTCCGTTATCTACGAGGAACGACAGACTTGGGACTTTTATATTCAAAAGATGCTAATCCAAGTATAATCGGTTATGCCGATGCTGGGTACTTATCTGATCCACACAAGGCACGTTCCCAAACTGGATATGTATTTACTCGTGGAGGCACTGCAATTTCTTGGCGTTCATAGAAACAAACGCTCGTAACAACTTTCATCAAATCATGCCGAGATTATTGCACTACATGAAGCAAGTCGTGAATGTGTGTGGTTAAAATCAATGACCCAACATATCCAAATATCATGCGGATTATCATTCGACGAGAAGCATGTGATACTATATGAAGATAATATTGCATGTGTTGCTCAAATGAAAGAAGGATACATAAAAAGCGACAGAACTAAACATATTCCTCCTAAGTTCTTTGCATTCACCAAGGAGCTTGAGAAGAATAAATGTATTGATATTCGTCACATTCAATCAAGTGAAAACTCATCAGATCTCTTCACAAAGGCATTTCCTACGACAATATTCAGAAAGCACATATATAATATTGGGATGCGCAATCTACGAAATTTGTGAAGAATTGTTCATGTCAACATGAGGGGGAGTTTACGTGACTGCACTCTTTTTCCCTTACTATGGTTTTTATCCCAATGGGTTTTTCCTAGTAAGGTTTTTAACGAGGCAGTATAAAAACACGTAATGAATACAATCATTATGATCATCATCACACGGGGGAGTGTTGAAAAATAATATTTAAAATGTGTGTATTGAATATTTGAATGTTGAATATTTGAATGTTGAAAATAAGAGTTGTAAATATTGAAAATTAGTGTGTGATGATGTAGATAATGATGTATTTTATTTTTGGATTATTTGTAAAGATTTTCTATAAATAGATCTCTTTCATTTGTGAAGAAAATTATAATTGAGTTGAGAGAGAAAAATTTTATAAAGTGTGTAGTTTAGTAAATTTTGAGAGTTTGAGATTTTTACTTTTTACCATAAATTTTTACTTTTTCATAACAATTTTAATCATTATTGACATGCAATAATTTTAATTTTATATGTTTCATTAGATCTTGTAACTATGTTTTTAAATCAATTTTAATGATTATTTCTATAATAATGTAGTTATATTATCAATATTATTGTTAAATTTTTTTATGTACGTGGTTTAAAATATTTCTCGAGATATCCATGTTTGTTTGACAATGTAATTATAATTTTAGCAATGATATTAATCATATAATTATATTATTTTGACAAAAAAGACTAAAAGTGATTAAAAAAAACTTATTTACATGATTATAATTTACTTAACATAACATACACGAGATTTAAAGTACCATACATGACTAAAATTGTCACATATCAATACATTCAGAACTAAAATTGACATTTATCCTTCAAACAATTTGGAGATGACAATGTAATCAGATATAAAAAAAAGGAAAAAAAGAAAAAAAATGTTTTTCAGTGTATAAATATATATGAATTTCATATATTTCCCATCAATCTCGATCGAGAATAAAAGAACTTGTAATACCGAGAAATGAATGCGTTTACAGATAACATAGCCAATGTAGCTTTTGATAAACGATGGTTCCATTTGTTAACAGTGGACATGTTGAAGGTCAAATTACGAGGTTTATGTAATTTGATAGAATCGGGTGTTAATGTAATTGTTTTCTCTGCTATATTTTGGTTTTGTGCCAGATTTTACTCTCCAAACTTTCCAATGAAGAGGAAGGAAAGTTTTAATAAAGCATACATTAGGCGACTTTGATAGTTTTTTTACATTTTGTTCTGTTCAAGCAGGCAGAACATCAATTCAGCCAGAGAAGGAACCATGGATTTCTGCTGTTTATGACAAACCAAGTGAAAGACTACATTAACTTAACTCGTTTATACTTCGAAGATGTTGAATTTCGGATACCTTTTCGTGTCACTGCATATGGAGCCGATGCTGATCGCATATAAGGTGATTTGTCAATATATGCATATCTTTCATCACCATTCCAGTACAAGATGATCCGATTTGTAGACGCATGCGACCAACTATCACCTGTCCAGGCAAAGTTTTTTAATCCATTGGGGGTGAACAGAGTTATATTTGGAATCAAAGCGTGGTTTAAAAATAAAAGGTGGCAAAGTTTGTATTTTCATGTATATTATGGCATCAACTGCACTGAGTTGGAGCTGGGACGCACCCCTGCTGGGTTCATTCAAGAAGATATGTGTCCAAATTTGAAAACACAGATGGGGTTAAATTCTACACTGTTTGTGTGCAATTGTGGGAGGCAAATCAAAGATATGAAAAATCATTGTTAAAGGCAAATGAAAATTATTCATAGATGATGGGATACTTACCAAGAGCAAGAGTCAACCGAAATGAACCTTCTGAGTATTTCGTGGCGACCTGATTCAACAGAACTACCTGCATCATGGTTCAGGTAGTCATAATTTGTAGAGTATAACCGTCTCTGTGCTGTATCAATAAGAAGGGATTCTTTTGTCTAGGTGATGACAAATAGTCAGATGTCTTACTGCCAAACTGAATTTCTTGGCAAGTTTCATGAGTTTAAAGGCCAGTCCACCAAGAAGCCGAGTGCGCAGAGCCATGTCCTCAAAATCTTGGCGGAAGTGAAAAGTGATGCTATCAACGATGACAACCTTAATCTGTGACAACAGCGGGACAACGAAACATTAGAAACAAGACACCTCAAATGGTAAACGTTGCGGTCAGAACCACCAGTAATTTTATTATACCTACATCTTTATGCTCAGAAATGAACTTCTCTAAATAATTTACAACCGCAATTTGCTCGGTGTAACTGCACACACGGAAAAGAAATATATTGTCAAGAAAATCCTTTGGCTCTTTATTTACTTGACATGCATGGAAATCCTTTGTTTGGAGGCTGTTATATTCTTTAATGTCCTCTGCACATGCCTCCGCAATTTGTAGAGCACGCTCCACCATAAAACTGCCTTCGGTGTCTGACCATCACAAAATACAATCTATTAACTTAACATTAGAAGAGAATGGCTACAACAGATTCATACTAGTTACCAATAAAGTATTCATCACAAAAAACTTGCCAATATAAATTGCCTTCCCTTCAAGCCCACCACAATCAGATGGAATTTGGACATTTACAGCTAGCTGAATCCTACATTTTCCACTTTGAAAAATGAAGTAAATATGAAGCTTTTGTGCAGAAAATAATCAGGGGGTGGGGAAGGAGACACTGCTTACCCAAGTTGTGTTTTACCAATGCCTGGAACTCCACCTAGTAGGATAAGAATATAATTTATGTTGGCATAGACAGGAATACAGAAGAATAAAACTTCTTGGCAAAAATTTCAAAATAAACTTCAGTATATCACATCATAAGACAACATAATTTTTTTTAGAGATTTACCAATCTCAGTAACTTCTTTACAACTAATTCCTCCTCCTAGAATGTCATCCAAGTTCGAGCAAGATGTGGTGATACGTATAGAAGATCCTTCCTCATTAAGCATATCCCAGGCTCTCTGTGCTCCTGAACAATGAAATTTTGCTGAGCTATCGATTGCTAACTTCTACAACGAGGAATGACTGATGCTGTGAGATGGTATCACAAAGATACGAAAGAAAAAGGAGTATCTGATTTGACCATCATCACGTTGTTTTGAAATTTTATTGCAACAAGTTACACTGTTCTATAGAGATTCTACTATCGAGCATAGATGCTCTTCTGACTGGTTCCCCGAAATAAACTGGTGATCAGAGCTAGATAATCAATGAATGATGAGTTCACTAGTGTCCTTCCTGATGTAATAGAACTGAAATTTTAAGCATTTAATCCTATATTTTAAGCATTTAATCCTGTAACATCTAGATATCTCATACTTCTTAACTAGCCAAAGAATCATTCATGGTAAAACAGAAAGAACAAAAGGGTTGCAATTCTCTTTATATCCCCTTTTTCTATGAATTGATTTAGCACAAATTTGTCAGACTTTATAGCATTTTAGGTTGAAAATCAACAGTGATGTGACATTCCTTCAGAGATATGCACTCGGTCTCTCGATGGTAAAAGCAAGCGACGATCATATTTACTGCAGTAATATTAATCTCTTAAAAAATCAAAATAAGCAAGAACCTGAAACTCAATAGCGCTGCTCGACTAGTAATTTTTTTATTATAAATTACCTAAAGAAGAATCACCCAAAAATATTGAATAAGTCACACCATAAGATTCAGAAGCTTCTGAAAATGACAATCTTAAGGAATTTATAGAAGGATTCTCTTCGAACAATCACTCCATCATAATTTATTGTCTAGAAGAACATAGTATCATAGCAAATACTTACCATTTACAATTAACCGGCTTCTTCCTTGGTCAATTTTGTCCACCCCACTCCTCCGGGATGCAACTCTTAGAATCTCGAGTGCCTCATTTTCAGAAATCTTCAGATCTGGTTAACACATCACACACAAAAATTTAATACATTGCTCGAAAGGCCATGGAATGACCACTGATGAGTAAGCGTTGCCATCACAAATTACATAATAAAAAATTGCCATTATTTCCTCTAGACCAAATTATCTCTCTGATAAAAAAACTAAATTCATTAATAAATAAACAGAAATGTACAGTTGGAGGATAACTATCTCTCTATCGAAATTATAAGTACACAACTTAATAAGAATATTAGTCATGCCACAAAAAAGTTACATCATTGTGTATGCAGATCAATAAAGAATTCCAACCAATTAATAATGAGCTAAATGGGGATTCTTTGAGTTCTTTATCCAGTTGTGCCCAAATCACGACCCAATATTTGATGATATCCCATAAGTTGGGACATACCTTCTTCTAGTCCTTCATAGATCTATTTGTTCCTTTTTCTCCAAAGCTCCTCGCAATAAATTGCCATTATCACCAACTTCCATAACTTTTGTAATGTTTTTAACTCTTTCAAACGTATAGTCGGCTTCCCACAAGTTTGTAACTCTTTTCGAGCACACCCGATGAAAATCAAATTCTTCCCGTATCTTATACTTGAAAGATGCTATGAATTAGCAAGACACAAAGATGTAGTCTCTAAATTCACCGTGTTTTTTTTCCTGAATTATTGGGTCCCAAATTGCAAGATTATTGTTTTTAAGTACTTGAGCACAAACTTAAAATAACTCCATGTTTTGTTTGATAGAGGAGCCAGCCGTTTCTTTAAACCGTGAGAATCTTCGAAACCTACCCACCACTGAACTACAGTATTTGGCGTAATAACAAGCTGCCAGACGACAATAACTTGAAAAACAAAAACAAAACAATGTTCTCCCAAGATGGCCAATATAATCAAGAAATCTAAAGATTCATATGCACATTATGCACGAGAATTCGCATCACACAAGCACGAACACTCACTCACTCACACACCTTGAGCTAGATGAGACGGAGAAACAGAGAAAAGGGAATGAAATAGACGTGTATCCCGCTGAAATGAGCTTCCCTCTCTGCGATGCCGAAATGGGTAGGCTCGATACTTCTTCCATCTGGGTCGTACGGATGTGGGGTAGTGATCTTCGGTGGAGATTTTATCCTCTACTGTGCCAGCAAATGAATTTCATCCCACAAACAAGTAGAAATCCATTTTCAATAAATATCTTGGCATGAAAATAAACAAAGAAATTTCAGAAAAAAAGATTTATTTCTTTGTTTTTTGTGGTAAATTTTTTGGGTGAGTTCCTCACAGTGGCTGGATTCCGATGGGAAAAAAAAAACCTAAAAAGTTATCTAAAAAATTAACGTTTTAATAGTGTTTAATCACATTTTGTTGTGCTTCACTTTAAGTTGACGTTTCTCGGGTTTTATTAAAAAATAATATTAATTTAAAAAGTATATATTAAAATATAACAAAATTTGGGAAGTTGTAAAAATATTACAATCCGGAAATCAGATTTCCGGATTCAACTAATTTTCTTTTTAAAAATTTTTTTTTACCACTCACGGATTCAATGAATCCGTGACTACCCGTGAGCTCCTCCCTTCTTTAAATCAGTGATCACCTCCTTCGTTCATTCACCGTGAGCTATCTTCTTCTTTTTCCTTAATTTGCTTTCGATCACCGAGCACCTCTTTCGAGCATCGAGCACGTTTCTTTCCAGCACCGGTCTTCAGAAGTTTCCATTTATTCATTAGCGCAAGTCTTCGGCATTTTTTCAGAATATTAAGAGGTAACGATATTATTTTTGTTTATTATATTTATTATTATTCGTTAATTATAGTTGTTTTAAGTAATAACAATAGTTATAATATTATTGTATTATTGGAATTATAATACTATAATTTAGAATTGTTGAATTAGCGAGCACTTTATGAACACATCATAATAGTTTTAAGTAATAATAATAAATATATTTAATTAAATTACAAATATTATAATATTAATTGTATTATTGAAATTAGGTGTAATATAAAATAATTGTTACTAATACATGACTATTACTATTGTAAACATTTTATAACTATTACTATAATAATGAAACTGTAATATTTATAATAATAATTGTATTATTAGGAATAATTATAATATTAATTGTATAATAATAACTATTACTAATGTATACGTTTTATAACTATTATTATACTTAATAAAACTATTACTAATATATTTATTATAATTACTTGTTATGTTTTATGAAGTATTATTGATTTTTTTAAAAAAATTATTTAATTTACAGTAATTAGTTTTATTATCCAATTTTTCATCAACATATACGTTTTCTTTTTTCGAGCTGAAAATTGCAAATAAATTTCGTTTACTATAAAATATATATTTAAATTTTGTTGATATAAAATATAATATTTGTTAACTAATGATTTTTTGTTTGCAAGATGGCTGAAAATACGGAGAATGTGTTGTATTTGCGGGGTAGACACATATCAACTAATATCAACGCTGAAAACGATGGATGCAATAATTCCGCCACGCCGGTCTGACAAATGTCTTTGGAGATTGCTTAATGCCGGGATTCACACGCATGGGCTTCTATGGTGTCATTCAGTGTGGTCATATTAAATATTATGATAATCATTTGCTTACAGCCATTGTTGTGAAGATGACGTCGTGAGACACACATATTTCACCTTATCGTGGGCGAGGCAACAATCACCTTGCAGGACGTTGCCTTTATTTGGGGGTTGAATATTGATGGCATTCCCATCACTGGTGTAGATACCGCGTACAACAAACATACCTTACAACAGCGTTGCGCTACTTGGTTGGGTTTTACGCCTACATCTTCTCAGATTAAAGGTGCACGTCTTTATCTGACCGCTTTGCTAGACCATTGCATAAATAATATGATTAATGATCAAAGCACTGAAGAGGACGTGAGACAATATTCCCGTTGTGTTACATTAATGATCATTGGTGGATGTATGTTTCGGACTCGGAAGGTGCTGCTGTGAAACTTATGTATTTGCAGTTTCTTGAGGACATAGAATTAGTGAATACATTTAGCTGGGGTTCTGCTGTGTTGGCATATCTTTATAGAGAGTTGTGCGACACATCAATGTGATTAAAGGTCGATTTTTGTGGCCCTGTTCAGATATTGCAGATATTTTTACACTTCTACGGTCATTATATTTGTTGTACTTAATTTTTCTTATGATTTGACTATTTATGTTGTATGTTATTGCAGATTTGGGTGTGATCTAGAATTACTTTTCTTTGCCCTGATAGAGCGCAACAGATATCTATTTCAGAAGAGCAGGCTGCGGATGTGATTCAGGGTCTACCATTCCCACCATACGGCGCACGGTACTAATAAGAAATAATTAACATTTATTATTATTATTTTGTTATTTAATTTTAATGAAACTATTGTGTACTTTTATAAATTGCAGATGGAGACGCGGATTCTCTTGTACACACACGGCCCATCATTCGGTCTGTATAATGAGAGATATGCTTGACATGATGGTAGAAGGGCAGGTAGATATATAAATTAGTTGTTTAGAGTTTGAAATTTTTTACAAATTCAGTCTGAATTATATATTATCGACTTGATAATCTTTTTTCATTTTATTTGCTTCAGTTTCTATAGACAGTTTATGATATGGAGTCCCCGGAGGTTGGCGGAATTCTGGATGGAAATAGAATTCATCTATGTCAGTCGGCATGCGCGTTGATCAATTTTCATATAGTTGAGATGCATAGAACAGAGCGGTGTCTCCGACAGTTTAGAATGCGTCAGGGTATTCCGCCACCTGCTACTAACTTCGACAATCTCCATAAATTGACGCGACAAGGTCGGAACAACTTTGATTGGGCGATATATCACAAAGATTTTGTAGAAATGTGGAATGACAGATATAATTTTGTGATTGGTGGGGATTATGTCATACCCGGTACACCCGCCATCACAGTGGACTATGTTGGTTGGTATCATCGCATTTCACAAATAGTACTCTCGCCGCCAGTGGTACCTTCAAACATCATGGGCTACCATCCTGTTGATGCAAACTACCGACATTTTATCGTAAGACATGTTCAATTTATCTACATATGTACGTAAATATAATTTATTGTATTAAATATATGTTACATAACATATGCAACTTTTCTCACAGACACGCCCAGCTCATGTGCAATATCCACCGATGTGGAGAGGAAGTGAGTTTGAACCCGGACCATCATCTTCAAATATGGCATACTCTACTCCGCCAGTGGTTTCAAACTTTCCATCGTATGACGTGGTTACTACACTCCATTTGCTGGTAGTTTTACACAATTTTTACAAAGTGACTTTCGACCGAGTATGAATGAGAGTCGGCCTACATTTATCACGTCGCCCATACCATTTGAACAATATTCTGATACAGAAGGGTATGAGGTTGGTGGGAACATTGCCGATACCAGTACATCTGCAGCCCAAACAAGTACGCATGGAGATGATGAACAGATGTTAGGTCGTGGACGTAGAGTAATCAGAAGACCACCGTGTGGCACTGAGGGACATCGTTACCATCGACATTAACTATTTATTTAGATATGCACAATTACATACATCGTATTGTTGTATGTTTTTCAAATTTTTTATTTTAATTACAAGTTGTTGCTGCAACATATTTTTTCAACATTCGTATACAATTTCTGTATTATTGACTTTTTAAAATTGTGGAATGTATTGATTGTGATTTATTATTCTTTTACGAATAAATTTACGGATAAAGTTATAGTAATTAAAAAATATAAGTATAATTGCTAAATCAAGTCAAATAAGTCAACAAACTAGATATTAGCAAATCTTCATAACAATACAACACTGAATTGTCATAACAATACAATACTAAATTGTAAAATCTACGTCACAACATAATTATTTGGCACCATAACTCGATCTCCTCACCTGCACCTACCTGCAATGAACAAGAATTATTAATAAATACAAAATTTTAATACACAATTTTGTAATTACATTCATAACATCCCATGTTATGGTTTAAAAATAAGGTACAATACGTTATTGTAGATTTTTTTACCTCTCACGTTGTCTCTCCCTCGATGATGGCTGATCAATCTCGTTTCTTATGCGTGTCGTGCGATCTCTACCAGTCTGCCTCCTTTGTCGACAAACACTATTGTGTCGTAATTGGAATGTAGGTTCATCCCAATATCCAACCCTACCATCTTCAAAAATGACGTAGCCACCTACGTAAAATAAGGCCCTCACAGTATCATGTCTTCACCAAAAACTATGACATAATGTAAACAATCATAACAAATTTAATTATGAATTTCTTACACATATATTAAAACCATGACATAATGTATACAATCGTAATAAAAGTTCAAGAATCACTTATAAGTTTTTTTCATTATTATTAAAATTTATATTGTCAAATCAATTTAATTAAAATTTATATTTAATAATACCAATGTTTTTTTTATAATAATAAAAAACATTAGTATGACTTATATAAAAAAAATTAAATTTTTAAACATTTGTAATTATAAGCCGCTAATATTAACTCATTCTCATATTTAAATAATATAATATAATTACATTTAAAATATGAACTTTGAAATTTTTTTTCAAACATCAACAATTTCAGTATCCGTCTTAGTAATTTTATAATATAATAATATTAAAAATATAAAATATAATAAGCCGTTAATTTTTTGCAAAATTATCACACTTGTTATATTTTATTAATTTATAATATTTTTTTAAAAAAAACTGTTAAGGTTCCTACGCATTTATCATATTTAGTTTAATTAAAATGTTTAGTAGTATCCTTAATAAGCAATAATACAAGATTTAAAAGTTTTTAATTTTTTGTATAAAAACTAGAGAATAAATTAAAATTAGACACCTTATGTATTTTTTTTAAAAATTTTTAATTTTAAAAAAAGTATTGTTTTATAATACTTTTTGGATATAAAGTGATATAGTCATTTACATTTGATTATATTCAAATTTTTGTGTGCTAAGTAGATTCACGATAATATAGTTTTGTTTTCAATAGTTGATTATCGAATAAAAATAACTAAAATTTCATATGTTACGGTTGCAGCAATTACTCCAGATTTTCACATTAAAAAAAATAAATTCTAAATTTCATAATATTAATTGTTTCAATAATAACATTCATTTAAACAAATTTAATTCAATATTTCAACGAACAATAAAAAATATAATGAACAAAAATAATATTGTTACTTCTTGAGATTCCCTCGTATGAAATAAATGATAAATCAACAAACAATATAATAACCTGTAAATGTTAAACATTCTTATAAAAAATAAATTATAAAACAACATTAATTCAATAATATAAAATAAATTAATACCTGACAATTATCGATGACAAATAAGTTACAAACACAACGTCTGACCGAAAAGGAATTCAACTAACACGAAATGTGGCGGAAAAAACGGAGCGAAAAGAAAAAAAAATTTGGACGAATGAATAAGAAAAAATGCCGAAACGTTCTCGCTGTACGTGCATGTGTTTGAAAGATTGCGAAAAACTCTGAAAGACTCGGGGCAATTAAATAGAAGGGCAAAAGGTCACGGATTTAGAATCCGTGACCTACTGCCACGGATTAGAACCTGTGGCAGACTGCCATGGATTCTGAATCCGTGGCAGTGGTCACGGATTCTAAGGCAGTGGTCGCGGATTCCCGTGATTACTATTTTTCTTAATTTTTTTTAAAAAAATTAAGAATCCGGAGCAGCATTGCACGTATTATATTATTTTTACAAACATTTTCAATTTGCAACACTTTTAAAATGTTTTTATTAATTTATAATAATTTTTTAAAAAAGCCGATGTTTCTCCACGTTTTAAACTTAATTCCGTTTAATTCATGATTCTTACAAATGCTCGTAAATCACAATGAATAGCTGAATTCCGATATAAATGAACTGAATCGAACCGAATATTAATAAAATTTAATGTTAGAACTAAACTCGAATTAAGTATATCCGAGTTCGAGTTCTATTGAATCTCGAAATATTTTAATTTTTTTGTTCGAGTTTGTCTCGAAAGAAAATTCAAGTTTGAGTTCTATTGAAAACTTCGAATCTATTCGTTCGGATAACAAAGTTTGAGAGTGAATGCTTGAATACTCGAAAAGTGCGAAAGCTTGAAATGTATATATATTTAATATATAATTATATTATATTAATAAAGTATTAAGACTCGCGAGCGTCTCATAAACTATCGAATAAAATAATCTTGGATCGAGTTCAGCAAAAAAAAAAAAAAAAATCGAACATGCTCGAGTTCGATAAATTCGAATATGTATAAAATATTTATCGAATCAGCTCAAAAAATTCGCGAATCGGTTCGATTCGTTTCTCGCCATAATGACAAGCTTATGCATTCATATAATCTAATTCTAATTAAATTAAGAGTATGTTTCTTGTGAGACAGTCTCACGAATATTTATATGCGAGACATGTCAACCCTACCGATATTCACAATAAAAAGTAATATTCTTAGCATAAAAAGTAGTGTTTTTTCATGGATGGCCCAAATAAGAGATCCGTCTTACAAAAGACAAGTCTCAAGATTTTTGACTTCGATTAAGTATAGTGTGGGATGAAATAAAGATGCGATTTGACTGGTTATGAATTTTAATAAAATTTGAGCATCTCAACTCCCACTCCTTTTAATTTAATGTACTATAAATAATTATTTATGAAAATATCAACATGATAATAATTATTTAATATATTGTTTTTATTTTTTAATGTGAATTATGGAAATTTTTGTAAAAAGCCCATATGGTATCCTGGCTAGGGGGAATGAAAATTTATCGTTTGAACCTCCCAGACTTCCCAAAGCACGACCGACAGAGCCAGTAGCAGCGATCGGAGCTCAAAAATGGTGATGGCGGAGGAGCCAATATCTGTATCAGCAGCATTTCAAGCAGAAGAAGACGACGAGCTCGCTTCCAAAGAAACGATTCTGCTCAAATACTTCCTCATTGAATGGAACACCGTCAGGTCCATCCTCGACGACGTCGTTTCCGCCCGCCGCTTCTCGGATCTCTCTGCCGCTTACAAGATCCGGTCTATTGTATGCTTCATTCTCTTTGCAAACTATACTTCAAGCTTACACTATTGGAATTACAGTCTTCGACTATTGCTTAGTTTGATGTTGTAATGCGTGTTGCGTCATTTCTGTGTTGGGATAGCTGATTGGTATGTGAAAAGTGTGTTCTTCGACTGAAAAATGGAAAATAAGTTGCATTTTAATTTCCTTTTTGGGGTAAATGTCGAATAAGTTTGGTCAGAAGTAAATTTATTTGAGAGTTACATTGGAGAAGCATGTGCTTATTTGCTTCTAAGAAAAGTTTGTTTATTTGCACTTTTTTTCTATATGAAGTATGAAATGTACGGCATAATACTTACAACTAGTATTTATTTATATTTTTTCTATTTGCCGAACTTAATCACCCATTCAAACTGCTGAGACTGTGTTATTGATGTGTGTATGTATGGCTCTGAAGCTTCGATACTTACTACTCTGTCACACCGGATTGTGACTGAATTATGTGGTTGATGGGGAAGAATCTTGGACCCTTTAGTATTTAGATGGAGAAAGAGAGTAAGAAGTTTGAGGATGTAACAGATATGTTTATTCAAATTAATATGTCCTCTATGAGATCACTTAAAAAAATTGTATTTCTGAGCCCTGGCATTATTTCTGATTCCATGCTAGTTTTCACAATTGGCATTGAATGAGATAGAATTGTGCTTTGCACCTACTAAATACTGTTTTATCTGAAGATTGTGGTTATTTTGATAGAATTGACATCATGGACACATTTATTGTATAGTCTTACGTTTGTTACAAAATTTGAAAGGGAGCATTAGTATTTCGCAGGTGATAGATTTGGTGCAAGTAAGATTGCTTCCAAATGGTTGGCTATTGAACTCTGATTTTTGTCAGATGTAATGGATTTTGGGCAAATGCCTTACTTATCGTAAGGTTATTTTGTGCAGATGGACAAATATCAAGAGCAAGGGCAACTGGTAGAGCCTTATCTTGAGCTTATAGTTTCACCTCTGATGTCAATTGTTCGCACAAGAACTGCCGAATTAGGGGTCACCTCTGATAAAATTCTCGAGCTACTCAAACCTATATGTATCGTACTTTATTCCCTGGTAACTGTCTGTGGGTACAAGTCTGTTCTCAAGTTCTTCCCCCATCAGGTTTCTGATTTCGAACTTGCTGTAGCTCTTTTGGAGAAGTGCCATGATTCAGGTGCTGCAACATCATTGAGGCAAGAAAGCACTGGAGAGATGGAGACAAAGTGCATCACATTGCTGTGGCTTTCTATATTAGTTTTGATTCCTTTTGATATATCCTCTGTTGATACTAGTATAGCCAATGACAGTTATGCCGGCAGAGATGAGCTGCCTCCATTAGTGATGAGGATTTTAGGACTATGTAAAGACTATTTATCAAATGCAGGACCTATGCGCACCATGGCTGGATTGCTGCTGTCTAAGCTTTTAACACGCCCGGATATGTCGAAGGCATTTACCAGGTGTTTTATCGTTGTCAGTGGCAAACATGCACCATTTTGTTGAGTGCATGTAAATTCATTTTGTAAGAGTGGAACCATAAACCTTTTAATTGATTTCTGTACGTATAACACTAATGATATGATTGAGAAAAATCCTTGCCAAAGTTTTTGTGCCTTTTTCCAATTATCATTTCAAAGTTTTAAATTCAAAAAGGGTTTGGACTTATTGCTGATTTCTTTTAAGATTAACCCAACTCTGAGAACCAGAATTAGTTGTTTCGTTTAAACCAAGTGGAGCTCATTCTCATGTTCGTCAGAAGGAAGATTACCAAAAGCAACCTAAACAGATTATACAACACTGAAGTGACTATCAACAAATATATCATTTCATATGAAGATGTTCTGACTTATTTCTTTAGCTTTATTTGTTTTCTTTCAGCTTTATTGACTGGTCACATGAAATTCTCTCATCCATGGAGGACACTGTGAGAGATCATTTCCGATTATTAGGAGTAGTGGAAGCTCTTGCTGCCATTTTCAAGGTTTACTTTTAACTTGGCATGTAATTTTCTTTACTCAGTTTTTATGCAATATAAGTAGTCCATTATTTTCAGTCCCGATGATCAAGATATATGTATTTAACTGGCTTTACCCAGGGGCCAATTTCCACTGATTATTGGTTCTAATTTTTTATAATGTTAATTACATGCGTATGAAAATTGAAATTTTTTCCCATATAGTTCTTTTGCTAGTCAAAATAAAAGTCACAATGAAAATTTTGCTGTTCACTTTGGAAAAGGAATTTGACAAAAACAGTGTAAAAGTGGTCTTGTGATTTGGAATTGCGCCAAAAGAAGGTCTAGACCTGTGCAAAAGAATGAATTTCTAAAAAAGTTTCTTTTCACATGCTATCTTTTTTGTTTATTACTACCATAGTTGATCAAGGATTAACTTGAACGCTGTTTTGCTCCAGTATTGTGAAATAATGATCATAATAATATTTGTTCCTGATCCCTCCTTCTTTCCAATCAGAATGCAAGTCTTGTTTATTGAGTATTTTTCCTTAAATGCAGGCTGGTAGCCCTCCAGTGTTATTGAATGTGGTTCCAATTTTATGGAATGACACATTGGCTTTGATGAAATCTCCTACTGCTTCTCGAAGTTCATTACTTCGCAAGTATCTAGTAAAGCTAACTCAACGGATTGGACTTACTTGCCTGCCTCATCGTTCGCCAGCATGGCGATATGTGGTAAGATAAGATAAATAGAAATCTATGCCATTCCTTCTTCGTGGAAGGGAAAATAGTTATAATTTTATCTGTATTCCGAATTCCCTATCTTTGAATGCTGACTCAGTGCATCTGTATATAGCCACAACATTGATTCTATAAGGAATAAATTATATGAGAGGATCATTTCAAGTTTCTGCACTCTTTGTTAAATTCTGATGTAATATTTTTTCTAGTTTCTTCTCTTTGACTCCAGTTTAATTTCAACAGCAGTTTCTTTGCATTGTTAGTGGCTTGATGTTTGAGACTAACAAAACATTTTTGCATTTGTTGCCTAAGATTCAGTTTTGTGCTTATCATTTACTCAAATTAACTTTTTCTTGCAAGGAAATATCTGAAAGTGTTTTTTCATCTGAACAGATCTTTGGTTTCTGTTACAATACTTTCCTGAGTTTTTAAAATAATATATCCATTTATTTTTGCATTTCATTCAGGGTAGTAACAGCACTCTGGGAGATGGTATTTCTTCAAAAGTGAAACAAGATGGTAATCGAGAAAGTCATTCTGTGAATATTGGAAGTTGTAATGTTTCTGAAGATACAAGCTGCCTTGAAGAGGAACAGATGGATGTTCCAGAAATCTTAGAAGATATTATCGAACTATTATTGTCAGGATTGAGAGACACGGTATGTTTAGAGGATGAGATTCAACTGCTCTGACCACATCACATATTTTGAGGTGGTTTCTTCATGGATAGTTATGATATGATGTATCATCTAACTCTTTTCTTGTGATGTTTTTGTTTATATATGTAGCGTAAGCGTGTAGAACTAACGTTATTCATCTCATCGCGTAATTGCAATAGCTGTGTTCTTGATATATTTAGTTTGTGCTCTGTTTTTGTATGTAGGACACTGTTGTACGATGGTCTGCTGCTAAAGGCATTGGTCGTGTTATGTCACGGTTAACGTATTGTCTTTCAGATGAAGTCCTGTCATCTGTTTTGGAGCTCTTTTCCCCTGGTGAGGTATGAAGGCAATTTTTTCTTCAAATTTACAGGTGTTTTTCAATTTTTATAGGATGATTTTTAGTGCACTGCGTAATTAAATATAAATTCATTTATCGATAGATATTTTCTTTTGGAAGCACTATCATGAAATTTTAATGAAACTATATTGTGCAAAACCTGCAGAATGCCACAACTCCTTTGAAAATTCGTAAGAGTAAATCTGGTTGAAGTACATAATCGGGTGATCGATAATTTTCAATTGAAACTACTGTCCACTATGAGTATGGCAACCCAATGTGATAGATAACTTAGGCTTCAGTTTTATTTGATGTCATTTTGTTTATTTAACCCAAAATGAATGTATTGTTTTGTGTTTTAATTATACATGGATGGGTAAATACTAGAGATCTTAGGAAAGGATGGAATACCTGTTTCAATTTTTTTTGTTTTGATTTTTTTCCATCCCTCTGCCCTCTACCCCTATATATCTGTCCATTTTCTGGATGAGCCACCAGTGTTATCTATATCTAATATTTAGGTGATGATTAGTTTGCATCAGCTCATGACTACAAACCCTATAAATTTTGGTTTTAGTAGAACATTTATTCTACAGAATAGTTGGGATGCTAGTTCTTCACGAGGAGCCCCAGCAGCGAAAAAAATTAAACTGATTGAAGTGGTGGACTGTAAATCTGAATATTTTATAGTTTTTAGTATGATTAGGAGAATAGAGAATGGTAAGATGAAATCTCATTTGATGAATAGCATGAACAGAGAAGAAATTGTTTCCTAAGTTAGGAAATTATGTCAAGTTGGCCATTCCAGCAAGGTGGTTTTAAATTGAGGTGCAATATTATACTTAAAATTGGAAGAACCAGAAACCCAAACTTGATTAAGAAAGAAAAATTTTCAGCTCAGGATTGGTATATTTAATTTATCATGCCACACATATAAACCACTTGTAAAACAGGTAAGATTTGGTGTCATTGTTTATGCACTATGTAGCTCAGTATTATCGGGGCATCGAAGAGAATAATGGCATAATTATGACTTATTCTTTCATCAGGATTGCTTATGCATTGTCATGTTGCAGGGAGATGGTTCATGGCATGGTGGATGCTTGGCATTGGCAGAATTGGCACGTAGAGGATTGCTCTTACCTACCAGTCTTTCTAAAGTAGTTCCAGTAATTGTGAAGGTTAAGCTTACTCTTAATGGGATAGTTTAAGTTTTGCTGTGACTTACACATTTCTATTCTCCTGTGCTCCTCCCTCTCTCCCACCTTTTACTTATGGTGCATCCATTTATTTAATTGCTTCTGTATATCATGTCAAGGTTGCCAGTTTTTGTATACTCTTTTGGTCTTTAATGCTTCGATTACCCGGGCTTATGTTTTGAATACTTCCTCTACAATGTGATTCTATAGTTGCTCCTTTTCTATAACAAGAAGTTTTGAGGCAAACCTTTCACCTGTCCCTTGAGTTGATCGTTGTACCTAATAAAATTCAATGTGGTGTGACAGATTTTTTTTTAGTGAAACTGGACATTCCCAGGAGATAGAAAATATCGAACTAATAGAACCAACGATACCATCACCAACTGCACAGGACTTACCCAGGTTCTAGGAACAAGCAAAGATGATCATACCAACACACAACATACATAAATAATATTAATACAATCAAAAGCCTATATATCTAGATGACTTGGCGAACATCAAATAGTAAGGATCTTGATTGTCCAAATGATATCCTCGGGACACATCATTTCTTCTTCAAAAAGAGCTTGATTCTTTGCATTCCATATGTTGAGACACATGCTGCCACTGCAATACATCTCAACTTGGACAATGCAGAAATACTTTTATAGACACCTCGGAAAGCTTTCGGAACTGATAGTGGCAAATTTTACCTGTCCCTTAAATGAGTGTAAGTACCTGTCCCTTAAATGGACTATTACACCTCTAGTATACTTCATTGTGCTGTGGCAATTCTATGTATTATCAAATATTACGGACATTTTTTTACTGTTCATGTGCGGCAAATACATTAAATTTTCGTATATCCCTTGAATTGTCATTCCTGTCGAGCTGGTTTTACCAATTTGGGGAATTCTCCTTCAAGGTGAATAAATATGTTTGGCTTGAAGCTCATATTTTTCCTTCTAAAGAGGTTTGATAAATACTCCTGTTGCAGGCATTGCATTATGATATTCGAAGAGGACCTCATAGTGTGGGATCTCACGTGCGTGATGCTGCTGCTTATGTTTGCTGGGCATTTGGTCGTGCATATTCTCATAGAGACATGAAAACTGTGCTGGAGCAGCTTTCACCACATCTTTTAACAGTTGCCTGCTATGACCGCGAGGTGCTAAACTTTATAGCACAATTTTCTGGCTAAGAGGACAATCATATTCATATTTCCTTTTCTGCTCGTCATATCAATAATTTTTAAGCTTTGAGCACAATGCTTAGGTTAATTGCAGAAGAGCAGCAGCTGCTGCTTTCCAGGAAAATGTTGGGAGGCAAGGAAATTTCCTTCATGGCATCGATATAGTTAACACAGCTGATTATTTTGCACTTTCTTCTCGAGCAAACTCATATCTTCACGTTGCTGTCTGCATCGCTCAATACAATGGTTACCTTTATCAATTTGTGAATGAACTGTTGCAAAGTAAGATCTGTCATTGGGTATGTACAATCTGATCTGCGTATTATTTTTATTTATTATTCTCGCTTCGTTATGATGTATCTTTGATGCCTGAATGAACATTGGGTCTTGGGATGGAGAATTGCAAGATCTATTATTTTCCATTTTCTTTCTTATGATATGCTTTGGAGTTGGAGTTAGACGTGGGGTCACAAATGATGTGGCCTTTTTGTTTCTTTTTGCCAATATACTGATGCAATAATCATTCTCACTTTCATGAAAAGGCACGGACAAGTAAGTTAATTATATTTACTGAAACAAAAATCTATTCATCCAAATTAAAGACACCAAGATGGTATGAAAAGAGGTCAAAGTGAATTATTTGTGCTTCTGTTCCCATATTTATTTTCAGCCAAATCAGATCATCCTTATTAAGATCAGTATTATTCACAAGTTTGGATCTTCATTTGCTTAACACTCTCTGTCTGAGGTTATTTTCACACTTCCACTTGCAAAATTGCAAGTTTTATGATCTTTGTGGCTTAACTCGGCAGCTCAGCTTGAAAGTTCAAATCTTTCTTTACCCTCCAGTCTCTTGCAAATTCAAATTACTCGAGTTACGTGATTGCAGTTCTCAATTTTTCTGGTTGGATTCTAAATGTTTTTCAACTTCCATTTGTCATCTTTGAAACATTTTTTACGTTATCTCAAAATGGAGGGTGCAGTAAATAGTTTGCCACAGAGTCTATCATCTTTGAGACTTTTTTTGCGATATCGCCAGATGGAAGGTGCACCAAATAGCTTGGGACAGAGTGCTCCAGGAAATTCCCAATCATTTAATATAATTTTATTCAAATAAGAACATTTGACTGCTCTGCTCAAGGCTCTTTTTCAGCTACATTGAAGAACTTTGAAACAATTTATGCGAGATCAATGCCACTAAATGACGCCTTAACATCTGTTTCTTTTTGTGTTTACAATCAGGTGCTTATGATCTTTGAAGTTCTTTCCTTGCTTGCGGCATATGGGTTTTGGAAAAGTTTACATACTTTACGCTCTTGTACATTATTCAACTTCCTGTTAGCACATTGTACTACCAGTTGGTTACTGCTGTTTTGATCATTATCTTGCAGCAGTTGACCTTTGTTATTAAAGACCCCAAAAAAATTGCTGGCTGATGTTTGTGTATATTAAGTTCTGGTATCTATTTCTGCAGCTGACTAAGTAGTTTAGTGCTTGTTCTTTAGTTTTTTACTAGCGCATGAAGTTGAGAATTTTGTGAAGTTGGGTCTACAAGGCAGTCGTTTTATGTGCTTTGCCTGAAACAGAAATGTATCTTCGAAAATATAGTCCCATTCGAATACATTCAAATGCTGTATCTGGGTGTTTATGATGCTAGCTTGTTCTCAAGACATGTTTAAGCTAGGTGTATGTGCCTGTCTTATTTCTGGTACGCAATAATATTGTCTTGCTCAAATGGATCTTATGAGTTCACATAATTCTAAAGTAGCTGTATGAACAGCTGTCTATTAATTTGTCTATAAAAAATTAACTCAGTTGCTTTGTTCACAACTCTGTTTAGTTAATAGCAGCGCCCTTTAAAATGAAAATTTCATACTTAGATTCAGCCTGACTGATGGAACTAGTAACATCTGTAATTTTTTTAAATAAAAAACTTATTCATCTGCTCATCTATGTAAGTTGGTGCTGGTCCTGGTTGGCTTCTGTAACATGTATGCAACTTATGTCAAAATATGCAGGATAAAGTTTTGAGAGAGCTTTCAGCCAGTGCCCTCGCTGCTCTTGTAAAATATGAGCCTGATTATTTTGCCAATAAGATTTTGGAGAGATTAGTTCCTTGTACTCTATCAACTGATTTATGTATGCGGCACGGTGCAACTTTAGCTGCTGGAGAGCTCATTTTAGCTTTAAATGAGCTGAACTATGTCCTTTCTGAAGGTAAGTGATTACTATGTATAAATAATGCACCGAGGAAAATGAAGGAGAAAGACGGAAAATTACTCTTTATTTTTCATATATGATTCAAATCTTAATACACTGGTAAATAGAAGAAACTTACACTACCAAATCTCATAAATACGGAAATAATTCTAATCCTAAAATTACTTCAATAAAATAAAATCATGACATATTTAATCTGATCAAATCATGCCTAATTTATCGATAGTATGTTGTTCACTATTTGTTTTGAACTTTTGTGCATGGCTCAAAACTTTGAAACTACATGTTATGCAAGTGTTTCATGTTGCAGCATGTTCAGGTTTTTCAATTTTTAGCATTTCTTTTCAAGGACGTCTCCATTTTCTCTGGAGGAAAAAATATTTCATCTATTTTCATTTTTCTGCTTATATGTTTGTTGAAATACTTGTTGGTGCATTATTTATATTTTCTTCTAGACAAGCGTAGAACTAAATAGATTGAACTAATACAGCTGCTAAAAGTTAAGGAAATATGTTATATGCTGTAGTTTCATTACCGCCTTTACAGTCGTTTTGTTAATAATTAATTCTTAATTAAAGCCACTATAACGATTCCAGCCATCATTTCTTGATGGCAAAAATTTTCTCCATTTATGATCGAGTTTTCTTTAGTTTATGTAGCTCCTATTAACAATATTAATGCTGCAGTGTGTTATGATTAACCTTTTTTCCTCCTTTAAGGGGTTGATAAAATTCATAACCATCATCCTGAGGGAAAACCTAACAGTTCAGTTGTAGAGTTGGTCTACTAATGTTTAGGTTTTGGGTTCGACTCAGACCGGGTGCCTGTGTGATTTTTTTAAAAATTGTAATCTATGTCTAAAAATAACAAGTTCATTTGTGGTGTTTGGAATTTTTTCATATGAAATCAGCATTTGTAACAGAAACTTTACTTAGGAGGGTGAATTTAGAGTTGACCTTGTAAGATTCTTGTTTCAGAAAAGCAAAAACTTGCTGCTGGTATAGTTCCTGCCATTGAGAAAGCACGGCTATATCGTGGCAAAGGAGGAGAAATAATGCGTTCTGCCGTTTCTCGCTTCATTGACTGCATCGCTCAAGCTCAAATATATTTGACTGCAAAAGTAAAACAAAGTTTGCTTGATGCCATTAACGAGAATTTAAGACATCCTAATTCTCACATACAGGTCTCTATTTTCACTAAATAACCTCTAGTGGATTCAAACCGCGTGTTCATAATACTTCCTAATTCTTAATTTTCGACTTCTTTCAGAATGTTGCTGTTGAAGCCCTGAAACATTACATCAGTGCCTACTATTTATCCGCTGATGGCAAGGAAATCAATGATATATTGTCAAAATATCTTGAGCAGTTGGCTGATTCAAATGTGGCTGCAAGACGAGGCTCATCCCTTGCTCTAGGTGTCCTGCCTTTTGAATTTTTGATTAAAGGGTGGAAATCTGTGATAATAAAGCTCTGCAATTCATGTGAAATTGAGGTATAATTGGTTGCTCTAGCTTCTGGGAAAATAAGATCTGAAGTCTCTACTAACCACGCGCAACTTAGCCATCTAAGATTAACTGACAATTTCTGTCTGAATTTTTTGGTGTTCCCAGGAGAATCCTGGAGATAGAGATGCTGAAGCACGTGTGAATGCTGTCAAAGGACTCATATTTGTTTGTGAAACCTTGACTGAGGACGAAAAATTGTCTGGCTACATTAATGGAGAAGATGTGGTGTCCCTGTTCCTTTTAATCAGGAATGAAGTGATGAACAGTCTTTTTAAAGCTCTAGATGACTACTCCACTGATAACAGGGGTGACGTAGGTTCTTGGGTTCGTGAAGCTGCAATGGATGGTCTTGAGAGGTGCACATATATTCTGTGCAAAAGAGACTCCATAGAGCAAGAAAAAAGATCGGTTACAGAACTTCACAAAAAGGATTGCTCAGACAGTGGTTTGACTAACACGTACTTTGATTCCATTTTGGCCAATAAAATAGTTGGAAGCATTATCAAGCAAGCTGTAGAGAAGATGGACAAATTAAGAGAATCTGCGGCAAGGATTCTCCACAGGATTCTGCATAACGAAACAACTTTTGTTCCACATATACCCGAAAGGGAAGTTCTTCTACGTATGGTTCCCAGCGAGGCCAATATTAAGTTGGGGGTAAGACAAGAACGTAAATTTCTTGTGGAATGTAGACTCTTCAGTTTATTGATGTATACTATTTTTTTATACAGATACCATCTTTCTCTTTCCCTAGCTTTGTTCAACTACTTCAAGTTAGTTGTTATAGTAAATATCTCGTGTCTGGATTGGTCATTTCTATTGGTGGACTGCAAGATTCTTTGAGAAAAGCATCTCTTGGTGCTTTGTTAGACTATCTTCAGAGTGCGGAAACTGAAATCCACGATGATTCCAGAGTTGTTAGTTTTTCGGAGGACATTTTATGGGTTCTTCAGCAGTACAGGAAATGTGACAGAGTCATCATACCCACATTCAAGGTAATGCGGTTGAACTTTATTGTCTCAGTGTGAATGGTACATTTATAGTGTTTTAAACCATATAAGACCTTTTGATTACTCCAGCCAAATCTACATCCACTATATGGTTTCTTCCTGATGAAAAAGGAAGAAAAGAAGCAAGAAAAAATTAAGGGTGGAAAGAGTTATGTATTGAAAACAATAAAGGGAAAAAAACCTTATTATTTCTAATACTTATCTGTACATTTACACCAGGTTTTATGGAATATGCCATAGCATAGCCACTTAACTATTAGCAAGATACATAGAACAAAAAGAAAAATCCTGATGGCTACCAATTTAATCCCAAATAATATAACTGATCAATTTTGTGAACAAATACAAAGAGTAAACTCACTCACTTCTAAAGTTTTGCATGTATAGATAAAGTTGAATGGAAAAACTGAAAGACGAGCCATCTGGCTAATGGCCTACAAAATTGAAGTTTGGAAGTATTTTGTTTCACAAAACGTTTAATGTGAAAAAGTCACCATCATATTAATAATTGAAATCAATTTAAGATTCTTGTCCCACCTGGTTTAATTTTTATAATATATTCTGCAAAATTCCTCTTCATGCTCGCATATTTTTCTCTTTTTCCCTGAAAACTAATCTTTCTCATTAATCTTTATATCAGACTATAGAGATTCTTTTCAGCAAAAAAATACTGTTGAACATGAAGGTCAGTCTGCTACTCCCTTCAATTATTGTTGAACTTTGTGAATTTATTTTCTCTCCATTGGCTTGATTGAGCTATCGGTTTTACTATTGTAGTTGGCCTGTTAATTACTGCAAATGTTTTTAGTACATAAAAAAGAAGTACGATGACATTTCTCTTCATTTATTTGATAAACACACATCCAGGCGAATATGCTTTTGTACTTAGTCGTATCTTTTCCATGCATATGAATAATGCCCCATTCCTGATTTGCTTTTCGGTGTCTGCGTGCTTCCATTTATGAAAATGGATATTGGTTCGTCAGCACTTCAGTTCTTAATATCGCTCATCTGTCATATTTTCTAGTAAGGTATCTGTAGTTGTCTAATTTTTCAGGGCTTCTTGGACTGTGTTTGGTTTGATAGGTTTGGATTTCAAGGAGTTTAAATGAACATGGATTGAGAATCTGTGAATTTGAGATGATAACTTTTAGAATGAATTTCAACTTCCTCAAATTGAAAGGAATTTCAAATCTTCAACTTTGTTTTTATCAATGTTCTAAGAAACGATTTTAGGCGGCGCTTACATTGGAATAAGCATGAAGCATGGGCAGAAAGGCCTGATTCGGCAAAAAGAAAAAAATAAAGTGGTCAACATATGGTTGACCGCATCGAGCGTGTTTAATATCTGATCAAGCATCTGTTTTTTAGTTTTAATATTTAAATTACGGTAATTTAAAATGTTAGTAATGAAATTCCTTAAAACTTTCGAATTGATTTTTTAACAAGCTGAAGATCTTCCTCCAAAAGGACCTGAGTCCCGACTTCATTAATTTCCTCCAAATATTAAATTTTTATGCATTTCAGTCGTTGTTTTATTATGTTTATGTATTATTTTTATTTATCTTTTGGTTTGAGGTAATTAAAATTATATAGAAATAAAAAATTCCTTTGTTACACTTGAACTTCGGCCAAGCACGCTTGAGCTTATAAAGCTTAATACTTTACCACAACACTTTGTCATACTTTGCCTTTTTAAAACCTTCGTTTTTGTTGACAAACAGTCACTGGAGTTGAATAATGATTTAAACCCATGTAACTCAAATCCATAACTCGGAATGCGAACCTTTGGGTGAGGTTTGATTGACCAACTTGAACTAGGATTTGAGATCTATAATTGTGAATTTGTTTCTAATTGTATGCATGTTTTGATTTATAGGGATTTCAAATTCATCCTTTCTTAATTTAAGCTTTTGTATCAAGTTTAAATTTCAAATGCACACGCACAACATTCGTTTAATTTTGAAATCCAAACTCAAATACTTCATCCAAATCGAATCCTTCTAGAGAAATATAATCCTAGTTTGTTTGAAAAGAAAAGACTTAGGCTTGAATGATGTTCCTCGTGAAATTTGAAATTGTTTCTACTCTTTCTACTCATCCAAGTAGGTCTCTTTCCCATAGTTATTTAAGGCGCAAGATGCACTAAAGCGTTAAGGTATCCTGGAGCCTGAGGCGCAAAACGAAGCGCATGCTTTATCGAAGGAAAGCGAATTTGGTATAAATTTTAAAATTCAATATATATAAAGTGATTTATACTATAATATTATATAAATTAAATATTTTTCACAAAAATAGCAAACAATATAAATAAAAATACATCCATAGATAATGTGTCGTAACAAAAAAAACATTAATCATCTAAAATTCATTAGGCAGTCATAAATTCATAGTATGTTAAGAACAAAACTTCAAATATCTAAATCATTAAATTCCTCTTTATCTTTCTCAACTATATCATCATTATCTTCCAAAACAATGGTGAGTCATGAGTGTAGAAGAAATTAGATCATTGAATGACAATGACTTATCTTGTGATGGAAAACATATTTTTGTTACAGTGACCCGTATTATTGGCATATCTTTCTTCAAAGATGTCTTCTTCTTTTTTCGGTTTTAGTTTTTCTTTTTTTATTTAACTAAAAAACACCATTTGATTTATAATGGTGATATTGGAAGGAACTGAAACATTGTAGATAATCATATTCAATAAAATGACCGACAATAGGAGGGAGATTACAACAAAAGTTTGCATAGAGAACATCTAAACTTTATCATAAAAAAGTATTGCATAAATGAGTAACAATAGGGTTTTTTTATATGATTGAATAGCCATGAACTTTGCTAATTGAGCTGCAAAATTGGTTGGGCTTGAGTTAATTTTTATTTCATTACAAAATATCAGTACACTTCTTTAAAGTGCACGCTTCTGCGCCTCTCGAATGCCTCGCGTATAGGCGGAAGCTCGCTTGTTTCAAGTGTTGCACCTGGGTAATAACCCAAGCGCACGCTTTTAATAACTATGCTCGTCCCGTAATTTTTCGGTCTATTGTCATTAATCTCGTCCTCAATTTAGTTTTTAACGGGGCCTTTTAATTGACGAACAGTTGAGTATGCACGACTCAAATAATAATGCATCCTATATTATAATTTCAGGACCAGACTCCAGTCTTCTGCTTAGGTGTTTTGGATTCTCTTGCGATAGAGCTGAGAGGATCAAAGGACTTCTCTAAGTTGTATGCAGGAATTGCTATACTTGGATATGTTGCTTCAATATTAGATCCTATCAACGTGAGGGCATTCGCAGATCTACTGAGTTTCCTAGCCCACCGGTATCCAAAGGTCTGTACTACTCAGACTTTACGTTATTTTGTTTCTTAATAATTGCATAAAGCGCAACTTGTTGATCTTACGGTAGGGTCATTTATTCCAAATGATGCCCACTAGATCATTCATGAATCTTATTGTACATTTATATGGTATGACAATTATGATGTTTGAGTTGAGTTCTTTAAGTCGATCCCTAGTTGAACTGGAGCGCTTACAAGCTACTCAAATTTGATCGACATGTTTATTTTTTATTTTTGAATTATTTTTATATCACCAGTTCTTTTATATGTTATATTTTTTGAAAACTACTCATCTGATAGTTTTGTCACTTTTAGCTAATCGTCATGCCAAATTCACTCCTATGAACCAGTTGTGGAAGAAATCACACTAATAAGTTGGTCGAGGAACTCTTTTCTAACATATTATATAAACTATACACATGAGTATTGTGTTCTAGTGGAGCTATTACCTCCTTGACATGGTTTAAAACAAGATTAAAAACAACACTAGAGTTTGATTCGGATGTTCAACCCGAACTCAGCTTGTGGAATTAAATATGAATGCTTGAGAAACAAGTATGATAAATTCTCTTTGGTTAACCAGCCCTTTGCTTATCAGATTTTACTTGCCCTCTTCTAGATTCGGAAGTCAGCAGCTGAACAAGCGTACTTGGTCCTTCTACAAAATGGAAATCTAGTGGCTGATGACAAAGTCGATGGAGCTGTTGAAATTATAACTGAGACTTGCTGGGAAGGTGATGCAGAAGAAGCAAAAAACAGAAAGGTGCAGCTTTGTAATATGGCAAATCTAGTGAGCTCGTATGTCATGGGAAAGGAAGGCCGTAGAGAACCCAAAAAGGTTATGGATCAGACCCCTAAAACTGCAGATGAGAATGCTTTGTACTCATCGTTGGTAGGGTCAGCTGGATTTTAGGATCTATCGCGTGGTTGATGCTGATTCCAGCGTAGTCCAAGACCAAGGCTCTGCCTGTTTATCCGTTGTGCTGTTCCTCTGTTGCAACATTATGGGTCAGAAATTTAAAGAATGCTTCTGTCCAAGTTCTTGAAAATGCTTCGTTCTCTGGGGGTAAAATTAGTCAAATGAAACATCATAATACTGAACTTTTTTATTGGTCAAAACTTGTATTTTGCTGATAATTTATAGACATCTTCATGATATTTCTGGGTTGAATTTTTTTTACAAAAAATTATTTTAATTATTTTCCCGATGTTGTTCTCTCAACTCTCTCGTTAACTAAATCCACTAATTTTGCAGTGTATATTTGACGAAAGTCAACCTCAAGGAGCCCGCTTATGAGCGATATCCTTTAAACGTAAATAAAATAATGCTTGCTTTATTTTCCCGAGCACCTCACTTTTTCCGGGCATTACAATATCACCTAAATAATTGGGGTGCAACCTATATGGTGAATAGGATACTTGAGTAAAACGATTTTATGAATTTATATTTGTGAGACATATTAAATTGATTTATATTTGCAATTAAAAATTATAATTTCGATATAAAAATAATATTTTTTTTATAAATCAGGGTTTGAAAATTCGTATCATAAAATTGATTTGTGACAGTTTCGTAGGAGTTTTTTTGTACTCGAAAAATGGTTTTCGTGTTAAAAATAATTAGGATCATGTTAGATTTTGGACGGCTCAATGTTTTTATATTTAAATAAAAGATATTTTTTTGTGAGCGTATTACAGCAAAATCTTAGTTCGTTTTTGTAAAGACGAAGAAAGAAATCAAACAACTTTAAAACGAGTAACAATAATAATAAAGAAGGGCGTGGATTGTACAAGATCACATGCTATAGATCTATGAAATAACACAGATTTTCTTCTGACTGTGCCAACCATCGTGAACCCAGAAACGGACTTTAGCAACGTTGGAGCAAATGCCACCGAAGTTTGAAACTTTATTGGATAAAACCAAGGCATACATACACTTCAAGGTTTTTTTTATAATTAATTTAAAAATAAAAAAATATTTCAAAATTTTGTTTGAGAATTTGTACTAGACGAGCATCCATATCATTTAGAACATACTAATGTACTAGATTTTGAAAATTAATTGTTTGAGCATCTTGAAAAATTAATATAAAATTAAATAAGAAAGAATGATATATTCTTAAAAAATAATGGTCCAAATACAAAAATATATATTTTTCATTAAATTTAAATGAGCACAATTAAAAAACTATATTTAATTATTTTTCAAATAAATGGGGGTGAGGTGGATGGAAGATGTGGAGTATTCGTGCTTACAAAGCATGGATGCTCGTCTTGACGTGGATCTTTGCTTTGTAAGCACGTATGCTTGTTGTAACGTGGAATATCCGTGCTTACAAAACACGAATTAAGGTAATTTTGCAAAAAAAAATTATTTTAAATTATTTTTGAAATATTTTTTATTTTTAAATTAATTATAAAAAAATCATATACTTCAACCACATAAGTAAATCGACGAATGTAGTTGTTCAATCACTTGCGTCATTTGCTATTTCTTCCCTCTCTTCCTTTGTATGGGAGCCAGTGAACTTTCCGTTTTGATTTGTTAATCTTGTAATTGACGATCTCACTCATTATTAATAAAGTTTTTAAGGTTTTACTTAAAAAAAAACAAAATAATAAAACATGAGCATCGTTATTCTTTATTCTGTATACATGTAAAAAAAACATAAATATCATTCTCTCAGGGGCAAAATGGTCTTTCCAGTTTCTCAAGTGTTGTTAGTGGGTGTGTGGGTCAGCCCATGTAGCCGTTAGGCATTTGAAACAGCCAAACAAAGAAAAAAAATCATTTTAAAAAATTAAGAAAACGACCGTTAACTTGTCACTCTGCTTCACCAAAAAAACCCTCAAAGATCACAGATTTTCTCCTCTGTTTGTACTTCTACAGCAGGAAAAATCCTTTGTTTTCAGTTCTGAAATTTTTTATTAAAGAGGACACAAGATTTCAGAAATTGCGGTAATGGATATCTTGTTTACGAAAGAAGAGATGTGCATAGATCAAGGCCTGGGCTACCCAAGAGCCTATGCGAAACTCTGTCGGGATAGGAGTTTCGGGCCGTATAGCAATGGCCCCCCTTTCACTTTTACTCCGTATACTTTGGTGCAGCAAGAGGTAGCCGATTGAATGATTTTTTGCTCTCTCTGTTGTTTACTTCGTACTGAAACCCAAGTTTTAATTGGAGAGAAAGATGGCTGTTTTTGAGTAAGAAAACAAGATTGTAACTTTTTTAGGTTGTGATTGGATGGAAGAATTTGAGTTTTGAGTAAGAAAACAAGATTGTAACTTTTTTAGGTTGTGATTGGATGGAAGAATTTGAGTTGAGGGATAATACAATATTGTTAAGGAAAGGCTTAAACTCGTGTATAATTCAAAAAATATCTTTATAAATGCAAAGGGTTAAGAATTATGAATTTGAAATATGTGAGGTCATATCCTTCAATCCGTTGATACTCGTGCGATTTGATGTGTAATAGTTTTACAAATTCGAAAGCTTTAGAAGTTATTTTTGCATTGGTATGTGTCTATCTTCTTAGATGATTAGCCCTCTTAAGTTGGTAGATGCCATGATTTTTCTTTTGGTTTTGTGGAGCATACTTGATCGAATTCGACACCCAAAAATCCCAAATCATTCATAGTTACGGGGGATTTTGCTGGATGTTTTGTTGAGATTCATGGGGATTGCAGGAATTAAGAGTAAAGGAATTGGAAGAGATGTTCCCAATCATAGACCAGGAAGCAAAACCAACAACCAAGCCAAAGATTTTTGTGTCTCTTCTGTGGAAACAGCTCAATCATCTTGGGTAGATAATTTTTCAATTTATTGAATACTATTTCACTTGAAAAAAAATCAAGAATGATATATATTTCTGAATTCAAGAAAATCCCACAATTAATGTCCCATTAATAATTCCAGGAATGCTGGATTTGATCCAGAAATAATCCGAGTTGATCCGTTCGGAAATGTTTTGTATTATCATGCTGATCCCGCTTCCCCTCTGGCATGGGGGATTGATCATTGGTTTCCTTGCTCAAGTAATTTCTGTTTGCTCGAAGACTACGTTTGGATCTGATTTTAATTACACAATGAATTTTAAAATTAGGGGTTTTAAAATCTATGGATTTTAACAACTTTTTGAAGAAATTTGAAAGAAACTTCTCAGCTTTTTTAGCATCCAAACATTAATGATGGACTTAGCCAATCGATTTTAATTTCATGATGCTCAAATTTGTCCAACAAATGTGTGTGTTTGAATGGATGAAGTTGAAGTTAAGGATTTCAAGCTCATGATAATAAATTTCATTGGCTTGTTGGAATAAATTTATTTTACGATGGATTTTCGAATATTAAGAGTTTATAAATGCCGATTTAGTTGGTTATATAAATCTAATATTCTTGAGGTAGTGAAATACATTTCATACCATCAGTACACTGATGTAATATCGAATCATACAGGAGGAGGATTGACTGTTCCTAGCAACCTTAGAATATTACAATGGCAAGTGCGCAAGGGAAAGGATAATAAGCTGGAATATCTCATTCCTTGGTGGGATTTTCAACTGGGCGTATCTATTAACCAGTTCTTGTCCATTTTTGCTTCATCCAAATCAGATTTCAGGTTTGTAAATGCGACTTTTGATACAGTGAGAAGGGGTTATGTCCCAGTGTACGAGCTCTTATTTCATGTTTTCCAGGAATAGAGCATTTTCTTGGCTGTTTTCAGAAGGTGAAAGTGAAGAAATAAATGCCACTCAGACTGTTGAATCTCACACTTTTCCACAACACTTTGCCGAAACGAAAGAAAAACTAGGACTGGCTCCAGCAGCAGTCGTTCTCTCCCGAAGGGAGTCATTTGACAATGCATTGAAATCTCTAGATGCCAACAGAAGGCCAAGATCAAGTACTCCAATAATAGGTCTGGGCTATATGATCCGACAGATATACAGACAAATCAGATGCCATGCCACTTTTGTTTCGTTTCACATAGTTTTTTTCTTGTGGCAGCTATGAGGAAAGTACAACCATTCGTCCGTAAAGAAAATGAAGATCCATTAATGGTGAGCAACCCATATCAAGCCATTCTTACAGCAAGAGATTCTTTGAAACACAGAGAATCAACTGCAAAAATGCAAGCAGAAATACAGAAGTTAGATGATGAAGTAAATGAGCTTCAGCAGAAGACTGAAGAAGAGAATGCTTCAATACATGACCTTGAATTGGTGCTGATGAAGAGAAAAAGGAGGGCCGAGAAATGCAGACGTGTAGCCGAGGCACAATCTTTCTATAGGGCGATGCTGGAGAAGATGATTCGAGATGCCATGCACCAGTAAGTTTGTTATAAACAAGGGTCGTAAATTACAACAGCTATGGTCATTGAAATTTGGCTTGATTACAAAAACTGCCCTCGATGTTTGATAATATTTACAACAGCATGTTGAGACATCCTCAAAGGTTTACGTACTTTAAGGGGCATAAATGTAAGATTAGGGTGTAAGTTCAAGGTGGTGTTGTAATTATTTAAACCGATAGTATCTGTGTGAGTCAAATTTTGAAGGGAGAGGTGTTGCAGTAGTTTACCTTAAAACCAAAATACATGAGTCTCAAGGTGACCGTCTGAGTTTTGTCAATATTTATCTTTGTAGGAGTGTTGTTTACAAAGAACACGTGAGGTTAAATCAAGCAGCAAGCAGTGCTCTTTTGGCTAGACTCGGAGCACAGAAGGCAATTTGTGATTCTGCTTAGAGAGAACTTCACAGGAAGTATGAACAAAGAGATGAGCTAGAGAAACAGATACAGCCCGGATGGGAGCAGACACCGAAAAGGTCAAGAATGTGTGAAGAGGATGATAACAAGATTGTACGGTTTTTGACAGGAAATGAGCCAAACCTGCAGCAAAAAGAGACTCGAATGAATAATACTTTCTTGAGAAAAGAGGTCGAGCAGGCTCTCTGTTTGCCAGAAGTTAAATCTGCTGCCACTTTACGAAAGGAATTAAGAGGAAGTTCCTGGAAGAGGAGCAGAGGGCTTCTACAGCGAGTTTATTGCTCAGCGAAAACGAAAAAAAGAAAAACTTGAAGAAACAGAAGAGATCGTTACCAATATTAAAATTTTGAAGCCTTATAGAGTTAACAGCGAAGAGAATAGCAGCAAAACTGAAGAAGGGGACGGCGAAAAGTTGGAGATACTAGATAATTGGACAAAGTTGCACAATATTCAGTTTCCCGATTATCATGAACCAAAGGAAGATGAGGATGAAGAGGCGAGAAAACTACGTGGAAAGGGGAATATAGATAAATGGATGCAGAGATTTCAAAAGGGGTCATTAAAATGGAAGAAGTTAGGAGCTCAGTGTCATCAAGTAAAAATAAAGAAGACATGGAAAAGAACAACATGTTTGACAGGAACATAGGTGACAACAGTCTCTTTAAGAACCCTCCTAACCGTATAGAAGAAGAGAGAAATAAAGCAAAAGAATCGGTTTCCACTGGTAAAGGAGAGGTAGAAAGTGATGGTGGTGAAGAGAATAAGAGAAAGGGAAAGAATTGCAAGGAAAGCAAGCTTTCGAGATCAGACAGTAAGGGCGCGTTTCGAAGAATCCCATCTTCTCCATCTTTGATCTTGGAAGGCATGAAAAGAGAGTGGATTGCATTGATGCTTCTGCCCGGAACAGTTTTATTAAATCGTCTATCAAGACAATCAAGAAAGCAGTGAAGTTTTAGCTCTTTTGTGCAGAAGTTCATTCTTTTTACAATTACATTATTTGTTGAGATGTGCATCCATGAAAATAATTGTGTTCTAGTCGAGTGTTGTTTTTCGTGTGCATGTTTGGTTGTTAATATACATGTAATATATAACTTCTTGTTGTTCTGCACTCTTGAAAAGGGTTTAATTGATCGCTATCACATACTTTATTAGTTCTAAGTTCGAATGAGCAAACATACCAAAAATGAAATAAATTCCAATAAAAAAACGAATAAGCAGGAATATTATAAAAACAAAATGCAGAAAATAAATAGGCAATATATCTTGTGGACTTTCCAATAATAGTGTCATCGTTCTACTCCTCTTCTTATTTGGAAGGAATCTACTAGAAGTTTTTCCAAAGTCGTGCATTCCTGACACTAAAAATACCAAATGATAAATATAATGTTTTTTTAAAAAAAATCTAATTCCTTGTCATGATCGAAAATCTTATTTTAATTGAACTTCTGATTGTTTAAAGATATTTTTTATAAGATGGAATCCATAGTCGCTAATATTCGGTTCAAAACTGGATAAATTCTTTGGCTAACATAGAATATTCTGCAAACTATGCTAACCATATATATCGTACAAAACAAACCCAGCGCGACACATAGATTTTCACTTCTTTTTCTCAAAACCATTATACTTCACATTTTGAACATATTCTTACATCGTGTGACATGTAAAAGAACATCTCTACCAGAATGTAAAACTAAACATGTATCACATTCCAACACAATTTCTTGAATACATTAGAAAACATATTTTTGCAAACCCTGGCCACAAAATTTCCAATGCTTTCAAAATTTTACATGACCAGAAGTCAAGTTATTTACTTGCATCTATCCAAGTTAAACCGGACTGCTGACCCAAAACACTAGCTAGAGTCAATAAACATTGCAGCTGCCTTTTGCCATGAGAACCACATATAGTTCATAATCAACCATTTTATTCCTCTGGAAAAAAATCGGTATCCTTTGGGGGACCTTTGCGCAGCTTGTTTTGGAGTTCAACCTGCTTCGGAACAACAAGTTCAATTCCATATCCCGAATCCGAAAAGTATCTCTCAAGCACCTTCTGCAATCAAAGAAAGGAAATGGATCGAGCCTCACTCAAGGCATTTGATATAGAGGTGTAAAAGAGCTGCGTCTTACAAGTGTTAGTTGCGAGTGGCTCAACAAAGTTGATACCGGTTTGAACTTGTTTTCATCAAGATTGCAAATTGAGCTCAAGTAAATCTCCACACTGACGATCACGTGCTCATTAAGCTCGATTCACATTGATCTATTTATTTTACTTTTCAATATTGTTCAAATTACTACTGTATCCTGAATAATTTTATAATTATTGTTTCAACAACTCATTACATTAAATACTTAAAAGGGAAAGGTAATCATTTTCACATTTCAAACAATCGGAGTTTTTCAAGCTTCAACTTGAATAACTCAAAAGCTTACATGAGAATCAGATTCATGTATAGTAATTGACAAATTGGGCGAGGTTGAGTAATGCCATAACTAATTGCTTTAACCTCAAGTATAAAACTATTCAAACTTTAGTCCACGTGTGTGAAATGAGTTTGATCCAATTATATTCAAGATAATCTATGCTATTTATTAAGCGAAGACACCTCTGAGAAACTAACTTTAGGACACTAATTGTCTCGATCAATTTCATTCCTATTCCCTTCTCATCATGATACAAAATGATGAGATGATGGTTTTATCCTCTCCTAAACCATTATCCACATAATATTAAATGAAGCTTCATACCTTGTATTTGTTAAATTCGATATTCCGCCAAAGAAAAAAATAGTTTTTAATATATAAAACACTTTTCACACACGAATTTCTTATGCCGCATTTACTAGTTTTAGTTAGTTCAAAGGAAAAAAAACTAGACGAACAACGGTGTTGTAAATGAAATATATATGAAGTAATCAAGGACAAATATAGATGAAATAATATGAAAAGAGAATGATTTTGTTTACAGCTCACCACAGCAGCATAGGCATCAATGTTCCCCTGACGAGCAGATTTACTGAGACCCCTGTTATTTTGAGACAAAAAATAAGATATGCTGTCGTCTAGATTTTAAATGGAATAAAGAATTTATACCATTAATTTCCATGGTGACAAAAATAACTCAAAAATTAATAGAATTATTATAAATATGCAACACAAATTCAACTCGCGGGAGTGAATTGCCCTTCTTTATCAATCCCACTTTGTAATGGGAAATGTTAGCTGCTCTTCATCTTTAACCTTCTTCTACTCCACCTCAATGGGGTGCATGAAGGCTAAATCCAAAGTGCTTGAGCATCTTTTTGCTTACTAATAAACTTGCAAATAGGAAATAGTTAACTAATTTAGTAGATTCAAATTCAATTCTCATAACAAAGGATATTGCAAAATCTAGCACAAATTCTCGAAAAAGAAATAAAATGCTTTTATTCTAAGAAAAAATACTATTTTACTTGAGAAGAGTTTTCTTATAAAAATCTTCTTGGAGTCAACCACACCACACAAGCCTTTTTTAAGACCATGCATACAATTTTAAAAGTTATCGGTCGAGATTCTCTCAAGCCGATCTCTTGCAAAGTAACTTCCCTACCAAAGGTAAAACATATTCAACCTATCTTGGCAAAAACAATATGACAAGTACCAAGACGAAGAGGTAATTACTGGGCAATCATATGGTCAACAGCCTCGGTTGATGTTCCATGCTCATCCTGAAGGTACACTCTCCATCCCCTGATACAAAATCGAGGCTTATGGTCAATATAACAATGTTCTAAATAGCATGAATTGAGATTAGTAAGACCAGCAATCATTTAGTCAGAGATACAAAAGCAATGCAGGGGGCAGTAAAGTTAACATGATAAAAGCGTGTAAGTAATAATTTAAAAGTTCATTTGTAATCCCAAAATATTACCCATGTTAATTACACAGAGTTAAATACACCTCAAGAAATTGCAGGACTAGAACATCAAAGCAGGCCTATCCATCATTCACGGCATTCAATCAACATACTTAAAAAACTCTGCAATTTGACAATTGCTGAGCTCAAATCTAATCATACATGTCAAGTCAGGAGAGGGACCTAATTGGGTGAGTGGGCTTGGCTCCTTGAATATATAAAACATTAAATTTCATGTGAAACTTCTCAAAAACTATAAGTTTGTCCCAGTTCATAACACTATACTACAACCCCAGTTGAATCTCCATGTAGCAGCACTGTCTCAGCGCCTTCTAAAACTGTCATCTGATAAAAACCATGCGAAAACGAAAGAAGAAGGCAATATACCTTTCCGCTGCTCGAACTGCAAGTCTACCCGCAACACTACGAACCTTATTCGATTGCTCTGTCTCCTTACCATCACTCGACTTAGGAATCCCAACTATAAACTCATCAACTTCCTAAAAAATGCGCATAAAAGAAACATTTTTACACAGACACGAATCGCATGGACACTAAATTCTCGATAACATTTAGCAGTATTAACAAATGCAAAACAAAGCAAAAACAGTAAAAAAAATCCCGGACAAAAAATGTAGAAGCAAAATCCTGTAAACCCTGACCTGGTTTTCAGCAATATCAAGAAGCCGGAGCTCAAGCTTTTGCCCTCTCAATTCCAAAACCTGAAACTAAATGGAATGAGCCCATCTCGAAAACACACTCATATACATACAAAAACAGCAAGAATGTGAGAATACCGTCAACGGGCGAATCGAGAAGCCTTTGCTAAGTGCCAGTCCGGTTCGAGAAAATCCCATGTCTACTCCGAGGCTGAAACCTCCCCGCCACGAAGGATTACGTCTTCGGAGGACGGAATTTGGAGGAATTTGCTCCTCCCAAGTCACTGAAACCGAGGACCGTGATTGGGTTCTTCGAGGAATGGAAATTGAATTGACATTTGCAAAGTGCAGAAGGTTGCTTTGTAGTGCCATTCGTTTGGTCGTTTCTTTTTTGAAGAAAAATGGTCCTCCGTTGCGGGTTTGGGATTAGAAACTAAAATCGTGTGGCTCATGTACTCTTAATAAGTTGTCAGTCGCTAGAAACGTTTTCTAATCTTAAAAAAAAAAAACACACACACACACACACACATATATATATATATAAACACTACTTTTAATTTACATTTTTTTATTATTATTATGAGGTTTTTCAATTAAATATTTTACCCACATTTTTTTGGGATAATTACATTCACATTTACATAGTTAACAAATTATAACATTTGAATGTTACATTTATCCCTTGAGGCAATAGGAGAACTACATATTGGCCTAGGTGGCCCACTTTTATTTTTAGAGTTTTGTGCATCAAGCTTATATTTCTCACATTTGAAATATAAATGTGCATCTCGGACTTTATTTTTAAAAAGTTTCACGAACAACACATGCATCAGCTAAAAATCTGATGAGTTGAAATATTTTGATGATATTTCATAGATTAGTGATCAAAATGATTAATGGACAAAACAGTTTTAAAACTCGATTTACTCCAAATCATAGCGCAAGCTGATTAGATTAGTTCGGATGTTATCTACAGTAATCGGACACCGTCGCTTGTAATATATGTGTCATCTAGCTACTAGAGTACTATTAGCCCCACTTATTTCTCGAGAATAGATTATACGGTATCATGCATGTTCATTTAACTGAATAGTTGACCAAACCCTCCATATGAACGGGTGATAAATGCAATTTGTGCACTTAAATTATCCTTATAATGCATTTAGATTGTTAGTTTTTTTGGTGTGATTGCAGGAATTTAGGTACGGCTACGACATGAGCGTGAAAAGGATAAAAAAAATGGCGCTTAGAAGAAAAATGTGAGCATGTCCCAACGCTGAAGCAGTGAGACCCGCGCATATGCGCGAATCATGGGCGCGCATGTGCGCGCAAGACAGGCGAGACACAAAGCAAAACAGAAAATCTCGCGCATATGCGCCGGACTTGGGCGCGCATATGCGTGCAAGAAGAGAGCCAACACACAAAAGGACCCGAGCATATGCGCGCGGCGCGATGTTCAGAATTAAATAGGTCAGTCGTGGACTTTGAAGGGTTTTTATTCTGATTTTTTGACACAGCCGACAAGGTGATCTAGGCGACTAAAAAGCGAGAGCCAATGACGGAGCGCGAAGAACGGAGACTGAAGACGCTTAATCCGGACACGGAGACGCACTTTCATCTCTCTTCAACACGTTTCTAATTCGGTTATTTACTTTTACGTTTTTAATGATTACAAACATGTTGTGTTGTGATCTAGATTTGAGTATGAACTAATTTTATTTTCTAGATATTGACGTAGTCGTGGTCGAACCTATGTTATTGACGTTTTGAATTTTCATTGAATTAATTCATCGTGTTTATTTGTGATTTCCTGTCTTTAATGCTTTTGGATTACTGGCCATAATTCAACTGATCTAATAATTGAGATCTAACACTCGAAAGAGGATATTGAAATTAGGACATGGGAAATCACATCGTCAGATGTTTATAACGTGCAAAAGACGTATAACTTTGGCGAATCCATAAGAGAACCTTGTTTGCATTTATTACGTATTACATGATTTTTGAATAGATATATTAAAATCGATAATAGGTAATACAGTTTTATTTATTACTTGAAAAAGGGAATAGAAAATATTGTGAGTTCTTGGTTAATAAATATGGTGCAAATTAATAATATGTTAGACTATTTTAATTTAGCATATGAGAGACTCGACGAAATTGTAGAAAAGAAGAGAGTGAGGAATAATCACGTTATTCTATTCATTGATCAAAACCAGTAAATATATATACAACCTAATATACTTAAAAGTAAGAGTTGTACCAAATCAAAAATAACAAACTAAGTAACAAGATAATCTTAAAACTAAGAAAAGATTATATGCCTAATCTGTGAATAAATATCCTATAATTATTCCTAAATACATGGCAAGCTTCTAGATGTTCCACAGTCCCCCTCAAGCTCGGACATAAATATTCAGAAGATTGAGCTTGTTACACATGTCTAGGAAGCTTGGACGAGAAAGAGGTTTCGTAAGGATATCCGCTAACTGATTTTGAGACGATACATAGTTCATCGAAATAGACTTTGCCTCTACTTTCTCACTTATGAAATGTCGGTCGATCTCGATGTGTTTAGTCCTGTCATGATGTACTGGATCCTGGGACATGCTGATGGATGCTTGATTATCACATAGCATTCTAACTGGGCCATCAACACTGACTTGTAGGTCTCGAAGTAGCCGCTCAAGCCAAATTCCCTCGCACACTCCATGTGCAAGAGATCTCAACTCCGCTTCAGCACTACTCCTGGCGACTACCGATTGTTTCTTGCTTCTCCATGTAACTAGATTTCCCCATACATATGTGCACATCCCGGATGTAGATCTTCGAGCGGAGACTGAACCACCGTAATCAGCATCCGTGTAAACATCTATATGTCGGCTGGGAGTCTTTCTAAATAAAAGACCTGATCCTGGGGATGCTTTTAAGTATCGAAGGATGCGTATTACTGCTTGCATGTGTATCTCTGCGGGGTCATTCATAAACCTGCTAACCATGCTTACCGCGAATGTGATATCGGGTCGAGTATGTGCTAAGTAGATCAATTTTCCTACTAGTCTTTGGAATCTCCCCTTATCAGCAGCTTGCTCAGTCGTTCTTGGCCGCAAGGTTTGGGTCCATGGAAATATCCACGGGTTCGCATCTAAGCATTCCAGCTTCTTTGAGTAAGTCAATGGTGTACTTCTGTTGTGCTACTGATATTCCATTCTGTGAGCGTGCCACTTCCATTCCAAGAAAGAATTTCAATTGCCCTAAGCATTTGACTTCAAATTCAGTAGACAATAATTCCTTCAGCCTTTTTATTTCTTCCACGTCATCTCCAGTGATTATTATATCGTCTACATATACACTTAGTATCGTACATTTCCCATGAGTAGAGTGTTTTGTAAACAAGGTATGGTCGGCGTGGCTTAGATGGTAAGACTGTCGTTTGAGAACTCGAGTGAATTTACCAAACCATGCTCGAGGAGATTGCTTCAAACCATATAATGATTTCTTGAGCTTGTAGACTTTGTTTGGATTTAACCCGTTTTTGAAACCCGGTGGTATGCTCATGTATACTTCCTCCTCTAAGTCACCATTGAGGAAGGCATTCTTGATGTCGAGTTGAAACAATGGCCAGTCAAGGTTGGCAGCAAGAGATAAGAGAACTCGGATTGTGTTAAGCTTAGCCACTGGTGCGAAGGTCTCACCATAATCAATCTCGTAGGCTTGAGTGAAGCCTTTTGCCACTAACCGTGCTTTAAGCCTCTCAATTGACCCGTCTGCATTGTATTTGACGGTGAATAGCCACCTGCATCCCACAGCTTTCTCCCCCGGCGGTAAGTCTGTAATCTCCCAGGTTTTATTGCTCTCTAGTGCATGGATCTCCTCATACGTTGCAGCCTTCCATTCTGGTACTTTGAGAGCATCTTCCACAGAGTTAGGTATTTGAATCTGATCAAGATTGGAGACAAACGCCTTGTAACTTGTGGAAAGATTCCCATAGTAAACAAAATCTTGCATGCGATAGGGGCCGCAATCCCGAGATGGTTTCCTTACGGCAATAGGTAGGTCCCGGTTAGTTTGATTAAAAACAGGAGTTTCAACAGGAGTGTGAGTATTACCTTGTTCCGTTACAGATTCGGAAGCTGGAGTAGATTCATGGATGTGTTGTTGTGTGTTCTCTCGTTGGACTCCATGAGGGGACTGAAGTTGAGAAGGAGGTGGAGGTGGGATGTGCTCTGGCTGATCACTCAGGAACAAGTACTGGGATTCACTAGGAAGGGATTCACTAGGAACATGCTCCCCCTGAATGACAGTAATGGTAGAGTAGAAGGGTTGTTTCTCCTGGAAAGTAACATCCATAGTGGTGTAGTATTTCTTAGTGCTTGGAGAGTAACACTTATACCCTTTTTGTGTGGATGAGTAGCCAAAAAATATGCACCTAAGGGACTTGGGATCTAGCTTATTCTGATTGTAAATATGAACATACGCTGAGCAACCAAACACCTTAGGTGGAAGGTAGGATATCAGGCGAGTGTGTGGATAGACAGATAAGAGAACTTGAGTAGGGCTACTGTAGTTGAGGATACGAGATGGCATGTGATTTATTAGATAGGTCGCAGTAAGTACAGCTTCCCCCCAATATAATTTTTGGTACGTTTGAGGTGAACATGAGTGATCGTGCAACCTCAAGAAGATGTCGATTCTTCCTCTCAGCAATGCCGTTTTGTTGAGGAGTTTGAACACAAGAACTTGTGTGCACGATTCCATGAGACTTGAAGTAGTGCCCAAGTTCATGGTTGAAAAATTCCCCAGTATTATCAGAATGGAATATCTGAATATTAGCATGAAATTGGGTTAATATCATGGCATGGAATTGTTGAAATAATGAAGCAGCCTCAGATTTGTTTTTCATAAGATATACCCAACTAAGCCGAGTATGATCATCAACAAATAATAAGAACCATCGAGATCCAGTAATATTTGCAATCTTAGATGCTCCCCAAATGTCACAATGAATCATGGTGAATGGCTTAGATGCTTTGTATGGACGAGGTGGGTATGAGTTGCGAGTATGTTTGGACAGTTGACAAATATCACATGAAAAAGCAGTGACATCTTTATTAATAAACAATGAGGGAAACATTCTTTGCAGATACAAGAAATTAGGATGGCCTAACTGATAGTGAAGTAATAGGATATCACTATGATTACTGTCCTGAAAACTAGAAATATTATGAGAAGATGCGAGAGAGCATTGTGGAGTTGCAGTGGGGTTGTTGGTGTTGATGATGTAAAGTCCAGAACACAGTTTAGCATATCCAATCATCATCCCCGAGCCCCGAGCCTGAAATAAACAAGAATGATCATCAAAAGTTGTGAGACATTTCAAGTCCTTATTAATTCTAAGGACTGAGAGAAAATTGCACTGAAGTTTTGGAATATAAAACACGTTATCAAGCTTCAACTTTGGAGTGACAGTGACTGATCCAATTCCTTCTACCATGGAATGTGTGCCATCGGCGATCATAACGGAGATAGGGTGGTCACATGGTGAATAGGATGTGAATAAGGATTTGTTACCAGTCATGTGATCTGACGCACCAGAATCGACAATCCAGGACAATTGAGCAGCCTGGACATGAAAGGCTTGAGAAGTGTTACCTCGTTATGCAACATTGCTGGAGCCTGCTGGAGGTGATGGATAGGCTTGGTGGATGATGCTGTGGAGGAGATCAAGCTGCTCCTTACTAAATAGATTTGAGGTTGCAGTGTTAGCCTTGCTCTCGGGATCACCAGAATGGTAGGGTGGCTTTCCATTTGGTGGCTTACCATGAATTTTCCAACACGTCTCACGAGTGTGTCCGAGCTTTCGGCAATGATCGCAATACGGACGTGGCTTTCGCGGCTTGTTGTCATATGTAGCTTTTGCTGCAAATGGCTGGTTGGAGTCGGATGAGCACATCGCCGATGCCTCTACAGGGGTTGAAGTCTGCAATGGTGTCTCGCCCATCATCACTTTCCGCCGACTCTCTTCATGTCGAACAGATGAGAATGCCTCCTGAAGTGACGGTAATGGCTTGATACTGAGAATACGACCTCGGACGTCATCGAGCTCCTTATTCAGTCCGGATAACATCTTGAACACACGCTTGGTTTCAATGATTTTGTTAGAGATGGGCATCTGTAGGGCATGTCCACTTGTGTTGATCGTAGAGGTCTAGTTTCTGCCAAAGTCGAACAAGGGAGGTGTAGTATAGAGTGACTGAGGAATCGCCCTGTCGGAGATCATGGAGACTGCTCTCTATCTCGAAGAGCTCAGACGTGTTATCGATGTTGGAGTATGTTGTTTTTGCGTGGTCCCATATTTCTGCAGCAGTATCATACATCAGAAACCCTTCACCGATTTCAATGGTCATGGAGCCGATTAGCCATGTCTTGACCATGTTGTTATTTGTCTTCCATACTCTATGGCTTGGATCGTCTTCCTCTGGAGTTTGAATCATTCCAGTCAGGTAGTCGTCCTTGCCTTTACCACTCACAAACATCAAAACTGATCTGGACCATGCTAAGTAGTTTTGGCCATTCAGCAAGTGATGTGTGATGAAGCTGGTAAATGAGTCTGTCGCTGAAGGAGTAGGGATGACTGGTAAAGGTGAAGTGGCCATGATGTAAAGATGGTGTGATGGCTCTGATACCATGTAGAAAAGAAGAGACTGAGGAATAATCACGTTATTCTATTCATTGATCAAAACCAGTAAATATATATACAACCTAATCTCCTTAAAAGTAGGAGTTGTACCAAATCAAAAATAACAAACTAAGTAACAAGATAATCTTAAAACTAGGAAAAGATTATATGCCTAATCTGTGAATAAATATCCTATAATTATTCCTAAATACATGGCAAGCTTCTAGATGTTCCACAGAAATCATATCTCTAGATTTCTTTACTCACTGAATCTCGACTGAATTGATAATTAGTTCTAATCTCCTAAACTAATATGCATCAAATAAAGGAAACTGATGGAAAAACAATGAAAATTGATTCAATAAATCCCCAACATTATTTTGAATTTACAAAAACATATGATTTCATCAACTACTACAAATTATAATAAACTTGAAGAAAGAAACTAGAATGAAAATAGGAAATGGTATACATGAAGATTGAAATTTTGCAAAGATAATTTGCAACTTTTTTTGTTTTTGAGTTCTCTTGTCAATCTGTTGATTCTTTCCTTCTTGTTCAGCTTCTAGAGTATTTCTTTCCCACTCTCATGTTTCTATTATCTTACGATCATTGGCCATGATCTTCTTCACTTGGACATTGTTTGGTTTATTCAAATACTTTGAAATGATGGGCTTTTATATTTGTCGATTGACTTTCTCACTGGGCTTGGGTCAAATTAATTCAGCTTACATAATTTTAGTTCAAACAAATGTCCTTGGAGGCATTGGCTCATTGGATCAAAATGTCTGTATAAATTCTTCGATCTAATTTTTCTTTCATTTTCACTATCAGGTCACTGATCTGGATCAATCGAGATATTCTACTCCTTGTTTGGTCCACCAATTTTTATTTGGCCCTATCAATTTAATTCAAAACTTCTTTTCTTGCTAGATTATTCTACATGTTGAAGTGTCTAGTAAGACCATTGAATCTTCTATTTCCTTTGCCAGTTGTTATAAGCAACCATCTATCTTTTCAAGTTTGTGGCAATTTTCGCAACACCAGCCCTCGCACTCCTCCTTGGTCATAGTCGTGGATGCCTAATTGGCTAGTCTAGCCCGCTGCCATCTTGAACCACGATCTCTCGGTCCACTCTTGATTCTTTCTCACAGCACCGACCCCGATCTTCTTCATATTTTCATAACTAAACTCTCACGCTCAACCAATTCATGTTACCTCGAGTCATTATCGCAGCGCGTGCTGCGACTCAAATCTTATCGCTTACCATCTAATGTCACGATAGGGACGGTACATCCTCTTCTCTGTTTGTCAAATTGTATTTATTGTGTTTGTCAGTTTGGCCAAATGAAATCCACAAACATTTGCCAGGCTCCGATTTTCCATCCAATTGTCGCCCCTACTATTGATATGCCTGTGGCCCAAGCCACTCCCTAAACTAACTCTCCATATCCCATGACCACATATAGTTCTCTGGACATAGGTGATATCGATGTTATCATAAAAATACAGAGACATTTGATGGAACACCTTGAAATGATTCAAAACGAGTTCAACAAGTTTGCTCTAAATGCAGAAGTTACGGGTAGGCTACAGCAAGCCGATAAGATAATTGTCTCTTATCGAATTATAGGATGTTTACAGGCTTATATCCAACTATGGTCTATAATACAAAGGCATATCCTCCAAGGCATTGAGAAGCTACTGTTTTCTCAAATGGAGAGTTTTTGAGTACATGATCCTATACCTGGAGCATATGATTCAAATACTCCTAGCGCAATTGTTAGGTCGGGTCATCTCCAGATGAGTCGGTCAAAACAAAAATTGAGACTCTAAATCTTTATCTCGAGTCTTCAAGTCAACCCTCCACCTCGGGGATTGAAGAATGAGATATCAACCTTAGACCTCATGCAAAAAAAAGATAAATCTAAGGTTGATAGCAATTAATCTGTAGTTTTTCCATTTCATGTATATCAAGAGAACTGAGAGAAATTGAAAACAATAATAGATATTAACCCGACCACAATGCATGTTGATGTAAAAGGAAGATATCCCAGTGTATGGATGGAACCAAATTCATATCTAAATGAGGTCAAGATATGGTATGAATTCGGGCTCTTGCATCAGTTTATACTACATTACCCAGCTTACCAGAAGTTTCAGGATTACCTAATTGGATTAAGGAAATAATGTACGAGATACAAATATTCAAAAATTTATGAAAAATCTTTCATCCGAAGAAACACCCTTGTTGCTTCATGAAATGAAAATTACATATCTACCAGAAGAGCATGAAGTCCATAGGCCTATCTAACCGAGATAGACAAAGTCAAGTCTCTATTTAAGTTTATTAGAATTTCGTAAATCCATCTTTTGTGTTAAATACAGGGTCGGCCCTTTCCAAGGGCAAACTGGGCCCATGTCCAGGGCCCCATTTTGATGGGGGCCCCAAATTTTTTAAATATATATATATATATATATAATAGTATTGGGACCCAAATAATTACTTTAATTATATTATATATATAATAAGACCTAAATATGATAAAAAAATTATAACAGCAGCATTTTCAATACTCAAATCGTAAGACTCAATTTTCGATTTCGGCGGATGAAGCTATACGATCTGACCAATCTCTAACATCCATTCCAATTGTCTTCTATCATCTCAATTTTGTTTCAGTACTCATCGTTGCTCCTCGTCATCCCTTAGTAAATTTTTTATCGTCGAAGATTAGAGGTATGAATTTTCAAAACCTAATTTTGAAATTTGGGACTTTTGTTGAATTTGATTTTGAATTGCTAAATTAACTGGTGTTAAATTAAATTAGCACATGCATTTTGAATTTTAATAGTTCATTGTGAATTTTTTTGGATAATTTTATAATTATGAATGTGAAGGATAATTCTTTATAGTTCAATTATTTTTTTGTGGTTGTTCTTGGTGTAGTATCACTTGAAGAAATATTTTATCGTCCAATGCCTCTTTTTTCTTAGGACCGCCCCTGGTTAAATACTATGACATAAAAAACAACAAGTTTTGCAGAAGACCTATTTGAAAAGAAATAAATCTTGTGTAGAATAACAAGCTGTCAAGGAGTAAAACACTCGCCGAAAATTCTGTAGCTCATGTGTGAAGATGGTCAGAAGGCATATGCCTAGAATGCCCAAATTAGAAAGAGTCAGAATTCGAGAAATGTTTTTCGGCCAAGATCTGACCGAAAGCATCTTGTAGAAACATGATCAAGTGATGAAGGACCACACAAAAAACAATTTCTTCGAGGACCATAAAAAAGTAGAAGATTCCCCAACAAAGATAAAGTAGGCATACTATCCAACCACTCCATTAGTGGAGGATGGACCACCACTAAAAGACGATTCCAATAACTAGTGGAAGATGAGCCACTCAACCACCTATAAAGACAAGTCATTAACTAGTGGTTAAAGGGACTACCACTCACAGGTTGTTGTCGGCCATAACTGGCAGAATAATGCATAAGATTTGAAGTCCGAATTTCTAATCCATCAAGAATTCTATAAATATCAAGGCAGAAGGAAGATGAGAAAATCATTCAATCTCTTCATTTTATTTTAAATAAATTTTAATATTTCTCTTTCTAAGTTTATGTGTTATATTATAGCTACTATAAATAGCTAAGGAAGTTCATTCTTTCTACAGGATGTTACTTTGTATTAATAAATTTTATGTTTGGATAAAAAGACCAAGACTTATTGTTCATCTCATATATTATTTTCAAATTGAATTATTTTACTATACACCATGAGGTATAAAACGAAACGGGAATGTGTTAGGTGTTGTCGAAGGAATCTACGTCAGGAACCATTTGTTATTCATGTGTGGTTAGACTGTGGGGAGCAGTCTATAAAACCAGATGGATACAACCCGTCGGTACTCCGATCAAAGTGGTAAACTATTCAATTTATTACATGGAAGCATGATGAGTCATTTATAAAAAAAAACTCAAACATCTGAAACATGGTATATAGGTTGGAAACTTTGTGTAGCTGCATGTATTTGGGCTATATGTCTTTAAAAACATGTTTGATAGGTATAACAATGTCACGTATAATAATTATGAAAATTGAGGGTATTTTCGAAAAATTTAAATGATTAAGGAGACAGAACAAAGTTATCTTTGAGATGAAGTGTTATCAATAGTTTTCCTTAAAAGATTAGTGTATATAACTGTATTTCACACAAAAATTAATAATATATAAAATTATATTTTATTATAGATTTAATGTATATGCATGTGTAATATTTGTATTTAATTATTTTAGATATTATTTTAAAGTATTTGTGGAATAATAGCGTGGCTAGATAGAAAATTATTATTATTAAAGAAAAAATGTGTGCTAATAAATAAGTCAATAAAGGTATAGTATTGGATCTGGTCTTCACATGTACAGTCAGAATCGATCTGTCTTCTCCCAATCTCTGCTCTGATTTCCCATTCATGTACCTCAATTTTATGCCCTAGAGAGACTACCACCCGCCAGCCGCGGCGGTATGATTTTTAGTTTTTTTTTTTTTGGAGTATGGTGTTTGTTTTCTAATTCCTTTTAAATAGCATTATTATTGCTGCAAATTTCATGGATTTCTATCTTTTGAATCTTGTTGTTTTGGGTGTCTCTGCAGGGGTTTAGGTCCTTAGTTTAGAGCTGCAGCAACGGGTCAGCATTGGCCTTCCATGGTGATTTTTCTCGTTTGTTTGATGGGTTTTTGATTTGGATGTATTTTAGCTGATTCTGTTGTTCCTTGGCTGAACTTGTTGTTTTATTCACGTTCTTGTTTTAACTAAAGTTTGTGTGGTTGTGTCATGTTGAACGTCAAATAAGCTTTTTCCAGCTGGGCTTGTTATGAGTTTTCATTGGACTTTTACTGGTTTCTTGTTATGATGTCCTGGCCCAAAATTTAGTGGAAGGAGTCATGGTTGCCAATTGGTTGGTGAGGGTGGCATTTACTACATTCTGGAGGCAAAGTTTTCACCTTTTGGAAAATTATATCTCAAAACATTAAATTTTCAAGTGATGGGGATTATCCCCCGCTAGTTTTTCCCCTTGCCGGCATTCATTGCAATTATGCATATGCTGCTATTGAATTCAGCATTTTTTTCCCTCTTGTAGATGAACTTATGCAGATTGAGGTTTCTGGAATTTACTATGCTTGTTAAGTTACTGTTTTGAATTTTAAGATGAAAATGGTTGATGTTTGAGAATTGAATCCAACCTGTGACACGTGTTTGGACTTGATTTGTTTGGGAGGCCTTGGTGCTATTGTAGTTCTTATTTCAGTGCCATCTGCTCACGCGTGCAAAAATGTAGTGCTACTCGTCCTTCTGTTCAACCTTTTAGGTTTGTGTAAATCTCTAAAGAACAACTCACTTTTCACGTTGTGACAAGGTGTAAAAGAGAATAACATCCATGTTTCGGTAGCCTTGTGTTTGTAACTAGAGTTGAGATAGATTGTGATGCCTTGAAGGTAGATGTCTTATTTTTGTGAAGATGCTTCGACATCGAATTTTTGTAGTTGCTGATTAAACATGATGCCGTTACTTGTACTCCTATCATACATCCAGATTTACCATATGCTAAAAGTTATTGAATAGTTTGGCTGAATAGTGGAATTTGGTAAAATAATATGGATAAAGTTTGAAAATTCTGTAAGTTCCTGGTGAAGCATAGAAAAGCTAGTTGTCATGTGATGTACGAATTTGTGCTAAACTTTTGAGAAGGATAAGGGCATGTTTTTTGGTGCGTGATAAGGGTAACAGAAAATTTAATCCTTGACAGCCGTAACATTCTATTTATAATTTATTATGAGAACAAGTCTCGATGACAATGCTGATTCATATTAGTTTATTGAAGGTTAAAAAGTGCTCAAAGAAATAATCCTTACACATGAATTACTAACGTGTGATTTGTTCAATGCTTTTTCTGTCTTCCTTCTTGGTTGTACTGATGCATCCAATATTATGCTGTGATCTTCTTAAAAGGCTAAGTTGCTTTCAGTTGTCATTTATTTATGTTATTATGTGTCCATTTGAGAATGCCGTGACATTGATGCACTCTTATTCAAGTCTAAATGCAATTTTAATCCAGATTTTTTACGCTCAAGAATTTCAGCCTAATTGCAAAGTCAATGAGAGAAAATTGGTTTGCGAAATGATGCTTCGAGAATTTATGAGCAGGTTTGAGAATAGATCAAAGGGAAAGAAGACATTTCGGAATTGAGTTAAAGAAGCATTCTGCTTCAGAAGTGCATGATGGACGAACAGCTTTCCAAGGCTTGTAAGAAAACAAATAAGACTCATGACCTCAAACGAGCATTTTCAAGTCCTAAAGATCAGCAACAACAGTCCAGGAAACAGCAGCGGAAGGGGGAAAACCCTGTTCGAATTTTGCCGAGTCCTGAACCACGTGTTGATTTCAAATTTTCTAATGCATGGATCTGTAAAAATTCTGCATGTCGAGCCACTCTATCAATGGATGACACATTTTGCAAGAGGTGCTCTTGCTGCATTTGTCATTTATTTGATGACAACAAGGATCCAAGTCTTTGGTTGGAATGCACCTCTGAATCTGTTGTGGGAGACTCTTGTGGCTTGTCTTGCCACATTGAATGTGCCTTCCAACGTAGTAAGGTGGGGGTCGTTGATCTTGGACCTTTGATGCAGTTGGATGGAAGCTACTGCTGTGCTAATTGTGGCAAAGTTTCAGGGATACTTGGGTAAGCTGTTTTATGTTGGCTGCTCTCATTTCAGTTCCTTCTTTTGGACCATTGTTGGTAAAATCTTGTTTGCTGTATCAATTTGTGACCTGGGAGATTAGTTAAATTCTTCCATCCAAGGCCCATAAAAGAAATAGTGCTCGCCAACTCCTATTATTTCTTCTTCCCTTTCTTTTACGCTCCCTCGCCGAGCTGAGAAGCTAGTGGATAGCCCTAAGATTGTAATTAAGCTGATTTAAAAAGCAAGACATTTTTTGAGTTCAGTTTGTTTTTTAAACTAGCTTAACATTATAAGAGATGTCCTGGCTTGCTTTGTCATGCTACAAAATTTTGCTGTAAGCACTTGTTTAATCTGAAAGTTGAGCTGCTTGGTTTGTTTCATTTCCTTAATCAGTAATTGCACACAATTGCATTTTGTATTCAAAGATCAAGTATATAGATCAAGTCCTTTCTTTTCTTCGATCTCATATATGTTGAGACTTTTTAAAATGTGGTCTACTTTGTCAGATGCTGGAAGAAACAGTTAAGTGTAGCTAAGGATGCTCGCCGTGTGGATGCCCTATGTTATAGGATATTCCTAAGTTTCAGGCTCTTGGATGGGACTTCCAGATTCTGTGAACTGCATGAAATTGTTAAAGAAGCCAAAGCCAAGTTAGAAGCAGATGTGGGTCCAGTTGATGGAGTATCGGCCAAGATGGCTCGAGGAATTGTGAGTAGACTCTCTGTAGCAGCTGTTGTTCAGAATTTATGCTCTCTTGCAGTTGATAAAGCTGATGAATGGATATCTTCAAAGTCTACCTCCTCAGCACTTGATTCCATTGGTAATTCTGTGTTCCTTTTTGGTGAAATAATGAGAAAATTACATTGTCGTATGCAATTGTTTTACTATTTCCTCCCCTGGCAGAGGGTTCACTTCCCGCAGCTTGCAAGTTCCTATTCGAAGAAGTGACTTCTTCTTCTGCTGTGGTTCTATTGATTGAATTTTCTACTGCACCAAATGATGATATTAAGGGCTACAAACTCTGGTATTGCAAGACTAGAGAAGAGACATACTCCAAAGAGCCTGTTTGTGTCTTTCCAAGAGATCAGAGAAGGATTTGGATATCCAATCTGCAGCCTTGCACAGAGTACTCCTTCAGGATAGTGTCTTTTATAGAGACTGGGGACATTGGCCACTCTGAAGCAAAGTGTTTCACGAAGAGTGTTGAAATAATTCATAGAAACTCTTCTTCTGTGTCAGGAAGTCCTGAAAAGGAGAATTCTTCACACAATATGGGGAGCTCTAGTTCCAGGCAAGAGCATAGAAATGGAGTAGACATTGAATCAGACTCAGGTTTCAAGGTTCGAGACCTTGGGAAAATCTTAAGGCTTGCATGGGCTCAAGAACAAGGGTTTTTTGAGTCATTCCGCAAAATTGATATTGAGAAATGCTTTAGTGGTTGTAATACTGTTAAACTAGAAACTCCACAGGAAAAAAGGTTGCCGCCTATTCCTCGTGAACTTGACTTGAATGTTTCAGTTCCTGATCTGAATGTGGAGTTTACCCCTCCAATTGAGTCATCTAGAGATAAAGGTGATGGATGCACTTTAGGGCAACCAGTTGAGGTGGATGATTACACCTTTTCTCACGACCTACAAAGAAATGTTGTTGCAAGGTCGCATGGCAGTGATGTCCCTCATAATTGGAATCATGAAAAACATGGGGATGTACCAGCTGTTGACTCTAAGTTAACTGCCTCCAAGAAGAGGAGACTTAGCACCAACGGAGAGTTACAGGATTCTGATAGCACTCTGACAAATGGATCTCCATGCCAAGTCCAAAACGAATGCTTGGACGAGAATTTTGAATATTGCGTCAAGATCATACGTTGGCTGGAATGTGAGGGTCACATTAAACATGATTTTAGACTAAAGCTACTGACATGGTTCAGTCTTATCTCAACTAAGCAGGAGCGCAGAGTGGTAAACACTTTCATACAAACATTAATTGATGATCCTAGTAGTTTGGCTGGGCAATTGGTGGATTCATTCTCAGAAATTGTATCAAGCAAGGGGCCACAAAACGGTTTCTGTAACGAGTTTTGGCATTAGAGCTGTAGGGTTCTTGGAATACGATACGGGTATTAAACTCGAGTATTATCATTCCAGTGGTAAGTTATTGCTGTTCATCTTGCTGCTTCTTTTTACAGGCACCTGCTCCTAAAATTTCTTCTAGTGATTCATTTGTTAAGTTGACAAGCTCCCAAACTAGCAGATCTGATTTCCCCTTCATGAAGATAGCTCTTGATTTCCCTACAAGGTCATCCCATTGTTTAAGCCAATCTCACTCATTGTGGGATGCATTTTCATTCTTAAGAGATGCTCTTGATTACATTTTTAGTAATTAAATGTGACCTTGGAACTTCTTCAAGTAGGAGATGGGTGGATGCTAATAGACATTTGATGTTCCATATTTTCCATTTAACTGTTATTGCTATTGAATCAATTGAAGTTGACTTTTGCTCCTTTTGGTTGAATTTTTCATCTATGCAACATCCCATGGCCATTACTAGTTTCCTTTACATATTTCTTGAATTTTTCATCTATGCAACATCCCATGGCTAGCTATTACTAGTTTTCCTTTACATACGATGTGTGTATGATAATATTTTTTTTATGTATGAGTAATATTATCAATAAAATAAATCAGAATAATCAAAAGTCCACATAAAATTAAAAAAACTCACTATAGTAATTTTCAAAATTTTGAAAAATGGATGAAATAGAAAAGTTATATATGAGTGAAAAATTTATTAAATTATACTTTTATCAAATAGAAATGGATAAATTTTGTTATCTGAGAGGGTTATTCTTTATATTTTAACTAGACAACGACATCAAAGTTAGTTTTTTGAGCGTAGGGTTCAACTTTAATAATATAGTCTAGCTATATGTATATAAAATAATAAAAAAATATAATATTGTTTGACATGAATTTTAATTTTGTGGACAACAATGACAATAATGATAATATAAGTATTGTCTGATTTGTTAGATAAAATGCATAATATATGGATGATAAATCGACGTATAAAGATAACGAAATGAATTATGACTATCATTTATAGAATTTAACTCCAACTTTAGATGAAATATGAATATAACATATATGCAAATGGTTACCAATGTTCAATCAAAATAATGATTGTTTAGCATTTGGAGAAGAACCATTTAACAAAATTTATCATTTGTTTATAACTATGATCGGGATTCTATGTGGATTTAAAGTTTAAGGTTTTTCTCAAAATACTGATTGTTTGCAACCTCAAAATTACGACAATCAAACATACCAAACACGTTTACCGTAAGAGAATACAGTTTACTCACTCTAATTGAGTGATGTATTTGCTATAAAATATGATGAAATTATTAATATCTTGATCGCAATGAAATTATATAATAATTGTATTGAAACAAAGAAATGTTACAGTCATTCATTACAAAATATTATTGTATTGATGATCGAAATGTAGATAACTTTCCTAAAATGATAATCCAAATATTCACTATTTTTTGGAAAAGAAAAGTATTCAGTCTACAAATCCAACTAATAGCCAGTGTCACATGCACATGGTGTGTCCATCATACTTTTCGGTGTTAAATATTTTTGCGGAAAAAAATAGAGATTATAATAAATTTGGATAATGTAAAAAAAATCTTTAAAATTTTTTGTAATTATTTAGAATAATTGTTTATCTTTTAAATTTTATAAAAGTATTTATTTATCTTTATCATATTTTTGTTAAAAGTACAATTTACGGTAAAAAATAAAATCTCAAACTCACAAAATATATTAAACTACACATTTTATAAAATTTTATCTACTCAATCGTGTGTTTTCTTCACAAATTGATAGACCTATTTATAGAATTTCTTTGAAAATAATCCAAAAATAAATACATCATTTTATAAATCATCACACACTAATTTTCAATATTTACAATTCTTATTACAAGTTCTTTTATTCTCGATCGAGATTGGTTGGAAATATATGAAATTCATATATATTTATACACTGAAAAACACTTCTTTTCATTTTTTCCTTTTTTTTAATATCTAATTACATTGTCATATCCAAATTGTTTGAAGAATAAATGTCAATTTTAGTTTTGTATGTATTGATTTGTGAGATTTTTATTTTTTAGTCATGTATGCTACTTTAAATCTCATGTATGTTGTTGGAACTTTTCAAGTTCGCAATCTTGATTTTGATGTTAACAAAACTTGTTATTGTGTTTCTAACATATTTACTCAAGTGTGAAGTTGCAAACACAGGAAGCAAGCTGAAACTGAATTTTGCACAAACTGAATTTCTGGCGAGCTTCGGTATTTTGATGATATCTCTCAAATGAATTATCCAAATGACAATCCGCCAATTGGACTGATTAGAAAACTCAATTTGGAACAAATCGTATTTCATGTCAGTTGGGAAAAATCGGATGTTATCATGGTCTAACTGATCGCTCAATTACCGAACTGATCACACGAAAACAGCAATCAGTTGAGTTTGAGCAGCTGCGGTATTTTGGTCATATCTCTCAGCTCGGCTATCGAAATGAATCGATTCAGTATGCGTTGGAAAGATAAGACGATGATCTACAAATCATCTTCAGAAGTCAAAGTCTGAATCAAAGCTTAAGATGCTGATAAATGACGATGAAGTTACTGGTTCTGCACAAACTGAAATCAGCTAGGCTGATTTCAGCACACCAGCTGAAACTGAACCAACTGAACCAACTGCTGACCAGGTGACCAACCAACTGAACTGAACCAGCTGCTGACCAACTGAAACTGAACCAGACCAGCTGAAGAACAGTTGAACCAGACCAGCTGAACTGAACCAGCTGAAACTGAACCAGACCAGCTGAAGACCAGTTGAACCAGTCCAACTGAACCAGTTGAACTGAACCAGACTAACTGAACCAGTTGAACTGATTGACCAGTTGAGTTGACCAGAGTTGACCAGTCGAGAAAATGTCCAGCAAGACGAATTTGACCGTTGCAATTCCAGAAACAGTACAGAAACTTTCCAACGGTCATATTCCTGTGTCTAACGTATATATCAGTGTTGGAGCCTATAAATACAACATATTGAAGATCAAACAACAGCTTTTGAAGTGGATTCAAAGCATGGGCAGTTAGCATGAAGATATCAGCTAGTTGAGAGCACAAGCCCTTGTGTGAGGATACATTTGAGATATACACTGTAAATGATAAATTCCTTATACAAAATCACTCACACATATACAAGAGAGTTGAACTTCAAAGATTAGTTGAGTGAGTCTTGCACAAAGACAATAAACTTGTGTATGTAGTCTTTGCATATGAGACATTAAACAATATGCTGATTTTGAGGTGCTGCCTACAATCTTGAATGCTAGGAGTTCTAGTTGGGTGCTGCCCTTCCGGAATGGATTTGTACAAGTAGTTGTATAAATCAAAGTCTTCTAGTGGATCCTTCCCAAGGGGAAGAAGGGGTGACGTAGGAGTGTTTGAAATCTCCGAACATCCATAAACAAATTCGTATCTATTTTTTTATTGCATTTTCTTATCATTTTCACTGTTTTTAAAGATGCATTGTTGAAGCATTTTATGTGTTCTTCAAATATCAAAATATTGTATACCAAGTATTTGATAAAATGCTTCAACTGAATATTTTTACTCATTCAACTTGCATATATTTTAAATGGTTTACAAAATATTTAATCGGTTTTTACGAAGGATTATTTCGAGTATCTTCCGCTTGGTTTTTAACCAAACTCGATTCAATTCATCGGTGTTCAATATTTCAAGAACCGAGCTATTGTAGCTCAACGATTACCCCCTAATCGATCCCAACATATGTTATATTAAATCAATTATAATCCTGTAAATAAGTTTTTTTAAATCACTTTTAGTCCTTATTGTCAAAATTATATAATTATATGATTAATATCATTGCTAAAATTATAATTACATTTTCAAACAAACATACGTATCTCGAGAAATATTTTAAACCACATACATAAAAAAATTTAACACTAATATTGATAATTTAATTATATTATTATAGAAAGAATCATTAAAATTGAAAAAACATAGTTACAAGATCTAACGAAACATATAAAATCAAAAATATTGCATGTCAATAGTGGTTAAAATTGATATTTTACATTGTTTGAATAATCAGATTGATTCTTGAGGTTTTGGTTAACATTACAAAGTTTCAAGCTCATGTAATTTGATTAGATCTTTAGAGGGTGTGGATGTAATTTGATTCATTTTTTAGTTTTGTGAATAAAATTGGCTGAATAATCCAATATATTGGACTGTTAAAAGTAAAAATTTACGGTAAAAAGTAAAAACCTCAAACTTACAAAATATATCAAACTACACATTTTATAAAATTTTCTCTCTACTCGATTATGATTTTCTTCACAAATTGAGAGACTTATTTATATAATTTTTTTGGAGATAATCCAAAAATAAATACATCATAACATACATAATCACACACTAATTTTCAATATTTACAACTGTTATTTTCAACATTCAAATATTTCAACTCCTATTTTTGAACACTCTCCCTTGTGATGATGATCATGATACAATGATTGTCTTCATTACGTGTTTTATACTACTTTGTTAAAAATCTTACTAGGAAAACCCATTGGGATAAATCATAGTAAGGGAAAAAGAGTGTAGTCACGTAAATTCTCCTTCATGTTAACACGAACAATTCTTCAAAAATTTCGTAGATTGCGCATCCTAATATTATATCTATGCTTTATGAATATTATCATAGGAAGCACCTTTGTGAAAAGATATGATGAATTTTCACTTGATTAAATGTAACGAATATCAATATCTTTATTCTTCTCAAGCTCTTGGGTGAATGCGAAGAACTTGGGGGGATATGTTTAGTTCTGTCACTTTTTATATATCCCTCTTTCATTTGAGAAACATATGCAACATTATCTTCTAATATCGCATGCTTCTTGTCGAATGATAATCCGCATGAGAATTGGATATGTTCGTTCATTGATTTTAGCCATACACATTCACGACTTGCTTCATGTAGTGCAATAATCTCGGCGTGATTTGATGAAGTTATTACGAGTGTTTGTTTTTGTGAACGCCAAGAAATTGCAGTGCCTCCACGAGTAAATACATATCCGGTTTGTGAACGTGCCTTGTGTGGATCGGATAAATACCCAGCATCAGCATAACCAATTATGCTTTGATTGATATATTTTGTTTACAAAAGTCTCAAGTATGTCGTTCCTAGTAGATAACATAATATATGTTTAATTTTGTTCCAGTGTCTTTTTTTTGGTATTAGCTAAATCTTGTCAATAAATCTACAGCAAAAAATATATTAGGTCTTGTAAAATTTGCAAGATACATAAGGAAACCAATAGCACTTAGATATGGTACTTATGGACCGAGAATAACTTCATCATCTTCGCATGGACGGAATGGATCATTTTCTATGTTTAATGATCTAACAACCATTGGAGTAGTGAAAGGATTTGATTTAATCATATTAAAACGTTTAAGGACCTTTTCTGTATAATTTGATTGGTGAACAAATATTTCACATTCTTTTTGTCCAATTTGCAAACTCAGACAATACTTTGTTTTTCCAAAGTTCTTTATTTCAAATTCTTTCTTCAGGTACGATACAACTTCTTGAATTTTCTTATTTGTTCTAATGATATTTAAATCATCAAGATATACAACAATAATTACGCATCCGGATGTTGTTTTCTTAATGAAAACGTAAGGGCATATTGAATTATTTATATATACTTTTTCATTAAGTGTTCACTTAGTCGATTATACTACATTCAACCAGATTGTTTTATCCTATATAATGATCTTTGCAATTTCAAAGAATAACATTCTTTGAGTTTTGAACTTTGTGTTTCAGACATCTTAAATCTTTGAGGGATTTATATATATATATATATATATATATATATATATATATATATATATATATCGAGTGATCGATGTAAGTTAGTTGTGACAACATCCATAAGACGCATTTCTAGATTTTCAGATACCGTCAAATTAATCAAATACAGAAACGTAATTGCATCCATAATAGGAGAATACGTTTCTTCATAATCAATTCCAGGTCTTTGAGAAAAATCTTGTGCAACAAGTCGAGCTTTATATCTTACTATTTCACGATTCTCATCAGTCTGTGGTTCTAACAGAAAATTTTCATCATCATATATTTCTACCGGAATATCATTATCTATTTTGTGATCATCGTGTTTGTCTATGCTTTTTCGTTTTTGATGATTTTTATCATTGGAAGCGATTGGTCTTCCACGTTTCAATCGTTTTACGACATCATAAGTGTCTTCAATTTGTTTCTTTGGAATTTCAATTCGAGCAGGGGCATTTACAACATGTATATATGATTTAGTTACCCATTTTGTGTCTTCAAATGCATCCGGTATTTGATTTGATATTATTTGCAAATGCACAATTTGTTGTACATCTTTTTCACATTGTTTAGTTCTTGGATCCAGATGTAACAATGATGATGTATATCATGTAATTTCTTTTTCGATATGTTTCTTTTCTCCCCCCTAACATTGGGAAGATTTTCTCATTAAAATGATAATCAGGAAAACGTGTTGTAAACACGTCGCCTGTTTGAGGCTCAAGATATCAAATGATTGATGGGCTATCATAACAAATATAAATTCCGATCTTTCTTTGATGTCTCATTTTTGTTCGTTGAGGCAGTGCAATAGACACATATATCATACATCCAAAAATTCTCAAATGAGAAATGTCTGGTTCTTTATCAAAGGCAAGCTGCAATGGAGAATATTTATGATATGCACTTGGTCTGATGCGAATTAATGCAGCAACATGTAAAATTGCATGTCTTCATATAGAAACATAGAGTTTTGTTTTCATAATCATTATTCTAGCAATCAGTTGTAAACGTTTAATCAATGATTCAGTTAATTTATTTTGTGTATGTACATGAGCAACATGATGTTCAACAATGATTCCTATTTACATACAATAATCATTGAAAGTCTGTGAAATAAATTCACAGCATTATAAAGTCTTATTTTCTTGATTGTATGATCGGGAAATTGATTCAACAATTTTATTTGAGCAAGTAATCTTGAAAATGCCACATTCTGAATTGATAATAAACATACATGTGACCATATGCTGGATGCATCAATCAATACCATAAAATATCTAAATGATCCACATGGTGGATGAATTGTCCACAAATATCACCTTGAATACGTTCAAGAAATATAGGTGATTCAGTTTGAATTTTAGCTGGTGATGGTCTTATAATAAAGTTCCAAAGAGAACATGCTTTGCATTGAAATTTATTATTTTGAAAGATTTTCTGGTCTTTCAGCGGATGATCATGTGTATTTTCTATAATTCTTCGCATCATTGTTGAACCAGGATGTCCTAATCGATCATCCCAATTGATTAATATTGAAAAATTATCAACTACCATGTTTGACTCAATTGGGCTTATATGTGTATAATGCAATCCAGTAGAGAACATCGGTAGTTTTTCAACTACATATTTTTTTCCTGATTTATATGTGGTAAGACACACATATTTCTCATTTCCTTTATTTATTGTCTGATTATCATACTCATGGGAATATATGTAATTAAAACTCAACAATTTTTTTCGAATGTGGTGAATACACAGCATCATTTATCAGAAATTTTGTACTATTAGGTAACAAAAATCTGCTTTACAACAATCTTTAATCAATTCTACAGGACCTGATATTGTATTCACCATTGTTTTTGTTGGTTTTAGTTCCAAGAAATATATTTTATCTCGGAAAATAGTGTGCGTTGTACCACTATCAGGTATACAAACTTCCATGAAATTAGTTCCTTGTTTAGCTTTGTTCATAGTAGTGTTCATATTTGAATTTCAAAAAAATATGAAATGAAAAATATTACTTGTAATACATATGTAATTTATTGAAAAATATAAGGCGTATCATAATTATACAATAAAATATTAGCATATGAGCATATGAAAAATAAAATATTTTACATTTCAATTTCACAAATATATTGATCATTTTCAGAGAAATCATTCAGAAAATCAGCAGCATCAAAATGAGTTAATAACTCAAACGGCCACTGTGCTCAGTGAAGTTAGTCTCTTTTTCTTTTCCCTTTATTGAATCTTTATAGAGTTTACAAAGGTGCTCGGGGGCTTGAAAAAAATGAGACCAATGTCCTGGATTGCCATAACTAAAACAAGAAGTTTCAAATCGTTTTGAGTGATTTTCATTTACACTCATGTTCTCATGATGCCTTTTCAGTGGGTGGTTCGTGACGCCCTTTTGAGATGGGTTATAGAAGTAACTATCTTGATTGTTTTCAAAACCACGGTCGCAACCACGACCACTTCCACGTCCACGACCACGACTTCGATTTCGACCTCGACCAAAACCTTGTCTTTGACTTTGATTTTGGTTTCTAGGTTTAAATTCATTTTTACTTACAACATTTACTTTTGGAAATTTTGTTGATCCAGTGGGTCAGGGCTGATGATTCTCATTAGCAGCTCGTTGTTCTTTTCCGCCACAAGAAGACATGCGACAAGTTCAGAATATCTCGCAAATCCACGCGCTCTATGTTGTTGTTGTAGAGTTATATTTGATGCGTGAAAAGTGGAAAATGTTTTTTCAAATATTTCTGATTCCGTAACCTCATGTACACAAAATTTAAATTGTGGGATTATTCGATACATCGCTGAATTGTAATCACTAACTTTTTAAAAATCTTGGAATCTTAACGTATTTCATTCATTAGGGGCTGTCGGAAGTATAACTTTCCCTATATGTTCAAATATTTCCTTTAATCCTTTCCATAAACCCATGAGATCTTTTTCAATGAGATATTCACATTTTAATCATTCATCAAGATGTCGACGCAAAATATTATAACTTTTGTTTTTTCTTGTGATGATGAGATACTATTTTCTTTAATGGTGTCACATAAACTCAATGACTCAAGATGCATTTCTATATTGAGAGTCTATTGCATATAATTTTTTACCGTAATGTCGAGCGTAACAAATTCGAGCTTTGCCAAATTTGATATGATGGTACTAAAAAAATAACAATGCATTTTATTAGCTAAGTTCTAAATCTATTAATATGACAATAAAAAGTAAAAGATAAATTATAAGTACATGCATTCTTAAAAATAAAGAAAAAACGCGAGGCGGATATTCTCTGATAAATACAAGACTAATGAGTATATTAACCAAAATAATTATACAAAATAACCTTGAAAGAACCATCTTCTTCTTCTTCTTCGAAAATTTTGATAAAGAAAATTTTTAGGGAGGGAGAGTAAGTTTGGAGTGATTGAATGTGTTTGTAAAATCATATTTATAGGGTATAAACTAGTCGTCTATGACCGTTATAAAATCTTAAAAAATTAAATGTATGTATATGTAAATTTTATGGTAATATTATGACCGTTACAAGCTTCTCCTCCTATACATGAGGTTACTATATAATAATATTTTATATATTTGAATAAAAGAATCAAGGCTTTTGTCCATCTCATGTATTAGTTTCAAATTGAACTACTTTACTATACACCATGAGGTAGGAAATAAAACAGGGTTGTGCTAAGTGCTGTTAAAGGAATCTGCGTCAAAAACCATCGGTTGCGATTGTGTGGTTGGACTGTGAGGAGCAGTCAGTAAAATTCGGTGGATTTAACCCGACGGTGTTCTGGTCAAAAAGGTAAAATGTTCAATTTATTATACGGAAGCATGATGAGCCATTTATTTAAAAAAAATTCGATCATTTGAGCATGATATATAGGCTGAAAACCTTACGTAGCTGTATGTATTGGGGCTATATGCCTTCAAGAACAGACTCGTTAGGTATAACAATGTCACGTACCAAAAACATAAGAATTAAAGATTGTTTTGAAAATTTTAGAAAAATGGGGAGTTAGAACAAAGATTTTGAGGGATTAGGGAGTAAGGAGAAAGTTGAGTTTGGAAAAAAAGAGAGATTATAAATTTTCCCTATATTTAATCTATATTATAAATATAAATTCGTTATACCTTGTGTTAGAATGTACTCACTCTTGTTTTTTTCAAGGGGGGCGAAAACAACGTTTAAAAAGCTTGTCATAAGGTGTTTCCCGCCAGAAGCAGAAAATCGCTATTAGCGGAGAACTGCGAAACCTAGAGAGAGAAAGATGGATGTGAAAGAAGCGGGAGCTTCCCTTGACTCTTTGATCTCCCAATTCAATTCTCGAATCGCGGAGCTCCAGCAGTTTGTGATTGCTCGAAACAGTTGAGAATTCAAGTTATTGATAAATTTATGCGATGATTCCTCTTGTTCATTTGTTTTTTCCCTCTGAAATTGGATAGTGTACCCGGCCAGCAGCATCAGCGATTTGTCGGGCATAGATGCAGCATTGAAAGGTATGGAGCTTCAGGTTCAAAATATTAAGGATCGGTTGAGCGACGAGGCTCAAGCCATTCCCAAAGCTAAGGTATTTTTTACTTCGCTTGTTGATACGCGCGATTCTGGTGGGTAATGTTTGAATATTGCCTAAGATGGAAAATGTTTTTGCATATTGAATTTAATTCTTCTTACATGTTATAGTATCGAATATTGTGACAATTGGATTTGAATTTCAAAGAAATTTTTGAATTGAAGCTGCTACTGACGATTTGGCAGGTATAATGATAAAAAAAAAAAGTTAGGGGTTTGTATATTGTCACTTACAAGTGGTATGGTACTGATGGATTTATACTTCAAATGAAAATCTTAACGGTGAGTTAAGACACTCAGATTGAAAAGTTTATACATGAAATTTCATATGTTTGACATGGAGGCAGCGGTGTATTTTTAAAATTAATAATTGACATTTGAATTAGATTTAAGCGTCTATAATCCTGTCTGATAAATTTATCTTTCGAAATGATTAGATGAAAGGCAATCTACAAAAAAATTTCAAGCATGCATGGTGAAAGTTAAAAGTTCAGACTAAACTCTAAGAGGAATGACAAGCTAATCTATGAACTGAATTGAGTGATTTATTCATTGTAAGTGCAGAAATTAATAGAGGCAGCCTTGCGACAGCAAAAGAAATTGGAGACAGTTTCTGCTTGTGTTCCTTCATATATACCCGAAAGAATTACTAGTATCAATACAGAGACGAGCAAATGGTATTGTACAATTTGTTGAAGCAACAAAATTGTCTTCTCGACTGATTGATAGGTGATCTTTTGTTTCCTTCCTTGGTGTCATCAGTTATAGGAAGCAACCAGGGATCAGCCAAGTAGATAATGGAATCGAGTCTTTAAAACTTGAGGAGCCGGCACCATCCAAAGTGAGGAACCTCTGGCATATTTTTTTTTCTAATCCAATTGTTTTATTTACTCATTCAATTTTATCTCGGTGAAATTTTTTCATTATTTAATTTGTGTCTAGCACAATTGCTTAAGTCAACTGCAGAAAACTCAATGTGAGTCAGTAAATTTTGAGAATCTTGTCAAATTCTCATCACGAGAATAAGATGATTTAATGGTGAAATTATGATATTAAGAGGATGAGTTTAAATGTGACATAATTTTGATGGTGACAACGACTAGCATCCTCTCCTTGTAATTTAATATGTAAGTATAAGAATAATCTGGAAGTTAGAGACCTTGAACATCCTCAGTATTTGATCTTTGAACATGGAACCGATGGAAAAACTGTGTCATGAGACCTTCTACGTCCCTATTATTAGCAAACTTAAATTCGGTGCATGTAATGGAGCAATACTCATCTAATGCATGTTTTGATGATGTGGATGTTACAAACTTTCCTCCTTGCTATGAGCGAGACATGGAGACTCTTCACCTACCTAGCATTATAAGAGATTTACTATCATTAACTTGAAGGATTATTGTAGCAGTTGTGCCATAATCAAGTAAGGAGAGGTGATAGGTGTAAGCCTTTTTTTTCTTTTGAACTGAAATGTTTGAACAAGAATGTAGCAGAAGTTTTAAAGTTTTTATTCTCCGGTACTCCACAACAGTGTGGCCTTAATTCCCGTTAATTTATAGTGAAATAACTGTATCATAATATATCCAAAGAAGCCTTGTCATGGTGTATTCACGGTGACAACACAATACAACCTTTAATGATGAGACTCTTCACATTACTTGAATTCCTTACCTATAAATAGGACCCTAACTCTAACACTAAGTTATCATACAATCTTCTCAAATTGCATAGTAGAGCATGTCTAATTCTCGCACCTGTATATGTCAAAGGGTCTAGGAGACGGGGAGTCTAAAAGAAGATACTAACTAGTTTAGGAAGGGAGAGTTTGGTTTCAAACCGTATCAACAACTTAAGTTTAGAGAATACTTGTGTTATAAATAGTTTCTAAATTTCTATACCTTATTGAAAAATGTTTCTTGAGAAATTTTTTTTTATGAAAATTACTTTTTTTTATATATGTACAAATATGTTCAGATACGTATATATTCAAATGATTTTCTATGTATTAAGTATCACGTGATCTCTTATTATGATGTATAAAAAAAAAATCAAACCGGGAAAATAAGTAGAAAAGTTGTTGATTGCGAATACAACTCTAACCGATTGGGAAACCGATAACAACTCTAACCGATTGGGAAACCGATAGGTAGGAACATAGTTTTGACCACAAAATTCACTCTATTTTTCCCTATCTAGTGGATAAATATTCAGGATCCTTATTGTAGGTACAGATAACCATTTCTATTGTGGCCTACTAAACGGGATAAACAACTAAGTCTTATATCAACATGCATCAAAGGGAAACTATTGTTTTTATTGTGCCAACGAGACATTAGTACCTGTCCTGTCAATGTTTCGACATTTTAAAACGTTAAGATGATACCTAGTAGCATAGTCTTGGTCATATGATGTATATAACTATAAAGATGACTAATTGAGAAAATCTTTACGGACGTGAAATGATACTTTTTAAGCTGTCGATTTTAAAGTAGTATGTCTGTAACTTAATTCTACCAATTGAAGGCTTATAACTAATTACAAAGTGATTTTATTGCTTCTCTTCTTGTCTTCTCGGTCTGTGTTTCATTTGTTTTGCTCAAGAAAGGTTGTTTGAATTTTGGATTCATCAATATGCCAATATGCTCAAGTTGAAGTTAAATGTGTTCAAGATGTCGATCGTCATTGAAACTTCTTTTTGATGATTTCTGTTATTTAATTTTTTGTATAGTTTGTTACCATCTTCTGTAATGATGTTTCTACAATGTAAAATGCTTCCTCTATATTAATGATGATGAATTTCTGATTATATTGATGAGATGATACGAGGAATTTTATCTTTGAATTCAAGTTTGGATATTTGGCAGATAATTGTGTTGTACTGCTAGGCTCGTAGCGCTCTTCAGTTGATCAGCTAGCTAAAGACTTTTGAAGCTGTTATCCGAATTGTACTGAACATAGATTTAGCAACAGTGATTAGCTCATTCTTTTATCTTTAGTAAGGAGGAGAAAAGCTGATCAATCAAGTCTAATAGTCTCTTCCTTTATATCGAAGATGCCACTTTAACTGAGTCAATTTCTTCAGCATATATTGTGTTGTTTCTCCAATGGTGCCACTCTTTAAAGTTGTTAAAACTGCCCGGTTGGATATTTCTGAAGGGTTCATCCCTTCAGCTAGCAAAACTTGTCTCTTTCCCCCTGGAACGAGATGGACGCTGAAACTATGATTGAATAACCAAATCGACAATTTCAAACATTTTTATGATTCTGATTTTTTATTCCAGGAGAAAAAGGGTCGGGCCTCGCCTCCAGTGTGGTATATTACTGGTGACGAACTAAATTCCTTGCCATCGTAAGCGACTTACATTTTGGGACCCCTGTTGTTCCAGTGCATCTGAAATATACAAACTACTAAACCGCGTTAAGATTATTTTCAAATTTCATTATATATCGAGTGTCCCTTTTCCCAATGGCTCAGCCGTAACTAATCTGCAGGTACATGAAACAAAGGCTCACTTTGGATAAGGTCAATGCCGCAATTGGTGATATGGTAACATACGCTGAAGCAAATGCCCAGCTTATCACAGCGCCAAGAAAAAAGGTTATTTTAACAATTCTTTTTTATTTCTCTTCCTCATGTACTTGAAACAATTCTTCAATGCTGACTGGGTTCCAATTTCTTTTGTGTTGTGAAGCTGACAGAGAATAACTTGGACCGAGCTCTGGTAAGTAGTGATTCTCGTTGTGAGGCTAGCCTTCACGTGGGTTGGTGGGTGGTTCGTGGTTGGCAGTATTCCTTTTAAGGATGCAATCCTTGAGGAAAGAGATCGATTAGAAATGCGAGACTTTCTAGTGCTGGGGACCTATTATTTTTATTATATGTCGCCCTATTTGATTTAGAATTGAGTGCAAGAGATTCAAATTTTATCATCGATGATATAAAACTGATATAATTTACAGATGACTCACATGTTTTCGTTTCTCATGCGTCTGCTTCAAATTTTTTGGGTTATCAGGGGTACTTGGTGTACGAATAGTGATTTCTCTTTAACATGCTCAGGAATTACGTGACATTGCAATGATGGATGCAGTGAAGGGAAAACACTTCTTCCTGGAATCTGATGTCAAAGGGCCTGCAATGAAGCTTGACAATACCGGAAAAGCAATATTGACGGTTAGTGATTCTTATTCACTAATGAAAACACATGATTTTTAATAAATATTCGTAAGTTTATTAGGATTCTTCTGATTATTTTAAGGTTCTAGTATGATCCTTGTCCTTCCAAATGTATCTCAGCTTAGGTGAAGGTTTTGTTCCTAAGATATTTGCTCCACTATTTTGCTAATGATTAGCCAATTTTATTGCATTCATGTTTAATTGGCTCTTCCGCTTCAATGCATTTTGCTGATTGATTTCATGATCAGACACGAATCAATCTATCCATTTTCCCTTTCTTTTGGCCTTGTAGGTCCTTCGCCACCTCGGTCGGATAAGTGAGACTCGAGTTGGACATCACCGCGTGATCATCCTACTGAGACCACAATGAACCATTTTTATGTGATTGTTTTTTTGCTGTAAAATCAGTAATAGATGGACATTCATGGAAGTTCCCCTCCATGTTTTCAGACCGTAGGGTTTGTGTTATTATGTGAGGCAGACGATTCCAAATGTGAGACCGGAGGAAGAAATTGAGAGCTAAGATTCAAATATCTAATACAGTAGACAGATTTTCTTTTTATTACCTTTTTTTGAATTTTTATGCGTTGGTATACTACCGCTAATAAAGACTTTCAATACATGTAACATGAGCTTGGCTAAGGATAATGCGCTAAATAGGCATGTAAAAATCAATACATTGATGTGAATATTTCTACAGATGGAGAAAGTATCATTTTCAACGACAAAGTAATATCTATTTCATTTCGAAAGCCAATAAATGATAAGAAAGAGTGTACAGGCAGCGATAACAGCAGATAGGATGAGTGTGTCTCTTGATTTCTTTCTTCTGATTGAACCTGAGAGGAAAGCATGATCACGATATCAAATACTGGTTTTTGAAGGAAAGTTCAAACAATTGGTGTGATAGAAAATCAAGAATATGAATTTTCATATGAAGAATCAAACAGCAATGGTGGCTTCAAAAATTACCAATTAGACCACGAATCACTGGATATTTGTCGCTTAGTAGTTTCACTTTTCCTTGAACATCACTAAACAAGGTCCGTTGGGAACCCAAAACAGTCCTAGTCGCTTGAGCTTGACTTATAACATCATCAATCTGTAATAGATTGGTCAAAAATGCTTTTAAAAAACAAAAATATGCATGACCGTAATAAGTTTAAACTGCTTAAAGTCATTACAACGACGACAAAGACAGCATGCAACAAGAATTGGTGAAAATGTAACAAATTTTTATCTTACTGTCCCAAAATCAACTCGAGATGTATCCTCATGAATATAGACGATAAATACTCCTTTATGCACATGAAATTTAGTTTAGTCTAGACAATAATAGTGTTGACTAGGGTGTAAAATGAGCTGAGGTTGATAGAAAAAAGAAAATGTACTCAAGCTTGAGTTCAACATAAAGAATCTCGAGCTTGAGCTCTCAGCTAACTCACGAGCTCAGCTTAGGCTCCAATTTTTTTTAACACATTCATGATCTCATCTTTACACCAACTTACACTCAAAATGTTTTTTATTAACATGTTTACGATCTCATCTTACAGCTGTAAAGGGGACTAATATTGTAATATCTTTAGAAAATCACAATCTTGTCTTTCCATGCTCAAAACAATTGAGTTGGTAAATCAACAAGCTCACGAGCCAATTCAGGCTCAAATTTGTCCCCTTTAGCTCTAATGGAGACTACAATTATGGTATCTCTCAAGCTAAGAAAACTCTAATATTGTCTTTCCTTCTAAAAAATGTACACCTGGTAAATGCATAACACTATTTTAACCAGGTTAAACAACAGCAGGGTGCTTGAAACAAACACCCAGAATGTAATAACTGAAAACTTACATAACATTAATTATGGTTCTGATTTGCCAAGGTGGTGTTATAGAAGTTAACAAGTGTAGTGACAAAATGTGTAAAAGTATTTAACCAGTGAGGAAGAGGGAGTTGAACCAAGAAATGACAAGCATCTGAATACGAACAGAATCCATGCTTGGAGGGCCGCACATAGGCTGAACAAACACATCCGCGCACGGATATTTTTTGTTTAATATTTACACCATGTTTTTAGATTTTTCATTTTAACTTAAAAAGCCACGTTCTTCTAAAAGGCGTGCCTCAAGCCTTCCCATGGGACACACTGCTTTAGTTGTTACATCTAGGCACTGCAGACGCTTGGCTTTTACAACAATGAGTTCTACATGTACAAGCAGATTTATTTCTGAAAAGAAATGTTACCTAAGTGAGTTTTGAATTATGGTTAAATTATTGACTTTGGGACAATTTTGTATGTTATTGGATATTAGAAATGTTACCTAAGCGAGTTTTGAGTAATTGCTAAATGATTGACTTTGGGACTGTTTTCTATGTGATTGGAAATGAGAAATCGAAATTTGTGCTTATATAATACAATGGTTAAAATTATTGGAGATTGCATGTTGCATCTGGGTTAGTATTAGAAATCGTTGAGGATTCAGTTTGTTGAATGCAGGGCTACATTGAGGTAGTTCTTTACTTGTAAATATTTGTCCTGTAAGGACTGAGTTGATAAGTAGCATGGTGATACTAAGGTAAATACGGATCAGGGAAAGGGGAGATACCAAGGATATCCTAAGGGTTATATTCTTATATTATTTGGTTGCTATTGTAACATTTCTTGACTGGTTATTTGGGAACATCAATGGCATTCTGGTGGCCCATGGTATTATCTATATGTGGTTTATAGGAGTTCAGATTGATTTATGGATGGTCTATTTATGAACTCTGACTGGTAAAAATGAATTCAGAGTGGATGATATCTTGTATTATGGTAATGATTTCAAAACAGAAAAGTCAGGGTTCTGAATCGCATGTGTTGTTCCTCATCTAATAAATCCAGGAGGTTTGGTGCTTATAATTGTCTATAACGTTCCTCACATCCAACATTCAACCATCACGAACAAGTTCACCATAGGAAATTTTTTTATATGATAATAAGCAGCTTTAGAATCTTACATGAGATACGCTACCATGTATGGCCGCTCTTTCCCGTAGTAACTGCGTTCTTGGAGATCCACCCCCAGAAGCCTGCATTAAATATAGCTTACAGCTACCAAAGGCATTTGGAAACAATTTTGTCACAACCAGAAGTCAAAAAGATTTAAATTTCTCACCTTGTACTCACTAATGTCATCTCTCACAGAACTGAGAAGCTCTGCATGCTCCTTCATTGAGATAATATTTCCCTTAATACGCTTAAATTCCTACAGAGTATCTGAAGTCAATTTCACCAACATAAAAACTAATATGAGGGTCCAGCAGACTTATTTCAGAGACCCATGCACCATGTATATATAAAAAAAGCTTCAGAGTCGTTGAATCTAATTTTTTTCCAAAACTAAGACCCAGCAATTTCAAATCAACTGCAATCTATATCATAATATTATCATAAAAATTAATACTCAGAGATATTTTCCCGCCCACAGCTTAGGAAAAAAAGATTAAAAAGGGAAATGGATATTAAGTTCATTGTCGGATATAGTCAATATAAAATGAGTCAAATTGCAGGTGTCACTGCAGTGATGAGAGCCAGTGGACCATGCATCCTTTCACATGATTTTATATATAAAATTAGTGAACAGTCACTTAGGATGACATGAGCCATCTCAATTCTGAAAGCAGCTGTTCTGAATTTAACTGTAGTTTTCAGTAGAAAAGGCAACAGAATAGCAAAATCAAACATCGTTTTATTCCTATTGTTGATTAGAATACAGATCAAAGGTAATAAATATCATTTGCAAATCAAAAGATCACAGTTAAAAAAACCCCAGGTGAAAAGTACAGTAAACAACCTGGGTGAACTCATGAAATATGTCCCTATGTCTAGCAAGTTTTTGAGTAACTGATGTTGTCGGAGCAGCAGATGCAGCACATCTACTCATCGAATCATTTATATCCAGAAGCTTCTCAAGTAATGATTGGATCTCCATCTCCATAGACTTCCACGACCTGCTGGACCCGACAGTAGGTGAACTAGTATCCATGTAACCTGGCAACCCATGAAAGCATCAGAAACACAAGCACCATGCTAAATCATAAGTCAAGACAATTTGGTCACATATGCACAAAAATAACCGAGTACAGAAATCCTCATACTTTAAAAACAATGGCATGAACCATGGCAAAAATGCCTTGTTATGTCAGAGCATTATCCTGATATATCCAGCCGTATAAAAAATGGCAAAATGCCTTCCCAATTTCTTAACCATCAAATCAACTCACACCAGATGTCTCTTTGCCCTAAATTCCAACCTCCACGGTCCAAATTCCGTCAATGCAGCCCCAATTAACTCCAAAACACATAAATCAAATTCCATGTAGCAATGTGCATTATGCAACAACCACGAAAAAAAATATCACTCAAAATCACAAGTCCATATACAGACCATCCTACACAACATCTTCTGAAAATCACAGCAAGATCAGAACTTACACTAAGAAAAAAAAACATAGTCTGGCAGCAAATTGAGAGGCCAAAGGAATGAACAACGAGAAAAATTCACCTCCTTGGGTGAAGCGAGCACCAAGCTTCGCGTAAGAGGAGAGCTTCACATCGAGATCACCTTCGATCTTCCTGGCCTCCTTCCTCAGCTCCTCCCAGCCCGACTCTTGCAGATCATCCATAGCGATCTATGCGTGTGTTTCGCTCTATACATTCAATAGTAATGAATTTAATTTGTGATTTAAATATTGTTTATTAATTTTACTTAATTTAATTAAGTACAGCGCTATTTAATTTAATTTAATTAAGTAGATACAGTTGACAGCGATCGAAATTGATTCATATTTGTACTAAAAAGTAATATAATTTTAATATATAGAAGTAATGTTTTTCAATAATTCAGGTTGATTTGGAGATCTGTCCGACCGTCTATATTTATGAGACCATATTTGCGATGAAAAACGATTATTTTGATATAAAAAATAGTGTTTTTTTTATAATTTAGATTCAAGATTTATGTCACAAAATCGATGAATTTTTTTAATTATATTTACCAAAATTATCAAAATTCTTTATAATTTCAAGTTAATTTCGTGCAATTCTTTTTTTTTTTCTTTGACTCATTATTTATTATTATTATTATTATTATTATTTTGAAGGAACAATGTCCTTTATTATTTAATAAAGGACATTGTTGTTGAAAATATGAAAAATATTTGTATTGAAAATTATAATATTGAATGTTGAAAATTAGGTAAAATTAGGTGTTGAATATTGAAAATTAGTGTGTGATGATGTATGTAATGATGAAATTGTTTTTTAATTGTTTTCTAAAGAAATCCTATAAATAGATCTCCATTTGTAAAGATTTGATACAATTGAGTAGAGAGAAAAATATTATAAAGTGTGTTGTTTGGTAAATTTTGAGAGTTTGAGATTTTTACTTCTTACCATAAATTTTTATTTTTTCACAACACGTTATCAGCACGAAGCTCTAAAAGTCCTCCATACTTTTCCAAGCTCCAAACAGAAGAAAAATGTAACAAAAGTAATAATATTTATTTTACTGTTATTTATTTATTGTGTATATATTTAATATATAATATAATGTTATTATTAGAAAAAATAAAAATAAATTTTTCAAAAACTTGTTATAAATCCTGGGAGGATGTTAAGACGACATCCCAGACTCCCGGTAAGGGATACGACCAGTATAAAGCCTATAAGGTTTTTAAACAAAATAACTTATGACACTTCATTATAATAATGTGATATGATATACATAATTATTTAAACATGACTAATATTATATACACTATATTAATACCATAAAATCATACAAATACATACATTTATTTTTTTTGTACACCAACGGTCATAAACGGTAACAAAACAACTAGTTTTTGCCCTATAAATATGATCTCACAAAATCTTTCAATCACTCCAACTTTCTCATATTCTAAAAATTATTCTTCATCAAATTTTCGAAGAAAAGATGGCTTTCTCAAGGTTATTTTTAATTATTTTGGTTATCATACTCACGAGTCTTTTATTTATCGGAGAATATCCTCATCGTGTGTTTTTTTTATTTTTACAAATGCTTGTACTTGTTGTTTATCCATTACTTTGTATTGCAATATTCATTAACTAATAAAATGCATCGTAATTTTTTAGTACCACCATGTCAAATTTGACAAAGCTTGAATTTGTTGCGCTCGACACACGGAAAAAAATTATATGTCATGGACTCTCGATGTAGAAATGCATCTTGAGTCATTGGGTCTAAGCGAGACCATTAAAGAAAATGATATATCTTCATCACAAGAAAAAGCAAAAGCTATAATATTTTTGCGTCGACATCTCGATGAAGGTTTAAAATGTGAATATCTCATCGAAAAAGATCTCATGGCTCTGTGGAAAGGATTGAAAGAAAGATTTGAACATATAAGGGAAGTTATACATCCGACCGCCCGTGATGAATGAAATATGTTAAGATTCCAAGATTTTAAGAAAGTCAGTGATTATAATTCAGCGATGTATCGAATAATCTCGCAGCTAAAATTTTGTGGACATGAAGTTACAGAATCGGAAATGCTTGAAAAATCATTTTCCACGTTTCACGCATCAAATATAACTTTACAGCAACAATATAGAGTGCGTGGATTTGCGAGATATTCTGAACTCATCGCCTGTCTTTTTGTGGCGGAAAAGAACAATGAGCTATTAATGAGAAATCATCAGTCCCGACCCACTGGATCAACAGCATTTCCAGAAGTAAATGCTGTGAGTAAAAATGAATTTAAACCTGAAAACCAAAATCAAATCCAGAGACAAGGTTTTGGTCGAGGTCGAGGTCGAGGTCGTGGTCGTGGACGTAGACGTGGAATTGGTCCTGGTCGTGGTCGAGGCCGTGGTTTTGAAAACAATAGAGATATTTATTTTTATAACTCATCTCAAAAGGGCGTCACGAACCATCCACAGAAAAGGCATCATGAGAACATGAGTGTTAATGAAAATCACTCGAAAAAGATTTGAAAGTTCTTGTTTCAGATGCGGCACTCCAGGACATTGGTCTCGTATTTGTCGATCCCCTGAGCACCTTTGCAAGCTCTATAAAGAATCGATAAAGGGGAAAGAAAAAGAGACCAACTTCACTGAACGAAGTGACCGTTTGAGTGATTCAACTCATTTTGATGCTGCTGATTTTATGAATGATTTTTCTGGAAATGATCAATATGTTGGTGGGATAGAAATTAACAATATTGATGCTACATATTTTCTCAATGATTTCTCTGAAAATGAACAATATAATGGTAGAATATAAATGTACAATAATTTATTTTTCATGTATTCATATAATAATGTTTTATTGTACAATTATGATATGTGTTATATTTACATATGTATTGTCAGTAATTTTATTTCATTGCATATTTTTTTTTAAGTTCAAATATGGAAAATGCTATGAGCAAAGCTGAAGTTTGCATACCCGATAGTGGTACAACACACACTATCCTCCGAGATAAAAGATATTTCTTGGAACTAAAACCAACAAAAACAACGGTGAATACAATATCAGGTCCTGTAGACTTGATTAAAGGATGTGGTAAAGCACAATTTTTGTTACCTAATGGTACAAAATTTTTGATCAATGATGCTTTATATTCACCACAATCGAAAAGATATTTGTTGAGTTTTAATGATATATATTCCCATGGTTATGATACTCAAACAATGAATGAAGGGAATGGGAAGTATATGTGTCTTATCACATATAAATCAGGAAAGAAATATGTGATTGAAAAACTATCAACGCTCCCTACTGGATTGCATTATACACATATAAGTCCCATTGAATCAAACATGTTAGTTGATAATTCTTCAATATTAACCAATTGACATGATCGATTAGGACATCCTGGTTCAACAATGATGCGAAGAATTATAGAAAATATACATGGTCATCCGCTGAAAGACCAGAAGATCTTTCAGAATAATAAGTTTCAATGTAAAGCATGTTCTCTTGAAAAACTTATTATAAGACCATCACCAGCCAAAATCCAAACTGAATCACCAATGTTTCTTGAACGTATTCAGGGTGATATTTCTGGACCAATCCATCCACCATGTGGACCATACAGATACTTTATGGTATTGATTGATACCTCCAGCAGATGATCACATGTATATTTATTGTCAACTCGAAATGTTGCATTTGCAAGATTACTTGCTCAAATAATAAAATTGAGGAATCAATTTCCCGATTATACAATCAAGAAAATTAGACTTGATAATGCTGGTGAATTTACTTCCCAAACTTTCAATGATTATTGTATGTCTATGAAAATCATTGTTGAGCATCCTGTTGCTCATGTACATACACAGAATGGATTGGCTGAATCATTGATTAAACGTCTGCAAATGATTGCTAGACCAATGATTATGAAAACAAAGCTCCCTATTTCTATATGGGGACATGCAATTTTACATGCTGCTTCATTAATTCGCATCAGACCAAGTGCATATCATAAATACTCCCCATTGCAGCTTGCATTTGGTAAAGAACCAGACATTTCTCATCTGAGAATTTTTGGATGTATGTTGTATGTGCCTATTGCACCACCGCAACGAAAGAAAATAGGACCTCAAAGAAAGGTTGGAATTTATATCGGTTATGATAGTTCATCAATCAGTCGATATCTTGAACCTCAGACAGACGACGTGTTCACAGCACGTTTTGCTGATTGTCATTTTAATGAGAAAATCTTCCCAATGTTAGGGGGAGAAAAGAAACATACCGAAAAAGAAATTACATGGTATGTATCATCATTGTTACATCTGGATCCAAGAACAAAACAATGTGAAAAAGATGTACAACAAATTGTGCACTTGCAAAGAATAGCAAATCAAATACCAGATGCATTTGCAGACACAAAAGGGGTAACTAAATCATATATACATGCTGCTAATGCCCCTGCTCGAATTGAAATTCCGAAGAAACAAATTGAAGATACTCACGATGTCATTAAACGCCTGAAGCGTGGAAGGCCAGTCGGTTCCAAGGATAAAAATCCTCGAAAAAAAAAAATTCATAGAGAAACACGATGATCACAAAATAAAGAATGATGCTCCTGAAGAAACACATGATGATCACAAAATAGAGAATGATGTTCCTGAAGAAACACATGATGATGAAAATGTTCTGTCAGAACCACAAACTGACGAGAATCATGAAATCTCTATCAATTATATTAATACTGGAAAAATATGGAACCGAAAAGATATAGAAGAAATTGATGATATATTTTCTTATAATGTGGCAATCGACATCATAAATAATAATGAAGATCATGAACCAAAATCTTTTGATGAATGTAAAAATCGACATGATTGGATAAAATGGAAAGAAGCCATCCAGGTTGAATTGGATTCGCTAAATAAACGTAATGTTTTTGGACCATAGTCCTTACACCTGAAGGTGTAAAACCTGTTAGATATAAATGGGTTTTTATTCGAAAACGAAATGAGAAAAATGAAATAATAAGATATAAAGCTCGACTTGTTGCGCAAGGTTTTTCTCAAAGGCCTGTAATTGATTATGAAGAAACGTATTCTCCCGTGATGGATGCAATTACGTTTCGGTATTTGATTAGCTTGGCGGTGTCTGAAAATTTAGAAATGCGTCTTATGGATGTTGTTACATCTTACTTATATGGATCACTTGATAGTAATATATATATGAAAATCCCTGAAGGATTTAAGATGCCTGAAGCACAAAGTTCAAAACCCAGAGAATGTTATTATGTGAAATTACAAAGATCATTATATGGGTTAAAGCAATCCGGTCGAATGTGGTATAATCGACTAAGTGATCACTTGATGAAAAAGAGATATGTAAATAATTCAATATGCCCCTGTGTTTTCATTAAGAAAACAACATCCGGATGCGTAATTATTGCTGTATATGTTGATGATTTAAACATCATTGGAACGAATAAGAAAATTCAAGAAGTTGTGTCATATTTGAAGGAAGAATTTGAAATGAAGGATCTTGGAAAAACCAAGTATTGTCTGGGTTTACAAATTGAACAAAAAGAATGTGGAATATTTGTTCACCAGACAAATTATACAGAAAAGATTCTTAAACGTTTTAATATGGATAAATCAAATCCTTTAAGTACTCCAATGGTTGTTAGATCATTAAACATAGAAAAGGATTCATTCCTTCCATGTGAAGATGATGAAGATATTCTTGGTCCAGAAGTACCATATCTAAGTGCTATCGATGCCCTTATGTATCTTACAAATTGTACAAGGCCTGATATATCTTTTGCCGTAAATTTGTTGGCAAGATTTAGCACATATCCAACAAAGAGACACTGGAACGGAATTAAACATATATTCCGTTATCTACGAGGAACGACAGACTTGAGACTTTTGTATTCAAAAGATGCTAATCCAAGTATAATTGGTTATGCCGATGCTGGATACTTATCTGATCCACACAAGGTACGTTCCCAAACTGGATATGTATTTACTCGTGGAGGCACTGCAATTTCTTGGCGTTCACAGAGACAAACGCTTGTAACAACTTCATCAAATCATGCCGAGATTATTGCACTACATGAAGCAAGCCGTGAATGTGTGTGGTTAAAATCAATGAGCCAACATATCCAAATCTCATGTGGATTATCATTCGACGAGAAGCCTGTGATACTATATGAAGATAATGCTGCATGTGTAGCTCAAATGAAAGAAGGATACATAAAAAGCGATAGAACTAAACATATTCCTCCTAAGTTCTTCGCATTCACCAAGGAGCTTGAGAATAATAAATGTATTGATGTTCGTCTCATTCAATCAAGTGAAAACTGATCAGATCTCTTCACAAAGGCACTTCCTACGATAATATTCAGAAAGCGCATATATAATATTGGGATGCGCAATCTACGAAATTTGTGAAGAATTGTTCATGTCAACATGAGGGGGAGTTTACGTGACTGCACTCTTTTTCCCTTACTATGGTTTTTATCCCAATGGGTTCTTCCTAGTAAGGTTTTTAATTAGGCATTACAAAATCACGTAATGAAGACATCATCGTATCATGATCATCATCACAAGAAGGAGTGTTGAAAATATGAAAAATATTTGTGTTGAAAATTATAATGTTGAATGTTGAAAATTAGGTAAAATTAGGTGTTGAATATTGAAAATTAGTGTGTGATGATGTATGTAATGATGAAATTGTTTTTGGATTGTTTTCCAAAGAAATCCTATAAATAGGTCTCCATTTGTAAAGATTTGATACAATTGAGTAGAGAGAAAAATATTATAAAGTGTGTAGTTTGGTAAATTTTGAGAGTTTGAGATTTTTACTTTTTACCATAAATTTTTATTTTTTCACAACAATTGTCAATAAAGAGAGATCCATAATAAATATAAATAATTGATATGAGTAGGTGACATAAGTAATACATGTAAAATAGTGACAAAAATATGATTCTGTTTTCTATGCTAAAGTTATATGGTAAAAAGTTGTATGGGACGATCTTACGGGTCTTATTTTGTGAGACAGATCTCTTATTTGGGTCGTCCATGAAAAATTATTATTTTTTATGCTAAAAATATTACTTTTTATTGTGAATATTGATAGGGTTGACCCGTCTCATAGATAAAGATTCATGAGATCGTCTTACGAGAGAACTATTCAAAATTTATATGATTTTGTTTGTGATAATTAAATAGAAAAAGAAATTGTAGACAAGAGAAATTGTGGGATATATAAAAATATATATGACTTAAAAACTTTTTTTAAAAATAAATTATATATATTTGGGAAGTGGGTTTTACACAAGATCTCAAACTCAGAATTTAATCTCAAATTATATTAAAAAAAATTATCTCAAATTGGAACAGTGGCAAACAGGTAATTATTATAGGTTTTAATCATTTATATTTCCATTTTTCTTTTTGTCCCACAATGTTGTTGATCAAGTTTTTTTTTAAAAATGGGAAAATGAAGCAAAACTTTTTAAAAATCATGATCAACAAAACTTAATTTTGTGCTATTTATATAGATTAAACAAAAAATGTTTAAATAATGAGCTAATTATTTATAAATAATCAATTACGTCTCTATATATATATTTAAATTTTAAATAATTGTAACTATTTAAATTTTATATCCAAAAAATTTAAGATTAATTAAAAATTATCAAAGATTAAATTATAATTAATCAAAATTGATCTAATTAACAAGAAAAAATACACAATTTTAAAATTAAATTATTAATATTCAAATTTCGGAGTCAATTCAAACGTGATGATTTTATTAATCTAATTTTCATTTAAAACACCTTTCAAAAAATTTCTTTTTAATGGATATTATTAATGTTTATCACTGGTATATCTTATAAGTAAGTATAAGAGTGTTATTATTAAAGTAACTAATTAACTAAAATAGTTTTAAGAAGCATTCAATAAGCAATCACTTCAAAAATAAGTTTTGTGGTCTTATAAATCTTTATCCATAAGATATAAGATGAATCAATCCAGTTCATTTTTACAATGAAATATAATTTTTTTGACATAAAAAATAATATTTTTCATAAGATCTCATAATATTTTTTCATGAATTTGATCAAATTGGACAAAAAATAGTACTTTTGACATAAATTTTTTTCTTATTTTTCTTTTATTTTTCATTTAAATATAATTAGCATATTAATTTCATTCAAAGTTTTACAATTTGAATAATGAGTAGCTAACATCCCAAAATTGAGATGAAAAGGCGAAACTCTTGATATAATAATAAAGTTATTAAAAGGTAATAATGTATGTTTTATATTATTTAATCATTATTTATTGTTTATGTTATATTTATTTCTTTAAGTATTATTATACCCTACTTATAAGTGAGAGTTTTGATTTATTGTTGCTATATGTTACACTAAATTCTTGGAGCTATTTAAATGTTAGTTTGGTATTACCAACCATTTAAAGCGGATGCCTTGATTTATTATATAAAATATATCATAATATTATTTTGTTTGGTTTTACCAACCATTTAAAGTGGTAACCTTGATTTAGTGGATTTCAATAATGTTCATTAATGCTAACTTTATTACCAAGAGTGGATCCTCTTATATCAATTACTTAAATTAAAACTTGAACAATTAAAAATTATCAATTATCAAACAATTAAAAGAAAAAAAAACAAACCAAAAAGACATTGTAGTGGACTTATAATTACCTTAGCTTCCTTATTGATACGATATTCGGACTCGCCGAATTATACTACTTGTGGACAATTTGCTATTGGTAGTGTAATAATCAAAGTCGCATCAATAATCATATTAATGAAAACATATTGAAAATGTAAAAAAAAAAAAAAAACAATGTTGGATTAAAATTAAACTTTTAACGGTTTAAAAGACAAAAAACAATTTTGTGATATTCCTTATTATTATAACATATATCTGTTAGTATCGAGAAAGATTTTAGAGGGGGTGAATAAACTTTTTAAAATTATTTGCTTTTTAAAATTAGTTTTCAATCGTTTTTAGGCGGTTGAAAGTTTTTCTTAAACTGTTAGAAATATGAATCACTTGAAAAGTGCGGAAAACGATTCACAATTTCTAATGACAACTTCAACTAGTTGGCAAGAAACGGTTCGAAAAGTAAGTGCACGCGAAAAGTAAATGCGCTGGATTTTTATGGATGTTCGGAGATAAAAACTTCTACAGTCACCATTTCTTCTTCTTTATGAAGGGTTCCACTAAAAGGCTTTAGCTTTACAAACTTATTGCAAGAGCTCACTCCAATATGGATTTATCACACTGCCTGTTTTGGAACTCTTAATGATCACTTTACACTTTTAGATTTTAAAAAACCTCGCTTCACCAGACAATACAATCAATCAAATAACCAAAAGGTTACTGATAAAAGAAAACGATATGTTTTGAGTAGCACGAAATTGATCTTTGAATGATCAGATGTCTTTCTGCTTAGTGCATGCTTGATGAGCGATGAAGTATATAAACTTTAAGAGCGCTTAGATCTTTGAGTATGCAAGCTTCAGTAGTGTGTCAATCACGTGGTTGAAAATCTTAAAATTATCGAACTCACTTCTGCATTCTTCAACTCTTATTTTATAAGATATCATTGCAATGGTCGGAAACGATGAATAACGTAAACCTTCGCTGGAGTGATGTGTCATTATCAGCTGCAACTTCATTAAATGTTCTTCAGCAAACATTCAATTTTCTCTTTGCTTGTGTAGCTTTGAATCACGTTCCTTGAAGAGTTGCTGCTAAGTATCCTTTTCTGGTGACTGTTATCTTCATCAGAACTTGAGGGACGTATAAGCAATATTTCTATTCTGGGATAATAACATTAATGTAGATCTTTATCGGGACTCGTGCAGGATATGATTGACTTGTAGCGGTGCACAACAATTGAATATCCTAAGCCTGTCAAAGAATGTTTTTCATTAAGTGAGCAATAAATAGCTCTTTAATGAAACGGTTTGAAAACTTTGAAACAGCCGGTTGAAAGTCTTCTAAACGGTTGAAACTTCTTCAAGTTGTAGACGGACAGCCGGTTTGAAAGTTCAAGCGATCGAAGACCAAGCGATTGAAATCTAGATGATTGAAATGGTTACTGTTATACAAGGAAGATTGTAGCTGATTTCTGAAACAATTAGGTGCTGTTTTGATTTTGTCAATCACCAAAACTTTAAATTAATAATAATTTATTAACAATATATATATATATATATATATATGTATGTATGTATGTATACACACACGATAATCCACATTTATTTTATTCTCGAAAGTGAGATAAAAGCCATCAATTTATTTCCATCCGTACTTGAACCATTATTCAAACTGCCATTCACTACCATATACAAAATCAACCCCAAATTTCCAACATATGATATGAACAAAACAAAGCCAAAACTTGACATTATTCATTGTTCGATTATGGGAATCGAACGCATTAAAATCGTCCCAACAAAGGCATTCGAAGCCACCGCACAGTACATATAAGCTAGCTCCACACGACGACACATGGCTATACGTGTGTATAAGCTTACGGACCGATTATTCATGCATTTACTCTACATATATTCGATCCCATTCAATCATCTTTGCATTAATTCGATCAAATTCAGGAAACAAAGATGTTGCCTTTTTCCACCACCTTTCTGATCCTTGTGCTTCTGGCCTCTGCACGTGTTGATGTTTCTTGCAGGGAGGAGATTGAAGTGGTGAAAATGGTGAGGGAGGAGATGCTGCTTGCAATAGCTAGCTGGGATGATATTACCCGAGGATCGAAATTCGGGCCGGGCCCGGGGGTTGTGGGTGATTGCCTGAAGATGTATCGAGACGTGGAGCCGAGGCTAGCCCGGATAGTTCGGGCCGAGAACTGCAGCCACGATGATGGGGTGACTTGGTTGAGTGCCGCATTGGCCAGCCATAACGGTTGTGTGGAGGGGCTGGCGGAGGAGGGGTTGCTGTCGGAGGCCCGAGTTGCGACCCGGAATTTGAGTTCTTTGATCAGGGAGGGTTTGGCTGTGTATGGGAATAAAAGGAGTCCAAGGTGGAAGGGAATCGGTGAGTTTTGATTATTTTGATTTTATAGGCTTCAATTTGAGTTTCAGTCTATTAGAGAGCGTTTGTGATCTTAAAAAACATTGATTTTTCACTTGAAAAATCAACTTTTAGAGGTTCTAACACTGAATGAGTATTCCAATTTTGATTTTGATACGTTGACTTCAATTTCAGATTAATTTAATTTGATTGCTGACATGACATTAATTAAGACTATAAGCTAAAGAAAATCGAAGTTACACATTAAAACTAAAATTTGAAACTTATTTGAGCTAAAACTCAAAACAAAAAAGTCAATAGAAAAAAATTATTTTTTAAATTTTATGTGTTAACATGTATTTGTGGACGATATGTTTATATAAAGTACTTATGTTATGTTTAGTTGGAGGATAAAATTATGAAATAATTAAAAGAAAAATGATAAAAAGAATGATTTAAGTAGAAATATAATATATAATGATAAAATAATATTATGTTTGGCATGATGGTTAAGAATGAGATAATTAATAATCTTTTGATTAATTGACAAAATTGTACTTCCACTTTTGCGGCGGTCGGCGGCGGTGGGGGTCGGCCGGCAGGAGGAGGGGGTGGTCGGCAGCGGAGGCGGCGGGCGGTCGGCGGTGATCGGCCGGCGGTCGGTGGGCGGTCGGTGGAGGGAAGTGGTGGTGAGCTTGGATTTAGGAGAAGGGTAAAATTGAAAAAATAAGATGTATTAAGAGTGTGATAAATAATCCTAGGGGGTGAGGAGTGATTATTTTATCACAGTTAATATAACCTAATCATTCATCGGAGAAATTGACTAGGTTAAATAAAAATCCTACTAAACATGAGATTAGATGGATTAAAAAATTATATACCCACCTAATCCCTCCAACCAAACATTGTCTTAAGTTTTAAAATAGCATCTTTTGTTTATACTTACTTGTATCTATTTTCTTAAAATATGTATTTTTTTGATTGAGAAGTAACATAAAAAATTAAAAGAAAATAGTTTACTAGCTAGGTTATATATCTAACAAACATAATATTGTTGAGCTTGATATAGTTGATGCGTCCTTTTGTCATAAAAGAAATTTATATTTAAATGTGGTGACTTTTAGGGTCATATATAATCGTGTTGTCAAATATTTTTTCCGAGACTTCTTTTAATTTTATTTTATAATATTTAATAAATTTAAATCAATGATCGAACAGAAAAGTTAAAAATTATCTCGAGTGATAAAAATTCAAAATATTAATATCTATAGAGGATTATAAATTAAAAAATTAATAAATCTTGAAGACTATTTTAATTAAGAGTAGGTTTCTTGTGAGACTATCTCACGAATCTTTATCTGTGAGACGGGTCAATCCTATCGATATTCACAATAAAAAGTAATATTCTTAATATAAAAAGTAATAATTTTTCATGGATTATCCAAATAAGATATCCGCTTCACAAAATACGACCCGTGAGACCTTCTCGCACAAGTTTTTGTCTTTAATTAATAGTAAAAAACCAATTGAAAATTTAGCTTAACTTAATTTTTTTTAAAAAATCTTAGGAGATATATATATATATATATATAAATGTGTATTTAAATATCCTTTGTAACATTGTAATTCAGGGGTGAAGAGGAAGCCAGTCTCCAACCAAGAAGGGGGGCCACTAACATCTTGGAACCCGGCTACTTCAAAGGCTGACCTTGTAGTTGCTAAGGATGGCTCCGGAAATTATAAGACTATCAACGAAGCAATCGTGGCACTCGCTGGAATGGGCGGAAATCGTCCCGAAAGAGCGATAATATACGTGAAGTCGGGCTTGTACAACGAGAAAGTAGAGATCGGTAGGGATTTGAAGAACATTATGCTGGTTGGCGATGGCATGGACAAAACTGTTGTGACAGCAAGTGGTAATGTGCAAGATGGGCAAACCACTTTCAGTTCTGCTACATTTGGTTAGTAGCATGCAATTTCATGGTTATTTGAGTAGTTCTTATCGAATTTTTTCTAGCATCTTGAATAGATATTCTTGTGTTTTTTGTTTGTGTAGGTGTTTCCGGCGACGGGTTCTGGGCGAGGGGCGTGGCATTCGAGAACACGGCGGGGCCACACAAACATCAGGCAGTGGCATTGAGGGCAAGCTCGGACCTAGCCATTTTCTACCAATGCAGCTTCAAGGGGTACCAAGATACCCTTCTAGTCCACTCTCTACGGCAGTTTTATCGCGACTGCCAGATACACGGAACGATCGACTTCATATTCGGTGACGCAGCGGTGGTTTTCCAGAACTGCGATATATTCGTTCGTAGGCCGATGGATCACCAATCCAACATGGTAACCGCGCAGGGAAGGGACGACCCGAATGAGAACACGGGGATTTCTATAGTGAATTCCCGTGTCGTGCCAGCTTCTGATTTCGGTGATGTTAAGGGGATGTTCAAGAGTTACTTAGGCAGGCCGTGGAAGAAGTACTCGAGGACCGTGGTTTCGAAGACGGATCTGGATGGTATGATTGATGGGAAGGGCTGGACTGAGTGGGACGGAGATTTCGCGCTCTCGACCCTATACTACGGGGAGTATATGAACACCGGGAGTGGGGCTTCAACTGCTGCTAGGGTCAAATGGCCTGGTTTTCATGCTATGAGTGACCCCCGTGAGGTTGCCCCATTCTGTGTTCAAAATTTCGTCGGCGGCGACTCGTGGATTCCGGCCTCCGGTGTACCATATTGGTCTGGAATATGACGGAATTACGCTTAGCATTGATGTTCGTTGTGATAGTTTGACGGATATGTACTCTAAGATCGTTGTGTATATATAATTTGTGAGTGAAAGGCTGATAATCACGTCCTATAAAACAAACAAAGCGGGAAATTTGTGAGAATATCAAATTTTAATTTTGAAAAATAATTCTTTTCTTTAAGTTAATTTTTTAAAAAAACGTTTGATTAAAGTTATCTTAAAGATAGAAAATGTCAATAAAGACAGAAAAATATTTTTATTTTATACCTGGAATGGAGCATATAACAAAAATTTAGACAAATAATGAAAATGGTGAGAAACGATGGCTACTTATTTATATTGAAGTAATCATATTTATATTACATATTATATCATTAATAATTACACTTTTCTAGCAATCAATACCCCGAAAACTATTAGGCAAAAACTTGTGTGAGACGGTCTCACGGGTCGTATTTTGTGAGACATATATCTTATTTGGGTTATCCATGAAAAATATTAATTTTTATGTTAAGAGTATTATTTTTTATTGTGAATATCGATAGAGTTGACACGTCTCACCGTGAGACCGTCTCACAAGAGACCTACTCAAACCATTAATCACAACTAGCATTATCATATCGAAACCTTTTATTGAGTTTCCCTTGCAATTAATCACAAGCTCGCGAGCTTAGTCAAATTGGATCTATCAATTGTCAAATTCTTAAATGAAGGATCTAACCGATAAAAAAAGTAAAATTTGAAATCAAATAGAAAAAATTAAAATATAGAAGAAAAAATTCACTACAAAAATAAACATAAATAATATTAGTCCTAACAAAATAAGTTATAATGCTGAATGATTAGCAAGATGAAAAATATTTAAAAGAAGAAATATTCGATTAATCTCTAAATTATCATTTTTTTTGCTGGTCCCACGTGCGGAATTTGAGGTAATAAAACCCGAAAATAAAAAATAAACTGGACATCGAGATTTACGTGGAAAACCCCTAAAAATTATTAGACTAAAAACCACGGGCAAGATGAAAAGAATTCCACTATAATATTTTGTGGTGTACAACTAACTCACTTTGTTTTCAAAGAGAACACACACTCTCTTAATACAAGAGAACAAACACCTCACAAATATTATAGAACTAATAGGATGAGAGAAAACTCGAAGAAGAGATTATTTCAGAATGAAGAGGAGAGCTCTATTTATAGAGCCCCTTGTCCGTGTGAAGACGCGTATAAAACGCATCTTCCATCTTTTATATGAAATTTCCACGAAATTTCTCCCAACCACGTTTTCAAATTCTCTAGCCCCCTTTATTTGACTTATTTGCCGGCATTTATCCCACTTGGAGATTTGATTGAGAATCAAGCACATATCCACACATCCTTTCAATCTTGCCATTACCTGCTGCTTACGTTTTCGCTATGTCACTTGAGGATCTACACCACTAAACTTATCGGTGTTCACTGGCTTGGTCAGAAAATCAGCTCTGTTATCTTTTGCATGGATCTTCTGCATATCCATACTTCCTTCTTCTACTACTTCCCGCACAAAGTGAAATTGAACACCAATGTGTTTCGTCCTGGAATGAAAGGCTGGATTCCTTGTGATGTGCAAGACACTCTGACTATCACAAAACAAAGGAACATTCTCTTGTTTGTGTCTGATTTCCTCCAATAACCTTTTAATCCATATTGCCTCTTTGCAAGCTTGAGTAGCTGCCATGTATTCTGCCTCTGTTGTAGATAATGTCACAACTGTTTGCAGTTTTGAAACCCAGCTTACTGCTCCTCTCGCAAGTGTAAACACATAATCAGTAATAGATTTCCTCTTATCAGGATCACCTGCATAATCTGAATCGACATAGCCCCTGAGTGTAAAATCCGATCCACCATAATATAATGCAGCATTCGAGGTACCCTTAATGTATCTAAAGATCCTCTTAACAGTGCTCCAATGCTCTCTTTCAGGATTTGCCATATACCGACTAACTGCTCCCACTGCTTGAGCAATGTCCGGTCTTGTACAGATCATGGCGAACATCAAACTTCCCACTGCTGATGCATATGGTACTCGAGACATCTCCATCCTCTCTGCTTCACTGCTAGGACATATCTCGAAGGATAACTTGAAGTTAATAGGAAGAGGGGTCGATATTGGCTTACTATCTTGCACATTGAAGCGTTGCAAGACTTTCTTCAAATAATTTTTCTGGGAAAGCCAAATCTTTCTGTTACTTCTGTCTCGATGAACTTGAATCCCTAGAATCTTGTTGCTGGTCCCAAGTCTTTCATATCAAATTCCCTAGCCAACTTTGCCTTCAATCCTTGGACCTAATCTTTATTGGGGCCTGATACCAACATGTCGTCCACATACAATAGCAAAATGATATAATCATCACCAGACCTCTTGAAATATGTACAAGGATCTGCACTCAGTCTGTTATATCCAAGACTCGTGATACAGGAATCAAATATCTTGTACCAACACCTCGGTGTCTGTTTGAGACCGTACAGAGATTTGTTTAACCTGCAAACCAAGTTCTCTTTGCCTTTTTTCGCAAAACCTACTGGTTGGAGCATATAGATTTCTTCTTCAAGATCTTCATGAAGAAACACTGTTTTCACATCTAGCTGTTCTAGATGTAGGTCAAACACCGCACACAATGACAACACTACTCTGACTGTTGTAAGCCGAACCACAGGAGAAAATATCTCATTGAAGTCAATGCCTTCTTTCTGAGCATACCTTTTTACCACCAATCTAGCACGATGTCGCTCAACTTGGTTATTGCCATCACGCTTGATCTTATAGACCCATCTGTTACCAATGGCTTTCCTTCCTCGTGGTAGTGTAACAAGATCCCGAGTTTTATTCTTGTCCAATGCCTACAATTCTTCTTGCATTGCTATCATCCACAAGGATACATCCGAGATTTTATTAGTCTCGTGGAAAATCGATGGTTCACCATCTTCTGATAATAGACAATATGCAATATTGCTTTCAGTGACATAATCTGAAGCCAACCTGGTGGTCTTCTGTCTCGAGTTGACTGTCTCACATTAGAAACTTCAGACTCAACATGTTCTTGTTCTTCGTGCTCTGGTATTGTTTCACAAGAAACTTGACCCTCATCCGTTTTATTTTTCACTTGAAAAATAGTAGTTTCTGAATTCGGTGTGCATTTGTCTCCATTTACTTTATCTTGCTCGAAGATAACATCCCTGTTGATGACAAGCTTGTGGACAGTAGGATCCCACAAGCGAAACCCCTTTACTCCATCAGTATAACCTAAGAAGATACATCTTTTGGATTTTGAATCCAACTTCGATCTTTCTTGCTCATTGTACAGAACGTACATAGGACTTCCAAATGTATGCACATGAGAAAAATCTGTCGGCTTCTCAGTCCACATCTCCATCGGAGTCTTCAAATCAATCGCTACTGAAAGAGAACGATTGATAATATAACAAGTGTTTTTTACTGCCTCCGCCGAACATGACTTGTCTAGACCCGCAGTCCTCAACATAGCTCTTGTTCTGTTCAACAAGGTTCTGTTCATCCGCTCCATTATGTTGAGGTGTGTAAGCCGTTGTAAACTGTCTTTTGATGCACTCATGTTAATATGTATCAAACTCGTCACTGGTATATTCTCCTCCATTGTCAGTTCTCAAACACTTGATTTTCTTTTCAGAATCAAGTTTAACCCACGCTTTGAAATCTTTGAAGATCTGGAAAATATCTGATTCTTCTTGATCGGATACACCCAACATCTCCTAGAGAAATCATCAATGAACGAGACAAAGTAAATCGCTCCCCCTAGGGATACAACCGGTGCTTGCCGAACATCCGAATGAATCAGCTCCAATATGATTTTGCTCCTGGCAGTAGAAGTTCCAAATTTAATCTGTGTTGTTTACTTGTAACACAATGCTCACAAAAGGGTAGTGACACTTTTGTAAGTCCCGACATCAGCTTCCGTTCTGAGAGAATTTTCAACCCCTGTTCTGACATATGCCCGAGCTTTCAATGCCATAACACTGTTAATTCTTCTCCTGAACCAATTGATACAACATCTAGTTTTTCCTCTTTGTGTGTTTCTCCCAAAAGTACATACAGATTTGCAGCAACTTTTTCCGTCTTCATAACGACAAGCGCACCCTTCACAATTTCATGATCTTGTTCTCGATATGTATTTTGCACCTGATATCATCCAATTGCCCCAAGGAAAAAAGATTTTTCGTCAGTCCTTTTACATTTTGTACCTTCTGTATGGTGCGAATGGTGTCATCAAATATTTTAATTTTGATAGTACCGATCCCATCGATTTCCAAGGCATGATCATTTCCCATGAATACAGATCCTCTTGAGACTGGTTCATAATGATCAAATCATTCCCTCCGAGAAGTCATGTGCCACGTCGCTCCTGAATCCATAATCTACGTGTCACAAAATTTGTGTCTGCCTTCTGCAACTGCTGCGACTGTTGTTGCTTCGCTGAGTAATATTTGACCACTGCCTGAAGTACTAGCCATATTTCATTGAGAATTCTTGTCGATACTCGTACACTCTTTCTTGAAGTGCCTTTACCGCCACATTTAAAGCAGTAAATATTTTTTTTCTTACTTCTCGACTTTGATCTACCTCGTCTTTGGCTCCCATTATAGTCACGATCCATAAATCTTCTTCTTATCATTTGGCAAAGCCTCTGTCTGCTTCGAAGTTACCAACCTATCTTCCTTGTTCTTGCGCCGGCTTTCTTCTCCGAGAACCGCAGTTAAGGCATCGTCGAATCTTAGAAAGCCCATAAGAATATTGTTGATTATGTTGATGATAAGTTGATCATATGAATCAGGTAAACTTTGAAGTAGAAGCTCCGCACGTTCATTTTCCCCTATTTTATGCCCCATAGGAAGTGATTTGACAAATAGAGTATTTAGTGTGTTGATATGGTCGGTTATCGATGAAGATTCCGCCATCCGAAGAGTATAAAGCCTTCTCTTTAGGAAAATCATGTTGTGTAGCGACTTGACCTCGCACATCTTTGTCAGAGTATCCCAGATAACTTTGGCTATTTTCATCTCAGATATACTTGACAGTACTTCGTCTGCTATAGCCAAGTGTAAATTGGCAATAATATTATCATTTATATCGTTCCACTTTCCATCGTCCGTAATTTCCACCGGTCTATTTCCAATAGCCGCCAAGCAATTCTCTTTTCTTAAAACTGTTTGTATCTTTATTTTCCACAGCATAAAATTGCTTCCGTTGAACTTTGTTATCTCGTACCTGCCCGCCATTATGTCTACAACAATTTTGTAGACTAGACAAAATAATCCCGCCTTAATAAAAAATAATTCAAAAAATCTTTTCTGATGTGGAAGATCAGTCTAGGCTACAACCACAGAGCATACTCAGAATTTTAAGAAATTTTAAACCAAGGCTCTGATACCACTTGTTGATCCCAGTGCGAATTTGAGATAATAAAACCCGAAAATAAAGAATAAACTGGACACCGAGATTTATGTGAAAAACCCCTAAAATTATTAGGGTAAAACCACGAGCAAGATGAAAAGAATTCCACTATAATATTTTGTGATGTACAACTCACTCACTGTGTTTTCAAAGAGAACACACAATCTCTTAATACAGGAGAACAAACATCTCACAAATATTATAGAACTAATATGATTAAAGAAAACTCGAAGAAGGGATGATCTCAGAATGAAGAAGGGAGCTCTATTTATAGAGCCCCTTGTCCGTGTGAAGATGCGTATAAAACGCGTCTTCCGTGTTTTATATGAAATTTCCACGAAATTTCTGCCAACCATGTTTTGAAATTCTTTAGCCCCATTTCTTTGACTTCTTTGCCGACATTTTTAACTTCTTGATTGAAAGAATATACACTGTATACGAGCCGAATATTCTTAAATTCGAGTTCGATTCGATAATCTTAACGAACGATGTCGAACGAGTTTTTTACCGAGTCGAGATCCAAATAACTTACGAATTGCTTGGTTCGTTTATATCCATAATTATCATGTCAAACTGTTATTGAGTTTCCCTTACCATTTAATAATAATTTTTCGACCATATTATAATTTTGAAGAGTTTGTTGCTATTACAATGTTTACATCATACAAGCTGTCTTTAGTTTTGATCATCCGTCTATATATATCCATGATGAGATATATAAAGAGAGAGAGTGGGATTCACGACCTGATAACAAAATATCACGTTAATTTATATAAAGATAAATCATAACATTCTATGTGATAAATTAATATTTTACTTACATCATATGATAATTAAATCGTATCATTTGTAATATAAATAAATACTCGTCTTAACCAAAAAAATTGTTATAAATTAATAAAGAATTTTTATTTAGATTTTTATTTAATTAATTAAAATTTCGGTTATTTTTATTCAAAAACATCAAATTTGAGATCAAGGTGTTAATGGGATCTAAGTCACATGGGATCCCAATATAATATTAGGCTCAGCTCGTCTTGTGACGTCTCATCCTTGTTGAAATTGGAGAGTTCGAACTCCATTTTTGTTTTGAAAAGAACTCAAACACAAAAAATATTTAACTATTCGAGTTTTGAATTATGGTCGATCTTTTTCTCAGATATTGATTGGAAAAAAAAGTGACTCATATCAGGAGAAGGATAAACATGTAAGAAATGACGACGGCCATTGCCTACAAATTTTGACAAAATATGTGTACGTCGCCTCAACTTTAGAAAATTGAGTTGTGTATGCGCCTGTTTTTTAACAATCAAGCTCCCGCAATCACTCATTGATTGTATGAGATGTCTATAAATAGCAGTGATTGAGGTCTTTAAGCACACACCTCATAAGAATAAAAATACACCATCTACAGATAATGTTGAGTGCTTAGAAGGCTTCAATCGGAAGAAAAGTAGAGAACTTACAAATTTTCAATTGCTGGAGGTAACACTCATTCGCTTCCACATATTATTTATCATGTTTATAAATGTGTTGAAACATGATTTTTGAAAATAATTCTAACATTTGGTATCAGAGCTATGATACAGCTGCCTTGAAAATTTGTTTTCCGATATCATGAAATTTGAAAATTTTCTTTCTGAAATTTGCGTAAAAAGCTTGAAGATCAGATATTAAGAACTTTAAGAAATTGATTTATGAAAGTTTACGTAAAAATAGAAGTTTGGATATCATAAATTAAGAAATTTACTTGAAAATTTCTTCGGATAATTTTCTTCTCGATTGCATTTTGAAGTTCTCGGTTGAAAGATTTTTAAAAAATTTTGGAATGAATTTATCGGTTGCAAATGTTGAGTCAAGAAGGTGATTCAACAATTTTGAAACAATCATGCAAACTAACGTGTATGAATTAATATTAAGAAGCCCACACTTATAAATTGTATGTCTTCAATTTTTTTCCAATTGTATCGGTAAAAGTTTCATTTTTATTTTTTAAAAAAAATTTATTATAACGAATATTATAATAATATATTGTTATGATATGACATTATGTAGGTTCAAATTTATTATTTTTTAAAAAAATTAATAAATTTGATAATAATAATAATTAATGTGTTATTAAGTTATATGTATAAGTCGGTATACAAATAGCATTTGGTTAAATAATTTGTACACATTAAAATTATAGTTATAGAGTTTATGAATAATTTAGTTTGTGCATAAAAATTTTATTCTGTTATATGTCTGTATAATTTGTTGTTACATACAATATTGAGTGGAATAATATTAATGCACTAAAATTAAAATTATAAATATTGCTTATGTATGATATTTCAAATCATTATAATTTACAAGTTGTTCATATTCAATTATTATTATGTTTATATAATTTTATATGAACAAATTAATTAAAATGTGAATATAAAGTTATTGAACGAAAAGTTTTGGCTTATAAAGATTCGCATAAATATGGATAATTAAAGTGAATATAATTATAAGGTGACGTATGATAACATGATCTGAGGGAGTTCTTCATAGATCACTTTAAACTGCCTTGACTAGCCACTAGTTTCATTGATGAAAGTTGCTATGTCTAAGAGTTAGGTATTTAAAGGGTCTTAGCCCTACATATCTTTCATGGGAGCACTCTTGGAAAGTGTTGATTGTGTCACTAAATAATTATTATATAAAGCATTAAGTAAAGCCAAAATTTTGTACAGTGAACCGTATAATTTTAAATAATTGAGGAATAGCCACAGCATCCTTAGTTATGAAAAATTATGCATTAAGTATATTTGAATCACACAATGGCATAAAATGTAATTACTTATATAAACATAATAAATTTTACCCCACAAGAGTTTTTGTTATATTTATATAACTAATTAGGTTAAAATATCAAAATTATGTTTTTCTTAATTTACCCACAGGAGTTTAAGGAAAATTACATTTGATAATTTTATTATAAAGTTTCAGAAATTCTTATTGAATTAAAATTTTAGTATACATGCAAATTTTCTGTCACTAGATTTTTAAAATATGATTTACATTGGTATAACATGATATTACCTCAAAATTTTAAAAATAATAAGCATATTATTTTTTATATAGTTATGCAACCTGCGAGTTTTTCTGATATGAAATGTGACATTCCCGAACTGAAAGACGATAATTATAAAATATGAAAAGAAAGAATTCTTCTTCAATTAGGGTGAATGAATATTGATTATGCTATATGTAAAGACGAACATTCTGCTATTACTGAAAATAACATTCTAGATTATGTTGATCTTTATGAAAATGTGAGCGATTTAATTGACTATGCATAATGATCATAAAGACCAAAATCTCTGCTGATATGCGTGGTTATGTTGATCAGCATAATAATGTCAAAAAACTACTGAATTATGGAACTTGCCAGCACCCTAATTATGAAATTCTCTTCATTAAGGCTCACTAGTGTGAGAAATGTACGAGAGCACTTCATGAAAATGTGGGACATAGCGGCTCAACTAAGGACACTTGAAGTGAAAATGTCTGAAACTTTTCTTATACGCTACATTTTATGCACTCTTCCACAGCAATATGGACCCCTTAAAATTTCCTGCAACACACATAAGTATAAATGGTCAATCAATAAATTAATGACCATGTGTGTTCAAGAGGAAGGAAGGTTGTTAATGGAAACAAGTGATAAAGTCTTTATGACTACACAAGAAAAGTTTAAAAAGTAAGCCAAAGTCAATGGAAAAATGAAAGGAATAATTCCACTCCAACCTGACATCAAGAAAAAATCCAAGTGTTTTTCTGTAAAAAAGCGGGACACATGAAGAAGAATTACATTAAATTTAAGGATTGACTTGAAAAGAAATATATTCTTATTTCATTTGTCTGTTATGAATCTAATATGGATAATATGATTTATAACATATGATGGATTGATTCTGGTTCTACAATCCGTGTTACAAATACCTTGCAGGGTATGCAAAGCCTAAGGAAACCTCAAGGAAATGAGCGGAACATCTATTCAGGAAATAAAATGTCTTCGCATGTGGAGACTATTGGGACTTGCTGCCTTATATTGGATAGTGGTTTTATTTTAAAATTGAAAAAGATATTTTATGTTCCTATTTTTTCTAGGAATTTAATTTTGGTTTCAAATCTTGTACCCCTTGGTTATTCATTTCAGTTTTTGGATAAATCAATAAATTTATTTTATAAATCAAATATTGTTGGAAATAGTACAATGATTGATGGTTTTTTCTCTATTTCTTTACAAAATAATAATACCACACTGAATGTTCAGAGATGTATTAAAAGATGTGTTACAAATGAAGATTTCTCTACATTGTGGCACATGATATTGAGACACATCTTCATAGAGAGGATTAAAATATTAGTGAATGATGGAGTACTTAGCACTTTATATTTTATTGATTTTGAGACTTGTATGGACTGCATAAAGAGAAAGCAGAATAAGAAGTCTAAAAAGAGTGCCAAGAGGAGCATAAAAATATTAGAAATCATACATTCAGATATTTGTTGTCCAGATATGAACATGCAAAGTCCGAAATACTTAATCTCTTGCATGTATATTTAATGCTTCATAACAAAAACGAAGCACTTGAAGCCTTTAAGATTTTCAAGGCTGAAGTAGACAAGCAACGTGGAAAACAAATTAAGATCGTGAGAACTGACAGAGGTGGAGAATATTACGGTAGATATACTGAGAATGGACATGCACCTGGTCTGTTTGCGAAGTTTCTCCAGGAACATGGGATTATTGCCCAATATACTATGCCTAGTTCTTCAGACTAAAATGACGTAGTTAAGAGGAGAAACCGAATATTATTCAAATGGTGAGGAGCATGTTTAGTTATTCTAAATGTCCTAAATCCTTGTGGATCGAAGTTCTCAAGACAACTGTGTTTATATTGAACCGAGTTCCAACTAAGGATGTCCCAAAGACACCATTTGAATTATTTAAAGGTTGGAAACCGAGTTTGCAACATATACGCATTTGGGGTTGTCCTTCAGAAATAAAATTTTACAACCTACATGAAAAGAAACTGGACCCAAGAAGTATAAGTGGATGTTTCATATGGTATGCCGAAAAATCCAAAAGGTACAGATTCTATTGTCTATCTCACAACACTAGAATTGTTGAATCAAAGAATGCAAAATTTCTTGAATACGACTTGATTAGTGTGAGTGATCATGACGTAGTTTTTGAAAATGATCACATTAATGCACAACTCTCTTATTCAAATAATAAATTGGTCGTTATTCACACCCCTCAAGGCCAAACGTGTATTAGGCAACCGATTACTGAAGTTCCACAAATCGCTGATGAAAATCCAGTAGATCAAGTTGTTAATGAAGAACAACAAAAAATTGTTGATCAACCAAAGAACCTGAGGAGATATACTAGAATAAGAAGATTAACTATATCTAGTGATTATGTTGTGTATTTACAAGAATAAGATTTTAACATTGGAGCCGAAAATGATTCTGAAACATTTTTACAAGCCATGAGTTGTAATGAGTCAAAATTATGGTTTAATACTATGAAAGAAAACATGAATTACATGACATTTAATGGAGTCTGTGATCTTGTTCAGTTGCACGATGATGTAAAAGCCATCTGATGTAAATGGGTCTTCAAAACAAAGAAAGAGTCATTAGACAACATTGAAAGATATAAATCAAGACTCGTAGATAAAGGATGCACTCAGCAGGAAGGAATCGACTACAAGGAGACTTTTTTTTACTATATCTAAGAAAGCTTCTCTCCATTTCATTCTAGAATTAGTTATACATTTTGACTTAGATTTACAACAAATGGATGTGAAAACAGCTTTTCTCAGCGGAGAATTAGAGGAAGATGTTTATATGAAATAACCTGAATGATTATTCTCTGGTAATGGTGATCACTTGGTATGTAATCTTAATAAATCTATATATGGATTGAAACAAGCTTCCCGTCAATGTTATTTGAAATTTCATGATGTTATCTCTTCATTCGGATTCGTAGAAAACATCATGGATCAATGTATATACCTGAAGGTCAGTGGGAGTAAGATTTGTTTCCTTATTCTATATGTGAATGATATATTACTTGCAACCAATGACAATGTTTGTTATATGAGGTGAAACAATTTCTCTCTAAAAACTTTGATATGAAGGATATGAGCGATGCATCTTATGTCATTGGCATTAAAATACATAGAGACCAAATTAGAAGTATTCTAGATATATCTCAAGAAACCTATATCAACAAAGTTTTAGAGAGATACCAGATGAAAGATTGTTCACCAAGTATAGTTCTCATTATGAAAAGAGATAAGTTCAATTTAAGTCAATGCCAAAAGAATGATCTAGAGCGGGAACAAATGAAAAACATTCCTTGTGCTTCTGCTGTTGGAAGCTTGGTTTATGCTCATATTTGCACTAGACCTGACATTGCATTTGTTGTTGGGATGTTGGGAAGATATCAGAGTAATCCAGGTTTAGACCATTGGAAAACTGGAAAGAAAGTGATGAGGTACTTTCAAGGGACCAAATATTATATGCTTATGTTCAGACGAACTGAGAATTTGGAAGTAATTGGCTACTCTGATTCAGAATACGTTGGCTGTATTGATTCATGAAAATCCACTTCATGATATATTTTCATGCTAGCTGGTGGGGATGTATCTTGGAGAAATGCAAAGAAAACATCGATTGCTACTTCCACTATGGAAGCTGAGTTTGTATCTTGTTTTGAGGCAAACTCACATGGTGTATGTTTGAAGAGTTTCATTTCGAGGCTTAGAATTATGTCTTCTATATCTAGGTCATTAAGAATATATTGTGACAGTTCAGCTGCTGTTTTTATGGCTTAAAATAACAAAAGTGGTAGTCTAAGCAAGCACATCGACATTAAGTATTAGCCATACAAGAACGCGTTAAAGATAAGAAATTAATTATCGAGCACATTAGCACTGAATTGATGATTACATATCATTTGACTAAAGACATGCCACCATTGAAATTTAAGGATCATACAGAAAGAATGAGATTTGGTTCCTTTATGTAATTTTTTTGTAAGAGCAACTTTAATGAAATTAAGATGTGATATTTTCTCATATTTGTGGTGCACACATTCATTGATTTGAGAAATATCAATAAATTTGGATCTCAAATAAACATAGGTTTTATTCATTAATGTTAGACTTAAATTTGTTGTGGAGATGCTAGTAAAAGTGGAGATGCTAGTAAAAACCAGTAGATGCTGGCTTAGTACAAAACCAGTAGATGTAAAATAGCAGAAAACCAGAAGCACTTGTATCAAGCTAAAGACCAGTAGCAGCACTTGTCAAGTACTGCTTCTTAGCTAAAATCATAACTAGAAGGGATACAAAACTCGAAATATACACTAACAGAATTTTGCGTATCTCAAAGTCTTTAAATATTGGTAGTTGATCTATTAACGTGATACTAGAATTTATTGCTTCATTAAATGCCATTAAATGTTGTACGAAAACATTTAAGACGGTTTACCATTTTTAGTATGAACTGAGACTGATTGCTTTAATGTATTCTGCAGGGTCCATTTTCGGCAATAAAGCTGAACCACTGAAAATTCAAAAGAGCCGTTCAGATTTTAACGTTGGATAAAGTCTATATATATGGAGACGAAGCACTTTTCAAGAGGGAGATGTGGAACAAATCTAAATCAAAGAATATCATTTGAGCATCGCTAGAACTTTCAGGCATCCCAAAAGCTCAACACTGAAAAAGCAGCACACGCTTCATTGCATACTCTTGATCATTGAGATCATATTGTGCTAGCTATTTTCGTTATATCTTCTCAAGCTATTCACTTCACTATTTCATTGATAGAAGAATTTGTAACTGAAAAAGAGTCTTTTCCAGAACTTAAGATCATTCAAGAAGTTGAGTTGTAAAACTAAGAGTTTCGATAGGCGAAGGATAAGTCCTGTTGAAGTGGGTGTGTACAACTGTTGTATTGTATTCACCAAAGTCTTTTAGTGATACCTTCTGGAAACAGAAGAAGGGGAGACGTAGAAGATTCGTCTTCGAACTTCCAGAAACAAACCTTGTGCCATCTACTGTTTTTCTGTTTCACTATTTTTCACCTACTAACCAACAGATCGTTTCCGCACATTATCTTGTGATCTGCTGGTCTTTAAACTTGAACAAGAATCTGCTAGTATCTTTAACAGGACTCCAGCACATCATTCCGAAAAATCGGTTAAGTTTGCCGTTGAGTTTATTCAACCCCCCTTCTAAACTCAACCCGATCCTAACAATTAAGTTATACATATTTGAGATACATAATGCATTGTAATACATGGAAGATAATACTCGCTTCTAGAAGACATATCGCCATAATTTATGTATTTTGTTTTTTCCTTTCTCTTCTTTTGACAAATCAAGCTCTTGCAGTCACTCATTGATGATATGAAATGCCTATAAATAGCAGTTATTGAGGTCCATAGGCATACATCTCATAAGAATAAAAATACACCATTTATAGAGAGTTTTGAGTGGTTAGAAGGCTTCAATCGGAGGAAAAACAAAGAACTTACAAATTTTCAATGGCCGTAGGTAACAGTCGATTTGCTTCCGCATATTTTTTATCATGTTTATAAGTGTGTTGAAACATGATTTTTGAGAAAAATTTTGACATTGATTTTTTTCTTAATATTCATCTGAATTCAATAAAATATTGGGCTTGGTCCTGCTTTACTATGATATCCCATTTTTATCACTACAATGCAATGGGAGAGAAAAAAGAAGAATAGAAATGATATTTTTTTTCTATGAGAATTTAGATAAAAAAGGGAAAATAAATGTTTTTTTTTTTTTTGTTTTGGAGGAACAAATGCAAGGAAAAGTTTTTGATCATGAAAGTAAAGTTGAAGTGTCTTTCGTTTCCTTCCACTTTTGGGGGAAAATATTTTGAATTTCCCCTTGTTTTATTTCTTTTCCTTCCCTTAAAAATATCCAAAACAAGATATTTTTTGCTTTATCCTTGTAAATATTTTCCATCTTTTTTATCACCCCCAAACTAAGCCTAACACAACTTCCTATATGCACAAAAATGAATGACAAAAATGAGAGATTTTGGTTAAACTGTAATTAATGCTGAAATTTATTGAACAAGCAATTTATAGAGCTAAAATCTCACAGCTAAGACCAAAACAATAATTGAAACCAAACATGAAATATGCACACAATTGCATATACCTTTCAAATTAACATGGACATAGAACATTAGGAAAATGTCAATTTTAGTCTTATATGTGTTGTGTTATGATATTTTTAGTCCTATTACCTATTATTGAATCAATTATGGTCATATTTGATTATCAATTTAATTGTTTTTCTCGAAATTATGTAATTAAAATATTAATGTCATTGTTAAATTTGTATAAATACATTTTTTAACATACGTGCATGTCACAAGAAACTTTTTAAAACCACATAATTATAAAAAAAATTTAATTACATGATTATGAGGAGAATGACCAAAATTAATCGACGAGAAACAGTTAATTACCATAATTAATTCAATAAAATATATAGGACTAAAAATGTCACAACACAATACATACATAACTAAAATTGATTTGTCGCCATATCATTAACTACACTAGGCAAGTTTTTTTGAAGATGGACTCTAGAACTACATGAATGCGCATATATTTAACCACCCATTTTTCTTAATTCTTGCTGAAATTTCAGTTTTCATTATGAAAAGCTGTCAATAAATCAGGAACAATTTGAAGCTTCCTTGTCAAAAGAAAAAAACATTAACACTGTTTTTTTGCCCATGTTTGTCAAACAAGGTCCATACAATTTCTCATCCCTTGATCATATTTATACAGCACACCCTAAGTCAAATAAAACCGCATGCAATTTCAATTGTCGTTAAGACTTTGATATATGGAAATTTAGAAAATATAAATCTAGAATAACTCAGATATCCATTGGATGTTGCAAACACATTCAATTTCAAGATGGCAGGAGTCGATTTTATCAGCTTCCTTGTCAGGAATTTCAAGCTAATTGAACTCTTCCTCAATGGTCATCACAATCTCAACAGTGTCTAAGCTATCCAATCCCAGATCTATCTGAAAATGAACATCAGAAGTCACCTGAAGAATGTGGAACGGAAAAACAGTGAAATTTATGCTGATAATTTATAGCATATATGATTATAACGACGATAACTGCAAAAAGGCATAATATAATATCAAAGTCACACAATTTTTACAGCAATGAGACCCGGATCACAAGTCAACAACAAAATTGCAACATGCAAAATGAAACATCTATTAGTATCACAATTTTTCATTGAGTAAGATATAACACATGAAAGGTCTAATATAGCCCTGAAAACGCTTGAAATTCTCCATAAGAATTGAGTTTCTATCATTGGTGCTCTTGTTGCGATATAAATATTTGAGAAAATATCAAAATAATTCAAAAAATAAAATCTTCGTCGAGTAATTTCACTATGGAGTAAAGTTAGTGGATTTCCTAATACAGTGTAGACCACCAACACATTGTATCTACATATGTTCAATAACGAGAGATGATTTCATCAATTGGCAAGAGTCCGCAAGAGACTTTGTTTCGAATTACACTATTGAAGAAAAAGTAGAATGATTTGTAAGCAATAGATGAGATACATAAGGTTCGTCTTTTACACATTTTCTCTAGCGATGACAAAAATAAATTTTTAGGAAATTAAGAATTATTTTTAATGATATCCTTTACTTAAATTTTATCGTGCTATTTCAAAAGGTAAATGTTTACATTGTTCAAGTTATCAGTCATCAATCAAAGTTAAGTTTTGATCATGACATATATCTATAAACTGGCTCAAATTGAATGGGAACTAAATGGGAAGAATATATGCTCTACCCTTTTGGCTGAGATAAACCAAGAAGATGCCTCCTAACTGCTATAATAGTCGAGCATAATCCTCCAACAGGTATTAATGGTCAAGGACGACATTGTTAGATAAGTGATGAATAGTGAATGAAAGAAAGTGAGAATTGTCCGACATTGAGAAATGTGGCAAGAAATGTCTTCCTCTCCAAGTTTGAGCTTTTGGTTTAGGTCACAAGAGGCACCAGAAGTTTTTGAAAAGGGGGAAGACGCTGATAGGCTGGGACTCGGTGAAACACACACGCATGCGCGGCCGGTTCGGCTCAGCTCGGCCCGGTGTGGTGTGGTCTCTTGACCATATTATTTGAAAAATAATTTTTTATTTTCGAAACAGTCCAATTTTTGCACCCTCCAGTCAGTGCTTCAGTCCGAACCAGTGCGTCTCGTGTGAGTGTCTTTTGGCATTTTGGCACAGAACCGCATCCTTTCGCACAGAACCGTGCATCCGATGGCTTTTGCGCAATGTTTTCATCCTTCAGTCAGTGCTTCAGTCCGAACCAGTGCATCTCGTGTGCCTGTCTTTTGGCGTTTTGGCGTAGAACCGCGTCCCTTCGGACAGAACAGTGTGTCCAATTGCTTGTGTACGCGTCCCATGACTTATCACAGAAGGGTGTGTATCATGACTTATCGCAAAAAGGCGTGTCTCCTGGCTTATGTGACTGACTCTTTAAATAGTCCCTTTGCAGGCATTCATCAGACACTTTTTTGCATACTCATTTTGTTGCATCCTTTTAAGATATAGGTAAATAATGCAATATTACAAAATTATGGTGTTTGACATGATAATGGATTAATTGTGTATTTCGCCTTGTGATGACCAAATTAATATAAATTTTATTAGAAATATTCCATCAATCATTTTTTTTTCTGTTTTCATTTATCATAAATATTGAATTACAATTTTACAGATTGACCATTATAAACTTAATTATTTTTTTAAGTTTATATAATGTTATGATTAAAATTAAACTAAAATATTATAGGATACTTTTTATTTTTTAAAATAAATAACAATTTCAAATTGAACATCATTGACAAAACAATTTCCGAATCCAGAACGCTGAAAATTTGTCAAAGCAAGAATCATAGCCACCACCTCCACTCACCTCGATACACTGGAATCACCAATACAACTAAAAACTAAGGAAAAAAGTTTCAATTCTGCGAGACGGTCCTTAAGATGTTGCCAAGCTATCACCAACAACAAGTAAATAAATTTAGCGGCGCTTCCACATGTCATTATGTAATAGGGATGAAGCATTAAAATCTTTTGATGTTTATATAGAGAAGCAAGTTCCACCTTCCTCCAGTGCAAGTGCAATTGAAAGTATACAATCCACACAAGCTGAAAAATTAGTTAAATTTGAAGATGCACTATCAATTTTGGCAAAGACGCCCCATTCAAATATTAGTTGGTACACATGAGTATAAAGAAAATGGACTAAATTGGCACATTATAATCATTTGGGATTGAAACGAGAGTGACCCGAAACATTTGGGGCTAAACCGAGAATTTTCCCTTATTTAGACATCGACGCGGTTCAGTATAGATAGAATCGGAACCGGGCGGCTTATACGGTTTTGATTTAGTGACCGTTCTGAATATATTTAAATTTAATAATCAAGAGAAATAATATTTATCTTTCGAGATAATCAAAATGACTAGAATCTAATTACTTGATAAATGCTTATAGAATATTATGGTTATTTTAAATCTTTACTAAAAATTATAAATCTGATGTATATTTACTACTTTATAAATCTTTTATCATTTTTACTATCTTATAAAGCATAAACACTCCATAAAATTTGTTTTTTGATTATATCAATGTAAAAGTAAATACTATAATACATGGATATTTATTTATTTGTAAATAGCGTCAATTTTCCAATCGCAAAAATTATAAGATTATGGATATTATCCAGTTTTATATTTGAAACTCAAATTTGTGCTTCACATGTGCATGTTTAAAATTGATAAACATAACCATTTAAATGACTCACAAGTTACAAATATTTGTATCATGAATATTGAGACTAAGCACACACGATATATGTGTCTAATATATAGAATAAGAGTAACTAGTAGCAAATTTAAAATACACATGTTTATTCATAAAAATAATACACAAATATTAATTGATTTCTTGCAACTACGTACTTCATAAACTTGCCTTCCCACAAAAAAGTATAGCTTATAAATCTCTCGATAAACAAATGCCATATATAGTACTGAAATCTATTGATCTCTAGACTATGGCCTTCTCAAAATTTTCTATAAATTCATTTTCAAATCACTTTTCCAATGTTCAATAACATATCAAAATATAAAGCACGAAGCAAATATACTTGATTGTACCTTCGGGCTTCGTCTGCTCATAACCTTGAAATATCAAAGAATCAATCATCCATGAGAAACAAAATTGCAAATGGTTGAATACAACCATTGAAAGCTAGCTAATACACAAAAAATGAACAAAATAATATATACAAATTTCTGTTAATAAATCCCTCAAATATATTATTATCGTGAATTTTTCATGGAAAATTTTGAAGTAAGTTAACATTGCATCAGATAAAAGATATTTAAATTACTAGACTCTTAAGAAAAGTCAAAGAGAAAAAATTAAAACTTTAAACGATTAAACATTTCGATGATAAATGCAAAGTAACCAATGATTAAGCAAACTCATTCATTTACATTAGAGATATATTTTTTACTGTTACTAAGAAGAACCAATAACTCCTTTAATGGTGAAATAACATCACAATCAATCCTGAAAATAAATTATTGAAGTAAATCTAGTTAAACATTTAAGTGTCAATGCACATTAAATGTACTAGAAAGGAAAAACACAATTCATGATAAATCTAATGGATATAACAAATGCAAATATAAGATTTAATATAGATTTTTTAACAGTGCAACAAAAGCCAGTACTCAATCGTGTCAGGACTAAGACAAGTCTAAAATGATATTTTTTGTTCGGTCCAACATGATAGATGAACATGATCAGTCATAATTCCAAAGTCCAAACCATTCAGACTGTGATTTATGATAACAATACTAAGAGTAAATGTAACGTCCGAAAAACCAACATACGTAAACTACATGCATGCAAAATTATTTTAATTGCTTAATTGTTTTTAAATTCTTTCATGATATTTATTATATGATTAAATGTATGATTGCATGATTAAATGATTATGTGACATGTTTTCATGAAATTAAGGATTTTACCCGAATATTTGATAATATATAGGCAAGGGAAAGGAGACCGTGGACGACCAAGACGAGAATATGTATTTTTATTTAAATAATGGCAAGGCTTCCTAATATGATTAAAAATGATTTATTTTTCCTAAAAATGTTGGAGTTCGAATTATTTTACGAGTTGAGCTCGATTTTACCGAGAAGCCGATTTTGGGCAAACAAGGAGTTTCAAAAGATCAAAAATATTATTTTATGGAAACTTATTTTATAAACTTTTATTATTTAATTAATTAAATGTTATTGGGCCCAATTTAATGATTTAAGTAGGCCTAATTACCCTTAAGCTTGTAAGCCCAAAACCAAAGCCCATTTAACTTGCAAATTTATTTATAAATAGGCTACCTATGTTTTCAAATCCCACAATTCAGCTTCCAGACCAGCCGAAAAACACCTTGCACACACCTTCTTAATTTCGAAAATTTGGAGGAAAAGAAAAGCTTGTGTTCTTCGTCGTCCGATCGTCCAACATCGCACCATCGCCGTAGATCGTATATTCGAGCGTTATAAACGTAAAGGCACATTTCCTAAACCTTTTTAAAGCATCATACAAATCTTAATATGCTTGATTTAATTGTTTATGCATGAAAAAAATAGGTATTCGATAATTTTTATGGTAGAACGTTTATACGACGTTTTTGCGCTTTTATGAAAAACATTTTGAATCCAAAAATATGATTAATTTATGGAAAAAACATGATAAAATAATAGAGGAAACAAGCTGGAACTGTGAGCTAAGAATCACCAAAAGGGGCGTGAGTTTGTGTGGTTTGGTGCTCTTCAAGTGACTCAATTACTATGCATGGGGCTTAGGGGTTCGACCAGGTCTCAAGAAGGGCTCGTGCTAGACGTGGGTCAGGGTCAAGAAGTGTCCTAGCATGGCTAGGACCCCTCACACGCAGCCTGGGATGAGTCCCATGGAGCAGGGACTCCTCGCACGATCGGTTGAAGGTAACAGCAGCCAAGGGGGCTCGCTGCTGGGGCTAGGTGGCTCAAGGTAGGTTCATCAGGGTCCTAGGGTCATGGGCAGGGGTCGGGCCCAGGGCTGGAGCGGCTGGCTGTGCTGTGGCTCGAGCCAACGAGAGAAACTGCAAGGGAAACTCCATGGTGCATAGGTTGTTGTACTTGGTTCAGGGGGAATGTCTGGTTCTGGATTTTGAGCATCTTTGACACTTGGTTCTGCATCATCTTCACTATATAGTTCCATATGAATCCTGTCTAATCTGTTAATTAGATTTGAAACGTTAGAAATTCCAGGAGCACTGCTATCTTTATAAAAAACAACATGAATAGATTCTTCAACATTAAGAGTTCTATTATTGAAAATTCTGAATGTTTTGCTTACTGCTGAATATCCAAGAAAGATTCCAGCATCTGATTTTGAATCAAATACGAACAAATAATTTTTACCATTATTATGCACAAAGCATTTACAACCAAACACATGAAAATATGATACATTAGGCTTACTCCCTTTACATATCTCATATGTGGTCCGATTGTGTCTCTTGTTGATCATAGTTCTATTTTGTGTGGAACATGTTTTATTGATTGCTTCTGTCCAGAAGCGCTGAGAGATGTCTGCATCTGCTAGCATTGTTCTAGCAGCTTTTTTAAGAGTTCTGTTTCTCCTCTCAACTACTCCATTTTGTTGAGGAGTTCTTGCAGCTGAATATTCATGATGAATACCATGTTCATCCAAATATAACTCAAGAATCTTGTTAGTAAACTCAGTGGCCCGATCACTTCTGATTTTGATGACAGAAACTGATTTTTCATTTTGAATCTTTTTCAGAAGCTTGATCAGAAAGCTACTTGTTTGATCTTTTCAAGCAAGAAATATCACCCAAGTAAATCTAGAAAAGTCATTAACAACAACAAGTGTATACTTCATTCCCCCTAAGCTCATGATAGGGATTGGACCAAATAAATCCATATGCAATAATTCTAAACACCTAGAAGTTGATTTACTACATTTATTCTTGAAGCTATATCTTACTTGTTTGCCAAGTTGACATGCAGACATACATGATTCTTAACCAAATTAAAATCAGGTAAACCATCAACTATGTTCTACTTCTTGAGATAACTGATTGACTTGAAGTTCAGGTGATTCAATCTCTTTTGTCATAGCCAATGTTTATCACTAAGGGATGCAACTAAACATGTAGGAACACTAACATTATCTATGTTCCATGATACTTTGTAAGTATTGCCTTCTCTTTTTCCAGTTAATACAGTAGACTCATTAGCATATTTAAATGTGCATGTGTGCTTCTGAAACACTACTGAATAACCATTATCACGCAGTTGACTAATACTGATTAAATTATAACATATATTTTCCACCAAGAGCACGTCATTTATAGTAATGTTACCATGGATAATCTTACCCTTACCCACGGTTTTACTTTTTGAGTTGTCCCCAAAAGTTATCTTTGGTTCAGTACAACTCATTATTTTTTAGAGTAGACTCTTTTGTCCAGTCATCTGTTCTGAACATCCACTGTCCAGATACCATGTGGAGCTGCTGATCTTGGTTTTCTTCTCATGTTCCTGCAAGCACAAGTTTTAGTAACTAGTACCCAATCTATTTGGGTCCAAGCCTTATCAGTCCTTTAGGAACCCATATCTGTACAATTCTAGGTGACATTGTACTTCGGGTATCCACAGAAGTGTGTGCAATATAAAGTCTGTTATTTCTAACAGAATGCATCTTAGAATGTTGTTCTTCCCTTCTGTTTTTGTTGTCTGGCATGTATCTCTTCTGAACAGGTCTAAAATTATAGTACTGATAGTTTCTAACCTTCACAGAGGGTTGTCCTCCTGAGTTGAATCCTCTACTGGATCCAGAACTCTAGTGGAATCTTCCCTTAGGTTCAACGTAACCCAGACCATAATGTTTCCTTCTGTTCGTCTGATCAACAAACTTTTCAACTCGAACAGTTGGTACTACTTGTTCATATACCACACTGGATTAAACAAAATGAATGTATTTCCCTTTGCTTGTATCCAGTTCTGGCTTAGTACTCGATTCAGAAGTGCTTTCATTATTGATGAATCCGATACCACTCCTGTCTCCAGATGTTTCTGCAATTCTTGCATCTTCTCTAATGAAACAGAAGACTTGTTCCATGCATATACTAGAACCGATAGCTTCTGATTCTCAGACTTCATCATCTGGTAATCTGCATTCACCCTGTCATTCTTAGTTCTTAACTTACTCATCTCAACTTCAAGATCGCTACAGCTGTTCTCTTGCAAGCAAGTGAACTTAATGATTTGATCTTTTAAGTTTTGATTTTCAGTTTTGACTTCCTCGAATGACTGAGAAAGTCTCGAGTATTCTTCCACCATGTCATGCAGTGCTTTAACCAAATCAATTCGTGTAAATTCATTAGAGTCAAAGTCAAATACCTCTCCATATGTCGAGGTTGATTCAGTGTCTGCCATGAGACATTTGATCTCTTCTGCATCGCTATCACTGGAATGACTTTCTAAGTCAGAAGACTCAGAACTAGAATCCGCCCATTTAGATTTGTTTTCCTCGGCAATCATCGCTTTGGGATCTCTTTTGGATTTCTTGTCAGTCCTCCTGTTTTCCTTTTTCTTTTGATCATCCTTCTTTGGCTTCGGGCAATCAGCAATGAAATGCCCGAATTTTTCACAATTGAAACACGCCATGTCACCAGATGGTGAATCATTTTTAAAGTTTCGGTTAGGACCCTGGTAAGCTCGATGATTCTTCTTCATGAATCTGAAAAATTTCTTCACAAATAAAGACATTGCATCGTTGCTGATCTATTCTGCAATCTTTTCAAATGTGATTTCAATGGCAGTAGCAGGTGATGCACTTGGAACAACTGCCGCAGTAACAGTAGCAGTAAGAGCATTGGTATGTGGATTTGATGAGGGCTCTTCTCCACTTCACACTTCAAGTTCAAACTCATAGGCTTTTAATTCTGCAAAGTAGTCGTGTAGTTATAACTTGTTCAGATCTTTAGATACTCTCATAGCCATAGTTTTTATATCTCATTCTCTGGTAAAGCTCTCATTACTTTGAGTGCTATTTCTCTGTTGCGATATTCTTTCCTCAGAGCTGCTAGCTCATTAACTACACTGTTGAAATGTTCATCGAACTCATTCAGAATTTCTCCAACTTTCATTTTGAGATTTTAAATTTCTGCATTGCTATAGACAACTTATTTCCCAAATCTCTTTTGCAGTAGGACACATCTTTATCTTCCTGAAGGTGTTCTTGTCGAGAGTTTTGTAGAGAATGTCATTCGCAACATTGTCAAGATTAGCTTTCTTTTTGTCTTCACTTGTCCATTCTCTTCTGTGCTTCTCAACCATCTGAGGTGCCCCCTCAGTAACAGCAATAGCAGTGTTAGACTTTAAAATCTTCAGTGGACCATCTGTGATGACAAACCACATGTCATCGTCTTGGGCTGCAAGATGAGCTTGCATCCGGATCTTTCATTCATTGAAATCTTCTTTTGAGAACATGGGTACTTTGCTGAAGTGTGTCATATCTGTTGTAAATATTTTGAACAAGAAAAATCTGCTCTGATACCACTTGTAGGACGATTTTTCAAAGCGTGCTAGAATCTTGTTAGAGATTATAGCTGATCTTGTTCGAATGTAAATCCAGCATATCACTATAATAAGTGCGGAAACGATCCGATGGAGTACGGTGTGAAACAATAAATAGTAGGCAGTTGAACAGTGGTTGTTTACTGGAAGTTGGAAGATAAAATCTCCTACGTCTCTCCTTCTTCTGTTTCCAGAAGATATCACTAGAAGACTTTGGATATTAAAGTACAACACTTGTACACACCCACTTCAGTAGGGCTTACTCTTAGCCTACTGAAACTCTTAGTTACACAACTTAGTAAAACGAATACAACAAAGTTCTGGAGAAGACTCTTCCCCAGATTACAAACTCTTCTCAATAAGATATAGTAAAGTGTTTAGCTTGAAGAGATTTACGAAACAGCAGCACAATATGATCTCAGAAGATCAGATATAAATAATAAAGTGTGTGCTGCTTTTCTGTATGTTGAGCTTGAAGATAAGTAGTTGATGATAGCTCAAAACTCACGTTGGAATAATCGTTGCGTGGATAATGATAATAACTTTATTTTCTATAAAGGATTGTCCTCTATATGTATATAAAACTTTGAGTCCAACGTCTATAATAAAAAACAACTTCTGAGGCTCCTGAGTAAAATCAGCTTTAATACCTACAAAGGGTCGTGCAGAAAGCTTCAGAGAAATCAGTCTTGTTACATACCAAAACTAGTAAGGAGCGTTTAAATGTCTTTAAACAACATTAATGGTGCAATTAATGCTAGTATTAGGTAAAGTAACGGTAACATTTAAGATCGTAACGATAAAGTAAAAGACGTTAAGTTACTTCTGCTTAAGCTAAGTTTTGCTTTTAAAGCTATGTTCTGCTTCTGGTTTTCTAGGCCGTTTAAGTGCTCGAAGAGTACTGTTTTGTTAATACGATACGAGAGCTTCTGCTTTTATACTGTCTTCTGATTATAGCCACCGTGACCTACTGGTTTTGACTCTCATCACCACAATTAATTAAGTCTAACAATTTTAAATGGTTTATTATGTTCAAAAGATATTTTAAATAAAAATATGACTTTAATGCATGTGAATGTATATGTATTATTTGATATCCATGTTTAGAACGTGTTGAGTTTTTAGACTCACTAGATTTGTATGATGCAGGCTTGGATGATTTATGAAAGGTGCTGACGCTTGAGTGGCTCGAGTGCAGCAGTACACACCCGAGGGCCTTTATGTTTCCGCACTAGCAAATGATTTAAAGATTATGTTAATGATTTTTATTAGAGATATTTTTATGCTTAATTTTATTGTTAGCCGATCTTTTTAAAGGTCGATTTAGGAATTTTGGTTAGTCGATGATTTATGATTTTATTTTATGCACTTGAGATTTAAATTGTTAAATTATGATGATTCATGATTGTATAAATTATTTTATTTAGTAATTTAGAATCTATGATTTAAGATTAGAAAAAAAAATCGAGGTCGTTTCAGTAAATTGCTTGACTATGTTGAACCAGAGAATTCTAAGTTTATCCGGACATGGATCAAATGATGACAAGGCTCAGCTGGTCATGGTTACCATACCACATCGAGCTGATCTCGCAAAAACCCTTGCCCATCCAGACATAACTCTATGAAGTGTATACCTAGCTGGTACTTTAAATGCAAACTATTCAGAAGATACACATAATGAATGATAAATATTAAAGGCCTAAACAATATTTTGTAAGACAAATAACACCACACATGACTCTACATGATTATGCACAATCTTGCACTCTTTTGGATACACACACCGATACACAAATTAGGTTATTTCAAGTACGGGTATTGAAAGGGTTAATCTGATCAAAACCCGACTAGAATTGGGTACCAAATGTGTATTTCAATGACTACAGTTACAAAAGAAGAAGTTCACTACAACAAAAACACAAAACAACAATGGATATAGCTGCCAGAAAATCATTGTAACTGACAGTGTTGTTGAAAGTGTATTCAACAACAACAGTTTTAAATCGTTGTCGTAGCTATCGTATTGCGACGATTTTTCAAAAATCATCGCAAATGAACCGTCGCTAATTAGCGATGGTTTATGATATACCGTCGTTAATTTTAGCGACGAGTTTTGACTAAGTCGTCGCTAATTAGCGACAGTTTAAGATATATCGGCGCTAAAATTAGCGACGATTTTGACTTGGTTTTTGACTAAGCCGTCGCTAATTAGCGACGGTTTAGACATAATTCGTCGCTAATTTTTTTAAGTAAAATAAAAATAATTACTTTTATAATTTAATAAATCTACCAAAAAAACTTACAATCTGACTAAGCTAGTGATATTCATGATCTGAACTAACACTTAGAAATTTACCAAGAATCGAAGCGAATATAATTACCCTAAATCGAAAATAAAATCGTCTAAGAGGAAAAAATTTATCGTAGATGTGGACGATGTTGAGGAAAATGGACCGAAAACGCGAATATTTATAGACAATTTGCGACGATTTTTGGTAAAACCATCCCTATTAGCGATTGTTGTTTATTAAAAACCGTTGTCGTAGCACAAAAAAACCCGCTCATAGACAGCGATTTTTAAAAACCGTTGTCGTAGACACATCAAAGACAACGATTTTTAAAAAATCGTTGTCTTATAAGCGGATTTTTTAGGCTACGACAACGGTTTTTGTTGAAACCGTTGTTAAAAGAAAAAACACAACGGTTATAATAAAAAAACTGTTGTCTTTTTAGTGTTGTTGAAGGAATATTTTCTTGTAGTGTTAGTTAAAAAATCAACTTGGTACCTAGATAGTGCTTGCTCTAGATAAATAACTAGAAATGTCAAGTTGATGTCTGAAGTCATTGAATGCAAATGATCAAGAACCATATTTGGAGATGATCACAAGGATAAGACTGTGGTTGTTAAGGGTAAGATTATTTATGACAAAGTTATTATTAGACATGTACCGCTAGTTGAATTTTTTTCCTACAACATGATTAGCATTAGCCATTTATGTGATAATAGATACTTTGTTGAGTTCCACAAACATACTTGCACTGTAAAATATGCTAATGGTGATATTATGTTAATTGAATTAAGAAAACAAAATACCTATAAATTTAGTTTTAAAGACGAAAAACTTGCAGCTCTTACATGCTTTATTATTTTTTTATGGTAATAAGAATTGGTTATGGCATGGGCGGTTGAATCATCTAAACTTCAAGTCTATTTTCAATCTGAGTAAGCAAGGATTGGTGGCTGGATTGTCGAATATAAATTTTACTAAATATAAGATTTGTACTACATATCAGCTTGATAAGTAATTGATATCTACTTTTAATTAGAGGGTAGAACTCTTCAAGTAAATATTTGAATATATTTCATATGGATCTTTTTGGTCATATACAGTAAAGAGCGTAGGAGGAATGAGATACACTCCGATGATTGTGGATTATTTCAGTTTTACTTGTGCCATACCAATACTAGAAAAGTGTCCAGCTGGTCAAGGTTTTAAAACGATTTCAAAAGGATAAATACATTGTGACAAATAAGATAATAAATGATAGGAGCAATGGGTTTACAAAAACTTTATCATCTTACCTATATGAACAAGAAATCAAGCATGAGATCTCTGCTGATAAACCACCTTAGCAAAATGGTGTTGCTGAGAGAATGAAATACACTTTAAAAGAAGCAGCTAAAACATGATAGTCGATTATGAGATCTCTCAAAGATTTTGAGCAGAAGCATTTAATACAACTTGTTATACTCAAAACTGATCAATGCTAAACAAGGAGCATAATAAGACTCCATATGAGATATGTAATGGATTTATACCTGATATCTCCTATTTCAAAGCGTTTGGTTGCAAGTTCTATACTAATAATAATGATAAAACTCACATAACTACCTTTGATTATAAATATGATGATGATATATTTATTGGCTATTCATCTTGTTGGAACATTTCATGTTCGCAATCTTAATTTTGATGTTAACGAAACTTTTTATTATTTTTCTAACATATTTACTCAAGTGTGAAGTTATTAACACAAGAAGCAAACCGAAACTGAATACTGCACAAACTGAATTTCTGGCAAGTTTCGGTATTTTGATGATATCTCTCAACTGAATGATTCAAATGACATTCTGCCAAGTGTAATGATCTGAAAATCCAATTTGAAATAAGTCGTATTTCACGTCAGTTGGACAAATTCGGATGTTATCAAGGTCTAACGGATCGCTGAATTACCAAACTGATTGCACGAAAATAGCAATCAGTTGGGTATGAGCAGTTGCGGTGTTTTGGTCATATCTCTCAGCTCGATTATTAAAATGAAGCGATTCAGTATGTGTTGGAAATATAAGACGATGATCTACAAATTATCTTCAAAAGTCAAAGTCTGAATCGAAGCTTAAGATGCCGATAAATGACGATGAAGCTACTGGTGCTGCACAAACTGAAATCAGCTAGGATGATTTCAACACACCAGCTGAACTGAATTGAATCAGCTGTTGACCAACTGAACTGAACTAGTTGAACTGAACCAGACCAACTAAACCAGCTGAACTGAACCGAACCAGCTGCTGACCAGTTGAACTGAACGACTAGTTGAGTTGACCAGAATTGACCAGTCGGAAAAATGTACATCAAGGCGAATTTGACAGTTGCAATATCAGAAACAGTACAGAAACTTTCCAAACGGTCATATTCTTGTGTCTAACGTATATATCATTGTTGGGGCTTATAAATACAACATATTGAAGATCAAACAAGAGCTTTTGAAAATGATTCAAAGCATGGGCAGTTAGAATGAAAAAATCAGCTAGTTGAGAGCACAAGTTCTTGTGTGAGGATACATTTGAGATGTACATTGTAAAAAATAAATTCCTCACACGCAATCATTCACACATATACAAGAGAGTTGAACTTCAAATATTATTTGAGTTAGTCTTTACACAAAGACGAAAAACATTGTGTTTGTAGTCTTTGCATATAAGACATTAAATAATATGCTGATTGTGAGGTGCTGCATATAATTTTGAGTGCTAGGAGTTGTAGCTGGGTGCTGCCCTTCCGGAGTGGGTTTGTACAAAGAGTTGTATAAATCAAAATCTTCTATTGAATCATTTCCAAAGGAAAGAAGGGCTGACGTAGGAGCATTTCAAGTCTCCGAACATTTATAAACAAATTCGTGTCTATTTATTTATTGTATTTACTTATTATTTCAATTGTTTTAAGGATGCATTGTTGAAGCATTTGATGTGTTCTTCAAATACCAAAATATTGCATACAACGTGTTTGATAAAATGCTTCAACCAAATTATTTTTACTCATTCAACTTGCATATATTTTAAATGCTCTACAAAATATTTAATCAGTTTTTACGAAGGATTACTTCGAGTGTCTTCCGCTTGGTTTGAAAACCAAACTCGATTTAATTCATCGATGTTCAATATTTCAAGAAACGAGCTATTGTAGCTCAACGATGATCTCCCGAATCGATCCTATCACATTTGTTAGTAAAGAATATAGAAAATTTAGTAATAAATATTTAACTATTGAATAATATGTGTACATTGTTTTTTATGAATCAACTATATGTCAAGCTAATGAAAGTCTTGATGTGCATGATTTAAGTAATTTTATTTTGACAATGATTGTGAGAAAGATTTGAGAATGATAGCTAGAGCAGTGTCATAAACAAATCTAGATGTTCTAGAAGATCCAATCAATCATAGAGATGTTAAGCTAGTAATTTACAGCCAGCCAGAAGAGCCTCGAGAATAAAATCATGCTGATGCAATCAATGATCAATCTAATCAATAGCAAGATCCAGATCAGCTTGGACCTAGCTACCGGTAGAAAAGAAATATCCACCTGAGCTGGTCATTTATAACATAGTTGCACCTCATATAACTAGGAGACAAATTCTAGAAGAGTTTCTGCATGTTTCTTTCATCTCAAAAATTGAATATAAAAAGATAGAATGTTGAGGATCGGGTTGAGTTTAGAAGGGGGGGGGGGGGGGGGGGGTTTAATAAACTCAACGGCAAACTTAACCGATTTTTCGGAATGATGTGCTAGAGTCCTGTTAAAGATACTAGCAGATTCTTGTTCAAGTTTAAAGACCAGCAGATCACAAGATAATGTGCGAAAATGTTCTGTTGGTTAGTATGTGAAAAATAGTGAAATAGAAAAACGGTAGATGGCACAAGGTTTGTTTCTGGAAGTTCGAAGATGAATCTTCTACGTCTCCCCTTCTTCTGTTTCCAGAAGGTATCACTAAAAGACTTTGGTGAATACAACAGTTGTACACACCCACTTCAACAGGACTTACCCTTCGCCTATCGAAACTCTTAGTTTTACAACTCAAATTCTTGAATGTTCTTAAGTTCTGGAAAAGACTCTTTTCCAGTTACAAATTTTTCTATCAATGAAATAGTGAAGTAAATAACTTGAGAAGATATAACGAAAATAGCTAGCACAATATGATCTCAATAATCAAGAGTATGCAATGAAGCGTGTGCTGCTTTTTCAGTGTTGAGCTTTTGAGATGACTGAAAGTTCTAGCGATGCTCAAATGATATTCTTTGATTTAGATTTGTTCCACTTCTCTCTTCTTGAAAAGTGCTTCGTCTCCATATATATAGACTTTATCCAACGTTAAAATCTGAACGGCTCTTTTGACTTTTCAGTGGTTCAGCTTTATTGCCGAAAATGGACCCTGCAGAATACATCAAAGCAATCAGTCTCAGTTCATACTAAAAATGGTAAACCGTCTTAAATATTTTCGTACAACATTTAATGGCATTTAATGAAGCAATAAATGCTAGTATCACGTTAATAGATCAACGATAATATTTAAAGACTTTGAGATACGCAAAATTCTGTTAGTGTATATTTCGAGTTTTGTATCCCTTCTAGTTATGATTTTAGCTAAGAAGCAGTACTTGACAAGTGCTGTTACTGGTCTTTAGCTCGATACAAGTGCTTTTGGTTTTCTGCTATTTTACATCTACTGGTTTTGTACTAAGCCAGAATCTACTGGTTTTTACTAGCATCTCCACTTTTACTAGCATCTCCACAACAAATTTAAGTCTAACAATTTCCCCCTTTGTAGGTGATGCCAAAACCTAGATGTTCCTTAGACGTTAAGATGAATAGATAAAACAGATTACGAAGCAGATAAAAATAGTTATTATCCAAAAAAAATCACGTAAAGCACAAATTAGTTAAGACAAGAAAATAAAACTAATTTGTTCCAATATCTCTGAAAGTAGCTTCATCTGGATTTTGATTCCTTCCAGAAGAATGAGGTCTGCTGCTACTCGCTCCAGTTCTATCTCCAGTTCTATCTTCTTCCCCCTTTTTGGCATCATCGGCAATGACCCTAGCAATTAAGTCATCCATTCGCCCAGATAAGTTGTAAATGCCATTAGTCAACATCTCCAGATATGGAGCCTGATTAGAAACTCGATCATTTAGAGCGGTGAGAGATTGAGATTGAGAATCGATCTTGGCATCCATTAGGTCCATGGTGGTGGAGATTGAGCGAAAAAGGCCATCATGCTCGGTGAGCCGGGTAAGTATGTCAGATTGAGTAATCATGAGCTGACTGGAACTTCTGGATATAGCTTGTCGAAAAACAATGGTTTCAGCATTCATTTTATGCACAGATTCCGCCGTTTTATGTATTTCCTTGGACATACGGTCTCGGAAAAACTGAGCACCACTGATTTCTCCGGCATTCTCACGAGATAGCCGCTTGACTATATCAGAAAGACTCTGTAGCTCCTTTTGTAGATTATCAATCTGAAACTCTAAATCAAATGGTTCCACAACTGGTGAAGGGGTTCTTGCAAGCAATCGTTGTTTAATGCCTTCCATTCTGGCGATGCGCTCAGGAGACTGCAGAGAAAGAATAATAAGAGCAGTAGGGTGTGCAACTTCTGCTTGAGTGATAACAGTTGGTTCTGGTTCAGCAGAAGGTCCTTCTGAAGCAGTAGATTGATCTGTTGTCCTTTCTTTTGGTTGCTGCAAATCAGCAGTAGGTTCAGGTATGGCTTATGGCTCAACAGTAGACGGTGAAGTATGCAACAAAGTTGCCATTTCAGCTTGATGAGCTTCTGAAAAATGCTCAACCTTTGGAAGAGATGAAGAAGCAGTAGCCGTAACAGTAGCAGTGGCAGTAGCAGTTGCAGATTCTGGAATGGATTGGACTGGAGGATGATCAGCAGAGTTAGAAGTAACGGGCATTGTGTCATCCTGTGCTGCTTGAGTCTGCACAATCGATTCAATCACTTCATCAACCTGATGCCAGATCATGAACAGAAATCAGAGAGGATGATTGAGTAGGAACTTCTTGAGGTGCAGGAGTACTAGAGATCTTGACTTCAGAAGAAGCTTTGGCCGGTTCCTCAACTGACTGAGTCTTCAAAATGGTGGAGACAGTGGTGACACTGAATTTTGGAGGCTGAGAAAAAGCCTTTTCCTTAGTAACAATTTGCTCAGATAGAATTGTCAGCTGCCCCGACAAAATTTAAATGACATTCTGATCATGAAAAGCAGTAGGACCTAGTAGATTTAAAATTTGACTTCAACGTTGTTAGAATAGTGACTATCTTCTGCTGTTTGATTTTATCCAGAATGTAGCTTCGGCGATTGATGGCTTCTATCACATTTTGTGTGTTGGCAGCAGCAAAAACCTTGAGCCAATCGTCAAAGAATTTCATGTCTTCTCTGGTTGAATTATCAATTTCTTCCAGATGAAGATCAATTGCTGTTTGAATGGTTGTTGTTGCCACCGGTGACTGAGACAACTCAGTAATCTTTTCTTTCCCTTTTTCAGAAGTAGCAGGGACTACTGGTTTAAAAGCAGAAGAACCAGTAGCAGATTCTCTAATGACCACACCAGAAGTTGGTCTGAAACTTGGAGCAGTTGAAGGCCCTGATTCAACGGCTTTAGCTTTGGTGGATGGGACAACTGGTGGAAAAACTTGTCGAAGAAGAACATTCTCTAATTCAGCAAGAGCTGCTGTTTTCTTGATGCGGATGGTGGTGCGAGGCTTCTTCTTGGATGGGGTGGGAGGCAGTGAAGCTTGTTGAGTGGGTGCTGCTGATTCTCCAGATTCCGTTTTGTCAGAATCAGACAAAACCACAGCTCTTTTTCTTTTGATTTTCTTCTGCTCCTCAGTCTGAGATTCCCCAATCTCCTTCTTTATGGCCACAAATTCACAAACTGTTGGTTTTGGCCTTAAGGCAAGCACATTATCAGCATAAGTCATGGTGACCGAAGAGCCATCCTCTTCTGTTGTGCCAGGAAAGCCACATCTTTCAACATCTTACTGATTTGCACAGCAAATCCAGTACCTTTCCTTAGAATCATATCATTCATAATTCGAAACAGAAAGCGACCCCAATCCATTTTCTTTCGCTCAGCTTTTATTTTCTGCAAACTAAGACTGAACAACCAAACAAAATTAAGCCACAATATATATAACTGAGATGAAGATAACAAATAATTAAGTTAAGTCTATCAATCCAAGTATATTTCGAAAATAAGAAAACTTATTCTCAGGCAGAGGTTTCGTAAATATGTCTGCTGCTTGCTAATCAGTAGGAACGTATTCCAGACGAATGTTCTTCTTTTGCACATGATCTCTAATGAAATGATGTCTGATATCAATGTGCTTAGTTCTGGAATGGAGTACTGGATTATGCGATATAGCAATTGCACTGGTATTGTCACAAAATATAGGTGATTCAGAGGCTTGAACTCCATAGTCTTTAAGTTGTTGTATCCAAAGTATTTGAGAACAACAGCTTCCAGCAGCAAGATATTCTGTTTCTGCAGTAGACGTGGCTATGGAAGTCTGCTTTTTGTTAAACCAGGAGATCAACCTATCACCAAGAAATTGACAAAAACCACTTGTGCTTTTCCTATCCAGTTTACATCCTGCATAATTAGCATCTGAGTATCCAATAAGATTAAACGACGAGTCCTTGGGATACCAGAGGCCTACATTTTGAGTTCCATTCAAGTACTTCAAAATACGTTTAGCAACAATATAATGAGATTGTTTGGGGTTAGATTGAAATCTCGCACTAATACAAACAACAAACATAATATCGGGTCTACTGGCAGTAAGATATAACAATGAGCCAATAAGACCTCGATACTGAGTTACCTCTACTGGAGTTCCCCCTTTATCTTTATCAAGTTTGGTAGATGAACTCATAGGAGTGGAAGCAGAAGAACATGCTTCCATCCCAAACTTTTTCAGTAGTTCCTTTGTATACTTAGCTTGATTTATGAAGATTCCAGTATCAAGTTGCTTGATTTGATGTGGGACCCTTAGCTCCTAATCGTTATTACAATGCAATCTGATTAGGGTTAATTAATTACAGCGGAAAGAGAGTTTAAAATTTCTTTACAATGAGCCCAAATCATTTTATTTGAATACTAAAAATAGTATTTCATCTCACGTCATAAACATGCCCACACGTAATCAAAATCAATCATATACAAACAACTCATATCCTCGGGACATGCCCCGGTATATAGATACATATACATATATACTGGGAACAAGACAAAAACATAAAACCTCAGCCCAAGCTGTGACTCCCTCCAGAAGTACCCTCTCCGGTCTCCTGATATCCTGGAGTACCTGCCATTGTCCACACACAAAGACAACAACAGCCCCCCTTGGGGGTGAGCAAAGCTCCGTATGGAACAACCAATCATATATACCACAGATATCTAAACAATGATATATCGTATGCAATGCATGTATGTCGTGGAGGTATCAGGTCAAATGCCCATCCACTGAGCACATGTCAGAATCAATCAAATCGCTATCAAATCAATGCTCGAGCTGGCACACCGGCCAATATGGGATACTCGTATGATAGCGTCGGCAAAGCGCCATCAAATCCCAAATCTCATATCCAATCATATGAGGCCACAATTGTCTATGCTTTACGGGTCATATAATACCGGCATAGCGATTGTGTTCACAAACCCCGGAATCCAATCAAATCATATCAGGGTATCCAATGATCATAGCTCAACGTGCATGTCATGTACCGATGTATGCATAAAATGATGTGTGTTAACAAAACATTTATTTTATACATCGATATCTCAATCTCAATGTCATGTATGCCACATCAATCAACAAATAAGGCATATAGACACATAATCTCATTCCAATCAATCAAATCAATCCGACATATATCATATAATACAGATACCTGTCGTATGTTACCCGGTTGCAACATACCTCAATTCTTCATTTCCAGTTGATGTAGCCTGAAGATATTGATATTGCACTTTATCTACATCAATAACATACGCATTCCAATCACTAACATACTCCAAAATCATTAATATGAGTTTCAAATATCATTTGAAATTTCAAAAATTCATATCAAATCAAATTCATATCATAATTCAATTCCGACTTCCATTAATTCTACTACATATCAGAAATTCAACTTCAAATACATGCTGTTCCAGCACTTTAATATTTAGAGCTGCTGGAACTAGAAGAAAATTACCTCAGTCAGAAGCCCTCGACGCGAAGATCACAAATACATAATTTGTTTCGCGTTTAGACAGCGTTTCGAAGTCGATTCGGATAAAAGAAATCACTTTCTCTCGTATTCTCTCGAAGTTGTCGAAGGATAAATGAAGAAAACGAACAAAAGAACTTATTCTTATCCTCCACCGCTTCGGCGCTCGGGCGGTAGAATTCTCGCGTCCGAGCGCGAGAGGTTCTGCCCCCGAGTTTCAAATGCACCGCGCTCGGGCGCGGCATGTTCTGTCCAAATGCCACTTGCTCCGCGCTCGGGCGGTCACAAACTACCGCTCGGGCGCGAAGTGTTCTGCCCGAACACTCAAAATTTCTACCTTGGCGCTCGGGCGGTCATTTTCTACCGCCCGGGCGCCACTCGTTCTGTACAATTATTTATGTTTGTACTAAATTGGCGTCCGGCCTCTCCAATCGAGCTCTTACAACGTCAATTCATATTCAATATTCATTTTCTCAATTTCCTTGTCATAATATACATCAAATACATAATCACATATCACTTTCATGAATTATCGATAATCACACAGGATTTACGATACACGGTCCTTACATTTGAAGTCCTAAGAAAAATGTTAATTCTCCCATCATGCTCATCTCGAACTGTTCCTGCATTAACTTAGCAAACTTTGCACATAATTTGGGGTTAGTTAACCCAAATATGATATCATCAACATAAATCTGAACTAATAATATGTGCTTGTTTTTGACTAGGGTAAACAAAGTCTTATCTATGGTACCAACGGTGAAATCATGATTAATAAGAAATTGTGAAAGTGTGTCGTACCAAGCCCTAGGTGCTTGTTTCAGACCATACAATGCTTTGTGTAATTTAAAAACATGATTCGGTAACAGATGATCAGAAAAACCTGGAGGCTGTTCAACATAGACTTCCTCTTGTAGTAAACCATTGAGGAACGCACTCTTCACATCCATCTGATATACTTTGAAATTTTTGAAAGCAGCAAAGGCTAAAAATATTCTGATAGCTTCGAGCCTAGCTACTGGTGCAAAGGTTTCATCATAGTCTATTCCTTCTTCCTGTCTGAATCCTTGTGCAACCAGTCTTGCTTTGTTTCTTACAACTGCTCCTTCCTCATTTAGTTTGTTTCTGAATACCCACCGGGTTCCAATGACAGCTTGGTGAGATGGTCTAGGTACTAGAAACCAAACTTTATTCCTCTCAAATTGATTCAGCTCTTCTTGCATAGCTTCTATCCAACTGGGATCCAGAAGAGCTTCTTCAATCTTCTTTGGTTCATCTTGAGAAATAAAAGCAGTATGCATGTATTCATTCATCATTTGTCTTCTGGTCCTTAGCGGAGCTGCTGGATTTCCAATCACCAAAGATGGAGGATGAGATTTTCTCCAAATAAAAGGATTTAGATTATCTTCATACAAAGCATTAGATTGTTTTGGAATATCAGCTGCTGGTTCTCGAAGTTCAGTTGCTGGTTCTGGAGTGTCAGCTGCTGGTTCTGGAGTGTCAGTTGCTGGTTCTGAAGTGTCAGCTGCTGGTTTTGCTATATGAATGTCTGGTTCTGGATTTTGAATATCCTTAACACTTGCTTCTGCATCATCTTCACTGTCTAGTTCCAGATGAACCCTGTCTAACCTGTTACTTAGATTAGATATGTTAGTAATCTCGGGAGCACTGCTGTCTTCATCAAAGACAACATGAATAGATTCTTCAACATTGAGTGTTTTATTATTGAAAATTCTAAATGCCTTACTAACTGCTGAATATCCAAGAAATAAACCAGTGTCAGATTTTGAATCAAATGAAGCTAAATGATTTTTACCATTATTGTGCACAAAACATCTACAACTGAAAACATGAAAGTAAGATACATTCGGTTTACTTCCTTTCCATATTTCGTAAGGAGTCTGATTGTTTCTCTTGTTGATCATTGTTCTGTTTTGTGTGTAGCAAGCAGTATTAATAGCTTCTGCCCAGAAGCGCTGAGAGATGTCTGCATCTGCTAGCATTGTTCTAGCAGCTTCTTTAAGTGTTCTGTTTATCCTCTCAGCTACTCCATTTTGTTGAGGCGTCCTGGCAGCTGAATATTCATGATGAATGCCCTATTCGTCTAGATATATCTCAAGAGCCTTGTTAGTAAATTCAGTACCTCGATCACTTCTGATTCTAATGACAGAGACTGATTTCTCATTTTGAATCTTTTTCAGAAGTTTGATCAGAAGGCTACTGGTTTGATCTTTTCCAGCAAGAAAGATTACCCAAGTAAATCTAGAGAAATCATCAACAACAACAAGGGTGTATCTCATTCCCCCTAAGCTCATGATAGAAATTGGACCAAATAAGTCCATATGCAATAATTCTAAACATCTTGAGGATGATTTGCTGCCTTTATTTTTGAAACTAGATCTTACTTGCTTACCAAGTTGACATGCAGAACATACATGATTCTTAACAAATTTTATGTCTGGCAATCCGTCGACTAAGTTCTGCTTTTTGAGATTGTTGATAGACTTGAAATTCAGATGATTCAATCTCTTGTGCCACAGCCAGTGTTTATCACTTAGAGATGCAACTGAACATGTAGGAGCAATGATATGATCTATGTTCCATGAAATTTTATAGGTGTTGCCTTTTCTAACTCCGGTTAGAACAGTAAAGTCATCAGCATTTTTGACTGTGCAAGTGTGCTTCTGGAATGCTACTGAAAAACCACTATCACATAATTGACTAATAATGATCAAGTTATAACAAAGATTTTCAACTAAGAGCACATCCTTAATAGTGATGTTACCATGGATAATCTTACCCTTACCCACGGTTCTACCTTTTGAGTTGTCCCCAAAGGTTATTTCTGGACCAACACAACTCACTATTTCTGATAGTAGACTTTTCTGTCCAGTCATATGTCTGGAACATCCACTGTCCAAATATCATGTTGAGCTACTAATCTTGGTTTTCTTTACCTGTACCTGCAAACACAAATTTTATTATCTGGTACCCAATCTATTTGGGTCCAAGCCTTATTAGTCCCTTTGGAACCCACATTTGTACAATTCTTGTACTTCGGGTATCCATGGAGGTGTATGCAACGAAGGGTCTGTTATTTCTCACATTATGCATCTTAAAAAGTTGTTCTTCCCTTCTGTTTCTATTGTCTGTCATGTATCTCTTTTGAACAGGTCTAGAATTGTAGTACTGGTAGCTGTTAATGAAACGTCTGCTTATTCGTTTTCTTAAAAAGTACTATAATTTTTTTTTTAAAACCTCACTTAGCATCGGCCGAACCATAAAATATTTTTGACATTATTTTAAAAATAAACATCCAACTGCCATTTAAAAATCCAAAGGAAAATATTTTAAAGCATAAAATCGTCAAACATTTTACCAACCTAAAAACATTATTTGAAAAGTATAGCCCATACTATAACCTCTCAAAAATATCTCATAACATAAATAAAAGACGTAAAAATATCTTTAATATTACTTAAAATCATAAATAATAACTAGTGCGAAAAACTAGCGTCGGTCCTCGGGTTATGTGCACCTCCAGTCCAGTCAGATCAACCATCAACACCTCCATTAACATTATCATAACCACCTGCATCAATCACACCTAGTGAGTCTAAAGACTCAACCATCATATCCTTGATAACAAGTAATACGTAATACAGTTAACATATAACAGTAAAAAATACTTGTACTTAAAATATCATTTTCATGAAGATGCATAAACTTAAACATAAACATTTTCGTAAACATTTTCATGATGCATAAAAACATTTTCATATAAACATACTCATATTCATATTCGTATTCATATTCATATGCATATCCATATTCGTATCCATATTCATATTCGTATTCATGTTCATGTTCGTTTTTGTTGAATTCAGATCGTGATTGTGACTCGTATTCTTGATCGTATTGGGCGATGGATCCATCTAAAGAAACCACAGTACTGGGCGGCGGGGACACCAGCAACACTCTCACCGGTCAACTGGGCCTTGGCCAACGTATTAACATATTCGTATTCGTATCCGTATCCAAGGAAACACGATTGTCGGGCTCCCACTGGGACCATAACCCTCACGATATTTCCAACATATTCAGTAGTCACAATCCCTTCACATCCTTCAATATGTCGTATTTCCATCACTTATAAAAATATGCATATAATATCATTTTTATTTTGAAACCAAGCATGCAACATATCTTTTAAATGTCCAATTTAAATCATAAAAAAAATCATAGACATTTAAAAATCATAACTTAACATATTAAAAATCATAAACATCCATGAACATTTTAAAAATCATATATCAATGTATAAATATTCATAAACATGTGAAATAATCATATTAGCATATTCAACAGCAAATAGGGCACTGCCATGACGTTTACTAATTTCTAGGTGTAAAATGACCGTTTTACCCCTGGACATAAAATTTCCCGTTTTTGAAATTTTCTTAATTTAATTGACTCTAGCATGTCCTAAATAATTATTTAAGCTTACATGAATTTTTTCATATTTTTATTTAGCTTAATTCGACGACTTTTAAATTAATCTTTAAATATAACGTATTAATGTGTTTTAATCCTGAATTAAACCAAACCTTAATATAAAATTCCCAAATCAAAAACTTAGACTTATAATAATTATTTAAGCTTAACCCTAATTTTTCATAATTTTATAAGGCTTAAAACTATGTGTTTCAATTAACTTGTTAATTAGCGTTTCGTGCGACGATTAAATTCCGAATAAAACCAAAACTCGTTATTTTGATCCCAAATTTTAAATATAACATTTTTAATATTTATTCTACCCCTCCAAGTCGTTAGCCACCCCCATGGACCCTTGGATCAATTTTTCCTTCTTAAATTTTCGTTTTTGACACATCGACGAACACGTCGAGCCATCTCTCAATTTACTCGAGCCACGCCCCAGCCACTTTGAGCCAAAACCTAGCCAACCCACCTAGGGACCCTCTTGATCAAGCCAGCCCAAAAACCAGCCCTGGCCCGCTCCAAAAACGTCCTGGAACTTGGCCCAAAAACCTGCATGTGTACGTGTGTGCTTCTCCTAGGATATTTAGGACTCCTAGCCTAACTAGGACACTTCCAGCCCACAACCACTTGACCCCACCTGCCCCAAACCACCCTGGACCATGCCGAGACCCAGCCCAGACCTAGCCCAAGCCCTTGGACGTGAGCAGCAACCCACTGAACTCTGCACAACAACCTGCGCTAATGGCTTCTCCTCATGGTTTCATGTTCTTGCTCGGCCCTAGCTAAACCAAACCATACCAGACCCTGAACCAACCCCTCTAGCATCCTTCTAGGACCCTAAGGACCTAACCTAGCCCAGCTCAAGCCCCCTGGCCGAGCCCTCCTCCCTGCACAAATTTCTGAATTCTGCGCAGCCCCTTGGGCTTTCTCTCGGGTGGAGTCCTTCTCAACAAGGACTCCTCCCTAGCCCATGGTCTCGAGTCCTAGCATGGCTAGGACTCTTCCCTTGACCCATGACCAACCCTAGCCAAGCTCTGGTCACAACCGGACCCAAGCCCAGTAGCCAATCCCTTACAACCGATTCCCTCAAGCACCATGACAGAAAAGTGATCAATTTGGTTCCAGCTTTGAACGTTTCTGGTTTGCTGCTTTTGTGTGCGATTCAAGACCTTTAAACTTGTGGAAATACATACTAACTCATATCCTAATTCATGGCAGCCCCTTTTAACACATAAAAACATATTTTTGGAACCAAAACGCAAGAATTTTGAACACCTATATGCATGGCTACGAAATTTAAAGGTTGGATGACTTGTTTTCATGCAAATTCATAAAAAAATCACATAATATGGTGTGATGATGAGTAAAGGGAGAATATGGTGTGCCTTTGCGTATTTAACGCACGAAAATACGTTGACGATTGCGAAGAACGGGGCAAGAACCTTGGCTTGAATTCCTAGAGCTTTTCTCGATTTTTCTCCAAATTGTGATGGTGCGTGTGTGTCGTGTATTTGAGAGAATTTTGGTGTGCAACAATTCTGAAAAAGTGAGGCGTGAGTTTGTGTGAAGGGTTTGGGGTAGTTTATCATATTTAAACACTAATTAAATCACTAATTAAGGCTTAGGCCCATTAAGCATAAATTTAGGCCCATTAGTGCTTGATTAGGATTTAATTAAAATTTTAAAAATAATTTAATTTAACTAAGTTTGTGAATTTATTAGCCGGGTTGCCAAAACGCTCGCATTTTTGTTAAAAATCCAACACCAATAAAAATTACGTCCCGGCTTATAAAATCATCTCAAAACCCCATATTTTCAAAATTAATAAAAAAGCATCACGCATATTTTAAATAATTAAAAACGTTTATTTAATAAAATCATTTTTCATTTTTTTAGCCATCGGTCTTCGTTCCTCGATCGCAACTCGAATAATCTTTTAAAAATAAATTTTAATGCAACCATGTAGAAAAATATATTTTAAACATGTAAAAATGCACCACATAATTAATTAATGCAATTAAATCATTTAATTAAAATACAAGAGAATTTAATAATTGCATGCATGTGGTTTGCGTGGACCTTTAAATTTTCGGGGCATTACAGTTAACCTTCATAGAAAATTGTCTTCCTGAGTTGAATCCTCTACTGGATCCAGAACTCTGGTCAACTCTTTCCTTAGGTTTAACATAACCCAGACCATAACGCATCCTGTTGTTTATCTGATTTACATTCCTCTCAATTGAAGCAGTAGGTACTTTTGGTTTTTGTACCACACTGGATTTCACAAAGTGAATGTACTTCTCTTTGCACATATCCAGTTTTGGCTTAGTATTCGTTTCAGAAGTGCCTTCATTATTACAAAATCCGAGACCACTCCTGTCTCCAGATTGTTTTTGTAACTCTCGCATCTTTTCGAGTGAAATAGAGGACTTGTTCCAAGCATTCACCAGTAGCGGTAGCTTCTGATTTTCCGAAAGCATCGTCTGGTAATCTGCTATTACTCTTTCATTCTCAGTTTTTAATTTACTCATCTCAACTTGTAGATCATTACAGCTGTTTACTTGCAAGCAAGTTAACTTACTGTTCTGATCTCTTAAGTTCTGATTTTCAATTTTAACTTCATCGAATGATTGAGAAAGTCTAGAATACTCTTCTACCATGTCGTGTAATGCATTGACTAAATCAGTGCGTGTAAATTCATCAGAGTCAACTCCGGATGTCGAGGTTGACTCAGTATTTGCCATCAGACATTTGATCTCATCTTCATCACTTTCACTTGAATGGCTTTCAGAATCAGAAGATTCAGAACTTGAGTCTGCCCATTTGGACTTACTTTCTTCTGCAATCATTGTCTTTCTGTCTCTTCTGGTCTTTTTATCATTGCGTTTGACACCCTTCTTCTTCTGGTCATCCTTCTTTGGTTTTGGACAATCAGCAATAAAATGTCCAACTTTTCCACAGTTAAAGCATGCCATATCACCAGAGGGTGATTCCTTTTTGAAATTGCGGTTGGGACTTTGAAATGTTCTGTGATTCTTTTTCATGAATCTGGAAAACTTCTTAACAAATAATTTCATTGCGTCATTGCTTATCTGTTCAGCACTTCTCTCAGAAGTATTCTCTATAGCAGTAGCAGATGATGAACTTGGGACAACTGTAGCAGTAGTAGCTGCGAGAGCTTTGGTTGGTGGAATTGCTAAGGGCTCTTCTCCACTTCGAACTTCAAGTTCAAACTCATATGCCTTCAGATATGAGAACAAGTCATGCAGTTCCAACTTGTTTAGATCCCTGGAAGCTCTCATTGCCATCGTTTTGACGTCTCATTCTCGGGGTAGGGCTCTCATTACCTTTAATGCAACTTCCCTGTTGCCAAAATCTTTCCCAAGAGCTGTGAGCTCATTGACAAGACTGTTGAAGCGTTCATCAAACTCATTCATAGTTTCTCCAGCCTTCATCTTCATATTCTCAAACTTCTGCATGGCTACAGAAAGTTTGTTTTCCTTAGTTTCTTCGTTTCCTTCACAGATATCAATCAATTTTTCCCATATTTCCTTTGTAGTAGGACACATCTTGATTTTGGTGAAGGTATTTTTGTCGAGTGTCTTGTACAGAATGTCCTTCGCAACGTTGTCAAGATTGGCTTTCTTCTTGTCCTCACTTGTCCATTCATATCTTGGTTTTTCCAGCATCTGAGGTGCGCCTTCGGTGATAGCAATAGCTGGATTTGGCTTTAAGATCTTTAATGGACCATCTGTGATGACATACCACATGTCATCATCTTGAGCTGCAAGATGGGCTTGCATTCTGATTTTCCAATCATCAAAATCTTCTTTTGAGAACATTGGAATTTTGCTGAAGTGAGCCATGTCTGTTAAATATTTTTCAGAACAAGAATAACCTGCTCTGTTACCACTTGTTGAGGATCGGGTTGAGTTTAGAAGGGGGGGGTGGGTTGAATAAACTCAACGGCAAACTTAACCGATTTTTCGGAATGATGTGCTAGAGTCCTGTTAAAGATACTAGCATATTCTTGTTCAAGTTTAAAGACCAGCAGATCACAAGATAATGTGCGGAAACGATCTGTTGGTTAGTAGGTGAAAAATAGTGAAACAGAAAAACAGTAGATGGCACAAGGTTTGTTTCTGGAAGTTCGAAGATGAATCTTCTACATCTCCCCTTCTTCTGTTTCCAGAAGGTATCACTAAAAGACTTTCGTGAATACAATACAACAGTTGTACACATCCACTTCAACAGGACTTACCCTTCGCCTATCGAAACTCTTAGTTTTACAACTCAACTTTTTGAATGATCTTAAGTTCTGGAAAAGACTCTTTTCTAGTTACAAATTCTTCTATCAATGAAATAGTGAAGTGAATAGCTTGAGAAGATATAACGAAAATAGCTAGCACAATATGATCTCAATGATCAAGAGTATGCAATGAAGCGTGTGCTGCTTTTTTGGTGTTGAGCTTTTGAAATGACTGAAAGTTCTAGCGATGCTCAAATGATATTCTTTGATTTAGATTTGTTCCACTTCTCTCTTCTTGAAAAGTGCTTCGTCTCCATATATATAGACTTTATCCAACGTTAAAATCTGAACGGCTCTTTTGACTTTTCAGTGGTTCATCTTTATTGCCGAAAATGGACCCTGCAGAATACATCAAAGCAATCAGTCTCAGTTCATACTAAAAATGGTAAACCGTCTTAAATGTTTTCGTACAACATTTAATGACATTTAATGAAGCAATAAATGCTAGTATCACGTTAATAGATCAACGGTAATATATAAAGACTTTGAGATACGCAAAATTCTGTTAGTGTATATTTCGAGTTTTGTATCCCTTCTAGTTATGATTTTAGCTAAGAAGCAGTACTTGACAAGTGCTGCTACTGGTCTTTAGCTCGATACAAGTGCTTCTGGTTTGTACTAAGCTATTTTACATCTACTGGTTTTTACTAGCATCTCCACTTTTACTAGCATCTCCACAACAAATTTAAGTCTAACATAGAAGAAGCCCTCAGAGACTCTAGTTGGATAGATGTCATGTAAGATAAATTAAATCAGTTTGAAAGAAACAAAGTTGTCACATAGTTCCGGGACTAATTAATCAACATATTATTGGAACTAGATGAATATTTAGAAACAAATTGGATGAGAGAGGTTTTGTAGTAAGAAACAAATCTAAACTAGTAGCTCAAGGTTATAAACATGAAGAAGACATAAACTTTGATTAATCTTTTACTTATGTAGCTAGACTTGAGGCTATTAGAAGATTCCTTTCACGTGCCGGATTTAAGGACTTTAAAGTATAGCAAATAGATGTTAAATATGTCTTCCTTAATGACTTATCACATGAAGATGCACACATTGAGAAACCACTTGACTTTATGAATGATGTGCATCTTGATTATGCATTTAAACGAGATAGAACATTATATGAATTAAAACAAGATTTTCGAGCTTGGTATGTTACATTGTCTAAGTTTTGTTTGATCATGATTTTGTTATTTGTAAGTAGATAAAATTGAATTCCCGTTTACCAAATGTGATTGTGCTTTATTTGTTCAAATTTATGTTGATGATATTATATTTCTCTCTACTAATATCAAGCTATGTGAGAAGTTCTCCAAGCTAATTCATGATAATTTTGAGATATGACAGAACAATTAACTTTCTTTCTAGGATTGTAAGTCAAGTAGCTAGACTGAAATCTTTATCAACTAGGACAAATGAAACGACCCTACTTCTAAATTCATTTGATTTACATTAGATTTTTTTAAACCAAGCACAATTAATTCATCATAAATATACTAGCATAAATAATCAAATAAATGAATTCCATAATATCTATAATAATTCATGAGGAATAAGTAAATCAATAAAAGTTTGAAATTCACTTCAATAAATTCTAGTATCCTATCAGTCTGTAAATAAAAACAATAATTCATTGAGTCATCAAAATCTTTAACATATGCGGAATTTCTAGGTCCTCGGGTATGCACTGCGCATCCCGGATGACTCGATATTCGACATCTCACGACTCAATATCATCATCACTTGCAACCGTTCAAACCTAGTGAGTCTAATGACTCAGTATGCTTAAACATGATATAGCAAATACATACTTATACAATCACATGCGTAAAAATACATTTACTAAAAATTGTTTTGTCATGCAACCTCGAAACCTTAAAAAATATGCAACTTTTAAAACCATGCTTATATATGTACTTTTCCATTTTAAATTATCATTTTATTTATGAAGTCCGATCCTCGATAGTGACAATATTCAGTCGATTGATCATTTTATAAACTATAGTACTAGGCCGACGAGTTCAACGTCCACTTCTTCGACTATCCCACCAACTATCATAAAATAACTTCACCGTTCACTTCTTCAACGGATCCAATATTATTGAGATTACCGCCCCCTTTTTCGACGATTCACTCCTTTTTCATTGCAAATTCACCATTCCCGTTTTCAACGGATCCCTTACTACTTTTACGTCATGACCGATTCACATTCCTCAAAAATATTTTTTTTTACTTTATCATTTCATAAAACATATAAAACTTTCCATATTCTTTAAAACTTCCAAAAATGACTTATATAATTCGTATACGTCAAAACTTCTAAAAATCGCATAATCATGCAGATACGTTAAAACTTCTGAAAATAGCATATATCATACATATACTTTAAAAATTCTAAAAATAACATTTAACATGATATAAAATTGTTTTAGGAAGTTGCAAACTGCCCTCGAATTTCCTCGAACCGACCGCACACGTTTCAACAATATACATACTGGGACGACCCAAACTTTGACTCAACGAGAAAGACTCGATTTCAAAACTTTAAAAACACCAAAAATATCCAGTAGCTTGCTGGAAATTCAATCTTAGGACCTACGTTTCAAAAACAATTACATTCGCTTATCGGATGACTCGTTTCCAACTGTTTTCGCGTTTTCGGTTAAACAAATGACCAAACTTCCCCTCCGACTCGAACCAACCCGAGACCAGACCTTTATTAACATCCTAAGACTCATTTTAAGCTATTGGAAGTTCTCAAGCCCAAGCCAAAATTGAAACATGGATTTAATTTTTAACCTAGGCTCAATTCGCCTTTTGTTTTTGACACGTTCGGGCAATCACGAACCCGAATAGACCACGGATCGAAACGACCCAGAACCAGGACCTATACCCCTTCCTTAGACCCTAAAAAAGACCATGATCAGGCCTTTTGGACACAAACAAGATGCCCCATTCTCTAAACCCCTCACATCAGCAGCGCACCAAACCTGCTCTTCACGTGCAGCCGGGGAACGAACGCACCAGCGGCTGTGGATGCCCTTGGCTCGACTCTTGGCTCATACTAGACCCTCACCAGGACCCTAAGGCACAGACCTACCCCCTGGTCCAGCCCTTGAACCGAACCCTTAGCCCTAGGAAATCCCACACACCAAAACAGCCCCTACGCGGCAGGATACGTACTCTCGGCCTCAGCTTTGTTCCAGCCCATCCAAGCCTTGTACGACCCCAACCAAGACATACCTAGGACCCCAAACCAACCCTCCAGACCATAGCTAGGACCCCATGCAGCCCCCTTGGCCGAGGGAACCCCAAACCCGTCCCTTTCCCTCTCTCGGCCCTCATGACATTAACGTGCAAGTCTGCTGCCCTTGAGGGGTCCCTTATGGCTATAATCCCTTCAAAACTTACTCTTAGGCATTTAGTTTGTCTCTTAAATCTTTCGGTTTGCATCCCCCCTTCAACAATTCAATAAACATCAAAAATATTTTGTGAAAACACGAGATGCACATGTAGAAACCATCATCTTTGTAAACTTTACACACAAAATCATAATACATGTAATAATATGGATTGAATGGAGCATAAAGTAGGATTTGAAAACATGCCTTGTTCTTTTATTCTTAAAAAGTACAAGCGACGGCGCGACGAGAGACGAAAGGGACGCGAAAACTCCCATCCTTCTTTCCTCTAGGGTTCGGCCGCCTAGAGACCTAGTGTGTGTGTGTGCTGAAAGTGTGTGAGGGACGTGAGTTTTGTGGTGTAGGGTGGGTAGGTTTTATTTAATTAAATCATTAAATTGTTAAGTGGGCTTTATGTTAGTTAATGGCCATAATTATTTTAATTAAACCCTTACTAATCTAGACTAGTAAAGAATTAATTAAACCCATAATTAATCCACTAAAAGTCCCAAAAATATTTAAAAATATTTAGTGCTACTCGATTCTAGTACCGCACACCCGGAACTACTCATTTTCTTAGCAAAATTCGCTATCGATTAAGTTCGTCCCTTACTATAAATAGATTTGATGCTCTCCTAATTTGAATTAATAAGTCCTAAGTTTATATTTATAACTTTATAAAAATAGAAACTTTATCAAAATCGTCTCCGGTTCTCTCGCATTCTGCCGTGCATCGCGTATTCGACTGCGTAAAGTTTATATTCCTAACATTCGATTAAATAATCATTAAATCGCGCAAATACTTAAACATGCTTCTAGACAACTCATTTAAATAATTTCAAATAAATTTTCATGCATGCATGTGATTAGTGTGTTCGGATTTTCGAGAGTTACAACAAGTATACAAAAGAGCTGATGAAAAGTTTGGAATGCAAAATTGTGTAGTTGCCTCAACTTCTATGAGGTCACTTATCTAGCTAAACAAATATGAATAGGGAATCTCAGTCGAGGTAACATGTATTATTTATTTATTCCTCTAAACACATATAAGCTCAGTGCTAATAAACACAATCAAAACCAAGCATGAAAAATCTTAAAAAAAAAAAACTAGGCATGAAAATATAGAGAATAGATTCAATTGTATATGGGTTGATCATGAACTTTCAAGAACTTAAGGGTCCAAAAAGTAAATATGCGCAGCAGAAGTAGCGTATCGGTTTCTGGAGGACGTGGGCCCCAAATATAAATACGCCCACTCCCCCCCCACCCATGTCACCATAACGCTATCGCTATTGTCTTCAGCAAAGTTGTATGTTCTGCGAACCCTAGCTTTCTCTCATTCAAGATAAATTCACTAAACACTTACAGTATTGCGAGATTCTGGTCCAAATGATTCCGCTGTCATCGAAATTGTCTAGTCAAATCCGGTTTCTCATCCAGAGCTTGGATGACTCCGATTCGGGCTCCGACTTCGAATCGATTTTCCTGGAGCTTTGCGAGGTATGATCGCGTTTATGTAGATGATTTGTTTGAGTGTTTTTCTAGTCTACGGATGAGTTTCCCATTGTCGGTTTTTCAATTAGGTAATCCATTTTCTTACTCTATAGTTGGATGAGGTATTGATCTTGCTGTTGAGTGGGATCTCGACGACTGATTTTTGTGTGGGAGTATCGAGTTCGAGTCGTTTTGCTATTCTTGGATTTGGAGAAGTTTGTTTCTTTACATGAAATGGTGTTTTATGGGGAGGATTTGTTTGAATTTCGTGTTCTATGTTAAAATACATTGAACATGTTTGCTAGTGGAATGATTGATGCTCGCTTTTATATGATTAAGCTTAAGCAAAATACATGTGCATACTTTTATTTTATTTTATTTTTAGACATTTTACTTGAATGAGATTTCATTACTTCGTATGTTATGATTCCAATTTACAGTGTGGGTTATGTAGTGGGCTAGTTTTGTTGACACATCTGTTTTGAGAGAACTTGCTTTGATTATAATAATTGTGGATGCTTTTTTAAAATCCGCAAGCCTATTTTAAAGACAAACAGAGTTCTTGTCCGTCATACCTACCTCTTTGGTCCATGTTAGCCAGGTCCAAGTGGCACCTATCTTCTTGAAGTAGTAATGATGGTCCCATAATTTACTCGCCAACAAATTAACCAAAATTAGGAGAATCGGGAAACTAGTTATCGTGACAGCACTTGGTTTCAATGTCTGGGCTGGTGGTTCCAGCAAATCTTGTCACCATGAGGGAATAATTTAAGATACCACTCCAAAACAGTAAAGTAGATAAAACACGTAAAGTATGTTATAAGAAACATTAAATGGATAAACATCGGTCAACTAAGGAATGTCATCCAAATTTATTTTTTGAAAAGTTTGCATGCATTGATTCTTAGTCGGATGACTAGTTTATCTACAAGTTTAAGTTAAAAAAAAATGAATTTAATGTCCGTGTCCAGAACAATTTCAGCAATTGTTCTTTTTAAGTTCTTAATTGATAGGATATACACAGTTATAGTTTTATCTACTATTAGTTTACTTATTAATATTAACATATAAAATATCTAACTTGCCTTTCAATAATTAAAAATAAAAATATGCATACTGTTAAAAAAAGAAAGCACGGTTTATTTTGAATTTGATCTCCTGGATGTGTATCAATCACATAATCGTTTATTGCTGAAACGCTCAATGGATCAGGAAGCACATAATTGCAGAAGCACTTCGATCAGAGTAGCAAAGTGGAGGACTTGTGTGCCGGTGTTTCAACATTTACTTTTATCCGATCTAGTTAGGGATTGGTGTTTTATTTACTTCTGAACTACTATTAGTTGATTATTCAGTGGGTGGACTGTGGATCGCTCATCCACTGGCTTTGTAAACTCAATTATTACTACTTTAATAAAATTATAGTTTCCGATAAAAAAAAATGATGTGTTTAAAGTTCAGCTTTCAGTATGAAGGATCGTTTGGTGAGCATCTTTGGGATGCTTCAAACAAAATATTCTCCAATGAGCTGCAATAGCTCGTGTTCTAAAAATATTAATACCGATGAATTAAATCGAGTTTGGTTAAAAACCAAGCGGAAGAAACTCGAAGTAATCCTTCGTGAAGAAGACTGTTATATTAGAAAACATTTTATCTTATGTAAACTGAATAACCGAAAAGAGACATATTAGTTTTTGCATTCATCAGTTCAGTTATGGAGACAACTGAACTGACGGATACTCTAACTGATCCAAACAGTTTGAAAACAATAGTTAAACAGTTAAATACACAAGATATGTTTATGGATGTTCGGAAACTTCAACTGCTCCTACGTCACCCATCTACCGCCTCGGGTAGGATCCACTAGAAGACTTTGATTTATACAACTCTTGTACAAACCCACTCAGCTAGGACTTACCTACTGCCTAAACTGAACTCCTAGACTAGACTGAAGGCAGCATCTTCAAGTCAACACTTCATTAATGTCTATGTGAGAAAGACTACATACACAAGTTTAACGTCTTTGTGCAAGACTATATTTGAGTGAATGAGAGTGTTTGTGTGTGAGAACTGAACAAGGATGTTCTCACACACTGAGGGAAATAAGCTTCTACTCTAAGCTGATATAATGGGCTGATTGCTTCTGAAAGCTGATGTGCAATGAACGTGCCTTTTCTTTTCTCTCGTATATGCTTAAAAGGTTTTTCACTTCTTTTCTTCTTCTTGTTGTTGTGTATATGTTGAGTCTTCACTGATCTTCTCTTTATATAGGAGGGAAAATTGATCGTACAGTGAGACTCATTCGTTGTATCAATTGCATCTTGAATTCATTTCTTGGACTTTGTGTCTCGACTTTTCGACTGCCCTTCTGAAACGTTTTGTCTTTAATGCTCTGATGCAACGTCCATTATTGTCCTTTGACTGGATAATGGCTTTGTACCTTCACGTACAGCTGGATTCCACTTGAGAGAGTTTGTCTTCATCCATAACTGAAAGATTCTGACTGATGCTTCGAACTGGTCAGTTGAACTGATCTTCAGTTGGGCCGGTGAAATCAGTTGACTCGTCAGTTGAACTGATTTCACTCTTGTTCAGTTGGACTGATCAGCTGGGTTTCTTCATCAGTTGAACACTCTTTCGGCTGGCCAGGCTTCTAAGGTTCTCCTGTTGAACCACCTATCAACTGGACAATCAGCTGGACTGCTCAATTGACGTAATCAGTTAGACTGATTCATTTTGTGCGATCAGTTGGGTATTCAGTTTGCGATGTAAACATCTCGTGAGTGATCCTAGATGCTGCACACTAAGGTAGATTATTAGTAACACGATTAACAAGTTTTGTTATCATCAAAATCAAGATTGCGAACTTGAAAAGTTCCAATACAGTATTTAGTGAAAGTCATATCTACTCGATATTTTAGTTAATAAAGCTGATGCTACTGAAGCTTGGTAAGAAATAAGAAGAAAATGTAGATATTCATTTGCTCCATGTCTCAAAATTTTAAATCTCTGCTATGTATCTTCGGGATCTACAAATATATTTTCTCCATCATGAGTGTAAAACATACCTGTCCTTGTATATATATTATAGAATTCTACATTGTTTGTGATCAATTTCGTTTCTTATAAAAAATCAGTTTGTGATGAATCTTATTATGCGAGCCTACCCACTTAAGTCAACGCAGTTACCTAGTTAATAAACCCTGCATGCATGTTGGAGTCTTTTTTTCTTTCTTTTGCTCTATACTACCCTTGAACTTCATGTCATTGTATTCAAGTTGTTGGTTATCATTCTGACAATGTTACATGTTGCAGTGTACTTCACATGGAACTGAAGGAAGCATATTGCTACTCCAAATCTGTTTGGATAACTTGCATGTTTATGTGAAAGATTTGAAGAATATGCAGATGCATCCACTATTTGCTTCATTGTTTAAACATATTATGGATAAACCTAATTTCAGTACAGTTTTGTGTCAATCATTGAGTACTGCAGCTACAAATGGAGAATATTTGCAGAATCTTTCTAATGTGTTGCACTTATCACCATTAGAGAAAATTGGAATGGGCCTTGCTTTATCTGATTCAGAAAACCTTGAGATCAGAATGTGCGGTTAGTACTCTCTCTGACTAGCCACCTGGATATGAGCATTGAAATTATTTGGTTGTGGAAGTGGCCTTGAATATAAACAACCAAAGATTACAGTAAATAAAGCTGTTGAGCTTAACCTGCTTTTCATTGTGCATTGAGTTAATTCCATTTTTGTGGATTGTCTCACAGGGAAAAACTTTTGCATGAGTCAGATTGCAGAATTTAGTGCCAATCCCATGGCTTCAGATTCTTCTGAGCTAATTCAGAAAATTCTGGTGTTTCTTAGTCAATCTGAAGGTCTATCTAAGTATGTGGATTCATTCATGCAGATGTTATCTCTTCTGCAATTGAAGGAGGAATCCCAATTTATCTTAGCACCTTTCCTTTCTGATGAATTGCGTGACGAAAAATTCTTCAGGTACTTTATTTGGGAGATTTGGTGTCAAAATCTCTCATAGCTGATTTGCTAGTGTGTGAGATGTAAAATAACCTTTCTCGCTTCTTCGTTTGTTTAATGCAGGCATTTGGATTTATTCAACGAAGGTGATGAAGATAATTTTGATACCATTCTAGAAGAAATGGAGAAGGAAAGTAGCATGGCTGATATGATGAATGAATTAGGCTATGGATGCACTGCCAATTTCTCACAATGCAAAGAAATGTTGTCTTTATTCTTGCCCCTTTCTGATGTCACCATTGCAAAGATACTTGGCACAATTGCCCGAACTTATGCAGGTCTTGATGACAGTCAAAATGTGTTCACCACATTTTTTTCTGCGCTTGGTGGTAATATTGGTTTGGAGCAACCGTCTTTGAACTCCTGGAATGTAGATGTACTAGTGGATTCAATAAAGCAGCTCGTAAGTTCTGTACTATGTTTCACATCAGTGTGGTGTACTTAATTGATTCATTGCATGGTAGTTAGTTCTAATTTTTGTCACAGGCTCCTGGAATTAACTGGATAAATGTCATGGAGAAGCTGGACCACGAAAATTTTTATATCCCTAATGAGACAGCATTTTCCTTTTTTATGTCGGTGTTTAAATATGCATGTCAGGTATGCCTCCACACTTGGTCTTACTGTTTTTTATTCCCATCTTCTATATGAAATCTAACAATACTGTCTTTATGAAATTGATGTTCTTTCATGAAATGTATATTTGTTTTGCTTATTTTCTACATAATATAAATATCATCTTTTTAGTGTAGGAGGTCCCTTGGTGCTCATTACTAGAAATGTTTATATTTTCCTTTACAAAAAGAAACACTAAAATTAAAAGCAGACCAACTTTGAATCTAAAACAACTAAGATTTACGTGGAACTTGATTTTTCAGGATCCATTTCCTCTTCATGCAATTTGCGGCTTTATTTGGAAGAATGTTGAGGGTCAGCTATCATTCTTAAAGTACGCCATCTCAATGCCACCCGAGGTGTTTACATTTGCTCATTCTGAGAGGCAAATGGTATGTTTTCTCGAGAATCCAGCTACTGCTAAAACCTGCGACTGCATGCATCATATTCTTTAACTTTTCTTCAAGAGCAGGCAAGGTGTAAATGATTGAATCTGATCCATGCATATTAACTTAAAAGTGGTTACAAATTTGTGATAACTAATTGTCGACAATCCCTTTTCTTACACAGGCCTACGATGATGTTGTGACAGGGCATAAGTTTCAATCTGGCCAGTTAAATCATGCTTGGACCTGCCACGACCTCCTCGAGGTGTTATGTCAACTAGCTGAGAGGGGCCATGCAAATTTTGTGCGATCTGCTATTAAGAATCCTCTTAATCACTGCCCTGAAATTTTGCTTCTTGGGATGGCTCGCGTGAATGTACTTCATCTTAAATGAACTGTGATTGTTTATTACGCCTTTTGTTGTGTGACTCATTAAGTAACCCCTGCATATTGCAGACGGCATATAATCTTATCCAGCATGAAGTGTCTTCTGCTGTTCTTCCTATGGTACTCAAAAATGTTTCAGGAAACAGTTTAATACTTCATCTATGGCATGAACACCCAAACATGTTGTTGCGAGGATTCATAGATGCCATGAACATTGATCCTGACAACTATACTAGGATTCTGGATGCTTGCCAGGAATTAAAGGTATATTTTTCACTTAATTTTGTTCTTCCACAACATTCTAATTCACAATAAACTTCCATTAGTTCTGCACGTCGAAGGATGGTGATGTTTAATGCAATAAAAGGCAAACCTTGTTCACGTTATTGATTACCAATGGCTCTTGAGGGCTTCCATGTGGTCCCTCAAATTTCTTCTAGTGATCCAGTCAACTTCTTGATTAATACTTGTCACTTTAACTGCTGATTAGCTTTACATTTTTTGCTTAATATCATTTTTACTTCTCTCCTCATATTTTAATTACCATATGTTGAATGCAATTTATACTACCAACTGGCTGGTTTCTATTTTTAATGTAGTGCTTCAATGCATTCTTATGCCATATGAGAATTGCTTGGTACTGCCCTGTTAACATATTACCACAATATCATCCCTTCCACCCCATATTATTGCAGGGTTCCTACAACTAGTTTTTAAATTTTTTTTTGGTTATTTTGTGGATTGGTGGCTTTGCGAAATATCTTTCCCTCTGCAAGCAGACACTTGAGATAAATAAAGTGATGTTTAGTTTTGTATTTCATTGTTGTTAGTGGCAAATAATGTTAATTGATGTTTCTTCTTAACTTTGTTACAGATCCTATTGCCGGTATTGGATATGATTCCTTCTTATTTTGGAATTCGACTTACTGCCCTTGCTTCTAGGAAAGAATTCATGGATCTTGAGAACTGGTTGAGCAATAAATTAGTTGCATACAAAGATGCTTTCTATGAGGTAACCCTTTTTTTCTTATGACACATGTTCACCCAACACTTGTGAGCAAATCATCTCTTGAGACCTTTAAAGGAATGGTGAACTTGAAACGATCTGGATAAATCTGCTACCAGTAATATAATGCTGATGTGGCTATCTGTCTCTAACAGTTATACCACTTGTTTTTAGATTTCTGGAGTAATATAGAATAACTGCTAAGTAATTGAAATTGTATGCATGCTTTTAGGAGTGTCTCAAGTTTCTGAAGGAGGTTCAGCTTGGAGCTCAGGATGTTTCTTCTGATCGCTTTCACCCCATTGGTGCTCTTGTGAATATTTATTTGGAAGCATATCCCTCTTTCTTAAAGGTTCCGATGTCCTGCTTTTCTCACTTACTTTTCTATTTCCAACTTAATCTTAATTGGCCTTAGTTATTTACACGATGGAACTGCAGGTCCTTCGGTCTCATGTTGGTGTCACTTCGTCCAGTCATTTGGCCGAGGAAATGGAAAAATTGCATGCCACTTCCATGCGTGGTAATGCACTACTTAAAGATGGTGGGACTGCTGACTCCACCTCTCCTGATAGTTACGCTGATGATATCGAGAAAGAAGCAAATTCATACTTCCATCAAATGTTTTCGGGTCTACTTGCTATTGATACGATGATTCAAATGCTTACTCGTTTCAAGGAATCTCCGGACAGAAGGTTAATTTCCAACCAACATATTTGTCTTTATTTTACCTAAATCAAACGTGCAATTCCTTTTAATCTTAACTGTTCCATAATTGGGATAAAATGCTTACGATCCTGGATTTTTAGCTTTGTTGGCTTTTGGTTATTTATCAGCTGCCTTCTAGATTTTCAAATGATACATTGATTGGAGGATTATGTCACCTCTTCGACATAGCCTTTGAAAATGTTATTAAAAGTTGAGGCTCAATTGAGAAAGCTGTTTTTTGTAACAGAGAGCAGTTGATTTTTGAGTGCATGATTGCTAATCTGTTCGAGGAGTACAAGTTCTTTTCCAAGTACCCTGAAAGGCAGTTGAAAATTGCCGCAGGTCTCTTTGGTGAGTTTTATTTTTCGTTTTTTAAACTTAAAGATATCACTTATTTTAGCTGGTTCATTTTACTAAGGCACTAATGCATTATGACAGATGCAGATGGCAGAATGTATTTAGGAAACATTTAATTTGCCTTCTACTTTGGATAGTTGATTATCAGATGAATATCATTAGATTATCTTTTTGTGTTATCCGTATATTTTTTGCTAAACTGATTACTTAAACAGAACTACAGAAGTTTTATGCATTTTTTCAAAAGTCGGTTTGGCATGGCGACAAAAGTAGTAGTTTTTCACTTATATAAATGTGAAAAATGCTGGATTGCTGGAGGGTAAGGACTTTTTTACATTTGTGACATTCATTGGAAAAGGAGACTGACTGTTCTAGAAGACATCTCCATCTGTTTGGGTTTTTCCATAAAGAAAGTCAGCATTGATAGCAGATCTGCGTTTTTACATCGACCTGAAAAATGTACTCCTACTTGATGCAAAATTTCTTAGTTTAGAGCCAGGCAAAATGATGAGACATTAATGGTTAACCCAACTTGGCAGTTATATGTTTAACTATGTATCATGACGAAACTTGGGTTGCATTACATGAATTGAGATAAAAAAAACTGATGAAGCTATCTGTATCTTTCCATCTGTGGAATTGAAATTATTGGACCGATTGTATTGAATGACTTTGAAATGGTCGCCCTGATTTCTTGTTTAGAGGAAAGTTGAACCTCTCTTGAACTCGCTTAAGGCAGATTCTTCGACTCACAAATATGCATAAACTTGTTCATGCATATTTAATTTGTTTCTGAATTGTGATTGCTTGCTTAACTAGCTTAGTCAAATTTGTTCCCTTGTTTCCTAAAATATGTGGCCGAAACAACTTAAGGTGCTACTCCTTGTTGGATATTATGCCACCTTTGATGTGTTCTCTGTGTTTTCAGCTGATTGTCCATATTTATGTTGAGTTTTTGGCGTACCAAGTGCAACATGGAAATCTTTATTGAGCTATTATAATTGTCATAAATTAGTAAATGTTTTCGCTTAAATAAGTTACCTACATTTTTTTTGCAAATATCTATGTACTGAGCTATTTGGCTTTCTTGGCATGCTGTAGTCCTTTTATATGTTTGTTATAGAGATTTCCCCTTTCAGGACTGTGAGCTGTTATTTGAAATAAATCTTGATCTGGAATTTTCTTTCCAGGGTCACTCATCAAACATCAACTTGTGACGCATCTCACCCTCGGTATCGCTTTGCGAGCTGTTTTAGATGCTCTGCGGAAACCTGCCGATTCAAAAGTTTGTATATGTTCATCGTCTTATTTTTGTCATTGTTTTAGTAAAAAACCGACCAATGGCTTTTATATGCTACAACATGTAGATGTTTGTTTTTGGGACTAAGGCACTGGAACAATTTGTTGACCGCCTCATAGAGTGGCCGCAGTACTGCAATCATATTCTGCAAATATCTCATTTGCGTGTTACAAATGTGGACCTTGTTACATTGATTGAGAGGGCACTCGCTAGGATTTCAGCAGCTCATACTGATCAAGACATTGTCCATGACGCTACTGAGCTTCATCATGGTTCTATCCAGCCATCTTCTACTAATGTGGAGGTAGTATATTGTTTTACTACTCTGTTACGTGCTCTGAATTTACACACAACATTTTAAGCTTGTTTCAACTTTCAAGGATCAAATATGTTAGGCAACCTGCTCGATGCCATTGATGAAGTAGCAGTCAATGCAAAAAATGCCAATTGGAAAACTTGAGTCATGATTTTACATTTTACTTTTCTCCAAAACGAGCTTGTCAAATAATTTGACCATTTTTACTTGTAATAATGCGATGTTGCTAATTTATTAGAACTAGTGCTTATGACTATTTTCAGTTAATTCATCTCTAGATATTCCTCAACAGAAATGTACTTCAAGGTATCCCCTCCAAGAATTGCATTTCAAATGCCTTTCCTGCTGGTTACAGCACCTTTATTTTGTTGGTTAATGATTATTGGTGTTGATCTTCTAACTTATTTGGTAGTTAAATGACTAAAATAACCATCACTGACTTTTGACTTGCTAAATATTAATTTTTGTTTTAATTGGATTGCTTCTTTGCAATAAGTTGCAACAGTTATCATTCTACTGATAAAATTTAGGCTGAAAATCTTGTGCGTTGCTCAGAATGCTAATATTTCTTTAAGACTGCTATAATCATTGCAATTAGATCCACAATCTTCTTCTTATTCTTGCGTACGGATTGCCACTTTCGACTCCATGATAATGGCTTTATATCCATTTGCTCTTCTCTCTTTTTTTGTGGTTGCTCATGTCTCATCCTTGCTTCGAGCTATAAATATCACATCACAATGTTTCTGGGAAAAAAGCTGTAATTTTTTTAATAACTGAAAAAACTGTAAATTTTGGTTATTCGTATGCATTATTTTGCCTGTTGAGTTGGTTGAACTTAATGATAATTAAGTCGGAGAAACTATTTTGAAGAGAAAAATATCTTGAATTTTCTATGTAATTTTTCTATTATTGATGGAATATGGTTCACACAACATTTTCTATAATATCTTGAATTTTCTATGTAATTTTTCTATAAATATCACATCGCAATATTTTGTACTTGTTATTTTGGCTGTCAGTTATATTCTGTTTCCATTTTTTAGACTCCGAGCTCGTCTTTTTTGTTATCTGGACTGGGGAGCTCACAGACTGGGCCGCCAGTCGCCCTTACTGTCCAACTTCCCCAAAGATCTACTAGTTCTTTAGAAGAGAGAAAACCCCCTGTGGCGCCATGTAATTACCTAAAGCCAGCACAATTAGCAGCAGGGCAGGCTACTGGTGCTCCTTCAAGTGATACAGCTAGCATTCAGAAGGCAAGTGATACAATTTCTTATCTACTGTCATGTACCATGCATATAATGGGTGTTTTTTGTTATAGTTTTATTTGAGCTAAACTATATTGGCCGAAATTGCAGTCTCAGAGTTCTGTTGGTGCATCAACGCATGCTTCCTCTCCTGGTTTTCCACGTTCATCTCGAGCTACCTCAGCAAGTATATTTATAACCCTATGAGCATGTGAAATCTACTTTGGCTTATATGTTGTGAATATGCGTTGGTTGACATCTATCGTTGTCTTCTAAGCTTAGTATATTTAATTCCGTGTTTATTCATTCTACAGGGTTTGGCTCTGCCTTAAACATTGAAACTCTTATCACTGCAGCCGAAAGAAGAGAGATTCCAATAGAGGTGCATTTTCTTGGTTGTGTTAGGGATACATTATTTGGGTGAAACTTTTTTCTTGTTGGTATCTCATTTATTGCTTGTGTTTTACTTCTCAGTTTTACCTGCTCATGAGGCCATTTTTCACCGATCTCTACCTTTTCATCTGATCTTTTTCTACTTCTTTACTGAATTTGACCCATTTGATGATTGGTTTGCAATTCCTGAATTTCTTTGTTGCTTGTCTAAGTGACAAGTTAACTGTCCTTATATCCACAAGGCATAAACTATTTTCTGGGCCATTGTTTTTAACTGGGTGTATTCTAATATTTCATCTGCATAGCATTACTCACGACTGGTTTTCTTAATAGTTCTATGACCTAGCTTAATTGCTCCTCGACGGTTCTTGATTATTTTGTGATATCTACTTTTGTTTTGCACAGACACCTGCTTCTGAAATTCAGGATAAGATATCTTTTATCATTAATAATTTGTCTGCTGCCAATATTGAGGCTAAAGCTAAAGAATTTACTGAGATTCTGAATGAGCACTATTATCCCTGGTTTGCTCGGTATATGGTCATGAAGAGGTGAGGATTTTAATTTTCATACTAATAAATGTTTGGTACATCTTTATTACGGAGAAACTGAAAACTATTTTGTATGGATTTTAGTTGCAACTTGCAAGTAATTTATTCCTTGATTTCCTCTATTTACCATTTCACCTAAGCCATCTGAAATAAAGTTAATTTGAAAATTTTTGAAGGCAGTTCTAAATGTTCTGTTGATTCTTATTGCTTTATCGACAGAGCAAGCATTGAGCCAAATTTTCATGATCTGTACTTAAAGTTCCTTGATAAAGTAAACCTGAAGTCTTTGAACAAAGAGGTTATACAAGCCACTTATGAGAACTGCAAGGTTTGAATTACCCCTAGATATATTCTTCATAAATTTTATCCTTTAAATGGTATTTTAAATGTTCCCTTTTATTTCAGGTACTTCTAGGGTCAGAACTCATAAAGTCAAGTTCGGAAGAGCGTTCATTGATGAAAAATTTAGGAAGCTGGCTTGGGAAGATTACTATCGGGAAAAATCAAGTTTTAAGGGCACGGGAGATTGATCCGAAATCTCTGATTGTGGAGGTATCTTCATATGTTTCCTTCTCACGTCAGCATGCGATTTTAGACATCTTCTCTGTGACTCTTTTGTGACCTAGATTATATTGTTCCTTCCTGTTCATCTCTCTCTAAAGGTGATGTGTCATATATTATTGGCCACAAACTAATCATCATAGTCGGTCACCGGTGATCATCGATATGAAATGGACAATGGTGATTTATTATCTGTAATGGCATGGGCTACAAAGATTGAGAAATCTTATTTTGTGCTTGGATTTTGATGGATTTCAAATTCTTTGACTTGTTTGCCGTTGCTGCTGCCTTCGATCGGTTTTTTCATCGAGAATCATATGATTCTCTCTTCCGCTTCGCTGAACTCAAGTAACATAGCGGGGATATACGCTCCGAGCAGGGATTTGTTCCAGCAGCGGAGGGTGTATCAATCATCAAGGAATGAAACATGGGATGAAGAAGTGAAGATCAAACAAAAAGTGTTCATGTGGGGGTCTTTGATTTGTTGGTCAGAGAGAACCGAGAATGCGAGTTATGTGCTTGAATTAGATCGAGAAGGGGCACATTGGATCTGCTCCAAGTTAAAGGACTTTATCTACTTTCCATCTTCGTGTCCAGCTTTCAATCGGTTTAGGGTATGTGATTTCTTTTTCTAGCTAATAAGGCAGTGTGGTGGCCTTCCAATCCGACAGAGTATTCATATTTTCTGAACCTGAAGAGAGGTTTTTTTTTTTTTATTGAAGGGTGTCTTTGGTTTTTGAGGATTGGATACCGGAAATCAATTAGAAGGACATGGTTTACGAATGTTGCAGCAGTTGGGCTATAATTTTTTGTCTACCTTGGAATTTATGGTCTTCATCGGGGATCAATGGGTGGTTTGTTGTATATAAGTGATGAGACTGCATGCTTTAGAGATATCGGGGCAGCAAAGATTAAGGTGAGAGGTACCGAAGGAGGATTTATTAATAGTGGGATGCAAATTCTATTGAAAGAAGGTACAAAATAATTTATAACGATGTAGCAGAGTCTATAGACGAGGTTTGGGAAAAGATCGGATTTCGGGTTGCTAGTTGGACGAGAAAGCTTGCGTAGTGTAACCATTTATCTATCTCTGATCTAGTCTGGGATTGGAAATTTTATGTTTTTGACAACAATGTAGTTTTTCCCGTATTGTGTTTTTGCGGATATTTTATCCGACTCCTTGTACTCAGTTTTCTTATTTTAATATAATTTTGATGCATATAAAAAAAGATTATATTGGTCCTTCTTGATTTGAAGTGGCGATTTCTTCTGTATGAATAACTATTTACTATTTTTGCAGGCGTATGAGAAGGGACTTATGATTGCTGTCATTCCTTTTACATCCAAGGTATCACTCTTTGATTTATGGTTGATGTTCACTTTATCAGGGTATTATGTTGCATTATTTTGTGGTTTTGCTCCAGATTCTAGAACCATGTTCTAACAGTCTTGCTTATCAACCTCCAAACCCTTGGACAATGGGTATACTTGGATTGCTTGTTGAGATTTATGCAATGCCTAATTTAAAAATAAATCTCAAGTTTGATATAGAGGTAAATCTTATGCATAAATCTAGTGGTATTTTCCTTGAGGGGCAAAGTGCTAATCTGAACTCTCTCGGTATCTTCTTTTCATTTCCTTTTAGGTCCTGTTCAAGAACCTTGGTGTAGATTTAAAAGAAGTAACACCTACTTCTCTTCTCAAAGACAAAATTCGAGAAGTTGAAGGTAATCCTGATTTTTCCAATAAAGAAGTAGGATCTTCACAACCTCAAATGGTAAATGAGGTGAAGTCTGGAATAATACCTACACTAAACCAAGTTGAGCAACTGCTTGATGTTACTCCACCTCTTCCGGGTACTCATTCACATATCATATCTCAGGTGAGTCTTTGTAGATTGTTACTTAAATTACATGAAACATGGGCACACATTCTTTTTGGATTTTTAAGGTTATTTTACATTGTTTATTATCAGTATGTGGCTCCCCTTCATACCACATCTGGCTCATTGGCTGACGATGAGAAGTTGACAAGTCCGGGAGTAACAGATCAGCTTTCTTCTGCTCAATGTCTTCCCCAAGTACAGTCCAAGTTTTCCGTTAACCAGGTTTGCTTAAATTTTTAATTCTTGCTTCCGTAGCTGGATAGCTGTCGTGGGCAAATATTTATTGACCGGATATATGCGATATTCGTTTTCTCAGATTCCTGTGCCAGCCTCTAATATGGAACAGCAAGTTATTATCAATAAAAAGCTCCATGCATTGGGCCTGTTCTTGAATTTCCAGAGGTCAGAGAATTTACTCATTGTTCAATTCTACTTCATTAAAAATCAGTATTTCATGTTGTATACTTGAATTTCTGTTTGGTTTAGTGTACTTCCAATTTCCATGGATCGAGCTATCACAGAGATAGTGTCCAGCATTGTGCAGCGAAGTGTTTCTATTGCAACTCAGACAACAAAGGAACTTGTTTTGAAGGTTTGCTTTTACGAATTATTTCCTTTACACATTTGAACAATCTATGTATCAGTGTGCATTCCAAAGGTTCTAGATAAAAGATTCATTCTATCTGATGACAGGACTATGCTTTGGAGCATGATGAAACCCTCATACGTAACGCAGCACATTTGATGGTGGCAAGATTGGCTGGGAGTCTAGCACATGTGACATGCAAGGTAAGGATAGACTTGTCTTCCTTTAAATATTACTGTAATCATAATTTTTATTTATTTATTAAGAAACAATATTTTATTAATAACTTAAAAGGTATTAATTACAATAAGTGGACTAGTGATCCACCGTCAACAAAAACTACATAATTTCGTTGCCCTATCAATGATACACAAAAGTCCAATCTCTCAATAAATATGATATTGAAACATTATGAAATTCTTCATGAGCACCAATCACATAGCAATTTTGATCTTGATTTTATCTCAATGCTCGACAATATTGTCTTTTGTATTTTAAAAAATTATTCGATTTTTCTCTAATTACACCGACCAAAATATGCCATGAACCATCATTTGTCAAAAAATTCTTCCCCTGTTGTCAAGTAGCCGTTCAAGATCCATAGCGAATAAATCTTTCGTTGACTTCAATACCACTCAAACCAAATCCAATTTTTTCAAAGCTCTAGCCCACAAACCGTTCGTGAATGCAGAATGAATGAGCATATGGTCTTGCGTTTCCCTCTCATTTCGACATAACACACAACAATATGGGCACATAGCACACGAGGGCCACTTCTTTTGCATAATCTCCGAGATCAGGAAACTTACCCAGAATCGTTGTCCACGAGAATACTTGGATTTTTGTTGGAACTGAAACCTTCAAATAAAATAGAAATACGGAAAAGCAGGAAAGCTACTATCGGGAAAGAATGACGTAAAGAAGGATTTCATCTACCCTTTGATCAGCCTTATCCTATCTAACTCACCTAATAACTCAGTCAAATCTAATAACTCCTTATCCCTCGAAACCCTTCGAAAATGCAAGTTCCATGATATGGAAGGCGAGAATTGTCAAAGTGAGAGAAATAGGATATAGGCATATTATGAACCGCGGAAAGTTGAAATAAAGATGGGTAAAGATCCCTAAAAGAAGAATCTCCCCACCATCTGTCTTCCCAAAACCTAGCTTTGGTACCTTCTCTAACCTTTATCCTCACTAATTGTTGAAAAGTCGGGTAAGATCAGAAAATAAACTTCCATTTTCCATTTCCCCAACATAGCCTTGTTTCTCAAAACAATACTCCCAATACCCAATCCCCCTTATCTTTATGCTTGCACACATGTTCCCAGGCAACCAAATGACTATGTGCATCACCATTAGCTCCATCACAAAGAAAATTCCTTGAAATTTTCTCCCATGCATCCGTTATTCTTTTTGGTACCCTAGAAAGAGACGTAATAAATTGGCTATGCGTTTGATGCAATCAGCGTTTCCTTTCCCCTCTTGACAGAAATGCTCCGTTCTAACTTGCCAACTTTTTCGACATCTTAGTCAATAGATTCCCAAAACGAAACTTGTAATGGATTTCCTCCTAGAGGCACTCCTAAATACTTAATCAGCCACTTCTCCTTACCACATCCAATTTGCTTAGCTAACTGTTCAACTTCTTCTTCTTCTTCTTCACATTGGATGCCCAACAAAGCACTCTTGTTCCCAGTTAATTTTTAACCCAGACATATTGTAAAATGACCTCACAACTTCCACAAAAAATCTGATATGATCTGAATTGGAGATATCTCAATCTTGTCTCTACCAACCTCGATCCCTCTGATTAAATCTCTGTCCTTAGCTTTTTCAATCAACCTCCCCAACACACACTACCAAGTTAAACAAAAAAGAGACAAAGGATCACCTTGTCTAAGCCCTTTCTGTGCATTAAATTTGACCCTTGACCTCCCATTAATCATAATAGAAAATGATACATTCGATACACATCCTTTGATCCACCTTTTCCATCTCGCTTCAAACCCCTTATTCCTCAATACAAAATCCAAAAAATCCCAATCTACATTGTAGTATGCTTTATCGAAGTCAACCTTGAAAACCTATCCTTTCTTCTTCTTCCTCATTCCCTCTTCCAATAGTTAATTTGAAATAAGACAACAATAGAGTATCTGTCTTCCCTCAACAAAAGTAGTCTTAAGATTCTGATATAGTGTCTGACAACACGTTTTTAATCATTGCAGTTAACACTTTAGCTATTATATTATACAAGCTTGTCGTAAGGCTGATCGGTCTGAAGTCCTTAACCTTGATCGAATCATGTTTCTTTCGGATCAAACATAGGTACGTTTCATTGGTAACACCATTTATAATTCCGCCAAAAAATTCAATGAGAACCTTCATTAAACCTCTTTTAACGATATCCCAACACTCTTGAAAAAACGCCAAGATAAAACCGTCCTATCCCAGAGTCTTACATCGATCACACTCAAACACCGCCTTCTTTACCTCCTCTTCTAAGAAAGGTTTTTCTAGATCTCAACTCAGTTCTCCATCAATGGGGCACCACTTCAGTCCTTCAATACCCCAACCCTCGTGTCTGACTTGCAATACAACTTCTTAAAAAACTTTACATTGATGGAGACAATTTCATCCACATCAATAGTAATCGATCCATCATCTCTTTCCAATCTATTAATGGCAGCCTTACTCCTCCGTTGGTTCAAAAACGAGTGAAAAAACTTTGTATTATGATTCCTTTCTTTAATCTATTTGACCTTACTTTTTGGTTGTTAATCTGATTCTTTCGACACACCATTTCTTCTAACTACCATCTTGCTTCCTTTCTTTCATTTGATACTTCTTAAGATCTCCGCCTCTCACTCTCTAATTCTTCCAGCTTTCTGCTTTTTTCTCTCAACTTTGTCAATTTCACTTCCACCATCCCAAAAACCTCTCATTCCATCTTCAAATGTCTCCTTCCACAGCCTTGAGTTTGTTAATAAATTTATATCCATCCCATCCTTGAAATTTTGCATTATTCCACCATGACAAGACTGATGCTTTAAAGCTCTCGTGCCTCAACCACATTCTCAAATCTAGAAGGTGATGGTACTCAATCTTTTCCGAGTCCAAAATAACTGGAAAGTGATCCTAGGTAATTCTTGGAAGAACCGTTTGTCTAGGGTATATTTCAGTCCATCCCACCATGAACAAGAACCTATCCAATCTGCAGCAAATGGGTGAGTCCCTTAAATTCGACCAAGTGAATTTTTCATTCAGTAAAGGTGTATCGCACAACTCCAATTCCTGTATCAAGGAATCAAAGCAAGACATCCTCGATGTATGGGATCGGCTATTCAATTTTTCGCTTAATGATCTCACAACATTAAGATCTTCCCCCAAGCACCATGTCTCCCTACACAAACTCTCAATCCTGCCAATTCATCCCAAATTTTTTGTCTCAACCGTGGTTTGCATAGACTATACACTGCCGTAAACCACCAATCATCATCATTATCCTTTTGAATGCAGACCGAGACCGAGAATTTCCCAATCAAATTGTCCTTAACTGAATTCACCCTTGGATCCCACATAACCAAAATACCCCCTGACCGACCTACTGCTGGTAAAATAACCCCCTCCACAAACCTTGATTCCCACACACTAGTAATAAATTTCCATTCGACCATCTCTCTTTTGATTTCTTGCAAAACAACTTAATCTGGCCTCTCCTTAACTAAAACTACATGAATCAATCCCATACGCGTAGCTGAACCTCCACCCCTGATGTTCCATGAAAATATTTTCATCTATTCACTGTGTCACCCTATTGTGACGACCATTTCTCAAAATTGTTCCTCTCTACCATCATTTTTACTTTCTTTCCATTCAATAACTCCACCTTCTTTATGCCCATCTTAGAAAGACAATCTTGTTCGCCCTCCAACTCATCTGTCCGCAACTCCGGACCCACCCTTCCCCCTTTTAAGCTCGTCCTATATTCAGGCCCTAAGAAGATGTTCCCCGATAAACCCGACTCTTCACCCAATATTGTATTCCACTCCCCCCCAGAACCTCTTCCCCTCCTGCCATAAGCACCGATGAGATTGACAATGGAACATAAGGGAATGAAGAGTGGTCAAAATAAGAAGGTTTGGGTAAAGTGCATACCTTGCTCGGAGATGGTGCAAAAATGCCCCCTAGGTCCTCGAATCCCAAAGAGTGTGGTGTCGACTCATCCGAACTTGCTGAAATATGACTCTAATTCACTAGTCACAACCTTCATCTGAATCATCATCAATCACATCCTTGATTAGTTGATTCTCCCATTTACCATGTCTCCCCATCTAGCATCTCTATTCCCTCCCTCAAGGAATTATTCTTTGGATCATCTCCATCTCTTGAAAGAACTGCACCACTATGTTCCTTTAACTTTTCCTACTATAAAAATCTCAAACTTCTGTCCATTCTTCCTACTTTCCTTCTCTTGATTAGAACATTGTACCACTTCGGTCGCAATTTTATTCACTCATTTGATAGCACCTTTCTTGAAATCAGCGACACCTTTAGGACTTAGCTTTTTAAGAATTTTAATTTGTCGACCTCCAAACAAAGGTTCAGATTCACAAGTTCGTTCTCTCGATTTGTCATTTTCTTGCACTTTCTTTATCTCTGTTAAGGTCTTGATACGTTCTTGCACATTATTGAGAAGCTCCTCTATCTATGAAACAAATTTTACTATACATAACTTCTTCATAAGAAACTTTCGAGTCACACTTGTTCTCCATACTCAAATCTTGACATTCCGATCGTGCCCAATAATTTCTCTGTCAAGGTAACCCTCTTCTCCAGAGAAAATCTCTAATTTCAAATAAAAGGAGGCATCCTCTTCGTTATTTGGCAACAGACTGCTTTGTTGGCTTGAAATGGAAATATTTCAATGTCTCTTAACTGCCTTCCCAAGAGTCACACGCACCAATTCCCACGATATATTAACACACTCCCTTGTTATAATAAGTGCTTTATTCCAATTCTTAACCAAGCACGACTGAAAGTGTTCGTAGGCGTCTTATGTTCCCCGAGTCGGTTGGATTCGGAATGAATTTTCCAGTCTTTGGTGATTGTTCCAAAAGCTTTTTGTTTTCTCTTGTATGCATTCCATTGCCCCTCTTTTTCTGAATAAATTTGGACAAATAGTTTGCAACACATTTCCACCCATGGTTCGCCGGAACGGCCGTTAAACGGTCGGAACGGTCGTTGCGGAACGGAAACGGTGACCGCCGTTCCAAAGTTCCAGGGCAAAGTGGTGATTGTTTTGTAGCGCTGTTCTTCGACGTTTTAGCGGCGATTAAACGGCGATGCGGAACGGAACGGCGGAGTGGAACGGGAAATGTTGCAGTAGTTGTGGTTTTTAGTATAATGTCTTGTATATTGATCCAATTGTTGTGAGGACCACTTCCATTAGAAAGATAAGATATAAGGCTATAACTTTCATGTTTTGAGTTTTGTTCAAATCATTAGGGAAGACGAGCCAAAAGTGGCCCGAAGTTTATCAAAATTATTATGCAACACAATATACAGATCATGGTTACCGTCCTGGAATTGAGGAACAACGTTGTTTCTTGGAAAGTTTATCAGAATTCTCTAGTGCTAGTGATAAAGAACATTCAGCTAATTTTACTCAACCATACATGGTGTCGAAGAACATATAAGATGTCTTGGATTGGGGGAAAATCGACAAATTCAAATGACAGATATTTATGGATCGATGAGTTACAATTGGGACTCTCAGCATGTTGGGTATGATCCGACTGCATATCAATCAGGTGGATATGGATATCAGGGTAATTATAATTCTAGACACGATTCTTTTGATAGATCATTTGATTTTTCAACATCTGGTACACATGGAATTAGACATCGTGGATTTGATTATGGATCGTCTCAATATATTGGTGATAGATACAATGAATCTTCATCATCTATATGGCGTGGTGTTGGACGTCATGGTCCCGAGTATAGATCTTCAAGTACAGCTGATAGTTCTACTGTGTATCGTGGATTCAGATACTATAATCGTCGTGACGAAACACTATTACAAAATCAGTCATCCCATTTTAATGATCTTTCGTCATCTCAATCTAATCAATATCCCTATGGACAATCACGTCAATATCCAAATGTTCGAAATCAATTTAATCTACGAGATACTGATGAAGAATATAACACTTATTTCGCTCCTCCGCGTCACTCTTCATGGTATTAGCTTTGGTATGTTATAATTTTTAGTGTGTATTTCTTATTGTGTTATTATTGTAAAATAGTTTTGTATTGATATATTAATTTGTAATAACTTCATATATTTTATTTTTTAGTATGATGTAATTTATATTTAAATTTTTTTACCAATTTTTAGAATTTATTAATTTTTTTATACAAGCGTTCCGCAACCGTTCCGCAACATAACATTGGAACTGGAACGGTAGTTGCCGTTCCAAGCACCGCAACCGTTCCGGCAAACCATGTTTCCATCCCCCTCATACCGACCACTTGGTATGACGATGCGCTGCCCCTTGCCCATCCAAACAAATTTAGTGACTTCTAGATAGCTGCCCTGGCCATTGACAATTTTCTGCATAGATAATATTGCTTCCTTCCCTCTAAATCGGTTAAACTTCGAACATGCCTGTGGTTTGTTAATGTATTCCCACAATTTCGACCAAAGCCAATGTAAGCTTTCCAACTTCACTTCCAGCAGATAGCTAGCATTTCTAGTTCTCTCTGTCATACGTACACAAGTCCCCCTCCTATCCACCCATATTTTAGAAACAACTTTTGCTTGATTTTTACCTCGTCTACTGCTTTGTTGCTAGAACGATCACGATCCTCCCACCTGTACATGACTAGTTTTGCTACACTGCTTGGTTCAAAGTAAGACTCCACTGGGTTGTATTCTCTAGGTTGTACATTGCACGTGTTTTAAGATTTATTTTGTTACTATCAGGAACCTTTGCGTGGTTCAATATCAAGCCAGCTTAGGGGTTTGCTTCAGGGCTTGAGCATATCGAGTGAACTTTTAGAGCAAGCAATTCAACTTGTGACCAATGACAATCTGGACCTCGGCTGTGCGGTGATTGAACAAGCTGCCACAGAAAAGGTTAGATGTATTGATGATCCTTGTAACTACAAAAGTTTCTGAATATTCCAAGTTTGACATCTTTACACTGCCTACCTGTTTTTTCTGAGTTTTCTTGGTCAATTTTTTTCTTTGAGATAAAACTTGTCTTCATTTTTAATACCTGAGTTGATGAAATCTAATGTTTATTGGCATGCTTTTGTTTCTACTGATAAATGTTGTGTTTATAATGTTATATATTGTTGTTCCATTTTTCTGATGGAAATCATGGACTAGAAACTTTCGTACAAGAATGTTGTTCAACCTTGACAAAGAGGGAAACATGGGGGGTGAATAGGTGGGAGTTATGGAGGGAGAAAATGAAGAGGATTTTTAAATATACAAAAAACATGGTAGATGCTAAAAAGTCACTAATTCTAGGACTTTGTTTTGATGTGGTTTCCAATATTATATGCCGGTTCTCTCATTAATACACAGGAACTACTCACTATTCACTTGTGCAAATAATGATAGCATGATTTAGTATTATAACTTCAATGACTTCTTGCAACAATAATATTTATTGGATTGGAGTTGACTTCCTTTATTTGCTGTTGTTGCCTTGTTGCATCATAATACCATGGCAGGCAATTCAAACTATTGATGGGGAAATTGCCCAGCAACTTACTATCAGGAGGAAACATAGAGAGGGTGCTGGTCTCACATATTTTGACTCTAGCATGTATGCCCAAGGTCAAACGGGTGTTTTACCGGATGCCCTTCGCCCAAAACCTGGACGCCTGTCACATTCGCAGCAGCGTGTTTATGAGGTGGATTGCTTTGGCGCATGCCTCAGAAAATCAGTCAAATTGGTTCATTGGATTATACTGATGATGATTCCCTTGGTGTTTATTTTAAATAGGATTTTGCACGGTTGCCGTGGCAGAATTGGTCCAGTCAGGGTTCAAATGCTGTACCTACTGTTCCCATTACTTCATCTGGCAGTGGGGCTTTCTCTCGGCAATTTGCATCCACATCTGACCAAATAACTACTGGCATTTATACATCTGGCATTGCAAATGCGGGAATTAGCTCCATTCCCAAGCATCTGAAAATTGGTTATGAGGAGTTAGATGCCAATGCATCCCATCTTCCTAGGTTTCTTTAATTTCTATTCCTTTTATTTTTTGTCATGATCTTTCAATTAAAGAACTAATTTATTTCCCCTCTTATGGGGATGTTTCAGTGTTTCTTCCACACATATTGCGACTGTTGATACTCCTACTCTGCGAAGTCTTGAAAATGATGTTTCTACTTTCCCCCTCACTTCTACACCTGAATTGCATTTGACAGGACCTTCGAATTATTTAAAAGTGAGTGATATTTTTATGAAAGTGGTACTTCTACTGTTGTGAAATTATCACCTTATGTGGGATTCTACATCTGCAGGAACCAGAGTCTTCGATGCAGTCTGTTATCCCAACTTTGGCATCAGACCATCTTGGAAGCAATGTTTTGGAGCCTTTGTTAACCACAGGTGATGCACTGGATAAGTACCAGACTATTTCAGAGAAGGTAAATTTGGTATCCTAATTTTTCTTCTTGTATTTGTATTTGATATCGATTCGATGACTATTTTAATGTTAAAATATAAAGTGTCCAAGTAGTGGCAAAGGAATTAATATGTTATGCTTTGATTCATTGATAATGGTCTCTTCGTTGTTCCTTTTTCAGCTTGAAAATCTATTGATTAGTGATGCCAAGGAAGCAGAAATCCAGGTAACTACCTACCTCCCAAAAGGGTTAATTCTCTCGTTTCTTCCCACATATTGTTTGTAAATTTGTTCCAGTCCAAGCGTTTTTATATTTATGATTCAGATTCTTTACCAGTGTACCTATTTTTGTTTGCAGGGAGTTATAGCTGAGGTTCCTGCTGTCGTCCTCAGGTGCATAATCCGAGATGAGGCTGCTCTGGCAGTTGCTCAAGAGGTGTGATTCTCTGAAGTCTTATTTGATTGATACCTGAAAAAAATAAAATATTGATATGTTAATTCCTAATAATTGTGTAGGCTTTCAAGGGCTTGTATGAAAAGGCAGCAAACCGAGCTCATGTCAGTGCTCACCTAGCAATCTTGGCTGCCATTCGTGATGTTAGCAATCTTGTTGTTAAGGAGCTCACTAGTTGGGTATGTCACTAGATTTTATATTACAGTTAATTAAATTTGATGATCTTGCCGGATACCTTGGAGTTGGTAGTTCTTTTTGCGACAGTATTTTGGTATAGTTTTTTGCATTTTTAGACTGACTGGCTTTGACAAACGCTGGTTCTAGGATTGTTTTACTTCATATTTCGAAATTGTTCTATTTTTGGTGCTTGATTATTTTGTCAAACTTGATAGTTGTATTACCCTTGTTTTGATCATTTCCTCATAATATTTTTCGTCCCCACAAATAAATTTAAACATGTATGTATTTCCGCATTTTCGCGTCTCCTACGTAAATCATTACTTTTATTCAACCTTTCATTACTTCCAAAAATGACTATTGTTATCTTTATGTTTTAGCCTGAAGTATTAGATTTTAGAATTTTAAAATATCTTATATCATGATTTGGTAACATCATTAGACAATATTAAACTTACATTTCAAGCAAAACAGTTCTGTGAAATTATTTATCTAGATGACTTTCTCTGGAGCCCACAAAATGAATCTGAACAGCACAAATATTTCCCTGTGCGCTCCCACATCGTAATACAGTAGGATATTAAGGATCTATAATGCTGAACCTTCGGTTTCATGCCGCAATTCAATCCCAATTTGTGTGTAGTATTGTACATCGATCAAATGGCGTGAAATAATGGAGAGATAAGAAGCCGATATAAAATTGTGGCGACTTCTTTTTAAATTAAGTTTGCATTAATTTATTTGAAAAAGTACTGTGTATATTTGGTTCTATTTCCCGATACTAAATAAATTTCCTTTTCCATAAATCAAGTACATTCTATTGTTTATTTTTTTCTCCTCAAAACAAATTTTCGCACCCTTGCGTTTCCAATATAATTCTTAACTAATACCCCAAAATATTCTATCATTATGTTCCAGCGTAATCCAAAATATACCATTTTAAAATTTTATTATAATTTGACACCTATGGTAACAACTTAATTTTCCCAAAGCAAAACCAAATATGCATTTCCCCCAGATGAGTCTTTCAGAATTCTCATAATAAAACATAGCATTCTGCAAGTGTTTATTTCAATATTTTTGTGTTTTGACAGGTAATGTACTCAGATGAGGACCGGAAGTTCAATAAGGATATCACTGTTGGTCTTATTGGCAGTGAACTATTAAATCTTGCTGAGTACAACGTCTATATGGCAAAGCTAATTGATACAGGAAGAAATAGTATGTGTCTGATTGCTTAATTCCACTAGCAATATCAGTGACATTAATGCAACACACACTGTTTATCTTGCAGAGGCTGCCACGGAATTTGCCATTTCTCTTATCCAAACAATAGTTGTCAATGATTCTAAAGTGATATCAGAACTACACAATCTTGTTGATGCTCTGGCAAAGGCACTCAGTTTACTCCATTTTTGTATTGCATTTTTGTCTTGCATACTACATATCACTCATGTGATCCTGACAATTTTTTTCTTGTCACTTTTAAGCTTGCTGCAAGGCCTGGATCTCCCGAGTCACTGCAACAGCTAGTTGAGATTGCTAAGAACCCTACTGCAAATCCTACGACCTTGCCTACTGTAATTGTTGGGAAGGAAGACAATATGAGATCATCTAAAGACAAAAAGGTTTTTGAAGTGGTTTTTTTCTTGCAGCTCCTCGCCTTCAATTAATCAATATTTATGCCTATACATTAAATTTATGTTCTGAAACAGGCCGCTGGGCTACCTGGGCCATGCAACGAAGACTACTCGGCCACAGAATCCGTGGAACCAGATCCCGCTGGTCTGCATGAGCAGGTACTAGCAATAATTTGTCCTTTTAAATGATTTTCTCTAAAATCATCAATTTTCGTGGTGCTATTCTTTTCTCACCCTGTTCATTTCTATATTCAGCTGGATAGTGATAGTGACAATGTCCAAGGGTTTAGCAATTACTTTTAAAATCATGCTTGAGATCTATTGTAACAGCACGTCTATGTGACCTCTGTATTGTTATCCCTACTAGTGTTTCATCTCACTGTCAATGCCGTGCTGTTGGCATTAGCATCATCTTCTTTGTTTGTCGTCTATGGCCAAATGATTCTTGGAATATTATTAACTACTTCATGTTCAACATTTCCACCATTAAAGTCTCAAACTGTCTTCTAGATTCAAAACAAGAATACTTGATATAGAGTGTGGCTTTCATCAACTCAACATACCCAATGGGGGGATATAGAACAAATGAAGCTACTTTACTCTTTTCTGTCTTCTGCTGAAAATTTGACTCGTTTCTGCATGCGGTTTTATGCTTTGCTATCAAGAAAGCTGGTTGTTTTTGGGTTGATGTGTAACTGCGAGGTTGTTTCTGAAGTTTGGCATTTGTTGCTTTCCTTTCTTGTCTTTCGGAAGCTTTAAACAAGCTTCGATATGCAAATCAAATTATGTTTTTAACGCTTTATTGACTAGCTTCTTTGAGAAATAAAAGTTAAATTTTTATTACACTTTAGAAAGACTTGGCGTAGAGTGGGCAATACTATTTCTTTAAATTTCTTAGATTTTACAATACATTACATTTATAAGAATATTTCTACACTGAGTTTTTCTCCTTTGGGTTATGCTGTCTGCATAGGTCTCCATGCTGTTTGCAGAGTGGTACCAAATATGTGAGCTTCCTGGAGCGAATGATACAGCTTGCGCTTGTTATGTCTTACACTTACAGCAGAGGGGCCTGCTTAACTGGCGATGATACCTCAGAGCATTTTTTTCCGCCGGCTCACGGTGAAGTTCCTCTTATTTTCAGTCACAATATTTATAAATGGATTTAAGAATTTTGAATTCAACATACTTCAATTTCAGGAACTTTCAGTGTCACACTGCTTATCTTCTGAGGTGATCAATTCTAGCTCTTCCCAGTCACGTGTGGGACAACCTTTGTCATTCCTTGCTATTGACATCTATGCGAAATTGGTCTTCTCAATTCTGAAGGTAGCATCAATTTCTTGGGCGATCCAAATTCAATGTTTTCGGTTATATATTACTCTCCTTCATTGACTGTCTTCTCATTTTCTATCATTATCTTGACTTTTCTTTCTAGTACTTGTTGTGTTTGTTAACTACTATTTCTTGCTATTTTCCAGTTTTTCCCTGTTGAGCAAGGGCCTAGTAAACTCTCTCTTTTGCTTAAGGTATCTTTCCCTCCTCAAACGATGGAAGAATCAAAGTTTTAGTTGCTTATCTAGGTTTAATACTCAATTAGTGGTTCTTGCAGATTCTTGCTGTCACCGTGAAGTTTATTCAAAAAGATGCTGCAGAGAAGACATCCTCGTTTAATGCCAGGCCATATTTTAGGTTGTTTATTAACTGGTTGTTGGATTTGTGTTCCTTGGACCCAGTTTTTGATGGCACAAATTTCCAGGTACCCTGCATGTGGCATGCACCTCATCACTTATTCTACTTGTGAATTTACTTCGACTTTGATGTCTGTTTCTGATTGTGGGTATACTTCAAAATGTTAACTTTGAGGTTTGTCTGCTAGTTCCGGCTGGTATTAACTTTGTCTTTTACGCAGGTTTTGACTGCTTTAGCAAATGCTTTCCATGCTCTTCAGCCTCTCAAGATTCCAGGGTTCAGGTCTCTCTATTTGTTCTACATCAGCATATTTTATGATTCAGTTTATGCTCTAGTTTAGAACATGCATATTAAAAGCGATTGGCGTGGTACTGTGCATGGAGATCATATATTTCACGTGCAAGGTGCGGGATGTATGGTAGAATTTAAATATTAGGAGGAAAATTCATCACATACAACCAATTTGTACCTTACTAATTATTAGAAGATAATGACTAATGTACATTACTCTATTAGTGAAATATTTGTTTTCATCGAATCAATAGCAATAAGCCCGGTTTGAAGAGGCTCATATACGGAACGCCGGGAAATAATACCTGGAGCGGGAGATTCAATTAATCGAGATTCATAAGCTGCAATTTCCCCTCTACCATCAATAGGTTTAGCCAGGGCGTTTATAACACGACCTAAATAAGCCTCACTCACTGGTATCTGAGCAATTCTTCCTGTTGCTTTTACAGAACTTCCTTCTTGTATCATCAAACCATCACCCATTAATACAACACCAACATTATTTGATTCCAAATTCAGAGCAATACCTATTGTACTTTCTTCAAATTCTAAGTTATTGGTCACTTCATTATTGATCTTCTGCATATTCTTGGGAAATATATGTTTCAAGTTACTAGTCACTTCATTTACTCTCTGCAAGCTGGTGGATATAGATTTTACTAAATCACGTGTTTTCTAGTCACAGTTAACTTTGTAACATGCTTTCAGCTTTGCTTGGCTCGAGTTAGTGAGTCATAGAAGTTTCATGCCAAAATTACTCATGGTAAATGCACAGAAGGGATGGCCTTATTTTCATAGACTTCTTGTAGACTTGTTCCAGTTCATGGAGCCATTCCTGAGACTTGCTGACCTGGGAGAGTCGGTAGGTCTACATATGACAATTTTCCTGTTTTGGTGCTCCTGCTATCGACAGATGACAATATCATTGGATCCTTTTTGGTAATTCTTGTTTTTAATGTCATTCAGATACAATTTCTTTATAAAGGGACACTCAGGGTCTTGTTGGTGCTACTCCATGATTTCCCGGAGTTCCTTTGTGATTATCATTTCAGCTTCTGTGATGTCATTCCACCAAGTTGCATACAGATGCGAAATATAATCCTAAGTGCATTCCCTCGCAATATGAGGTTGCCGGATCCATCTACCCCCAACCTAAAGGTCTGTACTTGATCTTATTCTTTATGCATTCTGTTTTGCTTGTAGATTAAATTCTGAACCGAGTTATAGTATATATTTTCAGATTGACCTACTGGCGGAAATCAGTCACACACCACGAATTCTCTCTGAGGTTGATGCAGCTCTTAAAGCAAAGCAGATCAAGAATGATGTGGATGAGTATCTCAAGGTAAACTTGGAAGAAACTGAACACAATTTTGAGGCAATATTGATAGGGTAGACTTGAGTGTGTGGGTACTGGGTGGTGTACGAGTATCATCGACGTTCAAGTTGGGAAACAAGGAGGGGATGCCGTCTTTTTGTAGCTGTCCATTGATCAGTGTTAAACCAGATGTTTCGTAACTTCATGCTTCAATATCCATGTTCTTAGTTTTCCTTTTGTCTTTGTATGTACAGACAAGGCAGCAAGGGTCTTCATTTCTTACTGAGTTGAAGCAGAAGATTTTGCTTACTCCGTCTGAAGGAGCTCGGTCTGGGAGTCGTTACAATGTTCCTCTCATGAACTCTCTTGTCCTTTATGTTGGGGTGCAGGTATGCTATTTCTTCGTTTTACCCTTATAAATGCAGGTAAGCAAATGAGAAGAATATCAATGGAAATACTCTCTTTTATCTTTTGTCGTCATGCTTGATACTTGTCTCCCTACCTACCCATTTTCATTTCAAAAATAAAAAACCTTCTGGAATCTTGATGTAGGCCATCCATCAGCCGCAAGCCAGAGTTTCACCATACCCGCAGTCCATGGCTAGCATGACTGCTTTCTTGGTTAGTGCTGCTCTTGACATTTTCCTGACATTGATACTTGATCTGGACTCAGAGGGCCGTTACCTGTTCTTGAATGCTATCGGGAACCAGTTACGCTATCCAAACAACCACACTCATTACTTCTCTTTCATCCTTCTTTACCTGTTTAACGAATCAAATCAGGTGCGTTATAGTTTCTGCGCCATACTTGACAGGGAGAGTCAATTCTTGAAATTAAGTGCTCAGAAAGTGCTTCAATTAGGGATGGCAAAATTTGATGATTTGGTGCTGATGAATATATTCATTTTACATTGAGCAGGAAAATATTCAGGAGCAAATCACCCGGGTCCTACTTGAACGACTAATTGTTAATAGGCCTCATCCTTGGGGACTTCTAATCACGTTTATTGAGCTCATCAAGGTACACTTTGTTTATTTGCTGCAGTATATATTACTTGGGCGAACCAAACCTAGTGTGGCCTGAAAACTTCACTTTCATATCATATATTGCGCATCTTACCCCAAACCCAAAAAAATGATTTACCGAATTTCCAACTACGGTCCTTTACCCTGCATTGATCGATCATCAACCCTTTTACCTGTTGAACAGAATCCCCGATACAATTTCTGGAGCCGGTCTTTTACAAGGTGCGCGCCTGAGATTGAGAAGCTTTTTGAATCGGTATCAAGATCATGTGGGGGTCCAAAGTCAGTCGACGAGAGTGTAATTTCGGGTGGCATACCTGATAATATGCACTAATGCTTAGTTGTAAATTGTTGAAATACCAAAGTTTTAAGTAGATGCTACCATAGTTTCCATGCCTTTAGGTCTCTCCATTTTACCCCTTTTTTTATTAAATATTTCTCATTTTTCTACGGCCTTAAAATAGTAAAGATTTTTCGTTTCCACAATTCATTTATTATTCTTCTATTCATGTACATGTTTTGGGAGTGAGTTCCCTGGATTTATGCGAACCGACTTTCACATGTCGATATTTAATTATAAATTTATTAAATAATCTAACTAATCTAGAAAATATTATTACACCATTGACCCTGTTTTGTAATAATTATCTACACTATTATATAAAGATTCTACTTTTATTATTGATTAAATATTTTCTATTATTTATATTATTTTTATCTCATTGAATAAGTTAATTTTTAAATATCCCACAGAAATTAAATCATGTTTTAAGAAAATAACATGTTATACACAATAATTTTTCAAGTTATGACAGGATGCTATAAGTATTTTTCAATGCAAATTGTTTGTAATTTAAATATTAACCTAGTGTCAACAATAATTATTAAACTTCATCTACAAATAAGTTGACATGAAATATTTAAGGAAATGTTATTTTTATTTAAATAATATTAATTCAATTTTAATAAATTGGTAATTCATTTTTCAAAATAACGACACATTTAAAATTTTCAAATTTCTAATATGATTCACGATATAATTAAAATTCTAAAAATTTAACAATTTTTATGATTTTATATTAAATAATATATTTATTTTTTTATTTTAGTTATTGCATAAATTTATCTAAAAGATACTTGGATGTTTATTAAAAAAAATTAAATTATTAAGATATGTTTTGTTGGAGATAAAGAAAGATATCTGAAGTGATTTATAAAAATAATGACATATATTTGAATGTGCATAGATAATTGGATGTTTATTTACAAATAAATCTAAATTATTAAGAAAGAACAAAAATTTGAAAACATATGTTTCGTTGGAGATAATAGAGATATCTCAAGAGATTTATTAAAATAATAATATATATTTGAATAGTCCTAAAAGAGGACATAAATGTAAAATCAATTTAATTTTTTTATTAGTAATATCTTTGTGTGTATGTGTCTATACTTATATTAATATCTATATCTAAAAAGTAAAATTAATTCAACTTATTATTAAACTTATATTAATATCTATATCTAAAAAGTAAAATCAATTCAACTTATATATATATATATATATATATAAACGGAAAACATCATGTGAATATTAATATTTTTATAATGATAAAATTACAAAATTTATTGGTAAAAAAATATCGATGATGTTGATAATGATTACACTATTATTAACATCTATTTATTGTTACTAGATTCAATTTGTATCTGAGTAGTTTTGTGGACCATTTACAAAGTTTTACATTATTAATTATCAATTATGTCCTTGATTTGCATATATTTAAAAAAGAACCCTAGAAAATAAGTGATGCTTTTGTAAACTAAATTACTGTGACCATACTATGTAAAATAGGAAACATGATATATATCTTATAGTTATCATAAAAATTATAACTCTAAGTGAACATCTACATTATATGTTTATACAATAATTAAAAATAAAAAATATATTATTCAATTTAAAATTACAAATTGAAATTTTCAATTTTCAAATTTGAAATTGTATTGTGAATTGCATTAGAATTTTGAAAAATAAAAAAATTAAAGGTATCATGATTTAGGGTAGGAATTATAAATTTATTAAAAAATTATTAATATTCTTTAAAATTAATTAATACTCTAAAATATGTTTTATGTCAAGTCATTTACTAGATAGATTCTATGCAATAATTAAAATTAATTATGTTTATTATAATTATATTACATAAAAGCATAGGATCGATAGAGTTTTTATAATGAATCATAAATTTTTTCTTTCATTATATATATTTTACAAAAATACTAAAATAGACTTGGATGGTTTTTTAAAAATAAAAAATATTATTAAGATATGACAAAAAATTGAAAACATATGTTTTTGTCTGTTATCTATAATTGAAATTTTACCCTTTGAAGTCTCGACATTGCAGATGTGCTTGTAGAACTCTATAGTGTATCCATTATAACATAATTGACTTATGCTGATTAAATTATAATATAAATTTCAATTAATAATACATCATTTATGACAATGTTACAATGAGTAATCTTATTCTTATCCACAGTTTTACTTTTGGAGTCATCTTCAGAAATGATCTTAGACCTTGGTAGTCAATGATTTTTTTATAAGAACGGTCATATGTTTTGAACATCCACTGTCTAGACACCATGTTGACTTCTTCAACAGCTCAATATATTGTACATGTAATCATACATTAAAAATGATTTTGGTACCCACATCTATTTAGTTCCAGAACAGATTAGTCCTTTTGGGACTCACACTTGAATTATCATGTCAGATTTTGCATTGCGAGTCTCCAATAGACTGTATGATTTTGCTGAAATCTTGTATTGTGTGGTGTGTGCTTTACAAACTTTGTTTAGGCATTTTCTTATGTAAGTTATCCTATATTTTTTTTGAACTGGTTTGTAATTGTAGTGATGATTATTTATAACCTTAATAGAATTCTGTCTAGTATTACTCTTACAAGAACAACTTGAGTTGAAATGATGATCATATCCATTTTTCTTAGTCTGTTTCCGACCTTGACTTAGAACTCTCTAGTTCTACATATTCAACTCCACGATGCATTCTATTGTTTTTTTGATATACATGTTTGCTTACTTGAATTTCAGGTTCTAAATGATCATATATTGTGCTTGAGCTGACAAAATCTATGTTTTTAGACTTACTTTCTCTAGACACAACTGATTACTGATGTAACGCCCGTAAACCTGAACACACTAACCACATGGAAGAATGAAAATTATTTGAAATTTATTTAAATGAGTGGTCTAGAAGCATGTTTAATTATTTACATGGTTTAATGATCATTTAATCGAATGTTATGAATGTGAACTTTCTGTTTAATACGCGATGAACGGCAAAGGCGAGAGAACCGGGGAAGATTTTGATAAAGTTTCTACTTTTATAAAGTTATAAATAGAAACTCTATATTTAGTCAGTCCAAATTAGGAAAACGACAATCTATTGACGAATTTAAAATCGGTAACGAACTTTTACTAGAAAATGAGTAGTTTCGGGCATGAGATACTAGAAACAAGTGGCACCAAATATTTTCTTAATATTGATGGGACTCTTTAGTGGAAAAATTAAGTATTTAATTAATTTTTATTGAGACTAGATTAGCAATGATTTAATTAATTAATTATAGGTCCCATTATGTAAACTTAAGCACACTTGACAACTTAAAAACTTATTTAAATAAAACCTACCCACCCTACACCCTCATTCACGTCACTTTCATCTTCAGCAGTACACACAACTCACACACACTAGAGTCTTAGGAAGGGCCGAACGCTAGAGGAAGGAGGGGAAGGGAGAAAGCTTTGCGTCCCGTTCATCTCTCGTCACGCCGTCTCTTGTATATCGTAAGAATAAAGGAACGAGACATGTTTTCAAACCCTTTTTCAAGCACCATTCAATCCATATTATTGCATGAATGTTGATTTTTTTGTTAAAAGTGTATGAGGATGTTGATTTCAAAGTTTATTGCATGTGCATCTCATGTTTTACAAAGATTCTTAATGTCTTGAGGAATTGTCTAAAGAGGGATACAAACCATTAGATGCAAGTGAGGATCTGGTCGTTAAGGGTAAGTTTTGGAAGGGACAATAGTCATATAGGGAGCCGTATGGGGCTGCTGTCCCCGCACGCAATCGCATGAGGCCGAGAGGGGGAAATCGTGTGGTTTGAGGCTCCATCGGTCATGGGGGCTGCATGGGGTCCTAGCCATGGTCTTGAGAAAAGGTTTAGAGTTCGGTCAGGGCTAGGAGGGGTTGGGTGAGAGTTGTAGCCGGAACACCACAAACATGCACATGGGGAGCTATTTTGGTGCGTGGGGATTCCTGGGGCTGAGGGGTTAGTTCAAGGGCTGGTCCAGGGACTAGGGACGTGCCTTAGGGTCCTTGTGAGAGTCTATGGTGAGCCAAAAGTCAAGTCAATGGCAGCTCCATCCCCTGGAGCATTTGTTCCTCGGCTGCACGCGAAGAGCCATTCGGCTGGCTGCTGTTGTGGGGAGTTTGGAGCCTTGAGCGTCTGGTCTGTGTCCAAAAGGGCCTGACCATGGTAATATTTAGTGTCTAAGGAAGGGGTCTAGGGCCTGGTTCAAGGTCGTTTCGAGCCGTGGTCCGTTCGGAGTCGTAAATTTCCCGAACGTGACAAAAAAGGGGCGAAGTGAGCCTATGTTAAATTTTAAATCCATGTTTTCGGTTTTGGCTTGGGCTTGGGGACTTCTATCAGCTTAAACGGTGTCTTAGGATGTTAAGAAAGGTTTGGTCTTTGGTTGGTTCGAGTCGGAAGGGTAGTTTGGTCATTTGTTTAGCCAAAAACGCGAAAACGGTAGTAAACGAGTCATCCGGTAAGCGAATCGAGTCGTTTTTGAAACGTAGGTCCTAAGATTGAATTTTCAGCAAGCTACTGGATATTGTTTTTGTGTTTTTAAACTTTTGAAATCGAGTCATCTCCTTGAGTCAAAGTTTAAGGTCGTCCGGGTACGTATAGCGTTGAATCGTGTGCGGTGGATTCGAGGAAATTCGAGGGCGGTTTGAAACTTCCTAAAATAATTTCACATCATGAAAAATGTTATTTTTAGAATTTTTAAAATATATGTATGATATATGCTATTTTTATAAGTTTTAACGTATTTGCATGTATTTACTATTTTTAGCAATCTTGACGTATATGAACGATATGAAACATCTTTTTGTAAATTTTAAAAGAATATAGAAAGTCATGAATGTTTTACGAAATGATATAGTAAAAAAAATATTTTGAGAAATGTGAATCGATCGTGATGAAAAAGTATTAAGGGATTTGTTGAAAATTGGAATGGTGAACTTGCAGTGAAAAGGGAGTAAACCGTCGAAAACGGGGGCATGAATCTCAGTGATAATGGATCCGTTAAAAAAGTGAACGGTGAAGTTATTTTTATGATAGTCGGTAGGATCGCCGAAGAATTGGACGTTGAATCCGACGGTCTAGTACTATGGTTTATAGATTGATCAATCAAATGAATTTTGTCACTTTTGAGGATCAGACTTACCTAAAGATGAAGATTTTAAATGGAAAATGTTCATATCTACGCATGATTCAAAAGTCGCATATTTTGAAGGTTTCATGTTTGAATGAAAGAGACTATTTTTATTAAAAGTAATTTTTTTGCATATGATTGTATATGTATGTACTTTCTATATTAGGTTTGAGCATGATGAGTCATTATACTCACTAGGTTTGAATGGTTGCAGGTAATTACAATTTTGAGTCGTGAGGTGTGGACTGTTGAGTCATCCGGAAGACGCAGTGCATACCCGAGGACCTAGAAATTACGCATATGTTAAATATTTTTGATGATTTTATGAATTATCGCTTTTATTTATAGACTGTTAAGATGCTAGAATTTATTGAGTTGAATTTTAGACTTTTATTGTTTTATTTACTTATTCTGCACGAATGGTTTTGGACAATATGAAATTCTGTTAATTTGATTATTTATGCTAGCTTATTTATGGTGAATTAATTATGCATGATTTAGAAAAAAAACTAGTGCAAATTAAATGAATTTAGAAGTAGAGCCGTTTCAACTTATTTAAGAAAAGTTCCATTCATTATGAACAAGCCTAAGCCTGATCTGTCACCAGCTTACTTTTGATCTTCATGCATCTTTTCAAGTAAAATAGAAGACTTTGTCCAAGTGTTGAATAAATTAGTCCACCTCTGTTTTTCAATCATTATTAGTTGGATTTCAGACCGCATATTATCATTTTCAGTTGTGAGCATATTAACTTTTTTCTTAAGACTTTCCAGTTCATCGAGTTGTTCACAGCTTGAGCTGGTAGACTTATCTATCAGACATTTGTTTTCTGCTTTGACTTTCTCAAATGTTTGCAAAAGTCTTTTGTAATCCATTACCATCTCATTTAGTGCATTGATCATATCGTCTGTGTGAATTCATCAGAAGTGAATCGAATACCTCATCAAGGTTGGATTCCAGATCATCATTAGCAATTAGACACTTAATTGATTCCTCATCACTATCACTCGAGTCATCATCTAAGCTTGTGGTTTCTGAATCTATCCACTTGCTCTTACTTTCTTATGATATCAAAACTTTCTGTTCTCTCTTTCTTTTAAAGAATTCTTCTCATTTTCTGTTCTTATTTTGTCAGAAGATTTCTTGTCATCTTTCTTTGGTCTAGTCAACGGGCAATGAAATGGTATGCCCTGTCATAATTAAAAAAAAAAATCGATCAGAAAAAGTTTGCTTCTTTCTTATAATTGTTATTTTTGTTAGATTTTTGAAGGTTTGAGCGTTTCTTCCTCATGAATCTTCCAATTTTTTTGAAAAATAGTGACATGGCGTCACTGCTGACTTGGATGAAGATTCTTCTATTGTGACAAGTGCTTTTGTAACTGGTGGAATAAATGGTTCTTCTTCATTTTTGGTTCCAGCTCGAATTTATAGGCCTTTAGATCAACCAATAGATCGTGTAACTCGAGTTTGTTCAAACACTTTGACTCCCTCATGGCTATGATCTTGACATCTCATTCTCTTGACAAGTCTCTCATCACTTTAATTGCAACATCCCTATTGTTGTAGTCCTTCCCAAGAGCTGCCAACTTCAATACTATGATGCTGAACCTTTCATCAAATTCATTAATTGTTTCTACGGCCTTCATCTTGACATTATCAAATTTTTGAATGGTCACAATCAGCTTGTTCTCCTTAGTTTGATCATTTCCTTCACAAAGTTGAGTTAGTTTTTCTTAGATTTCTTTAATTTTATTGAACATATTATCTAATGTCTTATAAAGGATATTTTTGCCACATTTTCTAGATTTGCTTTCTTTTTGTCCTCGGCAGTCCATTCTATCTTGGTTTCTCTACCATTTGAGGAGCACTATATGTCACGACAACGAGTGTATTACTTACGTAATCTTCATTGGTCTATCCGTGATGACATACCACATGTCATCGTCTTGAGCTGATACATGTGCCTGCATTCCGTTTTTCCAACCATCATATTCTAGTTTTGAGAACATATGGATTTTGTTAAAGGAGGCCATTTGATATATCAGATATTCAGATATTGGAACAAACAGTTCTGATACCACTTGTTAGGATCGAAGATAACTATCATGCAAACTATGTCAAATAATGGTAAGTTTAAGTTGTGTTTAACAACTCAAGTCAATATTCCAATTAAATTGATTAATTTTAACTATAGAAACATGTTCTAAGTGTGAAAACTCCTCAGATTACTTAGTGAGTATAATATACAAAAACAACAATTTTTTTAAGCTCACTTATCAACACAGATGATAGTCTTAGTATCACAAGAAATAGAAGTAAATAAAAAGGCAAGAAGTTGTTTATGGAAGTTCGAAGGCTAAGCTTCTACGTCTCCCCTTCTTTTCTTTCCAGAAAGATTCCACTAGAAGATTTGATATGTACAACAACTTGTACAAACCCACTTTAACTCGGTTCCACAACCCTAATAAACTAAAACTCCTAGCACCATTTTCTTCAAGTTGATCTATTCAGAAACAATCTTCTGACAGTTACAATTGATTATCACAATGCAACAATGCTCTTGCGTAAAAGATAAGGGAGAATACAAAGTACACAATATTAATCCTTAATCAATCTTATGAGAAACTGAGTGTGTGCAAGAACAACTTAAAGATGAATCGTTTGAGGGATGTTGTGCGATTTGAATGCTTTATGAAGATTGATAAAGCAATATTTTTTTTTTCGAGAGCTCTTCAATTTTGATAAATTTCTTATTTATAGATGTTGGTCCCCAATGATGATATATATATCTGGTGCTCACGGATGTACTAAGTAGTCGAAATTTATGCAGAAACAGTCATGTGCTCTTGTTGTTTTGTCAAATATAGTATCAGATATTTAAAAATATTTGGACGCTAGCTGAAAGAAGTAATCAACAGATCTTCTTATGTTTATTTTTGTTGACAACTTTATTATAAACTCATATATAACAGAGAATGTTGACAAACTGGTCTTTAAGTTGATCTACTATTCAAGTCGTGCTAATTAATAAACTTTATCAGATCAAAATAGTTTAACAACTTGATTTGTTAGTTCGATTTAGATGGTGACAACGTTGGTTGATCATCGTACTTGTAGTCTTATTTAGTTTAATTTAATAGTCTGCATTAATATGAGTTTGAGTTAGATCGGTTTAGTTTTTGGGCATCAAAATTTAGATATAAATTTTGCCTTAACAATTTCCCTCTTTTTGATGATGCCAAAACTAAGTTATCTATTATAAGTAAGATAAAATAACATATCTTAATGTGCATCAATAAATTATGAAAATTATGTGAAAGTTAAATCTTGTGATTTATCCTTTCTTGAACAGTTGATGAGGGGTATGGCTTGGTTTGTATGTGCTACTTGACCTGCTATGATGATGACTGCGACCAATACCACCAGAACTTCCACCATGTGGCTTCCTACGTCGAAATGACGAGGATGGAGGTTTAGATTTGTAAATGACGAGGATGAAGGTTTAGATTTGACATCACTCTTTCCACCTTGTAAAAACGTAACCATCTCGGAGATCTGGGTCCCGAGGGTTTCAATATATCCTGCCATTACAACTTCTCGCTTTTCAATTCGGTAGATAAGATCAGCAGTATGCCTGTTTTGAGTATGTTTAAGTTCATATATCTGAATGAAGTGCATATTCATAATCTTGAGTACTTCAGTAATTTGTTCAGAAATATTGTCTTGAAAATATCAAGATCCAGAGATGATTCCATCTCATCTGCCCTAAATCAAGTTATGTCATTATGCATATTAATCAGGGATTGATGAATGAAATGCATTCTATAAAATTGTGGAAACTAGATTATATCTTTGATCTTGATCCTGGAATTTTGGAGGTGAGATTGGTGGAGAAGTGTGTGCCAGTTCAAGTTCATGCGCTTCTTTTTTTATTTGAATGGATGTAGGTATTTGCAGTTCAAGGTCATCAACGATATGTTCTATTGGTATATCTTCTTCTTGAGATGATAGCTTTTGAGGAGTAATGATGGATAAAATTTGAAACATGTTTGGAAAGATGTGAGATGAGTTGAAGATGCTACATTCGTTTGATTTGTTATATTGATATGTTGAGGAGCTATTCACCTGTCTGTTCTGTCAGGGATGCAAATTAAACTTGGGATCAATTATTACTATCGATTGTCGTGGTATGGCTAGTGTGATAAGTGCATCAATTTCTGTAAAAGATGATGGAGTTATTTCAGGAATAATCGTGTTGTCCAGTGTCTGCAGATCTCTGCTATTTTAAGTTGTGAAATTTGAGGAAGAGTTTCTGAATAGTGCAGGGTCACTGATTTTTCTTAAATTGTTCACCTTGTTGTTGGTGCAAAACCTCTTTGAGAATCTAATCGATGGAGGGATAAAATGTTTTGTCTTTGGTCAGCTTGAGTCATTGTTTCTTCTTCTCTAACGAACAATTTGATTTGTTCCATAAAGAATTTTCTTCATGAATTGCTTCAATAGATAGAGGCCGTTGGATCTATGTTCTCATCAGATTAACTCTCATGAAAAACCCATGTGTGTCCATCTTCAACTGACTGATGATTGCAGAGCTCCTGATATGAAAAAAAGGCCATATGTTAGGTCCCCGAGGATTGAAATTTCGTCTTTTTTTTCTTATCAGGAGCTTTAAACTACTCTCTCTTATCATCATTGCCAGAAAATCTCTTCTCTTCAGACCTTCAGGAATGATTCGAGTCTCAATCTATTCTAGAATTTGATTTTATTGAGCTGTCATCTGTTCAAACTTCTTCAGAGTCTTGATATTTGAATAATGTTCAAACATTATGTTGTTTTCCCATCTATCAAACTTCTTCACATGAATCTGAACTATGTTTTCCACTTCGCGCATGACCAGATTAATGCCTGTTTGAACAACTGAGAGCAGCGTGGCAAGTTCAATAAGAGTGCCCTTTTCTTTAGCTTTGGTTCAATATGAGGTAATCTCGATTCATGAGAAACAATGTTTGTTTACACTATCTTGATGCCAGGTATAAACTTTTTGATCGGAACAGCCTGGGATGAGAGCTAGTCCGATAGGTTTGTCGAAGTATTTATCAGTTTGATTTTCTTGGTTCTTTTCTTCTTCCGAGGATCCGCGAGAAGACTTGAGTGAAAGGTAGCTTCTCTTGATCAAAATCAATGTCTTTCGAGTTAGACACCTCAAATATTAGTTTTATTTTGACAGGTGCCTTCTTGGGTGATTTCTTCTTCTCTTTTCCTTCATCAACTTCTTTCTTGACCTTCAACAGATCATCTGTAGTGATCAGGTTCTTTGATATGTAAACATCAATAGACTTTTTGTTTAGCACCTTATCAACAATCATATTGGTTGACAGTCCAAGATGTGCTTGAGAACTTTCCATCAGTTGCCAGATTTGAACAAGTCTTGGTTCTTGTTCGTCTGAATGAGAAACCATTTCAACTAATATGTTGTATAAGATAACAGACCAGTTGATTTTGATAACTGTAGTGATAACAATCATCATTTCCAATCTTTCCACTGGGAATGCATCTAATGAGCCTGCCTTTGCTGCCAGGGGTTTGGCCACTATATCATTTAATAGTCTGCATTCAATTTTCATATCTTTATTCTTTTTGAATGATCTGAGAGGAGCACCCGACAATGAAAAACTTGACTTTCATTACTTCAATGGTTGCATATGGAAATTTGTTGAACTATGTGATTCCTTATGTTGGCAGGCAATTTGTTGAACTATGTGATTCCATCTGTTGGCAGACTGAAGGTGTAAATGAACTGCTGTTGATTAAAGGAAAATGTTTGACAAAGTGTAGACTACAACTTCATATTCAATCCTTTCAGATGCAAAGAACCAAGATAACTCTTCTTCATAGATATGTCTGGAGCAGCTAAGAAATCCCTAAAGTATGGTGGCTTCCAGAATTTGAAAATGGTCATCATGTTATCATCCAAAAATAGACAAACTAAATCGAAGTCGATTTGAAGAGCGCTGCTGACGAATGAATACATTCTGATTGTTAATGAGTATCTTTGAGATAAATACGAATTCTTGTAATCTTGATCAACAAAAAAGACAATAATCAGTAACTATAAAAGAAAATGAATTGAAAAACTTACAGATATATACGATCATGTAAGACAAACATGTCAGTCCACCTGTCAGCATGTTTGTGGAGAATTTTTAAAATTTGAAAGGTAAAAACTGAAACATCAGAGCCGTACCATTTAAGGTGATAAATAAATGTGTCGTGTAAAATTAAATGAGATACATGTCATAACAATGCAGATAATTGACCATTTTTGTCAGTTTGCTATTGGGTAACTTGCTGACAAATAAGGGTTGTATGATAAAGTCAAGCTGATCACCAGCTTGAGCTGTCGAACAACTTGCGCTGGCAGATCATTTGAGCTTATGAATTCGACTGCTGTTTTATCAGCTTAATCTGAAAGTTCCCCCTAAGATCATGCATTATCAATTTAAATCTACTAGTCCTAAAATATTTCTAAAGAAAAAAAACTTAGTCCTGAGTGATGGCTTGGTGAAAATGTCTGCAACTTTTTGATCTGTTGTGACATGTTCGAGTTTGATGTCATTCTTCATGACATGGTCTTGTATGAAATTGTGTCTTAAGTCAATGTGCTTGGTTCTTGAATGTAGTACTGTATTACAAGTAATTGCTATAGCGCTTATGTTGTCACAGAAGATAGGAGATCACCCGCTTGAACACTATAGTCTCTGAGCTGTTGTTGTATCCATAACAGTTAAGCACAACAACTTTCGGCATCTAAGTATTCTGCTTCAATTGTTGAAGTAGCAATTGAGATTTGTTTTTTGCTGAACCAAGAGATTAGTCTGTCAAATAAGAATTGAAAAGTCCCATTTTTGCTTTTCCTAATTATTTTACAAACCGCATAATATGCATCAGAGTAATCAATTAAATTGAAAATGGAATCTTTTGGATACCAGAGTCCGGCATTTTGAGTACCCTTAAGATATTTCAATATATGTTTAGTAGCAATTAGTGTGATTGTTTAGGATTTGTTTGGAACATAGCAAATATGCATACATCAAACATGATGTCCGGTCTGTTGGCACTTAAGTACAATAAAAAACCAATATATCCTCTGAATAGTGACACATCAACATGTGGTCCAATCTCATCTTTATCCAACTTGATTGAGGAGCTCATAGGTATTGAAGCTGCTGAGCAATTATCCATACCAAACTTCTTGAGGAGTTCTTTCGTATATTTAGCTTGATTTATGAAGATTCCAGTATTAAGCTGTCTAAGTTGTAAGCCGAGAAAGAATGTCAGCTCGGCCATCATTCTCATTTTAAATTTGTCATGCATCATCTTGGAGAACTTCTAACAGATTTTGGGGTTTGATGACCCAAAAATAATGTCATCTACATATATTTGAACTAACAGAGTATGATCACTTTTACTGAATTTAAACAGTGTTTTATCAACCGTACCGATTGTGAAGTCTTGCTCAATTAAAAATTTGGATAAGATGTCATGCCAGGCTCCGGGAGCTTGCTTCAAACCAGATAATGCTTTATCTAATTTAAACACATAATTAGGTATTACATGATTCACAAATATAGAAGGCTTTTCAACAAACACATTTATTTGTAATAAACCATTTAAGAATGCACTAACATCCATCTGAATTACTTTGAAGTTCTTAAACATAACATAAGCAAGAAATATTCTGATGGCTTCTAATCTAGCTACTGGTGCAAGTGATTTATCAAAATATATTCCTTATTCTTGCTTTTAGTCTTACTTTTTTTTTTAATAATCACAGTGTCATTTTCATCAAGTTTATTTCTAAAAATCATCTTATTCCAATAACAGATTGATACGATGTTTTGGGAACTAAATTTTAAACGTTATTTCTATATAATTTGTCCTAATTATTCTTGCATGACATTTTTCCAATTTGATTCAATTAATGCCACATCAATTTTCTTATGTTCATTTTGAGATATAAATGCAGTATGCAAAAATTCATCAATCATTTGTTTCCTAGTTTTTAACCTCATACCAAACATAGTAGAGTCATCCCAACCAGAACAAAGTCACATTCCCTTTCCTTCCATCGAACTGAATTATCTCAACCAGATACAAGTTAAAATTTAATTTGTGTTTCCCAATCAGAACCTCAATCCCTGGTGCAACCTACAACACCCAGTGAACATCGAATCTATTCCAAGAGAAAGAGAAATGAAAAAAAATAAAAATAACCTTATCCATCAAATCAAGGCCATGAATCCAATCCAACTCCAAAGACTCAAAATTCACAAGTTAACAATGATCCTTATGCTATCCCTAATGATTCACAGATTGTATGGGCTCAAACAATCACCAAAGGTCTATTATTCAAAAATACATCACACAAGGAAGTTGAGGTTTTCATTTATGCGTATTAGGCTGGATATGTCGTTGTTGATAAACGATCTACTTCAGTATATTGTACCTATATTTGGGAAAATTTGGTGACTTGACAAAAGCATTCAAAGAGCTCAATTCCAAGCTAGGATTGCTCCATATCTATTTTTAGAAATTAATTTTATCTATTTCCTAGTATAAAGATATGAATGGTATCTCAATGATTTGTTTTCGTTTTCTTATTTAACTTCGAATTTGTAGGAAAAATTTAGTTTATTTCTTGTTATTTATACTTCTAAGATTCATTCAGAAAAGAGAGAGCTAATTTCAATTCCACATATTATATTTCATTTTAACGTATTCTTTGAAGAAATATAAGAATTTTTTATTTTCGTAATTATAAAAATAATATACTATATCATGAAAATTTTGGAATAATTTCATCATGTGGAACAAAGTAGAGAATTATATATCCTCATTTATTTAAATATATATATATATTTGCATCACTTGGTATTTAAAAAGTAATTAATAAAAAAAATCACCCTTCACAAATCACGCTCTCGCAGGAATCAATGGCTTCATATTCAAGTAAAGACGAAAAAAACAAAAACATTGTTGAGAATTGAAAATGTAAACAAAGAACAAGAGGACTAGGGAAAATTTTCTCCATTGTATTAAAACTAAAAACTAACTACATGTACGTTACTTGGGTATGTATACATAAGTCTACAAAGAAAGAAACACGTGATTCTATCAAAATACGATTTTAGCATATACATCCATTTACTCTTAACACTCCCCCTCAAGCTTAATGTAAGTTTAATATGCCAAGCTTGGACAATAAATAATGATGTTGGTTTCTTCCCAAAACCTTCGTGAATATATATATGTTGTTTGGTCTTATGTTGAAACATGAGTTGTTCTCATGAGCTTCCCCTGGATTTTCTCTCTTACTAAATAACAATATATCTAAATATGTTTTTTTCTTTCGCGGTACTACGGGTTCACTGCTATTTGCATTTCTGCCTTATTACCATGATGAATTATAGCTGGCAAATTCATCTTTACTCTGATGTCTGTTAATATCCCAATCATCCAGACAATTTCACACATTGTTATAGCTATTGTTCTATATTCAGCCTCAGTGGATGATCTTGATACAATAGATTGCTTTTTTGTTTTCCAAGATGTCAAGTGGCCATCGAGATAATATCCCATGTTCGATTAGCTTCTAACGCCGCAATTTCAGTATTCATTGCCAGTGGCCATCGAGATCATTCACCTCCTCGTGGTAACTTCTGGGTTCCTCAATGTGAGAAATGGATGAAAGGAAATCTTGATGTGATGGAAACAAGTGAGAGTATGAAATTAATTGGTGATAGGATAGGCCGAGGAGTGGGAATATCCAATGGTGGGGCATGTATAATCATGCTACCAGATAGGGGGCCTGGACAATCGAGAAGAACGTCTAACCACCAGAGAAGTATATGGTTCATTGAAAAGAAGAAAAGGAATTTTTGAAGGTGGGTGAGGAAGAGTATGTTCTGTGTCAGGTACATGAGAATTGAATATGGGAAGAGTTGGTGTGGTACTGGAAAATAGAAAAATGAACTCATGAAAAGAAACATATCGTGAAACAAAGAATTTATTTGAAGCAAGATCAAGAACTCTGTAACATTTTTGTGATTTGGGTAACCTATGGAACACACATTTGGTTGCCCGAGGAGCAAATTTTTCATTTCGTGGAAGAGTATATCATATATGCATAGGAGAGGCATCAAGCACTCGAAGGTGGGAATAAGAAGGTGGTTGATGAAAGAGCATTTCAAAAGGTGTTTTATTTGACAATAAAGGAGTTGGTAGATGGTTAATCAAATAGACAGTGAGGATACAATCACCCCAAAATTTGTTAGGTAAAAAAGCTTGAAATTTAAGAGAACGGGCAATTTTCAATATGTGTCCATGTTTTCACTCAACCACCCTGTTTTGTTGATGAGTATAAGCACAAGAACTTTGGTTGATAATTCCCAATTGAAAGCTTCGTTTCCACAGAGTGAATATGACGAGGGTGAGTGTTGTGTGTATCAGAATGTAGGTGTTGTGCGTAGTGTTGTAACACCCACGACAACATGCAGCGGAAATTATAGTTTGACACACTAACACGCAACTTGAATGATAACAATACGAGATACGAGAGATAAATTATGCACAAGTATAAAATACTTGTGTGGTGCCTCAGGGCAAAATAATTCACTAGAAAAACTTGTAAGTTTACAAAAACCAATACTAGTGAAAGAATAAAACAACTCCCTTATTAAGGCGAGTAACAAATTGCATCCTAAACCTCTAACAAACCGTATAACCAAAATACATAGGATGCATCAACTGAGAAGTGAAAAAGTCTTCAAAAATCAGCGCACTAATCACAACAGTGATTAGGTGTTATCTTCAGATGTTGTCAGCACTTCACAGCAACACTTTATCAACGACGCGAGATTGCTTCAATCAGAAAATATTTTCTTCGTACAAATGCATATCTGTCTCTCCGAAAGTTTTATGCTCTATATCATCCCCCACTCTCGTTTCTTCTCCTTTGAGTCCTATTTAACATAGAAACGCAATTTCATTAGGAAACAAACTCTTTTTAAAACAAGGATAATATCTTAAAGATATTGTGATATCATATCTTAAAAATATTATAAGTCATATCAAATATAGTCTTATATCACATATTGAATTTATACGAGATCATATCATCAATTTCGAGATTATTCTCATGTCTAGAAAGGCAAAATATTAAAGATAAAAAAGGAAAATATATCAAGGAATAAAATTCCTTTCAATCTCCCCCTTTTTGCCTTTCTGGACAAAACAACCCAAAAATGGTTGTACGGCTCAGCTCCCCGTGAGTTAGCAAATCAGTGACTTAGCCAACTTTAGTTGACTCCCCCTGAATTCTACCGTTAAGCCTTCCCCTGATAAAAAATACAGTTCACACAGGTGTTATATGTTAGATGTTGCAACATTCAGATCATAACACCGAAATAGTTCATTAATCAGGAGGGACAAAGATCAGAGAGAATAAAAGGACAACTAAAATACTTAAAACCATCAAGAGAGACCAAAAGCATCAAGAGAGAAAAAAACTCAAAATCTCATTATCCTTCATTACTGCCATCATCATCATCATCATCATCAGCCATTTTTGCTCCACTGGTTCCAGCTATATCTGTATCTACTCCCCCTTTTTGTCCAGAATGGACACTTTCACCCAGCAGAAGCTCATAGTCAGCCACTTGATTTTCATAATGTTCAATGGTTTTCTTGGCATTTTCAATCTGTTGTCGACCATAGGCAATCTGAGCTTGAATGTAGGAGATAGACAGTGTGACATAACCAGTAGGAGGAACATCTGTAGGTGGCTGTTCAGCTGTCTCAGGCACATGTTCAGATGTTGTATCATCAGTGTTGCCAACATCCGGAGCAACATTTGAATGCAGCCAAGGCAGATCGATCTTTCTGTTGCCTTTGAAATAAGCAGGAGAAATCTTCAGAGGATCTCTGACAGGGCAATGATCTTTATCAATATCCCTAATGAAACCTTGAGATTCCAAGATTCCATAAATCAGTGAAGGGTAGGGCAGCTTTGTTTTCTTGAAGTCTCCTTCAGCATATTGCAATGCTGTCCTGAACACCAGATTTCCAAAGTTAAAGGCCCTTCCAGTACCAATAGCAAACAACACCAGGGCCTGAGATCTAGTCACAGTAGTAGAATTGGTTGACGGTGTCCAATTCCAGATTGATGTCTTGTGCAGCACGGAGAAAAAAGAAGTGAGATTAGCAGCACTCAACTTCTTGGGATAATCAGGGAATACTTTGATCAGGCCTCCAGCCTCCAGTGAGCACAGAGGTTACAGCATTTATGTCCAGATCCTCTTCAACTTCCTCAATATCCGGAGTGTTGTAGAATGCATTGATCACAGAAGGTGAGAACTTGTAGATACGATCACGAACAAACACTCTCCCATACTTCACCGATTCCTCATCTCCAACACTGCCCAGGAGATTGCAGTAGAATTCTAACACTACACGGCGACAGTAGGGCATAACAGTAGTGACTGTGGATAGCAACCTTCGGTTCTTGAGAAACTCAATCAAATTGTATTTTCCATATGCATTATCATCAATATTTTTCTCCTCAATCAGCTCTCTCTGAACAAACAGTGGCCATAATGCCAAGGCATCCTCAGAATAAAATTTGGGGGAAAAAGACTTACTTAAATCATAGTCAGCCGAGTCAATGTGGTGCTCGGTGTTGTCAACATCCACCTCAACACCGGCAGTAGTAGAAGCAACATCATCAGAAGACTCACTAGCTTCAGAGCCAATATCCTCAGATTCAGCATCACCATGTTCCTCAGATTCAAAGTCAGATACAGACGATGAAGAGGAAGAAGCTCCAGGTCTGCTCAAACTCCTTCATCATTTCTGAATCAGGTTTATCATCCTTAGAAATTTGTTTCTTGGCAGCCTTTTCTTCCTTAAGGTGAGCAAGAAACTCGGCCAGAGATTGTTCATCTTCTACAGGCTCATCAGGAACTCTTTCTTCTGCAACATGTTGAGTATCTGTGATGGGGTTTTGTTTTTGAATACCAGAAGTAGAACCAGGTTCCTTTGCAGCAACAGTTGGTTTGGGGCGAGCCACCAACTCAAATCATCATCATTGGAGTCGTCTCCAGATGAGAAATCAGGGTCCAGAAGATTTGAGGAGGTAGATGCCCGTGGTTTCTTGGTTGGAACAAAGTCAGGATCGAACCCTGCTTGTCTCTTTGACCTTCGGCGCATAGGAGCAGTGGGAAAAGCTTTATTCAAGACTTCAAAGTCCGGTGGATTCTCGACATTGATCTCGTTCCCAGGTTCACCAGGAGCGATCATTTCCAGCGGAGTTGGTTCTTCTGACACGCCCACAATTTCCATCCCCTCAACATGGGTTTCGGCTGTGGGTGTTGTGTCAGGTGATTTTCCACCCATGCTCGCAGCCATTTCACTCCTAATGTCGTGAGGATCGAAGCCAGCCATCTGCGAAATCAAGAACAAAAGAAGTAGATCGGTTCGAAGGACACAGAAAATCGCGAAGAACAGAGATATTTTAAGCAAAAACAATGAATAGTGAGGGCAGGAGAAATTTTAGAATGTGAGGAAAAATACTAAACAGTAAAGTTATTCTTCGTCCATTCCTAATTATTTAAGCACAACTCTCCAACGGTAACATTCTGTTGAGCCGCAACTTCAGCACCTTTTCAACTCAATTTTTACTTTCACCCAACGGTAACTTTCTGAAACAGTGCCATCATTATTTCAAGAAATCAGGCAGGATAAAACACCACGTCGAATTAACCCCACAAACAGTTAGAAATCAAGAAATTTCAAAATTAAGTCGGTTAGGATTTTTTTCGTATTTCATGAATTAAAAACTGATAGCCCACTGGTCATGATGAATTCACATAACAGCAGTATGAATGACTTAAATTTATGCCTAAAAATGATCAAAAATGAAATGCACACGCATGTGATCAAACTGTGATCAGTCTGTACTTAGGTGTTGGCAACACCTCTTGGCAACACTCACAAGTTGGACTCAAACTTTCTTGAACATTTTTAATTCAGACATGGTAGCTCCCACTCTAGAAGAACGGTCTTCATAGGACTCCTCTAGGTAGCTTTTTCCATCTGTATTTTGAATTAGAAGTGGTAGCTCCCACACTAGAAGAACGGTCTTCATTGGACTCCTTTAGGTAGCTTTTTCCATTTTCTTCTAAACAACATTTTTTTTTATTTTTTTATTTTTATTTTTCACCTTATTGCTCAAGAATTTTCTAAGTCATTTTCTACATTGGACAAGATCATGTGGTACACGAACATCCTCACAGCTTAATGACTTAGATTGAGCACACTCCATACTTTAGAAAATTTTGATAGAAAGTTTGATTCACAACTGAGAGCACACCATTCAGTATCCTTCACTTGTACAGGCTTCACACAAAACAGGATGTATGCAATATGTCTAGCATCCTAAAAATAAAATGCACATGCATGCTGAGTGTTGTCCACAGGTGTTGAAACACCGAGGACAACATCCGTGAGTGATCATTGTGCACACAAGCTGAGAGACTTCCTAAGATTGGAAAATCTCTCAAAATCCAATGGTTTTGTAAAAATATCAGCCAGTTGGTTCTCAGTTCTAACAAATTCCATTCGAATTGTACCCTTATCAACCAAATCTCGAATAAAATGATGTCTAATGTCTATGTGTTTCGTTCGAGAGTGTTGTACTGGATTTTTTGAAATATCAATTGCATTTGAATTGTGACAGTATACAATTAAGGTGTCACTGTTGAAACCATAGTCTTTAATCATTTGATTCATCCACAAAAGTTGTGAACAACAGCTAGCAGCTGCAACATATTCAGATTCAGCAGTGGACAGAGATACACAATTTTGCTTTTTACTATACCATGCCACCAAATTGTTACCTAGATAAAAACATCATCCAGTGGTTCTCTTCCTGTCATCTAGATTTCCAGCCCAGTCAGCATCACTAAACCCCACTAGATTTGTGTTTGTTTCTTTGGTGTACCACAAACCTAAGTTAACTGTTCCGGCTATATATCTCAAAATTCTTTTGACAACTTTTAAATGAGTGACTTTAGGATCAGCCTGGTACCTGACGTACAAACATACACTAAACATGATGTCGGGACGACTTGCACTTAAGTAAAGAAGACTGCCTATGATTCTGCGATACTGGGTGTTGTCAACACCTGCAGCAACATCGTCTTTGGACAATTTTTCAGTCGACCCCAATGGTGTTTTCATGTGTTTAGTGTTCTCGGTAGAAAATTTCTTCACCAAATTCTTGGCATACTTGGATTGACACAGAAAGATACCATCATGCATTTGTTTAATTTGCAATCCAAGAAAGAAACTTAATTCTCCTACCATGCTCAATTCAAATGTGGTAGACATGCATTTAACAAATTCATCAACATGCTTTTGAGAAGAAGCACAAAAAATGATGTCATCCACATAAATTTGACACACAAGAATATCATGCTTCGATTTTTGAATAAAAAGGGTTTTATCAACCTCACCTCCTTTGAAGCCTAAGTCAAGAAGATATTCAGTAAGCCTACCATACCATGCTCGTGGAGCTTGTTTAAGTCCATAAAGTGCCTTCTTCAACTTGTAGACATGGTTCGGGTGGTTTGGATCTTCGAACCCTTAAGGTTGGCTTACATAAGCTTCTTCATTCAAAATGCCGTTCAAAAAGGCACTTTTCACATCCATTTGATATAGTTTTATGTCCATGTGACAAGCGATAGCAAGTAAAAGTCGGACTGACTCAATCCAGGACAACAGGGGCAAATGTCTCATCAAAATCAATTCCTTCAATTTGAGTATACCCTTGAGCAACTAACCTAGCTTTATTTCTCACAACAATCCCAGATTCATCAGTTTTGTTTTTAAAAATCCATTTGGTTCCAATAACATTCACATTATCAGGTCTGGGAACCAAATCCCACACATCATTCCTAACAAATTGTTCAAGTTCCTCATGCATCGCATCAACCCAAAATTCATCTTTTAAGGCTTCATTTATATTTTTGGGTTCAATGAGTGAAACAAAACAAGAATGACTTACTTGAGAGTATACGGAAGTCATGCATACTAGACCCATCATTTTTCGATAATCTACCTTCTCCTTTCTTCTAGTTTGCATTCCTCCAAATGCTTCTCCAATGATCTGAGATGATGGATGATTTTTCTGAGTCTTACTGGGAATATCAATCCCTTCATTGGTTACAACATCATCATTTTCAGTATACTCTCCTGGTTCATCATTTGATTCTGCCAGTGCAGGTGTTGTCTCAGGTGTTACAACACCGGGTGCAACATCTGTGTTAGGCAGTGTCTCACTTATGTTCAGTAGCCCATCAATATCATCCTCGATTGTTTTTCCCGTTAGATCTGCAAGATCGTCAAAAACAACGTTAATAGATTCCATAGTCGTTCTTGTTCTGAGATTATACACGCGATGTGCACGACTATTGGATGAATAACCAAGAAATAAACACTTGTCACTTTTAGAGTCAAACTTTGCAAGATGGTCTCGGGTATTCAAAACATAACATACACACCCAAAAACATGAAAGTACTTCAGGTTTGACCTCTTTCCCATGATGATTTCATAGGATGTCATAGTAGAACCACTCCTTAAGTACACACGATTTGAAATATGACATGCTGTGTTTAAGGCCTCGGCCCAAAATCGTTTTGAAATATTCTTTGAACTCAACATGACCCTAGCCATTTCTTGCAGCGTCCTATTCTTCCTTTCGGCTATTCCATTTTGTTGAGGAGCCTTAGGGACCGAAAATTCATGAGTTATCCCTCTCATTTCACAGAATGATATAAAGTGTGAGTTTTCAAATTCTTTACCATAGTCGATCCTTATCTTACCAACCCTCAAATCATGTAGATTAGTAATCTTAGCATGTAATTTCTTAAAAACAGCAAATGTGTCGGATTTTTCTCTAGGAAAACTTACCCATGTAAAGCGAGAGAAATCATCCACACACACACATGAATACTTCTTACCTCCAAGGCTTTCCACTTCCATTGGACCCATAAGATCCATGTGCAAGAGTTCAAGACACCGAGTTGTCCCAAAGTGTTGTAACACTTGATGGGGAACACGTGTTTGCTTACCCTTCTGACATGCACCACAAACATAAGGAATTCCAGAGGATAAATTAGGCATACCTCTCACAGCATCGTACTTACCAAGGTTCTTTAATGTCTTGAAGTTTGCATGACCCAATTTTTGATGCCACAAGTTTAGTTCACTCACTTTTGAATGATTGCACACAAGGTCCTCTCCAAGTTGATAACAATTGTCAGCCGACCTTGTACCTGTCAAAATACATGTATCAGTATTATCAAAAACTTCACAATTGTCTTTATCAAACTTAACATATAAACCATCATCACAAAGTTGACTTATGCTTATTAAGTTTGAGTTAAGTCCTTCGACATAAAGCACATTGTGTAGACTAGGTAGTCCATCAACATTCAAGGTCCCTTTGCCAGCTATTCTTCCTTTAGCACCTCCACCATACGTCACATGACCATTACTTAATTCAACATAGTCAATCAAATAGTCTTTAGAACCTGTCATGTGGCGTGAACAGCCACTGTCAAAGTACCATATTCCTGCAATGTTAGTTTTTAACGAAGTATAAATAACAGAACATTGAATATTAGCCTTTGGCACCCAAACCCTTTTTACCGATGGTTTCCTATTGGCAGTGTTACGCCGGGTGTTGTATAACACCTGTGGCAACACATGTTCAGATTCCCATCTTTTGTAGTCATCTCTCAGTTTAAAACAGTAGGGTTTGATATGACCAGGTCTAAAGCAATAGTGGCAGATAAAGTGGCGTTTTCTGGACTTGGACTTCTTTGTAGATATTTGCCTCTTTGATGAAACACCTTTTTCAGTGTATGTAGCATTCGAGATTTCAGCACTTCTTTTGACAAAGACAGTTGGTTTTCTTTCAGTGTTGGAAGACTCTCCTATTTCAAACTGGTGATTCATATAACCAAGTCCAGCTTTGTTATTCTTTCCAATCATCAAGAGTGAATCAAGTTTGGATGAACTTGAATTAAGCTACCAAGAATTTGAGTTGCTTCTCCAAGCTCTTCCTTGACTTTGCATAATTCCAGATCTTTCTTGCTCAAGATTACTTCAAGTCGTGATACTTGTGACTTCAGCTCAGTGTTCTCTTTGGAGAGAATTGCATTCACTTTATTTCTTTTGATCCAGTCTTCATACAATTCTTCATACATTGTCTGCACACTTTCCAGAGTGACTTCATCATCATCTACTTCTTGGTTTTCAGACTGACTTGATTCACCAAGGGTTGTAGAATTAAGACACACTGAATTTGAAGAGATGTTGCGACCAGGTATTGCAACACCTGTGGCAACACCTAAAGGATTGATTTGCATTGAACGCTTCTCCTTGATCACAGCAGACAACGATGTGTGATTTTCAGATTCACTTGATCCTTGATCATCATCAGACTCTTCATCACTCAACGTGCCAGCCATGCCTTTGTTTCTCCGAAGTCGATTGGCACACTCATTGGCATAGTGTCTAAATCCAGAACACTCTCTGCATTGTACTGAGTCCAAATTTCTGACATTTGATTGAATTTGCAATTCAGTTTTTGGTCGAAATTGTCCTTTCATAGGAGTAAACTTTTGTGCTTTTGCAGAAGTGGTGATATTGGGCAACACAGATTTTTGTCCAATTTTCTTCTTTTCTCTCATTTTCTTCAAGTAATCACCGAATTTCTTAGTAATTAGAGAGATAGAATCTTCACCTAAATCAGATTCATTCACTTCTTTAGATATTTGAAGGATTTCATCATAAGAGTCAGTTGAAACTTCAAGGGCTATTGTCTTCCCTTTATCCTTCTTTTGTAAATCAAGATTTATCTCAAAAGTTCTGAGGGAACTCATTAATTCATACAGGTTGATTGTTGAAGTATCTTTAGATTCTTCAATTACACAAACTTTGACATTAAATTTCTCAGGTAGAGATCTTAAAACTTTGTTCACCAATCTTTCATTGGACATGTGATCTCCAAGACTGTGAGCTTCATTAGAAAGTTGTCTCAACCGGCTATCATACTTAAGAATAGACTCCTTGTCCTCCATTCTCAGGCTTTCAAATTTTGATGCCACCATCCTTAGCCTAGTTTTACGCACACTCTCGGATCCTTCACAATGTTTCTGAAGTATATCCCAAGCTTCTTTGGCACATACACAATTGGTGATTAAATTAAACATCCTTGTGTCAACAGACGAGAATATAGCATTGAGAGCCTTGGAATTAAAATTTGACGTATGCACTTCATCGATTGTCCATGTACTTTCAGGTTTGAGCCGAGTGTCTCCATCAGCATCCTCAATCTTTGGTGGACTCCAACCATCAAGTACACGTTGCCAAGCTCTTTCTTCAATTGATTTAATAAAAACCCTCATCTTTACTTTCCATAATGCATAGTTTGATCCATCCAATACGGGAGGTCTAAAAACAGTGTTTGTTGATGCTTCCATGATCCTTTTCCACCTGGAAAACAAAACAAAACAGGATCTCACTAAGTAGCGTCAAGTGGAAGCTCTGATACCAATTGAAAGTTCCGTTTCCACAGAGTGAATGTGACGAGGGTGAGTGTTGTATGTATCAGAATGTAGGTGTTGTGCGTAGGTGTTGTACCACCCACGACAACATGCAGCGGAAATTATAATTTGACACACTAACACGCAACTTGAATGATAACAATACGAGATACGAGAGATAAATTATGCACAAGTATAAAATACTTGTGCGGTGCCTCATGGCAAAATAATTCACTAGAAAAACTTGTAAGTTTACAAAAACCAATACTAGTGAAAGAATAAAACAACTCTCTTATTAAGGCGAGTAACAAATTGCATCCTAAACCTCTAACAAACCGTATAACCAAAATACATAGGATGCATCAACTGAGAAGTGAAAAAGTCTTCAAAAATCAGCGCACTAATCACAACAGTGATTAGGTGTTGTCTTCAGATGTTGTCAGCACTTCACAGCAACACTTTATCAACGACGCGAGATTGCTTCAATCAGAAAATATTTTCTTCGTACAAATGCATCTCTGTCTCTCCGAAAGTTTTATGCTCTATATCATCCCCCACTCTCGTTTCTTCTCCTTTGAGTCCTATTTAACATAGAAACGCAATTTCATTAGGAAACAAACTCTTTTTAAAATAAGGATAATATCTTAAAGATATTGTGATATCATATCTTAAAGATATTATGATATCATATCTTAAAAATATTATAAGTCATATCAAATATAGTCTTATATCACATATTGAATTTATACGAGATCATATCATCAATTTCGAGATTATTCTCATGTCTAGAAAGGCAAAATATTAAAGATAAAAAAGGAAAAATATATCAAGGAATAAAATTTCTTTCACCAATGAACTGAATAAACTAGCACAATCATTACTGAAAAACCCAACACCAATATCGGTTCTAATTGTTTGGACATGAGCGAAGAACTCTGTTTTGAAGAGCCACAAAGCTTTTAATCATGAGCAAAGTGTCCAACTTAGATTTCATTAAGTAAACCCAAACATCACGAGTATAATCATCCACAATTATGAGAAAATACTTCTCCCCATTGTAGGTGGCAGCATGAAATGGACCCCAAAGATACATTTGAACTAATTGAAAGGCATAAGTGGAAGAAGAGGTTGCGGTCTTTGGAAAACATATCCTAGTTTGTTTGGACTGAGGACATAATTGAGAGTGTTGCAATGTAAAATCATGCGATAAGAAGGATAACAACTTTATCCGAGACGACGACATATAACCAAGTAATTGATGTCAAGTAAACTCATTTGATATATGAGAATTTGGGATGTTCAATTCAGAACTTAAGTATTACAACATGTGTTAAATGAATCTTTAAAAGAAATAGATGGATCAATGCTCTTGAAGTCAAAGCTGGAAATGTCTGAGTGGTAGAGCTTATTCCTCACTTCAAAAATCCTCATTGTCCTCCCAGTGCATAGGTCCCGAAAGATACAAATTTTGGGATGAAAGGTGATGGAGCAACGATGATATTTGGTGAATTTAGACACTGAGAACAAGTTGAAATGAAAGTTAGGGATGTACAAAATATTATGAATGGCAATGATAGGGGTTATATTCACTGATCTCAATTGGGAAACTCTAGTTTGGTTACCATTTGGCAACTGAACAATCTCACTGGAACCAACATATGACACCACATTATATAGACTTGCACCTCTTCCGACCATGTGGTCATTAGCACTTGTATTTACCATCCAATTTGAACATAAATTTTCTTGAGATATACATGTAAGGTCCAAAACTTAAGACGACGTAATCCAACTGCATGCAAATCTAGGAACTAATAAAATAAGTAATTAATTGATTTAATTGCTAAATTATTTGTGTGACATGCATGATTTTATATTAAATATGTTTTAATTGTCATTTTGCATAAAACTGTATTTTTAAGGAATATTCAAGTTGCGATCGAGGAACGGAGACCGAGGGCTGAAAAACGTAAAATGATTTTATTAAATAATTATTTTTATTATTTAAAATATGGTTAATGGTTTTTTCTTATTTTTGAAAATAAGGGGTTTTGAGGTAATTTTATATGTCGAGACGTAAATTTTATCGGTATTGGTTTTTCAACAAAAATACGAACTTTTTGGCAAACCGGCTATTAAATTCACAAACTTAATTTTACCAAAAATATTTTAATATTCTAATTAAATCCTAATTAAGTACTAATGAGCCTAAAACTTATGTTTAATAGGCCTAAGCCTTAATTAGTGAATTAATTTCTATATAATATGTTAAAAATCACCCCAAACCCTATTCTAGTCTCGGCCACTTTCTGAAATTTCAACCAATTAAAACTCTCCCCACCACACAAACACACAACAACACGTCAAAGGCAAGGAGGAATTTTCGAGAATAGCTTAAGCAATAATCAAGCCAAGGTTCTTGTCCGTTCTTCGCAAATCGTCGGACAATTTTTGTGCGTTATTTACGCAAAGGCACGCCTATTCTTCCCTTCAAACCATCATCACATCATATTATATTTTTGTGCATGAAAAGTTTGGAAAAACAAGTGACACTTTGTATTATTTTCGTTTTTATGCATTCCATGAAATTTCAAGCATGATTTTGATTCAAACTTTTGTTGTTTACATGTATATAAGGGGCGGCCGTGTCTAGGAAGTGTTAGGGTATTGTTTTACATGAATTTTAAACTCTTAAAACACCCCCTAATCACCATACACGAACAAGAACACAAGCTGGTACGTCTTTTTCTGTCATGAAGTCCAAGGGGCTCGGTTTTTGTTCTTCACGGCTAGGCTGGGCGTTGGCTGGTTCCAGGGGCTAGCCAAGGTCGTGAGGGAGTCAAGGGAAGAGCCCTAGCCATGCTAGGACTCGAGCTAAGAGGCTGGGATGAGTCCTTGACAGCAAGGACTCCTACCTGAGAGGAGTCATGGAGGGACACGCAACTTCTGTGCTTGTTGCAGACTTGTGGGCTCGGTCCAGGGGGCTTGGCCTGGGTCCGGGTGTGTCCTTAGGCTCCTAAGTCAGTGCACAAAGCGTTGTCTCAGTGGTTGAGTTCGTGGGTAGGAGCCTTGAAGCTTGATCGAGAGTCCTTGTCCAACAAGGATTCTCGGCCAGCTCATGGTAGAGGAGTAGGGGGTTTGTTTTTGTGGGTTGGAGTGTTTTCCGTGGGATCTTTGGGTCTAGTAGGGTATTTTAGGATGTTGGTCAACTTTTGGATTAACATGGTTCGGGGGTAACTCGTGAAAATCAAGAGATGGCTCGGGGTCGAAGATTTTGGGTCATTAGGGTTTTTAAAACTTGAGAAAATTGAAAAATGGTTCACGGGGGTCGAGTCGTGGTTCATAAAGGCTAAAATAATATAAAAAGATTAAATTTAGAATTTAGAATTTTATATTGAAGTTCGGGATTTTTCGGAATTAAAACGCCTTCAAAACGTCTAATTACGAATTAATTCAAAAGCCTAGTTCTTAAGCTAAATAAAATTGTGGGAATTTTAGTTTAGGCTTAAATAATTATTTGGGACATATTAGAGTCAAGAAAATCAAGAAAACGTCAAAAACGTAAAACGTCACGTCCAGGGGTAAAACGGTCTTTTTACACCGGAAAATTAGTAAACGTCATGGCAGTGCCCTATTTGCTGTTTTGTATGCTAATATGATTATTTCACATGTTTATGAATTTTTATATGTTGAAATCATGATTTTCAAATGTTCATAAATTACTAAGTTTAAATTGGACGTTTAAAAGATATGTTGCATGCTTGGTTTCAAAATAAAATGATATTATATGCATGTTTTTATTAAGTGGTGGAAATACGAAGTGTTGAAGGACGTGAAGGGATTGTGAACACTACATGTTGGAAATATCATGAGGGTTATGGTCCCAGTGGAAGCCCGACGACCGTGTTTCCTTGGATACGGATACGAATACGAATACGTGATACGAATAAGAATATGTTAATACGTTGGCCAAGGCCCAGTTGACGGGTGAGAGTGTCGCTGGTGTCCCCGCCGTCCAGTACTGTGGTTTTCTTTAGATGGATCCATCGCCCAATACGATCAAGAATACGAGTCACAATCACGATCTGAATTCAAAAAACACTAATATGAATATGAGTATGTTTATGTTTCTATTAAAATGTTTTTATGCATCATGAAAATGTTTACGAAAATGTTTAAGTTTAAGTTTATGCATCTTCATGAAAATGATATTTTAAGTACAAGTATTTTTCACCGTTATATGTTAACTGTATTACGTATTACTTGTTATCAAGGATAGGACGTGTTGAGTCTTTAGACTCACTAGATGTGTATGATGCAGGTGATATAAATAACTATGAGGTTGGAGGTCTTGACAAGTGACTTGCTGGACTAACGGTGCACATAACCCGAGGACCAGCTCTTCTATTTCCGCATTTAAGTTTATGATTTTAAGTTAAAGATATTTACGACATTTTATTTATGCTTTTTGAGATATTTTGAGAGGTTTAGTATGGGCTACACTTTTCAACATTTGTTGCTTTTAGGTTGGTAAAACGTCTTATGATTTCTTGTTTGGACTTTTCCCTTTGGATTTTCAATTATTAGTGGATGGTTTATTTTAAAATGGTGCAAAAGTATTTTATGTATATGTATATGTTTAGGCCGAAAGTTGGGAGGTTTTTTTTAAAAAAAATTTCTAGTACTTTTTAAGAAAACGAATAAGCAGACGTTTCAATATGTGCCTATTTGGTGAAGCCATCATAGTATAAGAGGATTTTTCCTTCTCCAATAACTTCAAAATAGTAGTATATTGTTCTGGTTAAAAGAAATTCCAGATGAACCCTCTTGGTTTGGTATTGTTCCTTCTGAAATGGCCACATTAGCCATGTTATTCCCCAACCTGTCATGTTCCTGATGTGGGAATTTATAGTCTTTCATATTCAATCATTTGTTCTTTCCTTTGTACATCATATGGGCAGTTGGATAATCTAAAAGCTTGGAACATCTGGATTTTGTATGACTAGGCAAATTACAATCCTCACGGATCACAATGCTCTTCCTCTAACCTGGTGAGAGTAAAATGCTGCATTAGGAGCCTCAGTCAAAATCATACCCATAATGGGCAAATTTCTATGATATTCTTCCTGTGAAATAAGAGCAAATGCTTGTCCAACAAATGGAAGGTGTTGCATCATCAAAATTTGACTCCTAATATGTATGTAACTCGAATTCAATTGTTAGAGTAAGTGCCCAGCCAGCTAACTTGTGGATTGAGCTTTATTTAACTCTTATGTAAAAACAATATTTATTTTAATAATATTTTACGGTTTTATCTATTTATGGCATTTTTTTCATTTGTATACCCATGCAAGCTGCATTGATAAAGTCCTTGAATATACTATAGGTACCATGAGGTCTGCCTCTCAACGTAAGATCAGTAAAACTCATTAATAAGTATATCATATATTCTAAACATGTTTCTAGTCAGATCGACCGTCTAACATAAGGATAAAGTTACGCATGAGCTTGAGACTAACATCTGTGATGTAAACATCATGTTTCATTGGTAAGAGCATGGAAATGTCCATTAATACAGACGAGTGATCATTTGATGATGCACTGAAAAACGCTCCTCGAACTGTCCAAGTGGTTATCACTTATCAAGTGTAATAGTCGGTATTTATGGTTGTACATCATTAGTCATTTTACTCGGGGCAACGTAGAGGCTCTACGTGCTACCATGTACTTTGATCCATTTGCCGACTCCATAGAGGGTAATCAGGTGGCAAGATTGGGTATAGTTTTGAAATACGTAGAAGCAAATACGTTGTAGTGGAGGATTCACCGCTCGCCAACGAGTGAAGATATCATATGCGATATCATGAGTTAATAATGCAAAGAATCTCTAGCCAAATCAAGCCACGTGCTTTAGGGAAATGTGTTTTTATAGTTTCACATACAATGTCACTATTATTGTATACCAAATCGTTATCGAATTCATTTGAAACTCTCGATATACCAATGATTGTAGATTCGATTAGGATATATGAGTTGAAGGGACCGTACTGTATGATAACCATAACTTAATGTTCTTGCAGACACTATGGGTGATACCTAGGGAATCATAGGACGATGCTACTAGATGCTCTTACCATAGTCTGATAGGTATAATCAAACTTGAGTTCTGACATTCTTGATCAAGGTGTTGATGAAAGGAATGAGGCTAATTAAAGAAAGCTCATATAAGAATAAATGTTGTTCTGAATCATATGAAGTTGTGAACCAATGGCTAGTTATATCTCTGAACCATTGAGGATCACACAAATATCGGATTATGAGTTCCTGTTGAGATAGTCAAGTTCAATTAGTTGAATTTCGCAACTGTAGTTTGATGAAAATCAAACAAATTGCTTATCAAATAGTTTATAAATGGATTCCATGTATTGGAAGTTGTGGAAGTTAGTTTAACTGCTAATTAAATGAGGAGAGTACAATTGCTTATTTTGGTGATAGAGTTCACAAAACTGACAAGTGTCAAAAATGGATCACTGGAAATCTTGATCTTCGAAATTTCAAAATTCTCATGTTGTGTGTATATTTATATATGACCGTGAATTTTCCTTATGAAAATGGGGTGGCCAATTTTTGAGGAGATGGAGAGGAATTTTGACAGTCAAAATCTGTTTAAAAACTTGCGTTATTTTATATGACCTTCAATAAAAAATTTATAAGCTTTGATTACTGATCACATGAGGAATTTCGCTCATAATATGACTCATATATATATATATATATATATATATATATATATTGATGGATCGGTTCGGGCACCTGCGAGGGTGCTTCAAACACAATATTCTCAATGAGCTACAATAGCTCGTATTCTAATAATGTAAACATCGATGAATTAAATCGAGTTTGGTTTAAAATCAAGCGGAAGATAATCAAAGTAATCATTCGTTAAGAAAAATTGAGAGATTTTGAAAACTAAAGACTTGTGTAAACTGATCGACTGAAATACGGAGAATCAGTTCTGAATTCTATCAGTTCAGCTATGGACATAATTGAACTGATATTAACTGGACTGATCAAATCAGTTTAAAACACAGTTAAGCAGTTAATACACAAGATATGTTTATAGATGTTCGGAGACTTCAACTGCTCCTATGTGACCCCTTCTACCACTTCGGGTAGGATCCACTAGAAGACTTTGATTTATACAACACCTTGTACAAACCCACCCAACTTAGGACTTATCTACTACCTAACTGAACTCCTAGTCTAGACTGAAGGCATCACCTTCCAGCCAACATTTGTTAAACGTCTGTGTTTCAAAGACTACATACACATGTTTTACGTCTTTGTGCAAGACGAAATTTGAGTGGTGGTGTGTGTGTGTGTGAACTGATATCTGAAAACCACCCGAAAGTTTTCTTACACGGTGAGGGAAATATGCTTCTAAAACTAAGTTGATAATACGTTGAAGTGTTTCCTCAGGGCTGATTACTTCTTCAAAGCTGATAAGCATTATGTGTGCCATCTCTGTATTTTATCTTTTCACTCATCAACTCTCATCATCGTCTTCACTGAACTTCAGCTTCTATTTATAGGCGTTTGGCTAAACGTACAGTGAAACTTAGTGAATGAATCTTTTGCAGTTTGAATTTGTTCCCCCAAATAGATATCTAGAACATTTGGCTTTAAGCGCTGCTGCAATGTCTCTTATTGTACTTTTATCCTACAATAGCTTTTGTACCTTTGTGCACACCTGGATTAAGCTTGTCGTATCTGCAAACTGGTTCGCTCCTAACTGATGTTCTGAACTGGTCAGTTAACTGATCTTGAATTGGTGAGGTGAAATCAGTTGACTCGTCAGCTGAATTGATTTCACTGATTCAGTTGAACCGGTGAATTGAGCTCTTCATTAGTTGAACACTTCATCAGCTGGTTGGGCTTATGAAGGTCTTCTGCTGAACCACCTATCAACTAGACAATCAGTTGAACTTCTCTTGATACTTCAGTTGTACCGGTTCAGTTCGATAAATCAGTTGTCACTTTCAGTTTGCGTCTCGATATCTTCAGTTTAAGCTTGGTAACTGATCAATTCGAAGCCTAATCAGTATCAATTTATGCGCACTTAGGATAAACTCTCTAGATTTCTAGAATACATGTAATCTAGTCCCAAGGCAAAGTTCGTTTGGATCTCTAGTGTAATCTAAGCGAGGAATCCAGTCTCCGATCGTGGACTTGATTAGGCGATCAAATGAGAAAGATATGATCGTAGAGATTTACAAGAAGGATAAACTTCGCTAATCTCGAACTGGTTTGGAGTCCAACGTTAAATACGAAAAGTAAACAGTTCCAAAATATCATATGAATGTTTTAAATCATACAACGACCAAGAAATGTTGAGTCTTGGTGTGAGAAACGGCACACCAACATCAACCCCATGAGAAACCGAAGAAATTCCTATTGCTGATCTTGTTCTATATATTTATTTGCCAATTCACACTAGCATGAAGGCAAAGTCGCGAGCGATGAATACTCATCCCATAGCTACCTCATTTTTTAGTAATACACAGAAATTGTGTTTTGTCCCTGCAATATCTTTCCAATCTTTCTGTGCAGTGAGAAAATCCTAGAACCATTCACTTTATCAAAACACTCTTTCAAATCTTCCCAAACATCCTTCGCATCCGTGGAATTAATAAACAGTACAACTAAATATCTCCTTCGAGACACCATTCATTATCCATGACAGTACAATTGCATTACATGATCGTTCCCATTGCTTCAACCACTACAAAAAAAAAAATTCTACTTAGCGACGGTTTATTATGTCACTAAAATCGTCGCAAATCAAATTAGCGAGGGAAATTAACATTGTCGTTAAAGTCGATGTCGCAAACATATTGCGACGATTTTTCAAAACTCGTCACTAATTTGCGACGGTTTTGAGTAGATTAAACGCCAACTTATTTTTAGCTGCAATTGTCAGCATCTGATGCAGGTCGTTTGCAGCTCCTATCAATAAACGCCAACTTATTTTTAGCTGCAATTATCATGGCTCGACTCCAGATTCCATTGTTTTCAGGATGTAGAGCGGATTCAAGATGTAAGCACAGCTGTGGAATTACCAGATGCAGAAGCAATCAAAGAAAAAAAATCACATACGATTGAATCTATGCAACTGAAATCACAGCTTGAATCAAATCGAAGCAAGCGGAATTAATTATTAAAAAAAAATCTTTCCCTTCTATCTAATCTCAAAAGTTTTATGAGCATGACCAAGTACTAAATTGAGGTCATGCTAAGTCGAAAGCCTAAAGCATATTTAACTTTTTAATAAAATTTGATTAACTCGAGTGAAATAATCGATAAACTAATGCGTAAATTTTATATAAGGGAAAATGAATGAGCCCATTAATATTTTACATTGGAGAAAATGAATGACTCCAAATATTAAATTCATTGTAATATTAATATTGAAACTAGATGGCTAAATCCCAAAGGTTGGGGCCGAGGTGGCATTTTATAAATTTAAAGTCAAAAAAAAAAAAAAATCAAATGTCATAAACTTTTGTCGATATATATTTGATCCACGAAAGTACATTGAATGACTCACTCAAACCAGGATCCTACGTGCCATCATCATCAACTGGCGCAGGGAGATTGAGATCAATGCTCAATGTTCCGCCAATTCTTGGAACTGCACCCACAAAATGTGACCTTTTGTGACCTCCAAGTGCCTGCCCCGAAGCAAACACCCTATTGCAGAAAGGGCACTCATGTACCCTCTCCGCCGTAGGGACGCCGTGGGGAGCCGTTTCCGATGTCGACGCTATCGGGTTGACCTTGATTTTCTTGTGGCTCGCCCTGTGCCCACCAAGTGCCTGATAGGACCTAAACATCTCGTTACATGTCTTGCACCTATACTTGCCTCTAAGTTTACTAGCACCCTTTTTCACTTTCAAAACATCATCAGAATATTCTTCATGATAATCATCTTCCAACACCTTTTCTTTTTCTTCCCTTTTCCACTTGTCTCTGGACAGCATCATCAAGCAATAAGCGACGTCTTCGTCTTCCGATGTCGTGTCCGAAATCGAGCTCAAAGCCTCGGTGGTCTCCGAGGCGGTTGAGTTCTTGATTTGTAGGACATGATAAGTAGTAGTACCCTTCAAATCAGAACCTGAAACTGATCTTGAATATCTAGCCCTCTTTGATCTTCTTCTGATCGCCAAATCTTTCCTCGACGAATCGGTTTCGCTCTCCCAATCTTGAACATCAACAGAACAGAACTCTGCAGGATCCCCCGAAACCGATCCCTTTTCGAAACTCTGCCTCTTTCCTTCTTCATTTCCGGACGATGATCGAGATGAAATCGACAAACACGATCGAGAATCATCGAAATTCTCTGAAGGGTCCTCGTCCTTCTCACGTTTGAATCCCTTTTTGGCCGTGCAGAGATTCACGACATGAGATCTCATGTGCCCCCCTAGAGCTTTTCCAGTGGCAAAATTTCTGAAACAAAGCTTGCATCTGTGTGCAGTCTCCATCGATAGAAATAGATGAAAACGGATGCTTTTCTCACACACACACACACACTGTTTTTTGGTTCTTGAAATTTTGGGAGCGTCTCTGCACAGATACTGAGTGCGTTTGAACGTAGTAGGAGTAGGTGACGAGCATTCTTTCACCCTAGCTACGAAATATATATATATCTTAAGAATTCTGTGACAATATTTAATTTGAGGCTATACTTTTTTCTTTGAAACGGCAAAAAAATGAAATTAATAAGGCAAAATTCATTAAAGTTGCATATCTTTAAGGCAAAGATGGACGTGTAACATGCGGACTAGTATCTAATATATACACTGAAAAAATTGTGAGACGTTTTCGTTAGTAAATTTTATGTGACACATTTACTATTTGGGTCATCAATGAAAAAATATTAATTTTTATGCTAAAAATATAACTTATTATTATAAATATAGACATGATTAATCTGTCTCACGGATAAAGATACGTGAGATCGTCTCATAAAAAACCTACTAATATATGAACGACTTTTTTGAGAAATGGTATCACATTTTTATATTCTTGAGATGAGTTGTCTCGGTCCTAAAAATTAACATGTTTGACCCGAAAAAAACAATTTTTTTTCATGAGTTGAGTCGAGTCAGAAATCACTTTTACAAAATTAAGTTGGTTGATAGTATCATATGATTTTTTCATTAATGTAATATATATATATATATATATATATATATATAACTGTTAACTTTTCAATTCAACGAGATCCTTGAAGTAAAGAGTTGACCCAAAATTTATTAGTAATTTAAATATACACACACACAGATATATATATATATATATATATATATATATATAAATTGATATCCAAATAATTTATGTGGGTTTTGGATTTTAACAATATTCAATAAAAACCCATCGACGTTCACATATATAATTTTACAATTTCTAAAGTTTTTTTACGAAATCTTCCACTAACGATATTTTGTAGTGTCTACGATTTCTTAGATTGTTTCAAGTGTGCATAACAATAATAGTGTAGAAGCAAGTCAAATTGCATAAGATATTATATATGAAATGGAATTTTATCTTTTTTTGAGATTCGGATTTATCTTTTTTTTAGTTAAACATTCTTTTTTCAAAAAAATTAAAAAATAAAGAAATGATCCCGATATATCTCTTTTGAAGCTACAAATCAATTTGCGATAAATAGACGACAGATGTTGAAAGATTGTTTATTTTTTGGGTTTATGATAATGTGTTGTGTATACCTTGCTTGTATATTCAGAAGAGAGAGTGCAATTTTACAAGTAAAAAAAAAAAAAGGAGAATGCCATTTTCCCTTTCATTCTATACTATTTTTAGTCTATTTAGTCGCTTAAAGTTGCATTATTTTTTGTTTTCATAGTCTGATTTGTCAAAGTTGGGTCCTAGTTCTGTAACATCGCTTTTTGTTGGTTCTAATTCTATTTTACCGGAGTGTTGGCGAAGCTCATGTATCTTCATATGATTATTAGAATACAAATTTTTGAAATAAAATGGAAGAGAATCGACAGTTTTGTGCTAATATATTTTATAACTAAGATGTAACGCTCCAAATTCGACGACTTATCCTCACTATACCAAGACGAGTCTTTCCAGCATGCTTATGTCCTGACTCACACGCACCCTAGGAAACTTCCCAGAGGGGTCACCAATCTTAAAATTTTCCCAAGTCAAGCACGTTTAACTTTGGAGTTCTTATGTGATGAACTACCGAAAAAAATGCACCTTTTTGATATTAGTAGTACATATCAAATCTTTTAAGCCCTCTTCGACTGCACAGTCTCATACCTGAACAGTTTCGGAATCCCGCTCCTTCCGGTGTAAGATCGGTTCATCCATGTTCCCTCCGCCTAGAAGCCTGCCAGGAGCCGCTCATTGTCCGTGCAACCTCATGACACCGGCGATCACCCCCGCCTTATTCGGCCCCGGACCTCGCATAAGAAATGATAAAATTTGTCAAATTCGTCATGTAAGTTGTCATATTTTCTCTTTTCATCCTCTAGTATGTCAAAATTGGATCTTGGTCATGTAATTTTGCTTTTGGTTAGTTTTTAGTTTTGTTTCGTTTGAGCGTATATATGACACTTGACAATGTCATTATGATTTATTCTTAAAAACGTACCATAACTAAGTATTATTGTATACGAGTAAGATAAATTTAAAAGCGACTTAAATTTTTTGAAGGTTCTTGGTATTAACAATTTCATGATTTATTTTGATATCTTAGAATGTGAAGTTAGTTCCATAAGAAGACAATATTGAATCGAGTGTTATTTAACCTCAAACGAAATTGCGTTTATAACTTAAAATCATGAATTTATACCTAAAACATCATATTTTGCCACTATTTCCAAAAATTGGTGTAGGAATTTTATTTATTAATTAATTTATTTATTTATTTTACTTTGACCAATAATACCCATTTACATTAGGATATATTATTGTCCTTGGTTTAATGGAGGATAACGAATGTGCAATCAACTATGGTTCATTTTTAGAATTCTAGCTTTTAATTTTTGAATTTCCAATGAAAAACATAAAAAGAAAAATGGCCAAATTATATTACGGAGATGAATATAAATATCTATAGAAAAATCTTACTAAACAAATAAAATTCTAAAGTAACAAAAATTTATCCTACTTAAAAAATTGATTAATTAATTATACAAAATCTTATTTAAGATCATTGATAAAGTTTTGAACTATGATATTATATTTTCTATAAAAAAAATAAATTCCTTAATGCCAAAAAAATATATTTAATTATGCACATAGCTAATAGTAAATTAGAAAAGTTCAAATTGCATAGGCAACTGTTACTATTCAATTAATTGTGGTCAAATATTTTCCTCTAACCTCCTCCGTTGAGAATGAAGTGTTGTAAGGGAAGTAAATGCCGTTTTGTTTAGGACTAATTGACGGACCTCATTTAGTTGTTTAGCTAGCCTACTTCAAACTTTATGGTCTTTTTTCTTTTTCTTTTTTTTTTTCAAATTAAACACATTATTCCACATGTATTTTGATTATATTCATGTAATATAAAATAAAGACAAAAACTTGTGTGAGACGGTCTCACGGGTCGTATTTGTGAGATGGATCTCTTATTTAGCTCATCCATGAAAAAGTATTACTTTTTATAGCAAGAGTATTACTTTTTTTTGTGAATAAAATAAGCCAAAGAAGACATTTGACAGTTGAAAATCAATAAAAGTTAGATGGTCGAGAGCAATTTCAATCTCTTCTATTTCAACCCAATCTAGCATTTTTCCTTCAAGAACGGCCAGCTTCTCCATAAAATCTTCCTCTAGAATTTTTTGAACGGTACTGATGTGTGATGTTCAAACCACACATCGAACATCTTCAGTTTTCTTGCCACCGCCTTCAATACTTGTGACAGAGTCAGAGTGACATCTATCTGAACTAGTTGTAAGAGCTTTGGAAGACGGTTGCATCTTCCCCTTACCCCTGTCCTTAGGGTTCACTAGGGGGATAAAAAGAGCTGTTGAAGAAGTATATCTCTCATAGATACGAATGACAGCCACTGGTCGAGTGGGCTGGACTTATGGTAGGGTTGAATCGTCTCACAGATAAAGATTCGTGGAACTGTCTCACAAAAGACCTACTCTAAAATAAAACCCTCTCTAATTAGTAAAAAAAATTAATTTAAACACCACATATATATTTATGAATTTCGTTAAAAATGTGTGATCAAATTGTTTTTTACACAAAAAAAAAAAAGGTTATGAAACAAAAAGCAGAAAAACTATCCGATCTATTAAAATTCAGCCAATATTTAGTTAGTTGGCAACTCTATTTTCCGAAGTCTAATAATAATAATAATAGTTTATTACCACCTAGTACAGGTCCATTTTGAGAAAAAGTGGGCAGATTTTGGAAGTCAATGCACTTGTTTTCCAGTAGTGTTTCATTAATTCTATGAAGAAAATTTTAGCTCGCAAAGAAGTCAACTTTCTATGACGAAAGAAATTCTATCTTCCAGTTGTGAATCATGCTCGCACCAAATGAAGGGGTAATCTAATATAGACTTTTCCCCATTTTCTACACATTTGTCGAGTTATGGCTCAAGTGTAACCTTCGTTGATTAGGATTTTCTCAAGTCTAGCCTATCTAAAAGAATAGGTCTCTTGTGAGACGGTCTCACGAATCTTTATCTGTGAGACGGGTCAATCCTCCTGATATTCACAATAAAAAGTAATACTATTAGCATAAAAAGTAATACTTTTTTCATGGATGATCCAAATAAGATATCCGTATCACAAAATACGACCCGTGAGACCGTCTCACACAAATTTTTGTCTATATAAAATATGCTTTTGGATACATAAAAAAGAGTGTAGCTTAGTAACTTTTAATCTGACGGACAAAATTTATTTTGATTTTTTCTTTCGGAATTTATCATGAAATTTATATAACCGAGATATTGTGATATTTTTTTTCTACCATTTCTGATGCTAATATTTGTCGTAAAATGGTCAACCGATCCAAACTCCAAAAGGTAGCCTAACAAAATTGCCTTCACATTTGATCAAGTTGCGCTCGTTGAAAAGTATAGTTTATGGCTCAGACAATATTTGTATGAATAGTAAATTGGTAATAACGTGAGCAAACACAGAATCCAAAAGATGATGCAAAAGCATGGACAATAATGTCTAAGGTAGGGGCATGCTCAACGTACGTAAGCCAAATAATTAATTACAAGTGACGATGCAGGTCGATATAGTGGCGGCCGACGACCAATTAAACACGATATTCTACACATAATTCGAAACGATTAATATGTGGACAGATATTCGAACTCTCTTCATTAACAACCCAACGAGTGGGAGCCATATTTAACACTTGCTGATAAGCTAGCCACAAGCAATTCCACTAGCAAAAGGACCAAGACAGTTTCATTCCACAAAGCACACAAATTCATTACATGGAAAATTGAATAATAAGACATCATCCGAACCAACTAATAGGAAACATATTTCATATATATTACAATCTTACTCGCATTTAAAAAATAAAAATAAAAATAAAAATAAAAAAAAATAATGATCATTAAGTATACATGGATCAGAGGCACCCAAAAGATTTGCCCTCTCGAAGTTTTAACAGAATTATGTTCTCATGGAAGAGGTCATTCCTCTTTTTAGGTTCCTCCAAGGGACCAAGTGTATTCCACCTATTATTTTTACTTATTTATTTGTATTCCGTAGTGTGTGGGCTAGTGAATTTGTGGAACTGTGGGAGGAGCATGCGTTCGCAATATAAAGTAATATAACATAAATTAAATTAATCACCTTTCATAATTTCAATTTATCAAATACCTGTTGCATCAACTTCCCTAGCGAGTTTAATAGCATCCGAAGTTGCGTGGTGCATTGCTGAAAAAGCCAAAATTAACCACAAAAAAAAAAAGAAGAAAAAGCAATATATGGAGCAAAGTGTAGATAAAAGCCTGGGGTCCCAACCTAATCCATGCTGTGTAAAAATGCTAAGATAATGGATCAGAGAACTTGTATGTGTCCTCACATCATGACAATTGCCCGAACATCTCGGGACATGCATCGAATCTGGGCCAACAAGTATGGATCGTCATGCCTGAAATCGAGGACCTAAGAAATTCAATCGTGACAGCTTCTCATAGTGGTCAGTGCGCCATCCTCATATAACATCATTTTGGGGAGGCCAGCCATGAATGCCGTCATGGTCGTTGCCTCAACTTACCGTCAAAAATCAAATTCCTGTGGGAAACAGAGTAGGAGAAGTCCGATGAGATCAACCATCCTCTAGAAAATGCTATGCCGAGATAGTCCGGGTTGAAAAGAAGAGAACATGGAGGGAGTGGAATAACATCAGGGTGGGAAATGAGAAGTGCATTCAATTTGGAATGTGCACCCCGTGATGGAGGAAGAGTGGGAAGAAGTGGATCGGGTTCCTAGTCACCTAGAGAAAACTACCAAAGTGGCCCGAGATCTTGAAACATCTATCCAGACAAAGTTGTTGGCTTGTTTACAGATAAATGAAAACACCAATGAAAACACCTCTATGTGGTCCCCCTCAGATCTGGTCAAGATACCGGTTTATGTTGCTAAGACAAATTAAACATTTCCCAAGTTCCCGACCTATGATACAAAAGAGAAAGCATTTTGGGCCCAAGAAAGACAGGGTAATAGCTGAGCATGTGCAAGAATTTCTTAAGGCTAGGCACATCCGAGAAGTACAGTTCCCTACTTGGCTCTCAAATGTGATCATGGTCCTGAAAGTCACTGATAAATGGAGAATGTGTGTGGACTTCAGGGACCTGAATAATGCGTGCCCCAAAGAATGTTGCCCCTTGCCCTGGATCAATCAGTTGGTAGACTTCACCTCAGGGTATGAGTTGCTTTGTTTCATGATTGCCTATCAGGGGTAGCACCAAATTCCCTTGGCCCGAGAAGATCAAACAAGGTCAGCTTCAGGCATTACATTATGTTATACAGTTATGCCGCATCGATTGAAGAATGCAGAGGACACTTATAAGCAGTTGATGGATAATGTATTTGAGAAACAAGCCGAGAGAAACATTGAGGTATATGTAGATGATATTCTTGTAAAATCTAGAGAGAAATCTTGTTTCATTCCAGATCTCGAGTAGACATTCTCAACTCTTAGAGAATATGAGATAAAATCAAATCCATTCAAGTGTACTTTTGGGTTAGAGTGGCAAATTTCTCGGGTTCATGGTGACCGAGAGGGGGATTGAGGTCAACATGGAGAAGGTAAGAGCTATCCTGGAAATGACTTCCCCTAATCTGTTAAGGAAGTACAGAAGTTTACGGGATGGATCGTTGCTCTGTATTTATTCATTCCTATATTGGCACATTGTATTTATCTCTTCTTTCAAGTATTGAGAAAGACTCAGAATTTTGGATGAATGATAAGTATGAACAAGCATTCCGAGGTTCGAAAATTTATCTAGCGGGGCTAACCATCCAATCCCGAGCCAGGAGAGAAGTTATGGGTTTAGCTATCCTCAACCGAAAATTTTGTCAACTCAATCCTCATCCGAGAATAAGGATCTTATCAAAAGGATGTCTACTATGTTAGTCACGCCCTTAGAGGATTGGAGTTGAGTTATACTGAGCTCGAGAAGATAGTCGTGGCCCTGGTAATCACCGCGAGAAAGTTAAGACCCTATTTTTTGTCACATCCTATTGATGTCCTCACCAACAGTCCACTCGGAAGAATCATGACCAACCCGGATATTTCAGCGAAACTGGTAAAATGGCCGGTGGAGATAGGAGAGTATGATTTTAAGCATCGACCAAGGACTAGTATTAAAGTTCAAGCCCTCTCAGACTTCTTGACATATATGACTCAACTCGGGCAAGAAGAAGTATGGAGGATACTTGTATATGGTGTCACCAGCTAAAAAGGCAGTGGTGCAGAAGTTGTTCTAATCTCTCCAAGTGGGGAGAAGATTAAAGTTGCCGCAAGGTTGGATTTCCGAGCTTCAATTATTGAAGATGAATATGAAATTGTTCTAACAGAGATGAAAGCACCTCAAAAGTCAGGAGCCACCCGGGTCATCATTTACTCAGATTCATAGTTGGTTACTCAACATATGAAGGGATCTTGTGAAGTCAGGAAAGAAAGACTAATGAAATATATGAGGACTATTCAAGAGTTGTCATAAAGCTTTACAAACTAGAGTGTGGAGCAGATTCCGAGAGAATAGAATACAAAAGTCGATACCTTGGCCAAATTGGCATTCCATCTAACCGAGGTAAAGGAAATGTGTATTGTTCATCAAATAGAGCCCGTATCTATGATAGAAATTGGTTCTTTGGTTCCTCAGGATGACACATGGATAACTCCCCTGCTCGAATACATCCTGACTGCTAAGTTTCCCGAGAATCCTTGCCAAGCTCAAAAGTCAAAAGACGGGCCCCTTGTTTTGTGGTATTGAATAGAGTGTTATATCGACGATCCTATCAAGGATCAATATTCAAATGCTTGGCCGGGGAGGAATCCAAGTATATAGTTAGAGAATTTCAATAAGGGTGTTGAAGACCACATCGGATCTATGTCGCTAACTCGTAAAGCATTGTTAGCAAGACTTTGGTGGTCTACTATGAAATCGGATGTTGTCCGAGTGGTCCGATCTTATGAAGGATGCCACTGGCATGGAGATTTTCATCATAGCCTGGTCTCAGCCATGAAACCTATTCAAATGTCGTGTCCATTCAATCAGTAGGGTCTGGATATTGTGGGACCATTTTTGATCGCCCGGGCACAAAAATAAGTTATTGTTGGTTGCAGTTGATTATTTCTCTAAGTGGGCAGAAGCCAAGCCCTTGGACAGAATCATAGAAGAAGATGTGTTGAAATTATTGTGGAAAAATTTGGTGTGTCGATTTGGACTGCCAAGGAAGTTGATATCTGACAATGAACGACAGTTTTAGGAAAGAAAGTTGATAGCCTGGTGAAAAAATGAAGATTATGTAGTCATTTACTTCGGTTGCCTACCAATAAGCTAATGGGCAGACCGAAGTCATCAACCGCACCATTATTCAAGCCGCCTTAAGATCCAGGTTGCAAGGAGTTGGGAAATATTGGGTAGAAGAAATACCGAGTGTTCTATGGGCATATTGAACTACTCCGCAGACTGCCACTGAAGAAACGGCTTTTAGTTTTCTTTATGGCTATGAGATTGTGTTACCTACCGAGATAGGGAAAACTTCAATTGGATAGAAGCCTATCCAGAAAGGAATAATGAACCCCGAGCTCAAGAGGTGGAAATTGTGGAAGAAATAAGAGAAATGGATGTCACAGGAATGGAGGCATATCGAAGTCCGACCGTGGGATTTTCAGGTTGGTGATCTAGTCTTAAAGAAAGCTAACCTAGCCATGAACATGGGAAAAATAGAAGTTCAATGGGAAGTCCCTCAAAAAGTGATCTAGAAGATCAATTCGTGAGCATTATATCTAGAGAATGGCCATGGTCAGTCCCTCAAAAGGCCCAAGAACTTTTTAAAATAAAAGAAATATTGTTCATAAGTTGTACTGATAATCCAAGTATCAATGAAGTTTGTTTTCTTCGTTCAATATATATGGAATTCTATATAGGTCCAGGAGGCATGAGGCCCCAGTTTCCTATCTAAAGTCCGGGAGTTACGAGTTCACGACACTTTATCTGGTATAGGCCCGTGAGGATTGAGACTCCAGTTTCTTATCCCAACCTCGAAAGTTATAGGGCCCCAACCCTTTATCTTATCTAAATCAGGAAGATATCAGGCCTTGTAAGGATTTGTGAGTAATATTTACCCAGTGTTCAGAACCAACTCGATTTTTTTTTCTAAAAACCTAGAAAGTTTTTACAATCTTTGAAGACGTAGTTATTATTCAAAATGTCTGGACTTTATCAGTCCAGCCTTTGGTTTGGTCTACTTCTTAGTTTGAGTTATAAATAACAAAGAGCAAAGAGAAAATAGAAAGCCAAACATAATAGAAAAGAGAAAATTTTATTGACACAATAGGAAAGGAGTACAAGGTTGGTCCAGGAGGTCAGGAAAAAAAAATACAAAGGGGACCCAGGCCTAGGAGATGGGCCTCCTCGGTAGGGGAAGTCAAGATTTTCACGAGCCATATCCCCGCCGAGGAAACCCCATGTAAGAAGAAGTTACCCCGGTGTTGGGTTAAACGTGCATGATTGAGAGTAGTATTGAGATGAGTAATCTTTTGGGAAATTCTAATGCATCAAGCTGCTGACGTTGCTCCGATTGATCTGATTGGCTAAGTGGGCCGTAAAAGAGTGATATCAGATCTTAACGGATAAAAATATCTCTACTGGGGACAGGGTCGACGGTGGAAGGGTAAAACTGATCTCTAAGGGATATGAGACAGCACCAGCAGATAGACATGTACGTCCCCAGACTCATAAGCCTAACAGTCCGATCCATTAGTACCCAAGTAGATGCACTCTACGTTGCCATAAGTATAAGAAAATAAAGTGGCACCTTGGCCTAGTGGTAAGCGCTCGATCCTAACAATTGGTATCAGAGCGAGGTCATGAGTTCAAGCTTTCGAAGAAGCATATTTCTATACTTATTGGGGGAGGAATGTTGGGTTAAGCGTGTATGAGTGAGAGTAGTATTGGGATAGATGACCTCTTAAGAAGTTCTCATGCGTCAAGCTGCTGACATTACGCCGCTTGATCTGGTTGGCAAAGTGGGCCATAAAAAGAGTGATATCAGATCTTAACAGATAATAGTGTCTCTGCTGGGGACAAGGACCGACGGTGGAGGAAGGGCAAGACTGATCTCTAAGGGATATGAGACAACACCAGGAGAAAGACACACTCGTCCACAGACTCATGGGCCTAACGGTCCGACCCATTAGTACCCAAGTAGGTGCACTCTTCGATGTCACAAGTATAAGGAAATAAATTTGTGCTTTGGCTAATAGCTATAACTGTTGGCCTAGTCGTAAGCGTTTAATCCTAACAATTAATATCAGAGCGAGGTCATGGGTTCAAGTTTCTCAAAAAGCATATTTTTATATTTCTTTGGGGGGATGTTGAGTTAAGCGTGCATGAGTGAGAATAATATTGAGATGGGTGACCTCTTGGTAAGTTCTCATGCGTCAAGTTGCTGACATTACGCCGCTTGATCTGGTTGGATAAGTGGGCCGTAAAAGAGTGACATCAAATTTTAACGGGTAATACTGTCTCTGCTGGGTACAGGGCCGATGATGGGAGAAGGGTAAGACTGATCTCTAAGGGATATGAGGCAACATCAGCAGATAGACATGCACGTATCCGGAATCATGGGCCTAAAAGCCCGACCCATTAGTATCCAAGCAGGTGTACTCTGCACTGTCACAAGTATAAGGAATAGAGTTGCACCTTGGCTAATAGTTATAGCTTTTGGCCTAGTGGTAAGCGCTTGATCCTAACACCCGGGCTTCTGGGGGTCAAGTTGGTGCTACTCTGCTGAGACCCGGATGGAAGGAAAAGGGGTAGGGCCAACCACTCGGGTAATGTCTTTAGCCCCCTCATCAATATCGCTAAGGAAGACTATCTCGGGGTCAGTTGCAGCCTTTTTTCGACAAATGAGGGGGGGTTAGGTCCTTAGACTCCTGGGAAAGAGGGTTTCCCAGGGTCTTGTTCCACGAACTGTGTAACAGTCACCCCTTCCCCTGTTTCCAGTTCAAATGCAGCCTTATGTTGGGCCTCAGTGACTGATCTCTCTTCAATTTCCCGGGCCTCAGTAGCCGCTCGGGCTTCCTCAGCCAGTCCTCTTAGACAAGGCCTTTTTTGGGCAGCGGCCTTCTAGGCTGCTTGTTTTTTCTCTGCGACTGCTTTTAAACCGCTCATTTCTTAGGAAAATCTTCTTGCATCTCGGGCTTATCTGCATGAAACAGGCAATTGTTAACAACAAAGTATAAAAAATTAAAGGAAAGTATAAGAAAGAAAGTTTAAAAGGAAGAGATATCGGGTTGAACACCTGAGGCTTAGAACTCATCAATTACCCTATCCACAGGGTCTTCAACCTGGGCACGCAACCTGTAGGCTACAAGATTTTCCTCGAAAATCAGCAGAGAAGAAGAAAATTTTTCCTTCTCCACGATCTCCTGGCTCCGAGCATAAGGTTCATGTGTCTTATAGTTGCTATGGAGCTCGGGCTGGGCCAACAGTGTGGATTGAAAGCCAATCGTGGAACTGAGAGAAGACGAGAGGTTAATAAAAAAATATCGTCCTTTCCAGCCCTTTAAGGAAGAGAGAATGTCATTAAGGAATCAGTTGCTTACTTGAACGGTCAGAGAAAATGCATGGTTGCCAAACCATCATACAAATAATAATGGAGGATGATGGGGTTAATTAAGAGATTATGCATTTTAAAGAACACATAAGCTGAGGTCATTACTGAGGTCGTTATGTAGAAGGAGATGGGATGAAGTTGATTTAAAGGAACCCCAAGAAAGCAGGCCACCTCGATATATAAAGAAAGGATGGGGAGGTATCACTCCACCGAGAAAGCAGGCCACCTTGGGGAGGTATCACTCCACCAACCTGGTGTGGAGATTCCTATGAGTAATGACGCATGTGGAAAGCCCGTGAGGGAGAAGGCCCCAGAGGGAACCCAAGACGGGACAAGGCCCCCGAGGGAACCCAAGATCGGGATAGCCCATGGTCGTTACAATAGAACTCTTTAGGTGCCGATCTGCTCGATCCGAGAGACCAGGAATGAGGAGAGAGCAAGAAGAAGGGATAGATCCGAGAACTCGAAGACATAGAGTACTGTTCATAGTAGAAAACAATGGATTACTCGGAGCCTTAGTCTTTGTTTGGAAGGAGCACAGACTTTGGCCTTACTCTTCTCTCGGGCATTAGAAAGCCCGGTAGCTTTGGTGGACAGTTTTGATACTTTGGGATTTCTTGGAAAGATGGGCGATGATTGGTTTCTTAAAGGTATTGGGGGAGAGGGTAATGGGGGATGCATAGGGGGTAGATTTAGAGTGCAACATGGCGGACTCTAAGTCTGAGGAGACACGAGCTTTGGCACCTGAAGTGGATGAGGTAGAGTTTGACATGTTTAGAAGGAAAAGAAAACTTATGAGAATTAATGAGAGGAGAAAGTGGCGGAAATTGATGAAACGAATTCGCCAAAGAGAAGCAAAGGATGCCGGAATCACAGGAGCAAGGGAACAAGAACGCGAGAATGCAAAAGTATGAAATTGAGTAAGATGGTTGGTATTTATAAGTGGGAGAAGAGATATCATAGCCATTGATCTCGAAGTACATGGACGGACGAGATACACCACGTGAATTGAGTAGGGTCACATGAGAAGATGAAAAGTCGGGTCGTGATACAAAGCGGCGCCTGTCAAATTTTCGTATTTTCAACATACATGGCTTACATCATGTTTCTATCAAACTAGCCCGCCTAAAATTCAAAATATAATTGATCCCTCACCCAACTTTAATCTGACCACTCGGGACAACGATTAGGACCTTAGCCCGACTATTTAAGGAGAGATTGGTGATGCCTCGGAAAGACCCCGGGTCATCATCAGACTCAGGCAGGTTAAGAGATCAAGAGCCTGGGGCTATCGGGGAAAAACCAGCTCGGGTAAAGAAAGTGCTCTTATATAAATCATCCCTGAGTATGCAATAACTAGGGAAGTTGGTTAGACCAGCTCGAACTCATACAAGCTTGGGATCCCAGCCTAGCTCGGGCTGTGTAACAAATATAAGATAATAGATTAGGGACCCTGTCCAGTGCCCTCACATCATGACCACTGTCCGAGAATCTCGTGACATGAATAGAATCTGGGCTCACAAATATGGATCGACATGCCTCGAAATCATTAGTATATCAATCAATGCAGGTGGGGGCGATGTGACAAGACTAGAAGTAGTATGATTTGTCTATCGTAACAGTGTCAAAGCGCAGGGCATGAGAAACTCGGAAAATTTCTGATCATGAGGAGTGGAACAACACTGAAAACAAGGTCATCATTACTTTTTTTTTCTTATAAGTATTCATGTTTGCTCGATCATTAGACAGATTCACTTAATATTTCAAGAAATATCCACTATATATTATCTATACAACACTTTTCTATTCATGGATACTCGATTGACTTGAGCATCGGAATGGTTGCGTCAGAAATTCTTCTGGCGTCCCACAAACTTTCTTTGCTCTTTAAGTGTACAGATTACCCAGCTCGGGAACCTTTTTGCCCAAGCATTAGTATTCGTAAGAAAAAAACATAATCTGACTCGATAAGTTGCTAGCTAACTCATCCAATTTAGTCGGACATCATCAAATATGAACCCAAAACAAAATAAACTTGACAAAATCTACTAAACCGAGATGATACTCCAATTCTCCTGAAATACGCAACAATGATACTTTCAAAATTTATAAGCACAAAGTTGTTGATTACCTGGCCACCGACAACGGCAACAGACGACAAAGCATCCTAGAGAGAAGAAAAGGTCTGGTTTTCGTTGTCGTAGTCACCAAGGGCGGTGCAAGCCCTCTGAATTATGCTAACCAGCAAAATTAAGCTCTCCATTGTCGCCATTCTTCCAAAAAATAACTCAAAATTTTAGCTTGTTTATGTGCAATAACTCAACAAATGTATCTTAATCCAAATGGAGATAAATACTTTGGAATTGGAAGTGTGCAATGCAAGTGAGCGAGTGAGTGATTATTTGAAGTTGAGTTCGATTCAAACTGTTGTGAAATTTGAATGACTACCAAAAATCTTTTAAAGAATATTAATTTTAATGTATTTAATTTTTCTAAAAATGGTTTCAAATATTAAAATTCAGTGTATAGTAACATCAATTTAAAATATATTTTAAAAAATGAAAAAAAAATATGTATTTATCAAATGTTTTTAAGAAAATAAAAAAATCATATGCACTCAATGGCTATGATAATACTTATTCTCTTTAAGGGTGTATTTGATTGTCGTGATAGAATAAGCAGTGGTTTGATAAATTTAATTTTCTATTAAATTTTATATAGAATTTTCATTTTTTTATGATAATCGATAACAGTCATTCGTTTTATTGGAGATAAGTATAAAATTTGTATCGTTAATTGAACCTTCCCCAAAATAACATATGCAAGATATATAATTGTCAAATTCCAAATTGTTTCGGTCTAATATATTTGAAATTATGGGTTCAAAGGTTAAGTGGTAGTACGATGTTGGAAGTGTGGTGGCGGTGGGTCAGGGCAACTGTATGAAGTAAAGCTAGCAGACAAATATGGATATTTGAAATTGACGAAAATTTTAAAAATCAATTTGAGCGGTTGGGACTCTTAGAAATTGTTTATTTTGTTCTAAAAAAAGTGAAATGTCTGCTCCTTAAAATTCTACTGAAATATTTTTTAAAATAAGCTATGACCAAAAATACACACGCTCATAAACATTTAAATAAATTAATCAGTCATTTTAAAATTCATCCAATCTTTAATAAAAATAAATGCAGCTATACAAAATCTTAAAATATAATCAATCTCCTAGTCTTCTGTTTAGAAAGAAACTCGAGCGTAATAACAAAAGTCTGACAACTCAACAACGTAAACCCAGATTCAAAAATTGCTTAAACTCATGTCTTATAATCATATTATGCGGAAGGAATGCAAAGTCCTCGGGTTTTCACATGTACCCCCAGCTCAGCATACTCAGTCTTTAGCGTCTCCAGTCTTCTCAACTATAAGATCACCTGCATCAATCTCACCTAATGATTCTAAAAACTCAACGCACCTGAACCGTTACAACAAGTACATATACATATCATGCAACAATGAAAAGTACTGTAAGCAAAATAACTTTTATAATCTTCGAAAGCATGAACATAAACGTAAAAATATTCATATCAAATCATGTCATATTGTATCATCATATACGTATTCTTTTCCTTAATCAAATTCATATCATTATTTGTGACTTTCGTATCAGCTCTAATTTGATGGATCCATCTATGTATAATCGCAGTACCCGATGATGGGGACATCAGTGACAGAGTTACCCATCCACTGAGCTTTGGTCTTACATGTTCGTGTTCGTATTAGTCACAACCAACTCACCTCCTTCAAAACATGCCGTCATATTCATCACTTGTAAAATTCATGCGTATACATACATTTCCTTAAATTTAAGCATGCAACATATTTCTAATATTTACGTAAAAATACATGTTCCATATCAACATATACATTTTAAATATGTATTTTTAGTTATAAGGGCACTGCCAGGACTGCTACTCGACCCGCTCAAACTTATCAAACTCCTTAAACATACTTCTAGTCATTTCCTTAAACGTATCCCGAACCCCTGCATTAACTTCTATATTTCGTTTCAGGGCTTAGATCGGAGTCCCGTTTAACCCGAATTAACCCGAGACTTGATCAAATTTAACCATAGCTCAACGACTCCTAACCAAGCCCCGTGTGACTCAACTTAAACCCTTTATAACCACAGATATGTCGGTGTAACTTACTGGAACTCCCAAAACGAGCAATATCCACAAAATCTCGCAAAATACCTATACAGTACTGGCGCTTAGGCGCTGATAGTGTAGCGTTGTGGCGCTGGTAAGCGCCTAGGCACCATGTGCTAGTGCCGCGGCACTACAAGTGCCGACGCGCCAGCGCTGCGGTGCCAACCCCATGGGAGAAATCCCAAAATTGACTTTTGAGGTCAAACTCTATACCACGCCCAACTAGCCCCGACCACGCTCGAACCAACCTCTCATAGAACACAATCAAACCTTCTCACACTGCCCTAGCCATGACCTTCAACCACATGCCCTTGAATATAAATGAACTATCCAACTCTCCAAAACCGTGCCACGAACACGGGAATCGATCAGCTCTCCCCCAAACTTGCATCTACCTCAAGAACAGCACACACGTTCCTACATATCTACTATAAAATCACTCCTAAACCTCGAGACATGGCAGCCCCTTCAACACAAGTCAAGAAACGTGAGAAACATGACAAGAAAATTGCGTATTTTCGTGTAGAATTCAAGTAAAACCAATGCATAACACTATAACCACAATATATCATGCAAATACATTTCAAAACACATATTATGATGTGATCAATGCGAAAATAATGGATTCTGGCGTGCCTTTGCGTATTTACGCTCGAAAACCTTCAAACAATCACGTAGAACGGTCATCGGAGAGACAGGGAAGAGTTCTTATGAGATTTTCTTGAGGAAACCCAGCAAGGTGGCTGCTGAAATTTCTGAAAGGTGCTGGACGAGGGAGGTGGGCTGGCTGAATGAGTTAGAGTGAGTTATTAGGATTTTGGGAGGTAGGGTTTGCTATAATATAAATGCATAATTGGCCATAATTAAAATAAATGTGGATAAGTAGGAGTTTAGGGCCAACATACATTAAAATAGGCTCATTAAAACCAATAACACACTCGTAAAATATTTCGTTTAAATTTATTTTCAAAAATATTACCTGAACTCTCAAAAATTCTTCTGTTTTGCTAAAAATCGTCTACCATTTAAAAATACGATTCAACGATGGCCCATTTTCGAAATTTTCATATCAATTACATCATATATTAAGTGATTAAAATAATCATTTAAGAAAATATTTTTCCTTGACTGTCCCCGGTCTCCGTTCCTCGTTCGAGCGTGAAATACTGTCAAAAGCCCTATAACATGCAATCTTAATTAACCATGTCATAAAAACATATATTCATGTCGCAATAATGCATTAAAATAATTTAAATAAAATACAAAAGAAATTTGATAACTTGCATGCATGTGGTTCACGTGGACCTTCAAATTTTCGAGACATTTAGTTTTATAACCTCCGTTCGAAAGTTAATCTGGTTAGTGACCTTAAATATTTTTTATTTAGGTAAATGACCTTCTTTCTATATTTTCAATTAATTAATTCCCTTAAAATACAAAATTATCCAAGAAAATTTGGTTAGGTCATTTGGTCGAGTCTTTTCGCGCCTTTTCCAATAATACATTCTTCGCCACTTTTCTACCCATTTTTACATGAGAAAATTTTTAATTTAGAGAGTAACCAACCAAGGCTGATAAAATTTTTCTTGTTCTACCTGCATTGGATATCAAGAAGCGGATTTCACCCAATTTTATGTTTGAATGTGAGTTTGTTTAGTTTAATCATCTGGTTTGCCACACTGTTTTCGGGTTTCACTGAGAAATTTTTTCGAAATCTGTATTTTATCTAAACCTCGTATCAATCGCCTTGAACATGATTTCTATAGCTGAAAACTTACATTCACGCTAACCAAAGCATTTCCTGATCCGTTCTCACTTTTTTTTCGATTTAGTCTTCACCTTTGACCCATTCTAACCAAAAAACAAAAATTATACACCAAAAAATAAGAACCACTCTCAAATAAAATCCACAAAATAGCAAGAAAAACAATGTTTCTAAATATTGTCTCCTTGTAAGCAAAGTTTTTTGAATCCAAAAAAGAGAAAATGGGTCTTGCTGTTAGAAATTGCCAGGAAGAGAACATGGGTGTAGAGAAAATATTGATAATATGGGTAGGGTTTAAGATTTTTATTGACCTGTGTAAGGCCCGAGATTTTAGCATTTTAATTCGAGATTATTTAATTTACGAATTTTGGAATGATGAATTAGATTCCACGGTTTTTGTAATTAATTAGGATTGAAATTGAATTAAAAAGAGTTGTGAGGACCAAATTGCAAATAGTGAAGAATTCAGGGACTAAAGTGCAATATTGGATTGAGTGGGACACATGTCTTGCCATGCTTATATATATTAAAATCCTTCAATCCATTTAGCATTTCCAGAGGACAAAACCGAGGTAGCCATAGAAGATTTTCAAAATTTCCTTCGAAAACTAGAATTCTGATTTTACAAGATCTAACCGTCAGAATTTGAATCCGGACACAGTACCGTGCTCCTCTTGTCAACAGCTACAACAGGACGTAAGTTTTATTGAGTTATGTTATCATTTGAAATTATGATATTGGATAAATTATTATTTGATCATTATATGGTGTTCTGGATATGCTAGACATCGTAGAATCGAAGTCAGATCGAAGAACAGATTGATTATGAAATTGTTATGATTTTCTGATTATATTAATTGGAAATTGAACAGATTTGGATTATTGACTGATTCTGGATTGTATCGGATATTGGTTATGATTTGTCATTGATATCTGTTGATATTCTATTGACGAGGATATCGGGATTGTGCCGTTATGCTGTTAATTTTGAATTAGATTCAGACTGATCGGATTTAGTATTGAATTGGGAATGGAATGTTGATATTACTATTCTCGATATGTCATTTCAGATTGACAGAGACAGTCTTGAATTCAGAATTTCCAATTCTTCAGACCGAGACTACGAACGAAAGGTATAAGTCGATGTTAATCGGGATATTAACTTGAGTCAGATTGGACTCTAGTTTCCCTAAAACCACATACTTTATTTTATTGCAATTGTTTGACATTGATATGATTAATCTATTGATTTATAGAAAGTAGAGAATAGCCGATAGCTATTGAGCGAGAGTCATTGACAGAAGGGCCAGACAGTGATAGAGTGATCATTGGCCCATTGCACATTGTCATAGGATAGCTTTGGCGGATATGCCAAGTCTGTGGCGGATATGCCAAGACACTGGATTATTGACTTATATCGATATTTCTTAGGGGCGGATCGACTCCTATCGCTGAGATTCGATATACGTGTTAATATCCAGGAACCGGGATCCCTAGATTAGAGATGAATCGAGTCGGAGATGACGAGTTAGAGAGTTTTATCTGTATTCACTAATGTGTCATAAATTTATGATTCATGTTCTTAATACATGATTTATGCTTTTGTATATGATTTTATGCATCGCATGTATACATTGCTTATACTGGGATTATATTCTCACCGGAGTTATCCGGCTGTTGTCGTGTTTATTTGTGTGCATGGCAACAAGTGGGACAAGATCGGGGTCGAGGAGATGAAGAGAGATCGTGATTAGAGTGGAGACTACGGACCTTGATTAGAGATAGGGTTTGGACACTTGATATTTAGTTGTTAAACCTTAGTTTGAATGATTGTATATAGTACAAGACTTGTACTTTAATACTGACATGTATATTAGATTGAATTACATTACGTTCCGTAATTTTTTTAAAAAAAAAAATTAGACCCTGTTTATTATAATCGATTAAATTGTCTCAATGATGATTAAGAACATGATTAGCGTCTGGGTCCCCACAACCTGCTTCTTACTCTCTCTTTTTTTACCCGTGTAAGTAAATAAATTAACTATTAAATATAAATATAGTAGTTTAATTTTGGATATACCGTATATATGGGGTCAATTTTGGCATTTCATACCAATTTAAAAGAAGTGGTCAATTTTTTAAAAATTTGGTGTCAGGAGGTCATATAGCTAAATATCCCCAAATTTTCCGGACGTTACAAAAAATATTCTAAATTTCTACTAATTTTTCTTTAGAAATGTATAGTTTTTTTAAAATGAAAAAAAAAATTGAAAATAAAAGCTAGTGTTATTTTAAGAAAGCCAATAGTGATATATCTATGATATATTATTAAGTGTGAGATCTTTAGAGTAACTAACTTAGAGGACACCAAAATATTTAATCTCATAATTACCCTTCTTACTCTACTAAAAACTTCATCAAGTCACCCCATATTTTACATTAAAAAATCTAAACAAAACTTTCCTTAAAAATCGAATAATTCTTCTAAATTGAAAATAATTTCTTATTAATTGTTTAATATTATTTGATCAAATTAAAAATAATAATATTACATGCAATGCGTGTGCATCTTTTACTAGTATACATAATACACTAGCTTTGTAAACGAATCGAGTGAGTTCGCGAGCTTTTCGAGTCGATTCAATAAATATTTGATTCATATTTTAATTTATCGAAGTCGAACATGTTCGAATTTTTTTAAAGCCAAACTCAAGTCAAAATTATTTAGTTCGTGAACCATAATATTTTATTAATCTAATATAATTATATATTAAATATATATAAATTTCGAATTTTTTTGGACATTTCGAGCTTTCAAAAGTTCGTTCGAGCTCGAGCCAAAAAAATAAAAATAAAAATTGATCTCGAACTTGAATATACTTAATTATAGCTGAATTCGAGCATTTAAATTTTAGTAATATTCGGTTCAATTCAATTCGTTTTCAATTCTAATAATCTCATATACATATAATATTATTGTATTATTAAGTGAGATATTATTACAGTGACTAGTTTTGATGTCTAAAGTGCACCAAAAAGTATTTGGAGATACCCTTTCCTGCTTCCTCGTTAAAATTTGAGATAGATAAATATTTAACTTCTAGAAGCTAAAATTAAAACATAAAATATAAAACTTGATTCAAAATTTTAATTTAATATAATATGCTCTACAAAAATCAAAATATCTAAGCTTATTTTAAAATAAATTCATCAAGAGTATGTAGATTTTATTGATATATATTCATAAAATAAATTAACTGATATATATTCATAAAATAAATTAACTCAATTCATATTTATAAAAAATTTATTATTTTAATATAAAAATTAATACTTTCATATATCGATCTCCTATTTCGCAAATTCAAGTGGTAAAAGAACACAGAAAATGAATAGATGACAGCCCAATTTTTATTCATATAGCGGTTGAGTTTGGGCTGAGCCCAGTCCCAACTGATCTGGACCGAAACTGACCCATTATTGCTGGACCAGTATTTACGGGCCGGGTCGTCCGGCAGATATAAATATTCCAAATCCCGTCTCAGAATCATAGGAAGGAGGAATTTGAAAATTCCTGATGTTAATGGAGAACGAAGTGGAGCCGCCCGCAGACCACAAGCTCGCCGGTTTCCTCCGCATGGTTCTCGCAATTCCCGATGCCGCAGTTCCCGTACCTCTTCACTCCGCCTGCCACATTGCCGGCGAACGTCAAGATATCTGCTTCGTGTCCCAGAACAACGTCGCATTGGTCCCAATTTCCAATCCGGGAGCCTCTACGACGCCTTCATCGAAGAAGAGACGTAGCGTGATGGGGATGGTACACGGGTCAATTAGTGTGCTGCACCAATTGCATGCCCTCGTTACGCACAAGTGCTTGATAATCGTGGCGCGAGTTGTTGAAACCAGGGACCGGCGGAGTGGAATTGAAGGCGGGGGAAGGGAAACTAGAGCTGTAGTTTTAGTGGATGTATACTTTCCTGCAGTCTTGTGGTGTGGATGGCAGTTCCCGCGGTTTGGCGCCATCGCCGCTTCACTTTGCAAACACCTTAGGTGCGTTTTTGAATTAGGGATTGATTTTTCTCTTGATAATATGAGGTTTTTACTGTTGGTTGAAATTTACTATTTTATAAGCTGCCTTTGGTTAGGCAGTGCTTTAATGTTGTAAATTAGTCAAGGGTTTTGTGGTGCTATTTCTTAGCTTTATGCTGGCATGAATTATTTTGTTACTAGATCTATCGACCTTAGCTTTTTTGTTAAGTCACCTATATCTTGCACAATTTCGAAGCATTGAGTCTGTGGCTTGATGAATTTAATCTGATAAAAAAAAACTTGACAGTTGGATTTCGAGATTGGCTGCCTGGGGTATTTGAAATATATTTCAATTGCTCATGCGAAGTTTAAATGTAGAGGCAATTATTTTGAAATCTATTTCAATTGCTCATTTGGCAGTTATTTTGAAATCTCTTTATACCAAAGCATATGAAGTTTAAACAATTTAATTTCAAATGACTCAATCCTGATGTGATTTTAGATTTTTCGCTTTGAAACATTTATTGCTACGACATAGATGCTATAAATGCATGTTGAAAGAAGGAGTGGGGTGAGAGGAAGAGTGTAAGAAAAGAAATTCCTTGAATGAGTGAGCTTCGCCTGTGTGGGAAGTAAACATCTATTTGATTGTCTGGGAGTGTGATTTAACACATGAAAGTTGGCCTCATTTTTTGATGAAGTATTTAGTGGTCCAAAAGTAGGATTTCAAAAATAGCCTAATGGAAAAATTACACATAATTTAATAAGGTAGAGTGAAATAGGGTCGAAAGATGATTCCGGAAGGCGGTAAAACATGAACAAATTATTTTTCCACGTGGACTAGACAAACCTTCCCCCCCCCCCCCCCCCCCCCCCCCGGACCACCAAGGATATGTTAAATATAACTACACAACTGACCTCCTAAAGTCAGGAGTGTAAACATGACACAAATAACTTTTCTCTCTCTCCCACGTTACTTGTCTAGTAGCACTAAACTTTCTATGTCAAATGTCAACAACATGATAACCTAGTCAGGACGAGAACACAAATATAAATATGGCATAAAATGCCATAATGTACTAAACATAAAAAATGTAAAACATGGCAAGTGTTGTGCTTGGCACATCAGGTCTCCCACCAAGGATATGTTTTCCCATCTCCTCAGAAACATTTCTTGGCAATGGTGAATATGACACTTCTCAACGTGCTACAAAAACTTGCAGGCTCGTGTTCCTCACCACGACACTGGTTCATGGCAGGGACTATGAAGAGCATGCAAGGATTCTTGACGACTCATCTATGTTCACGAAACATTTTCCCAGAATATAACATACAAACCGATATGTTGTGTTTGCTGCCCATCCATAGTCTCAGCATAAGATCTCTAAGGTGTTTTCACACATAACAAGCCAGCTTTTCTCATTGTCGGTTTCTCGATGAATTCTACAAGGCTTAAAGATGTTATGAAGAAACTAAATAACATAATACTCTTAGGAATTCACATAAATTCAATGCATTGAAAACAATTACACATAATTCTAGAAACAGAATTGCGCAATTTCAGTGCTTAGAATAGAAAAGAAATAGCAAACAGAGCAAATCAGTTCCTTTTCTTACAAGCGTGCTCACGCATATTCCCATTATGTCACATAACTCAGCCGCTACAGCCATAGACCTCTGAACGTGAGAGTTTATACTAGTTTTTTGCAAAAAAAATAAGGTTTTAATGTTACTGTAAATCTCAATTGTTATCCCGTATTTGTAGCAGTGCAATGTTAATTTTGATAAATAAATTTAGGTTTTGTTGACTGCAGTGCAATGTTAAACTTTTAAATGATTTTATTTTACAGTTGTGATTGGGAAGCTAGAAGTTCAATGCTAAGGTCTGTAAAAGTGGACTACGACAACTATTATGGTGTTTGGAGTGTTACGGACTGTCACGTCCTTCACTGCAAATGGCATTGTAGTGCACCAGACAATTCCAAGAAAAAGCCTTTTGAACTCCAAGAAATTTTTAAGAGCTTACCCTGTGTCTCGGAGAAAGCGGACCTTGATAATTCAAGAGTGCAGCCAGCTCATTTATCATCTGACTCTGGTATCTGGGTGTTGTCAGATGATATTTTGATGAATATCTTATCTGCACTATGCCCAAAAGATCTGCTTAGGTTTTCTTTGGTGTGTCGTCATTTAAGGTATTTAGCAGCGTCAATCATGCCATGCATGAAACTTAAGCTTTATCCTCATCAGCAGGCTGCTGTTAATTGGATGTTACTGCGTGAACGGGAATCTAAAGTTCTACCACATCCCCTATTCATGGATTTCAAAACAGAAGATGGATTTGATTTCTATATAAATAAGGTTTCTGGTGAAATCGTCTCTGGTGTAGTTCCCACAATTAAGGATTTCCATGGCGGTATGTTCTGTGATGAGCCTGGATTGGGTAAAACTATAACATCCCTTTCACTAATCCTGAAAACTCAAGGAACTTGGGCTGAACCTCCAAATGGTGTAGAAGTGATCTGGAGCATACATGACGGGGATCGGAAGTGTGGCTACTATGAAGTTAGTGGAGACAATCAAATCCATGGTAGATTGCAGGACACTAACAAAAAGGTGGGTCAGAAATCTCGAAGAGGACAATTATCAGTTAATGAACTCGCACCAAGGAATAGTTCTAGCTTCCATGCACCTAATTCTCCTGGTTCTTTTGGTTTTGCTGATCAAATTTTAGACTCTGGTGATTCCTCAGTTAGTAACCAAGTTAAATTCTCTCTGTCTGCATGCTCAACTTCTTCAACATTTTTGGTGCGTAGCGCTGGGAGCAATAGTACTGTGAAAAGACAGCTTCTATATGCATATGATCCACCTGTCACTTCTGAGAGAAAGAAGGCTAAGAAATGCTCAAAAAACAGAAAACATAACTTTAAACAAGTTGGTTTCTCCTGCAGGAGGGATAAGGAGATGGTCACAGAAAATATTGATTGCAAAGAAACCTGGATCCAATGTGATTCTTGTAGCAAGTGGCGAAAGCTTAAGAATGGAATCCTAGAAAATGCTTCTAGGGCATGGTTTTGTAGCATGAACAATGACCCCTTTCACCAGGATTGTAACGTTCCAGAAGAATCTTGGGATTTGGGGGAGCCCATCACATACCTGCTGGGCTTTCATACCAAGGGAACATACGGTGGCCAGGAGGAAAATATTGCATTTTTCATCAGTGTGCTAAAGGAACATTATACGCTGATAAATACAGAGACAAAGAAGGCCCTGACTTGGTTGGCTAAACTTTCACCTGATAAGTTAGTAGAAATGGAAACGATTGGGTTGGTGAGCCCTGTAGTAGGAAACTCTCTGTTTGATACTAGAGTTACTCGTGATTATCACAAAATCTTTCAAGCTTTTGGCCTTACTAAGAAAGTAGTAAAGAATGTCCTAAGGTGGTTCTATCCAAGGGCACTTTCAAACCTGTCCTTTGATTTGGATTCCCTCAGGATAGCTCTCTGTGAGCCATTACATTCATTAAGATTATATGTGTCAAGTGCAACTTTGATTGTTGTCCCATCAAATCTTGTCGATCACTGGAAAACTCAAATTGACAGGCATGTCCGACCAGGACAATTACGAGTTTATGTATGGGGCGATCAGAAGAAAAAGCTTTCTGCACACAATTTGGCTTGGGACTATGATGTTGTGATATCTACCTTTAATCATTTGAGTTCTGAGTGGAGTCCTCATAAGAGAAGTGTACTGATGCAAGTTCATTGGCTTCGAGTCATGTTGGATGAGGGTCATACTCTTGGATCAAGTCTCAATATGACAAACAAATTACAAATGGCTGTGTCCCTAACTGCCACAAACCGGTGGTTGTTGACAGGTACTCCAACTCCCAACACTCCTAGCAGCCAGCTCTCTTATCTTCAACCAATGCTTAAATTCCTCCAAGAAGAGGCTTATGGGCAACATCAGAAATCATGGGAAGCAGGTATTCTCAGGCCATTTGAGGCCGAGATGGAAGAGGGGAGGTCATGTTTGTTGCAGTTGCTTCACAGATGCATGATCAGTGCGAGAAAAATAGATTTGCAAGCAATTCCACCTTGCATCAAGAAAGTTGCATTTTTGGATTTTTCAGAAGAACATGCAAAAAGTTATAATGAGTTAGTGGAAACAGTACGACGAAATATATTAATGGCAGACTGGAATGACCCTTCTCATGTTGAGAGTTTACTGAACCCAAAACAATGGAAATTCCGTGCTACTACAATACGAAATGTTAGATTATCTTGCTGTGTGGCTGGACATGTTAGAGTGACAGATGCTGGTGAAGATATCCAAGATACTATGGATATGCTAGTTGAGAACGGTTTGGACACAATGTCGCAAGAGTATGGGTTAATAAAGTATAATCTCTTGCATGGTGGAAATTGCATGAGGTAAGGTAGCTGTTTTTCTTCCATGTATGACAGATCTAGTTTGACCTTTTATAATAATGTATCCTTTGTTTTCTTGTTAGGTGCCAAGAATGGTGTCGTTTACCTGTCATTGCACCTTGTCGGCATTTTTTATGCCTTGATTGTGTTGCTTTAGATTGTGAAAGGTGTACGTTTCCAGGGTGTGGTTACTTGTATGAGATGCAGAGTCCAGAAGCCTTAGCTCGTCCAGAGAATCCGAATCCTAAGTGGCCCGTGCCAAAGGATCTCATTGAGTTGCAGCCTTCATACAAACAGGTGTGCCTAACAAAGTACTTTAAATTTGGTATAATTTGATATGGTCCATGGTGATTCTCTTTTTTGATGCATTTGCTAGAAGATGCTCATGTTTTCAGTTCATACTAAGGCCTATGTCTTACACACCTTTTATTACTAAGGAAAGGAAAAGCTACTCTAGATGGCATGGGAATTTTATCATCTGTCACCACCTATCAGCAGATATACAGTACATTGCACCATTTTTGTTTTCCTAAACAATCCTTCTTACTTTCTATCTACCAGTGTGAATGTTTAATTTTATTCCTTAATAACTTAGTAAGGAAATATGACCTTATAATGGGTTTAATTGGTTCAATGCTGCATTCGTTGATTGATTCAAGGTACTAATAACGTTCAGTTAATGCCAATTCTTTATGTAATTAAGGGCTTGTGCCGCACTAAATATTTCCATCATATGATTTCCCCATTCTCTTTCTTCTTTTTTCCAGTTCGAGTAGATCATGCACACCACAAAAATAAGTTGAACGGTGACTGGTAAATGAAGAGAAGATTGAACATGTGGTTATGCCCTTCTTTAATTTAAAGCATTAAATATTCTGCCAATATCATTTTGTGTATTTATATATACGTATGATCACCTTGACTGTGTTTGTCCATTTAAAAATCAATGGAGATTTTATGCATTTTGCCTCTTTTTGTCTTGAATCTTTTGCTGGAAAGGTCTCCTAAAATATCACTTTTTGATGTAGGACGACTGGAATCCTGATTGGCAGTCAACAACCAGCAGTAAAGTTACATATCTTGTTCAGAATTTACAGAAACTGCAGGAAGCTAATAGGACTATAGTGTACCAAAGTGAAAGCAGAGAGGTTATCTATGATAACCTTGATCTCTCCTCTAGGAGTAGCTTTTTAAACCCATCATTAGATCAGGAAACTTGCTGTAATTCTAGAAATGGGTATAACAAGATATCTCTCGAGAAAGTTCTCATCTTTTCTCAGTTTCTTGAACACATACATGTCATTGAGCAGCAGGTAACTATTGATTGCTGCAGGCTTGATTCCCATGATATTTGTTTGACTTACGAGTCTAATATTTTTAAACTGTTGGTACAGTTAAATATTGCTGGGATCCAATTTGTTGGGATGTATAGCCCAATGCATTCTAGTAACAAGGTATGCTTTTGTTAAAAATATTCATAGCTACTGTAATAAGTTCTTTTGATGCGGTTTAGTTGCTAACTTTTTCTTGCGGAATTCAGATGAAATCACTGGCAACATTCCAGCATGATGACAACTGTATGGCTCTTTTGATGGATGGAAGTGCTGCCTTAGGTCTTGATTTAAGCTTTGTAACTCATGTTTATTTGATGGAACCTATATGGGATAGAAGGTAATTGCTACAATTTCTATTTTTCTTCATTTGACGAGTCTAAACAGCTCATAGACAAATTCTCTAGCATCGTGATTGTCCAGCTGGTGTTAGCTATTCCATCGACTATGTGAACTGTAATTTCAAATGTTTTTTTTGGGACAAGTCTAAACAGCTCATAGACAAATTCTGTAACATCTTGATTATCCATCTGGTATTAGCTATTCCATCGAAGATGCGAACTCTAATTTTTTCAAACTCTAATTTTTTCAACTGGTTAGACCAGTGCTTTCCTGTGAGAGTTGATCCATACTCTGATATTGTTATGCTTGTTTTGCTTTACTTTGACTGAGAATTGCACATTTTTATTTGTCATTTTTTAATATTGTTGATGATTTATTTCAATTTTATGAAACATGAATAGCATGGAGGAGCAGGTTATCAGTAGAGCTCATCGAATGGGTGCTGTGCGTCCTATTCATGTTGAGACATTAGCGATGAATGGCACCATTGAAGAACAAATGTTGAAATTCCTTCAGGTAGTGCTGTCCTTGCCCTTGTTCTTTTTCTTGTTCTTGTTCACGTGATTGTTTTCTCAGTGATTGTTTGTGGCTGTTGCTAGAATAGTTCTAATCAAGTACACCTTATTTTTGTTCTTGGAATCATACATCTCTCAAAAGTTGTATTTTTTTCCCAAGTGCTTGTCCTGACCACCCATTCGAAAAATTTGATAGCTGCTAAAATGTATGTTTGAGAAAGTTTGTTTATATATGTGTTTCCTCTAGCAGAATATCAAAGTGAAGCTAATATTGTGGTGATAAGAAGGGTTCTTGTAGTCGCTGGAAAAATGTGACATAGAGGTTGCAAGTGTCTGTACCGTCTTGTTACATAAATCTGATAATGAACACCGATATGTAACTGTGAAGTATAGTTTGGGGAAAAAAAGTTTATTCACAAACGTCACGCCCGATTGATAAGGAGTTTGGTTATGCTTAAGCAAGATTTTGGTTTTAAAGTCTTAGATTAGTTTGAATTAATTGTGGTTTTAAGAATCAGGGTTGTATTCAAAAACAGTACAAAATGACATTTTGAAGGACATACAAATCATCTTCACTGAATTTATGAATCCTCAACCACATACGATGTCAAACTTTTTCTCCGTACCAAATATAAGAGTTCATATTGATATAGTGTTCATAACTGCTTGAACGATCCCTGGTTAATATATTCAATGCAACCTCAAACAGTGACGAAGTTCTGGTGTAATAATCTTTCTGAACGGCTAACTCCACACTGTCTTGGCTTATAGGATGCTGATGGATGTAGAAGAGTGTTGAAGGAAGAGTTTGGGAAGGATGATATTGACAAGACACGATCATATCGTACGCTACATGATTTCGCCGAGAGCAATTATTTGGCCCGTCTGAGCTTTGTGCGAACATTTTCCTGTACATGAGCTTGGTAGGTATCCTCCCCTGGATTATTGGACCATACATGGGTTTTACAGGTCAAATGATCCAATATTAGTTTATAATTAAGTTACACATTCTGGATCGGTAGGTTTATTTAACAGAAACATCTTTTGTTTGTCAATATTCATCGATGTATTGTTACTGGTTAAATTGGACCAGTAGTATATATAACCAAAACATACTTTACCGAGGGAGATTGGTTTGAGTTCGATCTGAGTATCGACTAGGGGTGTAAATGAATCGAGTCTCAAACCAGTATCAGTCTGTCCAATTTAGTATCGAATCATTGATATGAAAAAAATAACCTGCTTGATTAAAATTCTGTTCGGATCATGTTAGGTTCAGGTTACCCTACTTTATTTATTTTTAATTTAATTTTTATCATTTTAAATAAAAATTATAAGTAAAAAATAAAAATTATGAAATATTTATAAATATTTACTTCTTGAATTATATAAATAAATATATAAAAGGAATATATATATATATAATCAATTTATTTGGGTCATTGAGCTGGATCAATTTCCTGGATGAGAAGCAGAGCAAAATTTCAGGTTTTCGAGTTTCTCGGCAACAATTTAGGATTATGAAAGAGAGTCAAGTTGATTCATCCAATTTATTCAGAATAGGTCTTTTGTGATACGATTTTACGAATTTTTATCTGTAAGTTATGTCAATCTTATCGATATTTTCATTTGGATTTAACAACTAATTTCACCAAATTTCTACTCAAAAATTCAATTGATAATTTACGAGCTCGATTCTCACAATATCTCTGGTCCGTGGATCACCAAATTAGTAGATGTATTTACCTTTTAACATATGAATCCACAAATTAAATAGACTTTAATTATTTGATTTAAAACATATACAACACTTCAACTCAAGATGTTTAGTAACACCAAATTGATTCAAATTAACTAAAATTAGTTATTTAAATTTAAAACTTATAAGTTATTTTGTAAGGATCGTGTATCGTATTATCGTAGATCATATGTTGATTATCGATAATTCATGAAATTGTGATGTTATTAAAGAAAATATGCTTTGCTAATGAATGATTATAGTAGTATTTGATTTGTATTTGACGAATATGTTAAACCACAATAGAAAAGTGACACATGTTTCAGTTTTTTTAAAATAATTATCTGAGTATTAGTCCAAATAAGATGAAATTAATTTCATTGAAAAGCTAATACATAGTACTAGAACTTTCATGTTTTGAGTTTTGTCCAAATGCATTTGGAAATTGGGGCAAAATTATCCCGATGTGTATTGTGTACATTGAAGTTTTTACATTGACACATTTTGGTAGAATGAGCATAACTTTTGCATCTTATATCCAAATTGAGTGAGGCTGGTAGCAAATGAAAGCCAAGACCTATATCTACAACTTTCATGTTGATCACTTTGCTAATTCGAAAAATAGCATTCCGAACAGAGCTTGGCGCTATAGGGCGTCATTGTTTGACCGCCTAGCACGGCATTATGAAGATTTGCGAACAGAACCTTGCGCTCTAGGGCGCAAATCCTTGACCGCCTGACAGGATAAAACTGCTCCGAGCATAGCTCGGCACGCTAGGGCGCCATTACTTAACTGCCTCAGTGCGCACACCTGCATTTTAGTGATAAGAATAAATTATTTCACTTCATTTCATTGAAAGCTTCGAGCCTTCGAGAGAGGAAACAATGAATTCGAGTTCTAGCGTCCGAATCTCCTTCGAAACATTGTCAAAACGTGAAAAAAAATTATATATTCGGAATCCTCGCGTCGAGAGCGTTCTTTTGAGGTAAGTTACATTTGGTTTCAACACCGTTATTTCTTGAATTGCTGAAATATCGTGTATTTGAAGTTGAATTCAATATATGCTATAGAATAACCGACAAGAAACTACTATTCAAAGTCGGAATTGAGTTATGTTCTGATTTCAATTTGATATGAATTTTCAAAGTTTCAAATGATTTTTGAAACTTGAATTGTTGATTTTCATTGAATTCATTGAATGAAATGACGATGTTGATTATAGATATCATTTCTGTACTGAAATCTTAAAGCTACATTGATTAGAGACGAAGAATTGAGGTATGTTGCAATCGATTAACATACGACATGTATCTGTGTCATATGATATATGTTTGATTGATTTGACTGAGAATATGTGTCTATATGTCTTATTTGATGAGTTGACGTGGCATACATGACATTCAAGATTGGATATCGATGTATAAAATAAATATTTTGTTAACACACATCATTTGATGCATACATGATACATGACATGCACGTTGTGGGGCCCTTAGCTCCTAATCGTTATTACAATGCACTTTGATTAGGGTTAACTAATTACAGCGGAAAACGAGTTTAAAATTTTCTTTACAATGAGCCAAAATCATTTTATTTGAATACTCAAAATAGTATTTAATCTCACGTCATAAACATGCCCACACGAAATCAAAATCAATCATATACAAACAACTCATATCCTCGGGACATGTCCCGGTATATAGATACATATATACTGGGAACAAAATATAAACCTCAACTCAAACTGTGACTCCCTCCAGAAGCACCCTCTCCGATCTCCTGATATCCTGGAGGTACCTGCCATTGTCCACACACAAAGACAACAACAGCCCCCCTTGGGGGTGAGCAAAGCTCCGTATGGAACAACCAATCATATATACCACAAGTATCTAAGCAATGATATATGGTATGCAATGCATGTATGTCGTGGAGGTATCAGGTCAAATGCTCATCCACTGAGCACATGTCAGAATCAATCGAATCGCTATCAAATCAATGCTCGAGCTGGCACACCGGCCAATATGGGATACTCGTATGATAGCGTCGGCAAAGCGCCATCAAATCCCAAATCTCATATCCAATCATATGAGGCCACAATTGTCTATGCTTTACGGGTCATATAATATCGGCATAGCGATTGTGTTCACAAACCCCGGAATCCAATCAAATCATATCAGGGTATCCAAGAATCATAGCTCAACGTGCATGTCATGTATCGATGTATGCATAAAATGATGTGTGTTAACAAAACATTTATTTTATACATCGATATCTCAATCTCAATGTCATGTATGCCACATCAATCAACAAATAAGGCATATAGACACATAATCTCATTCCAATCAATCAAATCAATCTGACATATATCATATAATACAGATACATGTCGTATGTTACCCGGTCGCAACATACCTCAATTCTTCGTTTCCAGTTGATGTAGCCTGAAGGTATTGATATTACCCTTTATCTACATCAATAACATACTCATTTCAATCAATAACATACTCCAAAATCATTAATATGAGTTTCAAATATCCTTTGAAACTTCAAAAATTCATATCAAATTCAAACCATATCATAATTCAATTCCGACTTCGAATATAAGTTTCTTGTCGATTATTCTACTACATATAAGAAATTCAACTTCAAATACATGTTATTCCAGCACTTTGATATTTAGAGCTGCTGGAACCAGAAGAAAATTACCTCAGTCAGAAGCCCTCGACGCGACGATCACAAATATATAATTTGTTTCGCGTTTAGACAGCGTTTCGAAGTCGATTTGGACGGAAGAAAATCGAGTTTCTTTTCTCTTTCTCGAAACCTCTGAATTGCAAATGAAGAAAGAAAGAGAAGAAAAGTTACTCTTATCCTCATCTCTCTCGCGCTCGGGCGGTAGAATTCTCGCGCCCGAGCGCGAGACATTCTGCCCCCAGCTTTCACTTGTACCGCGCTCGGGCGGTCACAAACTACCGCTCGGGCGCGGCATGTTCTGTCCAAATGCCCCTTGCTTCGCGCTCGGGCGGTCATAAACTACCGCTCGGGCGCGAAGTGCTCTGCCCGAACACAATTGTCATATACCCTGGCGCTCGGGCAGGTCACTTTCTACCGCCCGGGCGCCACACGTTCTGTACAAATATTTATGTTTGTACTAAATTGGCGTCCGGCCTCTCCACTCGAGCTCTTACAACGTCAATTCATATTCAATATTCATTCCCTCAATTCCATTGTCACGATATACATCAAATGTATAATCACATATCAAATTCATGAATTATCGATAATCATATAGGATTTATGATAATACGATACACGGTCCTTACACACGTTGAGCTATGATCCTTGGATACCTTGATATGATTGGATTTGATTTTAGGGTTTGTGAGCAGGCTGCTATGTTTGGCATTACGTGACCCTTAAAACATAGACATTCGTGGTCCCGATGATTGATTGATTGAGATTTGGGATTTGATGGCGCTTTTCCGACGCTATCATACGATCATCCATTAAAACTTGATGGAGGCCAGTGTGACAGCTTGAGCATTGATTTGACAACGATTCGATTGGTTCTAATACATGATCAGTAATTGGGCATTTGACCTGATATCCCCACGACATGCATGCATTGCATATCATATATCATTGTGTAGATACATGTTGTATATAGTGTGGTTGTTCCATACGGAGCTTTGCTCACCCGCAAGGGGGCTGTTGTTGTTTTTGTGTATGGACAATGACAGGTACTCCATGTTATCAGGAGACCGGATAGGGTATTTCTGAAGGGAGTCACAGTTGATGTTTGAGGTTTTATTGTCTATCCCAGTATATATATATATACCGGGGCATGTCCCGAGGATATGAGTTGTTGTATGAGTTGCTTTGATTATGTGTTGGCATATTTTATGACGAGACTTTATTATATACTATTTTGAGTATCGACATCATTGACACGTTTTGGGCTCATTGTAAAGAAATTTTCACTCGTTTTCCACTGTAATTACTTAACACTAATCATATTGCATTGTAATAACGATTTGAGCTAATGGCCCCACATATTTTTTTCAATTTTATTTTATCTAAATATTATTATATTAATTTTTATATACAAATTGTATAATGGATTTTAATATTTAATAAATAAAAAAATATAAATGGAAAAGAGATATATTTTAAAAATAAATTTTTTTATAGATAAATCATATTTTCTCGTAAATAAATACATTTTCTCGAAGCTTAAGTCCCACACTTGATATATATAAATATATATATATATATATATATATATATATATATATATATAACTCTTCACTCTTTTACTTGAACGAAAAAGAGTATGATTTTTTTAATTGAGTCAAATGAATAGACTTAAAGATATTTTAATCTTTTGCACTTTTACTTTTAAAAGAAAAAGAAAAAAATTGACACCAATTTATTTAAAATGGCTGAACTTGAACCCAAACACAATTTTGTAGAAACTTATTTTACCACCAACTCTATTTGTCAAGATATCACTGGGTCGAGTTTGAATTTAGTCTTTCATTTGAGTGGAGTTTGGGTCGAGTTTTTTTATCACTGGATCAAATTTGATTATAATTTCATCACTTATCGAATTTGAGTTGAGTTTTTATATTTGAGTGGAGTTTAAGTCGAGTTTCTCATTACTAAATTGAGTTCGATTCTAATTTTTATCATGACAAAAACTTGTGTGAGACGATCTCACGAGTCGTACTTTGTGAGACGGATCTCTTATTTGGGTCATCTATGAAAAAGTATTACTTTTTATGCTAAGAGTATTGTTGGTCCCACGTGCGGAATTTGAGATAAAAAAACCCGAAAATAAAGAATAAACTGGACACCGAGATTTACGTGGAAACCCCTAATAATTATTAGGGTAAAAACCACGGGCAAGATGAAAAGAATTCCACTATAATATTTTGTGGTGTACCACTCACTCACTGTGTTTCCAAAGAGAACACACACTCTCTTAATACAGGAGAACAAACACCTCACAAATATTATAGAACTAAGCACTCAAATGCTTATAAGATGAGAGAAAACTCGAAGAAGGCATGATTTCAGAATGAAGGGGGGCTCTATTTATAGATCCTCTATCAGTGTGAATAGGCGTTAAAAACGCGTATTCATATTTCCGTCTGAAAATTCCTTTTGCTGCAAAACGTGTTTATTTTTTCTTCGACTGGTGACTGGTCCCCCCTCCCCATTTTGCCGACATTTCTCCCACTTGAATATTTGATTGAAAATCAAACACATCTCCACACATCCTTTCAATATTGCCATTACCTGCTGCTTACGTTTCTGCTAGGCCACTTGAGAATCTACATCACTCAAACTTATCAGTGTTTACTGGCTTGGTCAGAAAATCAGCTATGTTATCCTTCGTATGGATCTTCTGCATATCCACGCTTCCTTCTTCTACTACTTCTCGCACAAAGTGAAATTGGACTTCAATGTGTTTCATCCTAGAATGAAAGGCTGGATTTCTTGCAATGTGCAAGACACTCTGACTGTCACAAAACAAAGGAACATTATCTTCTTTGTGTCCGATCTCCTCCAATAACCTTTTAATCCATATTAACTTCTTGCACGCTTGAGTAGCTGCCATGTATTCTGCCTCTGTTGTAGATAACGCTACAACTGTTTGCAGTTTTGAAACCCAGCTTACTGCTCCCCCTGCAAGTATAAACACATAACCAGTAGTAGATTTCCTCTTATCAGGATCACATGCATAATCTGAATCGACATAGCCCCTGAGTGTAAAATCTGATCCTCCATAACATAATGCAGCATTCGAGGTACCCTTAATGTATCGAAGGATCCTTTTAACAGTGCTCCAATGCTCTCGTTCAGAATTCGCCATATATCGACTAACTACTCCCACTGCTTGAGCAATGTCCGGTCTTGTACAGATCATAGCGAACATCAAACCTTCTACTGCTGATGCATACAGTACTCGAGACATCTCCATCCTCTCTGCTTCACTGCTAAGACACATCTCGGAGGATAACTTGAAGTTAACAGGAAGAGGGGTCGATATTGGCTTACTGTCTTGCATGTTAATCGTTGCAAGACTTTCTTCAAATAATTTTTTTGTGAAAGCCAAATCTTTCTGTTACTTCTATCTCGGTGAACTTCCATCCCTAGAATCTTGTTTGCTGGTCCCAAGTCCTTCATATCAAATTCCCTAGCCAACTGTGCCTTCAATCCTTGGACCTGATCTTTGTTGGGGCCTGCTACCAACATGTCGTCCATATACAACAGCAAAATAGTATAATCATCACCAGACCTCTTGAAATATGTACAAGGGTCTGCACACAGTATGTTGTATCCAAGTCTCATGATATAGGAATCAAATCTCTTGTACCAACACCTCGGCGCCTGTTTGAGACCGTACAGAGATTTGTTCAACCTGCAAACCAAGTTCTCTTTGCCTTTTTCCGCAAAACCTTCTGGCTGGAGCATATAGATTTCTTCGTCAAGATCTCCATGAAGAAATGCCGTTTTCACATCTAGCTGTTCTAGATGTAGGTCAAACACCGCACACAATGCCAACACTACTCTGACTGTTGTAAGTCGAACCATAGGAGAAAATATCTCATTGAAGTCAATCCCTTCTTTCTGAGCATACCCTTTTACCACCAATCTAGCATGATACCGCTCCACTTGGTTATTGCCATGACGCTTGATCTTATAGACCCATCTGTTTCCAATGACTTTCCTCCCTCGTGGTAGTGTAACAAGATCCCAAGTTTTATTCTTGTCCAATGCCTCCAATTTTTCTTGCATTGCTATCATCCACAAGGATACATCCGAGCTTTGAGTAGCCTCGTGGAAACTCGATGGCTCACCATCTTCTGATAATAGACAATATGCAATGTTGCTTTCAGTGACATAATCTGAAAGCCAACCTAGCGGTCTTCTGTCTCGAGTTAACTGCCTCACATTGGAAACCTCAGACTCAACATATTCTTGTTCTTCGTGCTCTGGTACTGCTTCACAAGAAACTTGACCTTCGTCCATCTTATTTTCCACCTGAAAAATAGTAATTTCTGAATTCGATGTGCCTTTGTCTCCCTTTATTTTATCTTCCTCGAAGATGACATCCCTGCTGATGACAAACTTGTGAACAGTAGGATCCCACAAGCGAAACCCCTTTACTCCATCAGCATAACCCAAGAAAATACATTTTCTGGATTTCGAATCCAACTTTGATCTTTCTTGCTCATTGTACAGAACGTACACAAGACTTCCAAATGTATGCAAATGAGAATAATCCGTTGGCTTCCCAGTCCACATCTCCATCGAAGTCTTCAGATCAATCGCCATTGAAGGAGAACGATTGATAATATAACAAGTGGTTTTGACTGCTTCTACCCAAAATGACTTTTCTAGACTTGCAGTCATCAACATAGCTCTTGTTCTGTCCAACAAAGTTCTGTTCATCCGCTCCACCACTCCATTCTGTTGAGGTGTGTAAGCCGTCGTGAATTGTCTGTTGATGCCTTCATGTTGACAATATGTATCAAATTCGTCACTGGTATATTCTCCTCCATTGTCAATCCTCAAACACTTGATTTTCTTTTCAGAATCAAGTTCAACCCGCGCTTTGAAATCTTTGAAGATCTGGAAAACATCTTATTTCTTCTTGATTGGATACACCCAACATCTCCTAGAGAAATTATCAATGAACGAGACAAAATATCTCGCTCCTCCTAGGGATACAATCGGTGCTTTCCAAACATCCGAATGAATCAGCTCCAATATGCCTTTGCTCCTGGCAGTTGAAGTGCCAAACTTTAATCTGTGTTGTTTACTGGTAACACAGTGCTCAAAAAAGGGTAGTGACAATTTTGTAAGTCCCGGCAGCAGCTTCCGTTCTGAGAGAATTTTCAACCCTCGTTCTGACATATGCCCGAGCTTTTTATGCCATAACATTGTTAATTTTTCTCCTGAACCAATTGATGCAACTGCTATTTCTCCCTCTTTGTGTGTTTCTCCCAAAAGTACATACAGATTTGCAGCAACCTTTTCCGCCTTCATAACCACAAGCGCGCCCTTTCACAATTTTCATGATCCCGTTCTCGATCCGAGTTTTGCACCGGATATCATCCAATTGCCCCAAGGACAAAATATTTTTCGTCAGTCCCTTCACATGTCGTACCTCCTGTATGGTGCGAATGGTGCCATCAAACATTTTAATTTTGATAGTACCGATCCCAGCGATTTCCAAGGCATGGTCATTTTCCCATGAATACAGATCCTCCTGAGACTGGTTCATAATGATCAAATCATTCTCTCCGAGACGTCATGTGCGACGTCGCTCCTGAATCCATAATCCATGTATCACAAAATTTGTGTCTGCCTTCTGCAACAATTGCTGCTTCGCTGAATAATATTTCACCACTGCCTGAAGTACTGGCCACATTTCCTTGAGAGCTTTTATCGATACTCGTACACTCTTTCTTGAAGTGCCCTTTACCACCAAATTTAAAGTAGTAAATATCTTTCTTCTTACTTCTCGACTTTGATCTACCTTGCCTTTGGCTCCCACTGGAGTCACGGTCCATGAATCTTCCTCTTATCATCGGCAAAGCCTATGCCTGCTTCGAATTTACCAACCTGTCTTCCTTATTCTTGCGCCGGCTTTCTTCTCCGAGAACCGCAGTCAAGACATCGTCGAATTTTAGAAAGCCCATAAAATATTGTTGGTTATGTTGATGATAAGTTGATCATATAATCTGGTAGACTTTGAAGTAGAAGCTCTGCACGTTCATTTTTCCCCTATTTTATACCCCATGGAAGTGAGTTGGACAAATAGAGTATTTAGTGTGTTGATATGGTCGGTCATCGATGAAGATTCCGCCATCCGAAGAGTATAAAGCCTTCTCTTTAGGAAAATCATGTTGTGTAGCGACTTGACCTCGTACATCTTTTTCAGAGTATCCCAGATAACTTGGGCTGTTTTTATCTCAGAGATACTTGACAAAACTTCGTCAGCTATAGCCAAGTGTAAATTGGCAACAGCATTATCATTCATCTCGTTCCACTTTCCATCATCCGCAATCTCCACCGGTCTATCTCCAATAGCCGCCAAGCAATTCTCCTTTCTTAAAACTGCTTGTATCTTTATTTTCCACAGCATAAAATTGCTTCAATTGAACTTTGCTATCTCGTACCTTCCCGCCATTATGTCTACAACAATTTTAGTAGACCGGACAAAATAATCCCGCTTTAAATAAAAAATCTCAAAAAATCTTTTCTGATGTAGAAGATCAGTCTAGGCTGCAACCACAGAGCATACTCAGAATTTTAAGAAATTTTAAACCAAGGCTCTGATACCACTTGTTGGTCCCACGTGCGGAATTTGAGATAATAAAACCCGAAAATAAAGAATAAACTGGACACCGAGATTTACGTGAAAAACCCCTAAAAATTATTAGGGTAAAAACCACAGGCAAGATGAAAAGAATTCCACTATAATATTTTGTGGTGTACAACTCACTCACTGTGTTTCCAAAGAGAACACACACTCTCTTAATACAGGAGAACAAACACTTCACAAATATTATAGAACTAAGCACTCAAATGCTTATAAGATGAGAGAAAACTCGAAGAATGAATGATTTCAGAATGAAGGGGGAGCTCTATTTATAGAGCTTCTGTCAGTGTGAATACGCGTTAAAAACGCGTATTCATATTTCCGTCTGAAAATTCCTTTTGCTGCAAAACGTGTTTATTTTTTCTTTTACTGGTAACTGGTCCCCCCTCCCCATTTTGCCGACAAGTATTACTTTTTATTATGAATATCAGCAGGGTTGACCCGTCTCACAGATAAAGATTCGTGAGATCGTCTCACAAAAGACCTACTCTTTTATCATTCATCAGGTCGAGTTTGATTGGAGTTTGGATTATTTTTTATATTTAGATTGAATTTTTTTTAAAGTTTAAGTTGATTTTTGTATTTGAATTGAGTTTTCACCCTTTTTTAAAATCAATCCTTTCATGAAATTACCCTCGTTTTCCCGTCTCAATCCTCAGGGGTCAATAAAAATCTATTTAAATTTTAATTAAATAAAAGAGATTTTGACTTTTTAAAATCGAGAAAAGGGAGTTGAATCGGTTAGTTATGTGAGATCATTAATTAACTCATTAATTAGTTAGTTATATTTCACTTTAAAAAAAATTAATTGGTCTCGTCCGTTTCGTCTCTAGGTTTCATGTTTTCATTATAGCTATTTTTGTGTTACTCACAGCAAATAAAACAACAATATAATCAAATATAATTTGAAAATTTGAATATTTGTAAGAGAAATAAGTATATACTCGTAATATTGTTGCTATTATCGTAATATTTCACCAACTAAATTTGTTTCAGTTTAGGTCTTGCTTCGCAGAAAAGGTAGCAGAACGGTCGGAACAGGAACAGGAACGAGGCCCACCGTAACGAAGTTCCGGGATGTGAACGTTGATGCTTTGGATCGGCCTTACGTAGATAGATTACGCTGTGTTATCGGTGGAACGAAATGGATCAAAGAAACACAGAACGAGTCTTAAAAATTGGGTCGAGCTCGACCCAGGTCTGAGTGGGTCGAGCTCTTCATTGTGTATGTAGTATTTTAGAAACTATGGGTCGAGCTCTTCATTGTGTATGTAATATTTTAGAAAATCAAAACAAATCAAAACGTCAAACTTCATCCTTATCATTTATATTTTATGAATAATAATATTGTTTTGAGACCTTTTAAAGTTTGTATGCTTAAATTCAATCATACAGTAAAGTTTGTTTATTATTATAATTATAATAATTTAATGAAATTAGGAGAATTTTGTTTACTTAAAAATTATTTTTAGCCTTTATTTCATGGAGGATGTCATTGAAGATAATCAACGATTCACCTGGGTCGAGCTCTTTGTTTGGATCGAGATCGACCCACTCTTCATACTCTCAACCTAGGTGTGAAGAACTCGACCCAAGTGGTGCCGGGCCAAACTTTTCAAAAAATAATGAAAAATAAATAAATAAAAATAAAAAATAAGAGCTCGACCCACTCTTCTAAATTTTTTTATTTTTTATTTAAATTTTTTCTTTTTTTATTTTTATTTTTATTTTTTACTCTTCTTATTTTATAATTCGTCTAAATTTCATAATTTGTATATATTTTATATAATTTGTATAAATTTCATAATTTGTATAGCTCGACCCACTCTTCTTAATTTGTATGGATTTCATAAATGATACATATTATATGAACTTTTAACAAATTGATAGAAGAATATAAGAGTGGGTCGAGTTGAGAAGGTTGGGTCGAAGTTGTGTAGGTTAGGTCGAGTGAGTGGAGTTTGGGGTTTGGTTTAGGATTTATGGTTTGGGTCGATTTTAGGTTGAGTGGATATAGTTGGTGGATTTTGAGCTTTTGATATAATATATAATTGATATTTATGATGATCTATTTAAATATAATTAGAATGTATACGAAGTATATAAAAAATTTATAATTATGTAAACATTTTAATACGAGTTATATATTATAATTTAAGTAAGTTGTTAAAAAATTCATAACAATAGTGGAACCTTATGTTAAAAATGTATCATTTAGTCGAGCCATGTGAGTTGAATATCGACTGAATGTTTTAATGTATCTAAAATTTATAACAAATTTCATAACAATAGAGGAACCTAAAAAATTCATAACAAATTTCACTCCAACATGTTCACTCGAATGAATGTTTAATGTATCTCAATAGGTCGAGCTTGCCATGTTATTCGTGTATTGAACGTGAGTCGAGCCACCTCCAAAAACTCCATTTTGGGTCGAGGTGGGTCGAGCTCGACCCAAAACCCCATGACCCAAGCTTGACCAACTTGAGTGAACTCGACTCAGCTAATTTTATTTCAATTTTAATTCTCTAGAATGCTTAATTAGTACTATCATTAGTCAATTTATTAAGTAAATTTAATATAAATTTAAAATAATAAACATTCTTTGGGTCGAGCTCGACCCAAACTTGGGTGAGCTCGACCCAGCTAATTTTATTTCAATTTTAATTTTCTAGAATGCTTAGTTAGTATTATCATTAGTCAATTTATTAAGTGAATTTAATATAAATTTAAAATAATAAACTAAAGAATGAGAATTAATTGAATTAATTATATTTGAAAAAATTAATAATCAATGTTATACATATCATAAGTTTACGAACTAAATTATACTGATTATAATCCTTGTAATTTGCCGACAAAACTATTTTTTTGTTATAGAATAGCTCGACCCAAGACAACAAGCTGGGTCGAGCTCGACCCAGGTCGATGGGTTGAGTCTTTGGGTTTTTGGCTCTACCGACACGATCATATCCTCGACCAAATGAATTGTTTTCATTGTGGTGTACTGAAACTACAAAATTCTAATCAAAACTGCTTAAATGGATCACATAAATTCAACTCAAAATCAATATAAAATATTAAATAATTGTTTTTATCCCAAATACTGGAACTATAAATAAGTATTATAAAATGGGTCGAGTAGGGTCGAGTGGGTCGAGCATGGGCGTAGTGGGTCGAGCGGGGGTAGAGTCTTGTTGCATATTTCAAATAGGCAATAGGTTGAGTGGGTCGAGCATATGACATATTTCAAATGGAAGTGGGTCGATCATGTAGTGTGAGTGGAGTTTGGGTGGAGTGAGTTTTATGATTTTGGGTGGAGTGGGTTGAGTTTTTTTCTTTTGGGGTGGGGTGGAATGAGTGGAGTTTGGGTTGAGTTTTGTACTTTTGGGTTGAGTTTGCGTAGAGTGAGTGGAGTTTGGGTACATTTTGGTTGGAATGGGTCGAGTGGGTGGATTTTGGGTTTGATGTTTGGGGTTTGGGTCGAGTTTAGTTCGAATAATAATTTGAGTGGAGATTGAGTTTAATTATTAAACATGTTAACACATAAATAATTTATATTTATATTAAACATTTTAATATGAGATAATTAAATAAAAATTGATAATTAAAAGATATTTATTGAGTTTAAAATAAAATTTGATAGTGTTGTAATATATAATTGATATCTTATATGTAAATATTTTAATATGAGATATATATTATAATTCAAGTAAGTTGTTAAAAATATTCATAAAAATCACAATGTTATAACATTATCAAAAATGCTATCAAACGTAATTTATAATTGATATCTTTTCTAAATTTTATGGGGAAGCAAGTCTGAAAAAAAAAATTGTAAAAAATTTAAATTATTTTGTGTTATAGTAAAAAATTTGTGGGTCGAAACTCGACTCAAACATCAAGCCTTGACCTACCACTAATGTCTAATCAAGAAAATTAAATTTTAAATAAAAAATAAAAAAGTAAATTACTCTCGACTTCCTTTCATTGAATAAACACTTGCGCCGCCCCCTTTTTCCTCATTTCCCCCATGACCCCCACTCCTCAGACACACTTGCTCCATTGGCAGTGCCAACGATGGAGTCCCTAATCCTGCAGCTCCACGATATAGCCGCCGTCAAGTTCGGCAGCTTCAAGCTCAAATCCGGCATCTCCTCCCCAATCTACATGGACCTACGCCTCATTGTTTCCTACCCTTCGCTGCTCCGCCAAATCTCCCACGCTCTGATCAAAACCCTCCCTCCAACCTCCGTATACCAAGTTGTTTGCGGCGTTCCCTACACCGCCCTCCCCATCGCCACATGCATTTCCGTCTCCTCCGAGATTCCGATGCTCATGCGTCGCAAGGAGGTCAAAGACTACGGCACAGCAAAAGCGATTGAAGGAGCATTTGAGTCAAGTCAGGTTTGCCTTATTGTTGAGGATCTCGTAACTAGCGGCGCCTCTGTGCTCGAGACTGCTGCGCCACTCCGCGCTGCTGGCCTGAAGGTGACTGACGCCGTAGTCATGATTGATAGGTGAAGAATGTAGTTTAGTCAATGTAGTGTTTGTGTAAATCTTGTCAGCTAATGCTATTTTAGCCGCGTAACGAAAAATGTATCCGTGTTTTTTTTTTGGCTTTGAGCTGCATTTAGTTCACAGAGGAAGAGACTGAAAATATTTATATTCCTCTAGACCATTTTATCATTGAGTATTTATAACGCGATGAAGGTGAAACTGGTGCATGAATGTACATGATGTATGAAACTGGTGGCACATTTTTTTGCTGCGGTAATTTATTTGACCATCCTTTCTGCTTGAATTTTTCTTTATTGCGTGCTTGCGTGAATTTTGGTGGCTCTAGGGTAAAGCTCGGCTTTTTTGCATTAGGTGCAACAATAGTACGTCAGTATAATGCCATTTACTCTTTACTGGTCGGCATAAGATTGCTCTGTCGTGGCTACTTCATTATAAAGAGCTATAAACTACAGCTTAGTAGAAAGCAATACTATTCTAAAGAGCTATAAACTACAGCTTAGTAGAAAGTAATACTATTCTATGATGTGTTATTTCCAACACAGCCTAGATATCTGCTGGTGGTTGACTGTGTACAATTAGGCACCTGTTTTAAACTGCAATTTTATAGAGACGTATGTATCTGTAACCGGATAACCAGCACCAAAAACCATCTTTACATTGGATGGTTTGGTGTTTTGATGATCCCTACCTTATTGACCGCAACTTCTGTATTTATTATTGCCTTCATTGCTGCTTCTCCAGTAGATATTGATGGTATTTGTGAACATGTTTTTCGATCTCTACTTCATGGAAACAATATTATTTCAGGTGCCGTTATTCCTACTTCTGCAGGTGTGGCTGCTGATGTTGCCACTGCTGCTGAGTTGCTTGAAATTGTAGACAAGGTGAGGTGACGAAAAATAATTACTACTTTCTTATTGGCTGATGATGTTTAGCCTGCTGTATTTTTTGTGTGAATTGTCATAACCAGTTCAGAATATGATTTTGGAATCATTTATTCATTTGGCATTAGAATCTGTATTATCCTGATTGAGTAGTGGTCACCATTTGCATATCATAAATAAGATAAGAAGTTGGGTCAGATAGACTAGGAAGTTTGGAAAGTTGATTTCAATCTCTTGTGATCATCTATTAGAGATTTATCCGTTAAAGAATTTGACCATTGTCATTCACTTTTATATTTATATTTTTTCGAATTAGAGATTTATCCGTTAAAGAATTTGACCATAGACCATTGTCATTCCCTTTTATATTTATATTTTTTCGAATCACGTGGTAGTTGGAATGCTGGATATTTACTGGAAATTTCTCTTGATCAGATGATATGTGTTCAACTTAAAAAAGTAAAGTATATATGTATCTACGGCTGCTTTATGTTGATAAATTTTCATATTCCATGCCCAATAAAATAAGAGGACGAGGAATCTAGTAGCCAACTAGTAGTTCATCTTCTTTTTTCTCTTTCTAATGAAGATCTGGTGGCTTTGAGCAAACAGTGTGCCAATTATAAGTCATTATCTACAGTCATGTCTTTAGCTCATTCATGCTACTATGTATCACACGTGTCAATTGAGATAAACCCCGTGCAGTGTTTTAGATGGCACAGTTGTTGTAAATGCATGCAGATTTTGAACAATCATCTTACCCTCTTATTTCATTCTGCAGGTTGGAGCTGAGATTTTCATGTTAAAAACCCATGTGGATATATTTCCTGATTTCACCGATGATTTTGGATCTAAGCTTCGTTTGGTACGTTAGAACCATCATATTTTTGGCATAGCGGTTCCTTAATTCTGATTATTAAGATGACTTTATCCCTCATTTATCAAGCTGATCGAATACCCTCTTTTTTGTTCTGAAAATGTGAGATACGTGCTACTCGTATTAGATCCCATTCATTACCTGAATATTGATTCTTTGGCTAAGACTGATTATGGTCGCACTTTTGAAGATTGCAGAGAAACATAATTTCCTAATCTTTGAAGATCGGAAGTTTGCTGACATTGGTAACACAGTAGCCATACAATATGAAGGGTGAGTTATTTTGCTCACTTTTCTGTTTATATTCTGATTTTTCTGCTGCTTTTAGCAATGATTCTTATTTGTTTGTTCTATGCAGAGGTATCTTACATATATTGGAGTGGGCAGACATAGTAAACGCACATATAATTTCAGGTCCAGGAGTTGTGGATGGATTGAAATTGAAGGTTAGGATGTTATGCTCAATTTTGAACAAGAGAGATAAGAACTCTCTTTCATATCTCTAATTTAAACTCTACCTGTGACGGGATTTACCAGTTACCTCGTGGCAGAGGACTGTTATTGTAAGGTCCAGGAATTTAAATCACGTAATCTGAATGCATGTAATATAGGATTTTTATTTTTATTATGTGTTTAATTATTTTATGCATCATTCATGCATGATAGAATTTAATTCATGAAATTTTAAAAGTTCATGCATTAGGGTTTCTAGATGCATTTCGCGCTCGAACGAGGAACGGAGACCGGAGAATTTTCAGGAAAAATTATTTAAATACATGATTAATTTTTATTAATTTATTTAAGATGTTTTAAAGGTACTTTTCAAGAAACGGGCTTTGTTGGGTATTTTACCTCCAGAGCATAATTTTTAACGGTATGTAAATTTTATCGAATCGGGTGACTTTTTGAGGGTTTGGCTATTATTTTCAAAAAAAACTTTTCAACACGAAATATTTTTCGGGAGTGTGTTTGGATTTAATGGGCCTACTTTTAATCTTATCGGGCTTAAATTTTTTTTTAGAACTTTTAAATTGCAATTTGTGGCCCATTAACTAATTGTTATCTATATAATTAACACCTAATTATTCCCCTAAGTATTTCCACTAACCTAATCACTCTCCACTCAGCCGCCCACCCCCTCCAATCAGTTATTTCTTCCTTTCCTTCAACCTCAAGTTCCTTCCACGTCTCGGGTCCTTCGAGCATTTGTACATCAAAAACTCATCAGGCACGCTTGTTACATTGTTTTGCATCATTCACGTTGATATTACTGCTGTACATGCGTATGTTCATGAAATCTTTCGATCTAGTCAAGAACATGAGGAATCCATCGTTTTTGTTCCATTGTATTGCATTTGGTGTTGTGTTGTTCACGTTTTCTAGTTTTGTTGCAAGGGGACTGCCAAGCTCAGGCTATTGCTTGGCTAGGGTCGTGAGTTACTGCTGTCAAGGGCCTGATAATGCTTAGGGGTTGCCATCGGGGAGGAACCGAGCGCTGGTCTCGTTTTTGTTTTGTTTGTGCTTTGAGGATGGGGCTGTCGAGAGGTTAGAAGTAGGCGGTGGTGTGCAAGGGCTGCTCCTAAGCCTCGGACCAGACCCTGGTGGGTATGAGTCGTGGCCATGGATGGCCCGAACACTGCAAGGCGTGGTGCTGTAGGCGATCACATGAGCTTTGTGAAGGGGGTCTACTTGTAACGCCCCAGATTCGATGACTGTCCTCACTGTATCAAGACGGGTCTTTCCAGCGTGCTTATGTCCTCACTCACACATACCCTGGGAAGTTAGTCACCCATCCCAAAATTGCCCTAAGTCAAGCACGCTTAACTTTGGAGTTCTTATGTGATGAGCTACCGAAAAGAAGATGCACCTTCTTGATATGATTAGTACATATCAAATCTTTTAAGCCCTCCTCATTTGCACAGTCCCATACCTGAACAGTTTCGGAATTCCTCTCCTTTCGGTGTAAGATCAGTTCATACATGTTCCCTCCGCCTAGAAGCCCTCCAGGAGCTGCTCATTGTCCGTGCAACCTCATGGCACCGGCGATCACCCCCCGCCCTCTTCGGGCCCGAGCCTTACATGCCCACCAGCTTCCGCTTGGTTCATCCTTGAACCACACCGTATTCAGAGAGGTCGGCTCTGATACCAACTGAAACGTCTACCGTTTTAAAAGTGCGGAAATATATATATATTTTTAAAGCTCTCATTGTGAAAATAACCATTTGAAAAAAATCGCATGCATACAATCCTACTTAAAAACATCATTTAAAAATTATCATAAGCAATTACCCATAAAAATATAACAGAGTAAAGACGAGCAAAATCCTAACATCAACTGTAAAATAAAACAGCGTATAAAATCATCGTATCCTGTCCAAAACATAAAGTCATAATGTGCGGAAAAATCATAGGTCCTCGGGTCGTGTCGCCCACCAGACCATTTGACTCAGAGTCCAGCACCTCCAGTCTCCTCGACATCGAACTCGCCTACATCACACACGCCTAGTGAGTCTAAAGACTCAAAACACCTGTACCATAAATAACAAATACCTATACATAGCACACAACAGTGAAAAATATCATATTCAACATATCCTTCATGAATTTTAAAGCTTAATGTAAACGTGTCATATGCAATCATGACGTGTCAAAACAGCTCATTATTAATCATCATTTACCATTGATCATTCATCATTCAGTTCATTAGAGGTGACTATCGTACATCATCATTTACGATGGATCCATCATACATAGAACCGCGGTGCCCAGGCAGCTGTCGGACACAACTGACAGGATTACCCATCCACTGTGCCCAGGCCTCATCATCAACATTTACATATACATCTTAAACATTTACATATACTTTGATAGTCACAACTAATTCCCATCGTTCAAAACATCATCATTTACATCACTTATAAAAATCATGCACAAATGCAATTTTCTTTAAATTCAACCAGGCAACGTATATTTTCGTAAAATCTTAAAAATCGTGAATAATGATGCATAAACATTTAAAATATCATAAATTTGTGCTCAGGGTGCTGTCAGAACCAAAATCTCATCCCGGGTGCAAAATGACCATTTTGCCCCTGGAAACCCAAAAATTATCGTTTAACCCCTGGGCCTCTAAAATTGACTCGAAACTTACCAAACTCCTTAAAATGTCCCAAAACATTTTTATAAGCATTCCTAGACGTAAACTCGAGCCCAAAAACCAAACTTAATCGATTCGTTTTAAAAGTTGCGGGGTCCCGGTTTTAATCCGAATCGACTCGAAACACAACCAAATTTTTTCCCAACTTTTTCCTACACCTAATAAATATCAAAAAGGCTCTAAAAACATCCAAACCAGACCTCTACACCCCTCGGCCATGAACCATATACTGCTGGAAAATTCCCAAAAGAACCCACTCGAACCGTAGTTGCACCCCTACCATAATTACCTCCCTAGCCCAAACCCAGCTGGACCAGCAATGACTCGACCCTCCCTAGACCATCCTAGGACACCTCTGGACTCGAGGAACTCACGGCTACAGCCCCATGCAAGCCATGAAGCGCAGCCAACCGAGGAACGCTAGAACGAGCCCAACCCGAGACCCCCTTCACCAAGCTCATGCGGTCGCCTACAGCACCACGCCCTGCAGTGTTCGGGCCATCCAAGGCCACGACTCAGACCCACCAGGGTCTGGTCCGAGGCTTAGGAGCAGCCCTTGCACCACCGCCTACTTCTAACCTCTCGACAGCCCCATCCTCAAAGCACAAAAAAAAAAAAAAACGAGACCAGCGCTCGGTTTCTCCCCGATGGCAACCCTTAGCACTACCAGCCCCTTGACAGCAGTAACTCACGACCCTAGCCACGTAATAGCCTGAGCTTGGCAGTCCCCTTGCAACAAAACTAGAAAACGTGAACAACACAACACCAAATGCAATACGATGGAACAAAACCGATGGATTCCTCATGTTCTTGACTAGACCAAAATATTTCATGTACACATGCATACACATCAATAATATTAACGTGAATGATGCGAAAACGAAGTAACAAGCGTGCCTAATGTTTTCTTTGTGAACAAACAATGCAATGGGACACACGGCCGAATGGAAATGGAGGCACCAAATTTTTGTTGCTGCAACTCACGAAGAAGATGACTGATTGAAGGGGGGTGGGCGGCTGAGTGAAGTTATTAGGTTTAGTGGGAATGCTTAGGGAACAATTAAGTGTTAATTATATAGATAATAATTTAGTTAATGGGCCCTAATTTTAAATAAAAAAGATTTTTAAGCCCAATAAGCTTAAAATTAGGCCCATTAAATCCAAACATACTCCCGAAAAATATTTCGTGTTGGAAAGGTTTTGAAAATATTAGCCGAACCCTCAAAAAGTCCTTCGATTCGATAAAATTTGCTTAACCGTTAAAAAAAAATCATGCGGGTAAAAATACTCAATAAAATTCTATTTTTGAAAAATACACTTAAAAACACATCAAGTAAATTAATAAAAATTAATCATGTTATAAAATAATTTTCCTGAAAATTCTCCGGTCTCCGTTCCTCGTTCGAGCGTGAAATGCACCTAGAACCCCCTAATGCATGAACTTTTAAAATTTCATGAATTAAATCCTATCATACATGAATTATGCAATAAATGCATAAAAACAATTAAACACATAATTTAAAATAAAAATCCTAGATTGCATGCATTCAGGTTACGTGAATTAAATTCCTGGACCTTATACCTCGAAATCAGAACGTACCAAATAACTCCGGGTAGCGACTCCTCATCTCGGTCTCGGTCTCCCAAGTAGCCTCCTCCTCAGAATGATTCAGCCACTTGACCTTGACCATCTATATCACCTTGTTCCGGAGCCTCTTTTCCTGTTTGTCCAGAATCTGAGTGGCTCTCTCCTCAAAAGATAGGTGCGGCGTCAGTTGAAGTGGCTCATAGTTAAGCACATGTGAAGGATTCGACATGTACTTACGCACCATGGAGACGTGGAACACGTTATGAACTCCCGCCAGATTCGGCAGTAATGCAACTCTGTACGCAAGTGTCCCAACTCTCTCTAGGATCTCAAATGGTCCGATGAATCTAGGGCTGAGCTTGCCCTTCATTCCGAACCTCATCACACCCTTCATCGGTGCGACCTTCACGAACACATGATCCCATACTGGGAACTCCAGATCTCGCCGCCACTGATCAGCATAACTCTTCTGCGGCTGTGTGCAGTCCTCATCCTGTCTCTAATCCTGGCCACTAGATCTGCTGTCTTTTGACAATATCCGGACCCAACTCTGCTCGCTCACCTATCTCATCCCAATAAACTGGTGACCTACACTTCCTCGCGTAAAGGGCCTCGTATGGAGCCATACCTATCGATGTCTGATAACTGTTGTTGTATGTGTACTCCACAAGAGGTATCTTCGGCTCCGAGCTGCCTTGGAAGTCTATCATGCAAGCTCGGAGTAGGTCCTCCAGAATCTGAATAACCCTCTCTGACTGACCGTCTGTCTGAAGATGAAAAGCGGTACTGAACAGTAGCTTCGTACTCAAAGCCTAGTGAAGACTCTTTCAGAATGAAGACGTAAATCTCGGATCCTCGTCTGACACGATTGACACTGGAATCCTTTGCAGTCTGACTATCTCTCTGATGTACAGCTCTGCGTACTGAGTCATGGTGAGTGTCTTCCTGATCGGTAAGAAATGAGCTGACTTAGTGAGCCGATCAACATTCACCCAAATGGCATTGTATCCTCCAGTAGTCCTCGGAAGCCCTGTCACGAAGTCCATAGTAATATTCTCCCGTTTCCACTCGGGAATAGGGAGTGGTCTCAGCTTCCCTGCAGGTCTCTGGTGCTCTGTCTTAACCTGCTGACAAGTCAAACACTCTGGATACGAATCGCAGAATATCCCGCTTCATGCCCGGCCACCAATACAGAGTCTGTAGATCCTTATACATCTTCGTACTCCCTGGATGGATGGAGTACGGGGTGCTGTGGGCCTCGCTCAATATATCTGCTCGAAGGGAATCACTGTCAGGAACCCATAGGCGGTCCCTATATCTGACTATGCCGTCCACAACTGCATACAGTCTCTGGCCTTTAGCCTCGTCCCTCTGTCTTTACTTCTGTAACTGCTCATCAGAAGTCTGCCCTGTCCGGATTCTGTCTCTCAGAGTCGGCTGCACTGTCAGAGTAGCAAGATTCGGGGCCTTGCCCCTGGCATAAACTGCAGGCTCAAATCTCTAAGTCTCAAGCTGTAGCGGTCTCTGCACTGATAGATGGGCAATCACTGCGTGCTTCCTGCTCAGAGCGTCTGCAACTACATTAGCCTTACCCGGATGGTAGTTAATGTCACAATCATAATCCTTCACCAGCTCGAGCCATCTCCTCTGTCGCATGTTCAGTTCCTTCTGTGTGAAGAAGTACTTCAGGCTCTTATGATTTGTGAAAATCCTGAACTTCTCCCCATACATATAGTGTCTCCAGATCTTCAGGGCAAATACCACTGCGGCTAGCTCGAGGTCATGAGTCGATAATTCTTCTCATGGATCTTCAGCTGTCTGGACACGTAGGCTATCACTCTGTCCTTGCTGCATCAGAACCGCTCCCAAACAAAGCTTAGATGCATCTGTATAGACCACAAACTCTCCTTGCCCTGATGGCATAGCTAGTACAGGTGCAGTGGTCAATGCTAGCTTCAGTCTGTCAAAGCTCTCCTGACACTCTGATCCCCAGATAAACTTGGCGTTCTTCTTCGTCAAGGCGGTCATAGGCACCGCAATAGAAGAGAAGCCCTGGATAAACTTCCTGTAATAACCTGTCAATTCCAAGAAACAGCGGATCTCTGTCACGTTCTTCGGAACTGGCCAATCTCCGACTGCCTCTACTTTGCTGGGGTCGACCTCTATGCCATCCTGAGATACAATGTGGCCCAAGAATGCCACTCCGTCATGCCAAAACTTACACTTGCTGAACTTGGCATACAGTCGTCTATCCTGAAAAGTCTACAATACTGCCCTCAGATTGCTGACTGTGCTCCTCCCTGCTCTTCGAATAAGAATGGCATAAACACGCGATTCATGAGATCCATGAAGATCGCTGGCGCGTTCGTCAAACCGAAGGGCATCAGCAAGAATTCGTAGTGCCCGTAACGCGTCCGGAAGGCTGTCTTATGCACATCTGACTCCCTCACTTTCAGCTGATAATAACCGGATCGGAGTCTATCTTGGAGAACACTGAGGCTCCCTGAAGTTGATCAAATAAGTCCTCGATCCTCGGCAGCGGATACTTATTCTTGACTGTGACCCTGTTCAGCTCTCTGTAATTAATGGACAGTCGCGTGCTGCCATCCTTTTTCTTAAGAAATAGCACTGGCGCTTCCTATGGGGAAAAACTAGGGCGAATGAAACCCTTATCCAGAAGATCCTGAATCTGATCCTTGAGCTCTTTCATCTCTGCAGGCGCTAATCGGTAGGGTGCTTTAGATATCGGCACTGTCCTTGGCATGAGCTCAATAGAGAAGTCCACCTCTCTGTCTGGTGAAATGCCTGAAACATCGTCAGGGAACACGCTGGAGAACTCGCTGACCACATCCACATCCTCCAGCCTCTGACTGACTGGCTCTGACACTGATACAATGCTGGCTAAGAATGCTTGGCAGCCTCTCTTAATAAGCTTCCTCACACACATGCAGGAAATGACGTGCGGGAACTGGTGATGTCTAGCTGCCTCGAAAACAAACGGTTTTCCACTGGGATGTCTGACAGATACTGACCTCTTGCGAAAATCTATTACTGCTCCATAAGAAGAGAGCAGTCCATGCCCAAGATGATATCAAACTCTGGCAACGGAAGTACTATCAGATCTGCTTGTACTGCCTTCTGCTGCAATCTGAGCTCCAATCTCTTCACTATCTGGGAAGTGAACATCTGATCCCGGATGGGATCGATACTCTAAAACCCAAATCCATCGCTACTGGTATGATTCCTAGTCGCTTCATGAAAGATTTGGATATAAACGAATGCGTAGCTCCTGAATCTAGCAACGCATGCGTGGCTACTCCTACAATATATATCATTCCTGCGACAACATATCATCAAATCTGATAGAGTTGAACTTAAAGAACTTCTTATCGGCAATTAACCCAAAATCCTAAAAAAATCACTGAATTAACCCCAAATATCATTCCCCAGAATTCGAAATTCAGCCTCAGAAAAATCACAAATTGCAAATTACCCCCTTAAAGTTTCGAAAATTGCATTTTGGTCCTTCAATTATCTGTTATTACAATTAGGTCCCTATAATTCCTCGAATCAAACAATTAAATTCTTAATCCCAACCAAGTAGAACATGCATCCTAAATCTTTCTATGTTATAAGTTCCACAATTAAGTACTCATACAATCATAAAATCCATGCAATTGTAAAGTAAATTAAAATCTTAAACCAAAAGGGTTATCAGTAATCAGTGTCGAGTCTGGTGCTGACTCAGCCTCCTCGGCATGCATCACATATGCCCTGCCGGTAGTGGGGCCTTTGCTCTTAGGGCAGTCTGCTGCTTTGTGGCCCTCCTGGCCACAAACGAAACACATGTAGGTCCTCCATAAGCACTTGCCGATATGAAATTAGTTGCACTGCGGGCAATGCTGCCTGTCATCTGGCTTAGGCGCCCCTGGCGCCTGATGAGGTCTCTGCTGCTGTTGCTGTGGCCTCCTAAACTGCCCTTGGGGCTTCTGCTGCCCCTGCTGTCTGAGCGGTCCAGTAAATTGTTTCTTTTGCGGCTGGGAAATGGGCTGAGCCTGATGCCGCTTCCGCTGCATCTCAAAATCTATATCCTGCAGAGCCTGCTCCGCCTGAAAAGCGCAGGCGGTGTCCTCATCGTAACCTTTCGGCCTCATCAACATGACATCCCGGCGGAGGGTGGGTCTCAATCCATCCAAAAAGTGCCGCAGCTTCTCATCGGCATCTCTCGCTATCATGGGTACAAAGTGACAGCCCCTGTCGAACTTGCGGATGAACTCCGCCACAGATGAATCCCCCTGGCGGAGACTCGTGAACTCCCTCGTCAGGCGGCCCCTGACGTCTGCTGGAAAGTACTTCCCGTAGAATAACTCCTTGAACCTGGCCCAGGTAAGGGTGGCCAAGTCCACAGCATGCGCGACTCTCATCCCACCATAGGAACGCATCATCTCTCAGCATATAAATGGCGCACCTGGCCCGGTCGCCATCCCTCATCTGAAGGTAATCAAAGTGAAGCTCCAGTGATCTGATCCACCCCTCAGCTACGAATGTATCAGTGGTACCCCCGAACTCCTTTGGGTTGAGCCTACGGAACTGCTCAAAAATATCAGCTTGGTGGCGAGGCGCCTGCTGCGCCTGCTTCATGAGCCTCGCTATCCCCTCAAGTACTCGGGTAGCGGGGTCCCCCGGTGGTGGTGGTGGTGGAGGGCCCCTGCCACCCTCAGGAATATCATCCACTCTGACCATCCTAGGCTCGCGTCTGTGAGGCATATCTGAATATAATCTAATTAAAAACGTAACCCATCATGCAATTAATCTAGTTTTGAAAATACTGAACCTTAAATCGTAAAAACAGTTAAAACATAAGTAGTAAATCATCATAAAGCGTAAATAATGAAATCATGCAGGTGACAACAATAAATTCTTGAAAACATTTAAATCGTAAAAGCTTACAGACTTGAGGTGTTGAAGACTGAGCTGCAGAAGCTTGCGATGGCACAACCCTATACAGGACCCTGGCTCTGATACCAACTGAAACGTCAATCGTTTTAAAAGTGCGGAAATAGTTTTTTTTTTTAAAAAAGCTCTCATTTTGAAATTAACCATTTAAAAAAAATCGCATGCATGAAATCCTACTTAAAAACATCATTTAAAAATTATCATAAGCAATTACCCATAAAAATATAACGGAGTAAAGACGAGCAAAATCCTAACATCAACTGTAAAATAAAACAGCGTATAAAATCACCGTATCCTCTCCAAAACATAAATCATAATGTGCGGAAAAATCATAGGTCCTCGGGTCGTGTCGCCCACCAGGCCCTTTGACTCAGAGTCCAGCACCTCCAGTCTCCTCGACATCGAACTCGCCTACATCACACACGCCTAGTGAGTCTAAAGACTCAAAACACCTGTACCATAAATAACAAATACCTATACATAGCACACAACAGTGAAAAATATCATATTCAACATATCCTTCATGAATTTTAAAGCTTAATGTAAACGTGTCATATGCAATCATGACGTGTCAAAACAGCTCATTATTAATCATCATTTACCATTGATCATTCATCATTCAGTTCATTAGAGGTGACTATCGTACATCATCATTTACGATGGATCCATCATACATAGAACCGCGGTGCCCGGCAGCTGTCGGACACAACTGACAGGATTACCCATCCACTGTGCCCAGGCCTCATCATCAACATTTACATATACATATTAAACATTTACATATACTTCGATAGTCACAACTAATTCTCATCATTCAATGCATCGTCATTTACATCACTTATAAAAATCATGCACAAATGCAATTTTCTTTAAATTCAACCAGTCAACGTATATTTTCATAAAATCTTAAAAATCGTGAATCATGATGCATAAAAATTTAAAATATCATAAATTTGTGCTTAGGGCGCTGCCAGAACCAAAATGACCATTTTGCCCCTGGAAACCCAAAAATTATCGTTTAACCCCTGGACCTCTAAAATTGACTCGAAGCTTACCAAACTCCTTAAAATGTCCGAAAACATTTTTATAAGCATTCCTAGACGTAAACTCGAGCCCAAAAACCAAACTTAATCGATTAGAGTTTACGTCTAGGAATTTAAGGTTCATTATTTTCAAAACTAGATTAATTGCATGATGGGTTACGTTTTTAATTGGATTATATTCAGAAATGCCTCGCAGACGCGAGCCCAAGATGGTCAGAGTGGATGATATTCCTGAGGGTGGCAGGGGTCCCTCCACCACCACCACCACCGGGGGACCCCGCTACCCGAGTACTTGAGGGGATAGCGAGGCTCATGGAGCAGGCCTAGCAGGCGCCTCGCCAGCAGGCTGATATTTTTGAGCAGTTTCATAGGCTCAACCCGAAGGAGTTCAGGGGTACCACTGATCCATTCGTAGCTGAGGGGTGGATCAGATCACTGGAGCTTCATTTTGATTACCTTCAGATGAGGGATGGCGACCGAGCCAGGTGCGCCATCTACATGCTGAGAGATGATGCGTCCCTATGGTGGGAGGGAGTCGTGCATGCAATGGAGTTGGCCACCCTTACCTGGGCCAGGTTCAAGGAGTTATTCTACGGGAAGTACTTGCCAGCAGACGTCAGGGGCCGCCTGACGAGGGAGTTCATGAGTCTCCGCCAGGAGGATTCATCTGTGGCGGAGTTGATCCGCAAGTTCGACAGGGGCTGTCACTTTGTGCCCATGATATCGAGAGATGCCGATCAGAAGCTGCCGTACTTTTTGGATTGATTGAGATCCACCCTCCGCCGGGATGTCATGTTGATGAGGCCGGCAGGTTACGATGAGGCCACCGCCTGCGCTTTTCAAGCTGAGCAGACTCTACGGGATATCGATTTTGAGATGCAGCGGAAGCGACATCCGGCTCAGCCCAGTTCCCAGCCGCAGAAGAAATAGTTTATTGGACCACCGAGACAGCATGGGCATCAGAAGCCCCAAGGGCAGTTCAGGAAGCCACAACAACAGCAGCAGCAGGGACCTCCTCAGGCGCCTAAGCCAGATGACAGACAGCCTTGCCCGCAGTGCAACAAATTTCATATCGGCAAGTGCTTATGGGGGTCCTACAGGTGTTTCGTTTGTGGACAGGAGGGCCACAAAGCAGCAGACTGCCCTAAGAGCAAGGGCCCCACTACCGGCGGGGCATATGTGATGCATGCCGAGGAGCCTGAGACAGCACCAGACTCGACACTGATTACTGGTAACCTTTTTGTTTTAAGATTTTAATTTACTGTACTATTGCATGAATTTTATGATTGTTTGAGGGTTTAATTGTGGGATTTATAACTTAGAAAGGTTTAGGATGCATGTTCTACTTGGTTGGGATTAAGAATATAATTGTTAGGTCCGAAAAATTTTAAGGACCCAATTGTAATGACAGGTTAATTTAAGGACCAAAATGAAATGTTCGAAACTTTATGGGACTAATTACGATTTTCGATGTTACGAAGCTCAATTTCGTAATTTTAGGAAATGATGTTTGGGTTAATTCAGTGATTTTTCGAGGATTTTGGGTTAAATGCCGATAAGAAATCTCTAAGTTCAACTCTATTAGATTTGATGGTATTTTTTGTCGTAGGGAGGATATACATTGCAGGTGTAGCCACGCATGCATTGCTAGATTCATGGGCTACGCATTCGTTTATATCCGAATCTTTCATGAAGCGGCTAGGAATCATACCAGGAGCGATGGATTTGAGTTTCAGAGTATCAATCCCATCCGGGGATCAGATGTTCACCTCCCAGATAGTAAAGAGATTGGAGTTTCGGTTATAGAAGTATTCGGTGCACGCAGATTTGATAGTCTTACCACTACCGGAGTTCGACATCATATTAGGTATGGACTGGCTAACGTCTCACGGCGCAGTCATAGATTTTCGCCAGAGGTCAGTGTACTGTCAGACCTCCCAGTGGAGAAGCCGTTTGTATTTGAGGTAGCTAGACTTCAGCAGTCCACGCACGTCATTTCCTGCATGTGTACGAGGAAGCTTATCAAGAGAGGCTGCCAGACATTCTTAGCCAGCATCGTGTCAGTGACAGAGTCAGCCAGTCAGAGGCTGAAGGATGTGGATGTGTTCAGTAAGTTCTCCAACGTATTCCCTGACGATGTTTCAGGCATTCCATCAGATAGAGAGGTGGACTTCTCTATTGAGCTCATGCCAGGGCCAGTGCCAATATCTAAGGCACCATATCGATTAGCGTCTGCAGAGATGAAAGAGCTCAAGGATCAGATTCAGGATCTTCTGGATAAGGGTTTCATTTGCCCTAGTTTTTCTCCTTGGGACGCTCCAATGCTGTTTGTTAATAAGAAGGATGGTAGCATGCGACTGTGCATTGACTACAGAGAGCTAAACAGAGTCACAGTTAAGAATAAGTATCTGTTGCCTAGGATCGAGGACTTATTTGATCAGCTTCAGAGAGCCTCAGTGTTCTCTAAGATAGACCTTCGATCTGGATACCATCAGCTGAAGGTGAGAGAGTCGGATGTACATAAGACAGCCTTCCGGACGCGATACGGGCACTATGAGTTCTTGGTGATGCCCTTCGGTTTGACGAACGTGCCAGCGATTTTCACGGATCTCATGAATCGCGTGTTTCAGCCATATTTAGATCAGTTCGTCACAGTCTTCATTGACGATATTCTGATCTATTCGAAGAGCAGGGAGGAGCACAGTCAGCATCTGATGACAGTGTTACAGACTCTACAGGATAGGCAACTGTATGCCAAGTTCAGCAAGTGTGAGTTTTGGCTTGACAGGGTGGCATTCTTGGGCCACATTGTATCTCAGGATGGCATAGAGGTCGACCCCAGCAAAGTAGATGCAGTAAGAGATTGGCCAGTTCCGAAGAGCGTGACAAAGATCCGTAGTTTTTGGGATTGACATGTTATTATAGGAAGTTTATCCAGGGCTTCTCTTCTATTGCGGTGCTTGTAACCGCCTTGACGAAGAAGAATCTCAAGTTTATCTGAGGGACCAGAGTGTCAGGAGAGCTTTGACAGACTGAATCTAGCATTGACCACTGCACCTGTACTAGCTATGCCATCAGAGCAAGGAGAGTTTGTGGTCTATACAGATGCATTTAAGCTTGGTTTGGGCGCGGTTCTGATGCAGCTGGACAGAGTGCGTCCAGACAACTGAAGGTCTAGGAGAAGAATTATCCGACTCATGACCTCGAGCTAGCCGCAGTGGTATTTGCCCTGAAGATCTGGATACACTATCTGTATGGGGAGAAGTGCAGGATTTTCACAGATCATAAGAGACTGAAGTACTTCTTCACACATAAGAACTGAACATGCGATAGAGGAGATGGGTACGAAGATGTATAAGGATCTACAGACTCTGTATTGGTGGACGAGCATGAAGCGGGATATTCTGCGATTCGTCTCCGAGTGTTTGACTTGTCAGCAGGTTAACAGAGCACCAGAGACCTGCAGGGAAGCTGAGACCACTCCATATTCCCGAGTGAAAACGGGAGAATATTACTGTGGACTTCGTAACAGGGGGGCTTCCGAGGACTACTGGAGGATACAATGCCATTTGGGTGAATGTTGATCGGCTCACTAAGTCAGCTCATTTCTTACCGATCAGGAAGACACTCACCATGACTCAGTACGCAGAGCTGTACATCAGAGAGATAGTCAGACTGCAAAGGATTCCAGTGTCAATCGTGTCAGACGGGGATCCGAGATTTACGTCTTCATTCTGAAAGAGTCTTCACTAGGCTTTGAGTACGAATGCTACTGTTCAGTACCGCTTTTCATCTTCAGACAGACGGTCAGTCAGAGAGGGTTATTCAGATTCTGGAGGACCTACTCCGAGCTTGCATGATAGACTTCCAAGGCAGCTGGGAGCTGAAGTTACCTCTTGTGGAGTTCACATACAACAACAGGTTATCAGGCATCGATAGGTATGGCTCTATACGAGGCACTATACGAGAGGAAGTGTAGGTCGTCAGTTTATTGAGATGAGGTAGGTGAGAGAGCAGAGTTGGGTCCGGATATTGTCAGAAAGACAACAGATTTAGTTGCCAGGATTCGGGACAGGATGAAGACTGCACAGAGCCAGTCAGAAGAGTTATGCTGATAAGAGGCGGCAAGATCTTGAGTTCGCAGTAGGGGATCATGTTTTCGTGAAGGTCGCACCGATGAAGGGTGTGATGAGGTTCGGGAAGAAGGGCAAGCTCAGCCCTAGATTCATCGGACCATTCGAGATCCTAGAGAGAGTTGGAACACTTGCGTATAGAGTTGCATTATCGCCGAATCTTGCGGGAGTTCATAATGTGTTCCACGTCACCATGCTGCGTAAGTACATGTCGAATCCTTTACATGTGCTTAATTATGAGCCACTTCAGCTAACACCGCACTTGTCATTCGAAGAAAAACCCACGCAGTCGTGAGTGCTACAACATAGAATTTCGGTTTCTTCCTTTCGTTCAATCTCAAGCTCCTTCCATTCCTCGGGTCCTTTGAGCATTTGTACATAATAAACTCATCAGGCACGCTTGTTACATTGTATTGCATCATTCACGTTGATATTACTGCTGTGCATGCGTATGTTCATGAAATCTTTCGATCTAGTCTAGGACATGATGAATATTTCGGTTTTGCATTGGAATATTGCATGTTTGTGCTGTGTTGCTCACGTTTTCTTGTATTGGTTGCAAGGGCTGCTGGTTTTGGTGTGTGCTAAGGGTTGTTCACGGTATTAAGAGGGTGTCTTGAGGGTGATGTCGGGGTTGTAACGGATTGAGCGAAGGGCTGTGCGACGCCTTGCTGGGAAGCGATCGAGTGTGCGCTCGGGTGTATGCGTGTAGCTGGTAGCGTGATGAACCATCTCGGGCCGTGGACCTGACCACTGTGGGTCGGAGTCATGGTCTAGGGTGGTCGCTCGCTGCTGGAGGTGATGTAAGAATGGATGGAATCGAAGTTAACGTAGGAGCCGCCAGACGTTCTTTTTTTTGAGGTCTAGATAAGAGTGGTGCTTCTTGGCTTGCATGGAGTTTTGTCCTTGGCTTGTTCCGGTTCAGTATAGTCCTAGAGAGGTCCAGGGGAGGTTGGATAGGAGTTGGTCTATTCAGTCACGTGATAAGAACGAAATTATGGAAAGTTTGCACCAAGGGTTTTTCGACCTAGACTTGACTGAATTTCCAGCAACGTGCGCCTTGTTGTAATGGGTCTTAGTGGGCTGGAAAATGTGGTTTTAAGGCTGTAAATGAGTGTTTTAGGTATGGTGATAGTTGGGAAAGTTTTGGTTAAGTTTTCGAGTCAATTCGGGTTAAAACCAGGGCCCCGGTCCAAGTGTTAAAACGAATCGATGAAGTTCTGAATTTGGCTCGAGTTACGTCTAAGAATGCTTTTAAAAATGTTTTGGGACAATTTAAGGAGTTTGGTAAGCTTCGGGTCAATTTTAGAGGTCCAGGGGTGAAACGGTAATTTTTGGGTTTCCAGGGGCAAAATAGTCATTTTGCACCCGGGGTGAGATTTTGGTCATGACAGCGCCCTGCGCACAAATTTACCATATTTTGAATGTTTATGCATCATGATTCGCGATTTTTTAAGAATTTATGAAAATATACGTTGCTTGCTTGAATTTAAAGAAAATTGCATTTGTGCATAATTTTTATAAGTGATGTAAATGACGATGCATTGAATGATGAGAATTAGTTGTGACTATCGAAGTATATGTAAACGTTTAATATGTATATGTAAATGCTGATGATGAGGCCTATGCACAGTGGATGAGTAATCCTGTCACTGATGTCCGATAGCCACTAGATACCGCGGTTCTATGTATGATGGATCCATCGTAAATGATGATGTACGATAGTCAACTCTAATGAACTGAATTCACCAAAGGAAATGATAAATGATAAACGATGAATGATGAACGATGAATGATGATTAACGATGAGCTGTTTTGACACGTCATTATTTTACACGACACATTTACTTTAAACTTTTAAAGTTTATGAAGGATATGTTGATTATGATATTTTTCACTGCTGTGTGCTATGTATAGGTATTTGTTATTTATGGTACGTGTGTGTTGAGTCTTTAGACTCACTAGGCATGTGTGATGCAGGTGAGTTCGATGCCGAAGAGACTGGAGGTGCTGGACTCTGAGTCAGCAGACGTGGTGGGCGAGACGACCCGACGACCTTATGATTTTCCGCACATTATGATTTTATGTTTTGGAGAGGATATGAGGATTTTATACACTGTTTTATATTATTGTTGGGTGTTAGGATTCTTGCTCATTTTTATTATTCCGCTATATATTTTTAATGATAATTGCTTATGATGATTTTTAAATGATGTTTTTACGTAGGATTGCATGCATGTGATTTATTTAAATGTTTATTTTCAAAATGAGAGCTTTAAAAAATATGTATATTTCCGCACTTTTAAAAACGAGTAGACGTTGCAGTTATTACTTGCTGAGATGAGTTCATGTGGCAACCTGGCCAAGGGTGATTACACGGCTGCGGCTGTAAAAATAGCAGAAGATCATGCAGACTTTGTAATTGGATTCATCTCCATCAATCCTGCATCTTGGTACTGGAAATCCATCACTTATTCACGCAACCCCTGGTGTCCAATTGGTCAAAGGTGGAGATTCTTTGGGACAGCAATATAACACTCCAAGTTCTGTAAGTAAAGTCCATTTTAATATAGCACTCCTTTACATTGCCTTAAGCAGAAACGTGCAAAGGTAGTTTTTTTGGTTTTCTTTTTCCGTTAGTTTTGTAATGCAAATTCTCATACCAAGCTTTACTTTTGTATCTTATTATCAAGAAAAACAGCATTTTCATTGCCTATGAAATGGATTTTTCATAAGAGGGCAGTTTAGGAATTTGCAATTAGTAAGAAAAACGAGTGTTAAATTGGTTGTGTACATCAAAGTTCGGTTGGATTCTATAGATTATGGAAATAAGAACGAGTTTTCTTTTGTTAAATAATGATGTTTGCTTCTTAATTGCAATATCTTAATGGAAAAACCTACAAAACTGGCTCAAGACTTCCTGAACTAATTTCATGGCATTAAAGGTTATGTGATGGCATGCTTGATAAATGTTTGGCATTTCTTTTCTCATGAACTTCTCCACCTGAGACCAATGTTTTGCGCGTCACGCTTTTTTTAATCTTTGAAGAGAACTGAAAAAAGCTTAAAAATCGATCCAATATACTGTATTACCAAATATTTGCATAATTTTTACTGGCCTCACGACAACAGGTCATTTCTGCGAGAGGCAGCGACAGTTATCATTGTTGGCCGTGGTTTAATAAAGGCAGCCAACCCTGCTGAGGCAGCACGCGAGTACCGGCATCAAGGATGGGATGCATATTTGCTGGATTGCAAGTAACAAATTTTGATTTGCTCCTTTCGCTTTCTGTTTTGACGCATCTCATCCGGCGGGTAAAATTTCAAGAATTCACGGTTGCACGACATCATCCGGGGAAAAGCCTTAGACATGGCTTGACCTTGTTGTTTTCAAACATTAAGCATAAATTGCTGCCTGTGTATGAAATCTCGTTTGAGCTTGACGGCCCTTTCTCTGATGCAGAATTCCATAACTTTTTACGATCATGTTTTTTATAAACATCTAATTCTGTTGTAGGCTTTTGTTAGATTCAAGCAAGATGCACATACATTGCATGTGAATTCGCCTTTTTCATTTGATATTAATTAAAGCATCTATTTAGCCCACTTTCTTACAATAGATTTATTGCATATAAATATTGAATTAAAACATCAAGTAAGTTATGGTATTTTTACACAAACGGATCAAACTTTTTAAAGATGTTTGATTTTGAGTCTTGCCACATGCTCACAATATATTTCAATGTTTTCAATTATACGTGACAAGTTTAACTTTTTAAAAAAAAAACTTTGGACCAAAATTAATTTGTTACCCACTTCATTTTCGTACTTATACTAACAAGTGTCATTTGATATGAGATGAGTTCATGTATATTAAATAGTTTTTTTTAATAAAAATCTAAATATTATATTAAAATTAAAAAAAATTATAAAATTGATTTTTTAAAAATTAATTTTTATTGTATGGTGATATGACGATTTAAAAATTTAAAATTATAAATAATTTTCATTAGGATATGTTAAATATAAATTAAATATAAAGGTACTAAAATATATTTATATAATATTTTTATTAAAAAGAAATAATTTTTATAGTTTGAGAAGATGGATCGGTTATCTTTTGATAATATGACACTAAAGTTAAATATTCTAAATCTTTCGATTTTAATAATGTAGAATAGTATATATATATATATATAATCTTAAATATATATTCAAAATGATAATTTCGTCTCTCTAACCGATCTCAAATTGCAATTACGCTCTCCAATGCAAAATCTTGTTCTCCTTTCTACTCTGTACACTTGTAGGCAATGATCGGTGACAATGATCGATGGTATATATGTACAAAAATTCACGTGATATTATTTTACGAGTCAATCATGTTTATACAAAATTTTGACTCGATCCACAAAAAATATTACTTCAAAATATTTTTTTTATTACAAAAGTATTATTTTTGTTAGTTATGTTATAATGAAAAATTATGTAATATGTGCTAATCTGAATAAAAAATATTATTGTATATCAAAATTATATTATGAAATATGTACTATATATATATATATATGAATCGAGTCGACGCTGTTGCTTAGAAAAAGCGTGTGTGTATGATATGTCAATTATTGTTATGAACGGGGCAAGAAAAATGACAAAGAAGTCACGTGATCAGAAAGTGTTCAGTGTAAGCTCGTGACCGACCGCACAATCTGCTCTATTTTCCCAAACGACAAACTCCCTTTTTCCTCGCAAAACTATCCACCAAGAGAATTCACGATCGTGTTCATTATTATTTGCACATCTTTTTTCATTAAATTAAATTCCCCTACGAATTTATAATATCTTTTAAAAAAAAAAAAAATTCAATCGATGTTTTTGGCCATGCACAGTGAGGACAAATTGGCAGCTGGCTGCTTAGCTCATCGGTTTGCCTTGAGCTTTGTTTTATTTCAAATTAAGTGTATATTTTATTTTAGGCTAGTGTATTAATTATTTACTTATTCTAATATAAATAACAGGTAAACCAATCGATCATGAGTATTATAGTTTCAAATTTATGGTTGGCTGATAAAAAAAACACATGAAGACAGTCTGTACCTAAATTGAATTTTGATCTAGTTAAGTATGTAAATGAACTGAGTCGGTTCGCGAGATTTTCGAGCTGTATCGAAAAATTTTTTATTTGGATTCGAGTTTGTCGAATTCGAGTCGATTTCGAACATGTTTGAACTTTTTTTCGAGCCGAATTCGAGTTCAGATTATTTTATTCGATAGTTCGCGTGCTTTTGAGAGCTTTAATATTTTATTAATATAATATAATTATATATTAAATAAATAAATTTCGAGTCTTTCAAGTACTTATTTTCGAGCAATAATTCGAATAGTTTGCGAATATGTTCGAATCTTTCGAGCCGAACTCGAGCTTTAATTCGAACCAAAAGTTTTAAAATTTTCGAAATTCGAATCGAGCTCGAATAAAACTAATTCGAGCCGAATTTGAACCTTCAAATTTTCGTCATATTCAGCTTGATTCAGTTCGTTTACACATCTAATCTTAGTGCGCTAACATAACAAGTACTCTTTTGCATATTTAGCTTTTTTCGTAATAGTGCTGATATGACATCGATTGTTGCTGATACGAAGTTAAATATTGTTGATGTTACGTCAAATATTACTGATATGTTATGTCGCATCGGTATTCTATCAGTGAAAATAATTGTATTAAAAATACTTTAAGAACTATTTTTTACAATTAATCAGAGAATCAAAATCTAATTTAAGCCAACTGATAAGATGAAAATTACGTTGTTCAGTGATACGAACATTCTATTGTTTCAGCATATTCAACACAGATAAATGATCTTGATTGAATTAATTTACTTATGAATAAACACATATAATCCGAAAGCAAAACTTTATTTATAATCAATAAATATAAATTTTAAATAGATTTTTTAATTGTCTGTTTGTGTATATGTTAATATTACTTTCATCATTTTTATTTAACCACACTTTTCCATATTTCCAATTTAATATTTATTAGTTATATATATATAAATTTTACCATTTTATTTTTTATATCGACATTTTTTTCACCATTAATCCAAATAGATATTTGTTTTTAGCTTCTAATTTCTTCAAAACCAAGAGGCAACAACTAGATATAAAAAATGATATCATAAAAAATAGAAACAACTGACATTAATAAACAAGAAAAACAAACCCATAGTAAAATATCCACTAGACAAGATTAGATTTTCATATAAACTTTCAAAAACAACTATTATTATATACGCTCGCGCATTAAATAATATCCTCCTGTTGTTGGCAAAAACTATGTACGACGGTCTCAGGATCGTATTTTGTGAGACAGATCTCTTATTTGGATCATCCATGAAAAAATATTAATTTTTATACTAAGAGTATTACTTTTTATTGTGAATATCGATAGGGTTGACCCGTGTCACAAATAAAGATTCGTGAGACCGTCTCACAAGAGACCTATTCGTTGTTGTTTCATACGATATTCGACTCAATGTCTATAAATGATTAGAGTCTTATATCTACATTAATTAACCCAAATAGTACTCCAACTCATCTATAAATTCAAAAGTAGCATGATTCTCACTCAAAACTAGCTAAGCTCACCAATGGAGTACTCATCCATTATCTTCTTCTTCTTCTTCTTCCTTTCCACATCATGCATTGCTGCATTTGATCCTTCTTGTTCTTCAGATTCAGACCTGTCAATATTCCACATTTATGGCAAATGCTCACCCTTTACACCTTCCAATGAAGCTTCCTCATGGTTCAGCACAGTCATGAAAATGGCCTCAAATGACCCAAAAAGGCTCTCCTATTTGTCTTCCCTTGCCGTCCAAAAGCCCACCAGTGTCCCCATCGCCCCCGGCCAAGTTATTAACGTCGGAAACTATGTCGTCAGGGCGAAGATCGGAACTCCGGGCCAGCTCATGTTCATGGTCTTGGACACCAGCAATGATGCTGCATGGATCCCATGCAGCGGCTGCGTGGGATGTTCCTCCACCATGTTCGACACCAATACATCCTCCACGTTCGGGTCGTTGGACTGTTCCGCGTCTGAATGCACCCAAGTCAGCGGAACATCGTGTCCCACCGTAGGCTCGGGTTCATTGCAACTTCAACCGGTCGTACGGGGCCGCCTCCTCGTTCACGGCCACGCTGTCGCACGACATCCTCGGCCTCGGCAAGGATGCTATCCCAAACTACGCTTTCGGATGCATCAACGCCGTGTCCGGCGGGTCTATCCCGCCCCAGGGGTTATTGGGTCTTGGCCGAGGCTCCCTCTCATTGCTCTCTCAAACTGGGTCCCTCTACTCCGGTGTGTTTTCGTACTGTCTGCCTAGTTTCAAGAACTACTACTTCTCCGGGTCGCTCAAACTCGGACCCTTGGGTCAGCCGAAGAACATCAAAACCACCCCACTTCTCACCAGCCCGCACCGGCCATCGCTATACTATGTGAACATCACTGGCGTCAGTGTCGGCAGGATCAGCATCCCCATAGCTCCGGAGCTACTCGCATTCGACCCCAACACAGGCGCGGGCACCATAATAGACTCTGGCACGGTGATAACCCGGTTCGTCCAGCCCGTGTACACCGCCATTAGAGACGAATTCACGAAGCAGGTGAAAGGGCCTTTTAGCTCATTGGGGGCTTTCGACACATGTTTTGCTGCGACCAATGAAGAAGTAGCACCAACAATCACATTGCATTTTTCGGGGCTGGACATAAAGTTGCCAGCCGAGAATACTTTGATACACAGTAGCTCGGGTTCTCTGGCTTGTTTGGCTATGGCGGCTGCACCAAATAATGTGAACTCGGTGTTGAATGTGATAGCCAATTTGCAGCAACAAAATTTGAGGATTTTGTTTGATACTGTCAACTCTCGTTTGGGCATTGCTCGTGAGCTTTGTAATTGATTAACTAGGCTTGTATTTTAGTTTTGATGTTCTCTTGGTCATTGTCAATGTTTGTGAAAAAGAATAATGATGTCTTTTGATTACATTATTGACAGTGCTTTGGAAAACATTGTGTCCATCCAGCCCCACAGCTATATATATATATAAAATGTCTTTGAAAATTTATGTTGTAAAAGTTTTATTTAGCTCAAAAACTAGCAGACTCCTTATTTAAGTGCTTGAAGCTTGAAGATTGAAATCAAGGTCTCAAGTTAGAATTCCAACAAAGTTTTCTCTGTGTGAGCCTATAGTTTTCTGCAGGTTTACCTCATATTCCTAGAAAATGTCCGGAAAAACCTTCTACGAAACTACCGAGGAGGGGCAAAAATACTTGTCCGGTTTGTAGGCTACTGCGCATATCTGGAGCTTACCCAGTGCACACCCGAAAGCGCGGTTTGAGCCTGAAGGAGAGATTTAGACCCTCAAAAACAGGAACGAGTATATTTTAGAAACACGGTCTAATTCCATTGAATCTATTCGAACCAACGATGTTTAAAGTTCCATACATACATAATTATGTCCGTGCCTCTCCCTTGTCATTCCAAATTTCCATTACCAAACTTCCTCCAACCACTATCTATTAATTTGCTTGTTCCCACGTTACATTTTTCTGTTAGTTTTCTCAATTTCTGTCTTTAATTCCTTTCTATCGTACTAAAATGTTGGGACAAATGGATGCTGGTTAAAAAGATGCGATCACTTACACTCTAAACAAATTTTAAAGTGGAAATCGAAACAATGGAAGAGAGGGTTTTTTTAAACTCGATTTATTGCAACTTGGTAGGATTGAAATACATGGTATAAAAGATTTTTGAAACGAGACAGTGATAGACATACCAAGAGGCCGATTGGATAAGGCTGCCAACTTTGTGCATTATATTGAATAATGGAGGTCTAAGTAGGCCTGACCACCATTCCAAAACCGATGGTTCCGATTCTGGAACTTTGTCCATGTATTACATGTTACATAATGGGGCAGATTATTCACTCAGACAGCGAATACGATGTGAGGGGATGAGCTTGCTCAAAATATGAGAGCCCGTCATATGTTTTATAATGTGGAGTTTGGACAGCTGATTGTTTATCCTACATTCCATAGAGAGTAGAATATTGCTCCTGTTAGAAAAAATTGCTAAAAACAGTAGCGTAGAAACGAACTTGTAGAGATAAAGCAGTAACAGAAACAAGCGTGTTGTTTACAAGTATGACTAATGTATAAAACCAGCAAATCAGTATCGTGAAGAAAACAGTAGTATAATGCTTAATTAAATCAAACTGAGGCCTGTAGCGTGTACAATTTCCTTAAAACAGATTCGCCCCCTCCGGTATGTGCTTCGAGGTTTCAACGGACATCTGTTTCCCAGGATACAACGGAAAAACCAGCAGTGACGTAGCACGAGGCACTACTACGACGAACTGAAAACGTACATTTACTTTATCACCGAGATTTAACGGAGGCAAAACGGAAAGATAACAATATGTATGCAAGAGAGTGCTTGAAAGAGATAAAATTTTCATGTGTATGAAATGAGAAAATGAACACACTATTTATAAGCCCCAAAATGCACACCAAGAGTCATGCAAGATTAATTAACTCAATTAATCTTCCCATTAACTCAAGAATATGAAGAGGCAAAACTCTTCAACTAACTCAAGAATGTGGAGAGCCAAAAGACACTCCCACATTCATGAGACATAATTTTTATTCAAACTCTAAATTTTATTCAAATTTCCAACAATCCCCCACATGAATGAAAATTGATACAAATCTTGGTGACAAAGTTTTACAGTTGAATCCTGCATATGATAGGTAGGTGTTACCCTTTGAACTTTCCCTTATGAAATATATTTTCTTTACTTAGCTGATCAGTAGACATGATGTCCTTAAACTGTTCTGCCGTTTATGTAAATTAAGATATACTTCACACAAGACTCTCCCTGATACTATTCAGTTCTCATGATTGCGTTCGTTTTGGCCATGAACACACGCCTGGTTCTGCGAGAGGGTCTAGAATTGAGCCCTGCAATTCCTTCGAAGCGGCCCCACTTCTCTCTCACATTGGTGATTCTATATTGCTTCTTATCACAATCATTAAAAGCCGTAAGCTTATCCTCAACATTCACTGTTTCATAATAGGAATGGACTAGGGATAACCCCTACAGTGATATACCAAATCAGTTCGATTAGGTTGTCCCATTGAACCTAGTTCTTGGGATCTCCAGTCAGCGTAGGTTGTGTTTTCCTTCGCACCAATTTATACTATAGGCTTGAGCCTCATTCCCCTTGACGATTTCGCAACTAACTCTCTGTTTAACCCCTTGGTCAGCGGATCCGCTATATTATTCTTTGACTTTACATTGTCAACAGAGATAACTCCAGTTGAGAGTAGTTGTCTAATGGTATTATGTCTACGACGTATATGCCTAGACTTTTCATTATACATATTATTTTATGCCCTTCCAATCGCAGATTGGCTATCACAATGTATGCATATAGCCGGCACTGATTTTTCCCATCTTGGAACATCTTCTAATAAGTGATGCAGCCATTCAGCCTCTTCAGCACACTTGTCAAGAGCTATAAACTCAGATTCCATTGTGGACCTGGCTATTACAGTTTGTTTAGAAGATTTCCACGCAATTGCTGCACCTCCTAAAGTGAATACAAGTCCACTTTTAGATTTTGAGTCTTTCATATCAGATATCCAATTTGCATCGCTGTATCCTTCAATAACAGCAGGATATTTGGTATAGTGCAGCCCATGATCACGAGTGTACCTTAAGTATCTTAGCAATCTGATAATTGCTTTCCAGTATTCAACTCCTGGATTACTCGTGAATCTACTCAATTTGCTCACTGCATAAGCTATGTCTGGTCTTGTACAACTCATTAAGTACATCAGACTTCCAATGACTCGAGAATATTCTAATGGAGACATACTCTCACCTCGATTCGTTGATAGATGCTGACTGATATCTATTGGGGTTCTAGCCAATGCAGAGTCATCCTTATTGAATTTCTCAAGTATTTTGTCAACATAATGTGACTGACTTAGAACTAACCCTTCTGATGTTTTATGAATTTTAATTCCAAGGATTACATCGGCTAAGCCCAAATCTTTCATGTCAAATCTTGAGTTCAATAACTTCTTGCTGGATTTGATCATCTTATCATTACTACCAATGATAAGTATGTCATCTACGTAAAGACATAAAATGGATATCCATTTTCAGTGGTTTTTATTTATACACATTTGTCACATTCACTGAATTTAAATCCACTTTCTATCATGGCTTTATCAAATTTTTCGTGCCATTTTGCTTTGGCGCTTGTTTTAAGCCATAAAGAGACCTCATCAGTTTACAAATCTTTTTTTTTTTGCCCAGTAGCAGAAAATCCTTCAGGTTGTTCCATGTAAATTTCTTTTTCTAAATCTCCATTTAGAAAAGCTGTCTTTACATCCATTTGGTGTACTTCAAGATTTCGTAATGCGGTAATCGCAAGTATCATACGAATAGAGGTTATTCTCGATACAGGAGAATATGTGTCAAAGTAATCAAGCCCTTCACGTTGATGGTAACCTTCAATTACCAACCTGGATTTATAATTATTTATAGTTCCATCTGATTTCATTTTCCTTTTGAAAACTCATTTACAACCTAGTGGTTTGCTTCCCAGAGGAAGATGTACTAATTCCCACGTATATTTTGTAAAATGGATTCCATTTCGGAATTGATAGCCTCTTTCCATAGAGGTCCATCAGATGAACTAATTGCTTCCTTGAAGCTTTGAGGTTCACTTTCCATCATGAAAGTGATGAAATCCGGACCAAAGGATTTCTCAGTCCTAGCTCTCTTGCTACGTCTAGGTTCAATATCTTGATCAAGCTATTGTTCCTTTTCAATTGTCTCATATAATCTTTTGGATGAACTTGGTTCTTCCTTAAATTTGCATGGAAACATGTGTTCAAAGAACGAGGCATTTCTTGATTCCATTATCGTATTCTTGTGAATATCAGGTATTTGAGATTCATGTACGAGAAAACGATACGCGCTACTGTTTTGAGCATATCCAATGAAAATGCAATCAACAGTTTTTGGTCCTATCTTTACTTTCTTTGGAGTGGGTACTGCAACCTTGGCAAGACACCCCCACACTCGCAAGTATTGGTAGGAAAGACTTCAACCTTTCCATAACTCGTATGGACTTTTATCTTGCTTTTTCCGGGGCACCTTATTTAAAAGGTAATTTGCTGTTAGAACAGCTTCCCCCCACATGTTCTGTGGTAAACCAGAACTTAATAACAATGCATTCATCATTTCTTTTAAGGTGCGATTCTTTCTCTCTGCAATGCAATTTTGCTGAGGAGAATAAGGTGCAGTTCTTTCATGTTTGATACCGTGTTGAGCACAAAACTCAGCAAATGGTGATTCATATTCACCTCCACGATCACTTCTTAGCACCTTAATTTTCTTGCTAAGTTGGTTTTCAACTTCACTCTTATATTGAACAAATTTGTCAATAGCTTCATCCTTACTTTTGAGGAGATACGCATAACAAAATTTTGTGCTATCGTCAACAAAAGTAATGAAGTATTTATTTCCATCACGAGTTTGAACACCTTTTAAATCATATATATCACTGTGAATTATTTCAAGTGGCTCACTATTTCTTTCAATTCTTCGAAAAGATGATCTCGTTAGTTTTGCCTCAACACAAGTTTCACATTTGTGTTGTTTATCAATTTGGAATGCATGAATGCTTTTCATGTTAATTAGTCTACAAATTGTATCATAATTAACTTGTCCAAGTCTACCATGCCACAAACACGAAGACTCAAGCAAGTAAGCAAAATTATTAACTTTATTCATCACAGGCTTAATAGCCATTACATTGAGTTTGAATAACCCATTACAAACATAACTTTTGCCAAGAAACATTCCACTTTTCGACAAAACAATCTTATCTGACTCAAAGACAATGCGGAAACCATGCTTGTTAAGAAGCGACCCGGACACCAAGTTCTTGCGGATGTCCGGTACATACAGCATATTGTTCAAAGTCAGTTCTTTTCCAAATGTCATCTTTCGGACAACTTTTCCTTGACCCTTGATATCAGAAGTGGCGGAATTTTCCATGAATAGCTTTTCCCCATTCATAGATTCCTCAAGAGTAGCAAACATCTCCTTGTCAGAGCAAATATGGCGAGTGGCACCAGTGTCGATCCACCAATCCCTTGGGTTTGAACCCACCAGATTAATTTCAGAGATTACAGCACATAGATTCATGTTTGAAACCTCTTGAGATATGTTCTCCACCATATTTACCTCTCGGTTTCTCTTTGGCTTCTTACATTCAGATGCCTTGTGACCCATGCCATCTCAGTTATAGCATTTTCCAGAGAACTTCTTCTTTGAAACGCCTCCCTTGGGTCTGAGGTTCAACTTTTTGTTTGATGGAGAGAAGTTTCTCTTTTTCGAGCTTTGACCATGCTCGACAACATTTGCCTTAGCGGCAACAGGAGAAAACAGTCGTCTTTCCGAACTCTTGTTGTCTTCCTCGATGCGAAGTCAAACAATGAGCTCTTCAACATTCATCTCCTTTCGCTTATGCTTCAAGTAATTTTTGAAATCCTTCCAAGCTGGTGGTAGCTTCTCAACAATAGCAGTCACTTGGAATGATTCACTCAAAGTCATCCCCTCACCGTGAATCTCGTGAAGAATCACTTGGAGTTCTTGAACTTGGCTGATAACCGGCTTTGAATCTACCATTTTAAAGTCCAGAAAGCGGCCAACAAGAAACTTCTTGGCCCCGGCATCCTCGGTTTTGTACTTTCTGTCAAGGGATTCCCACAACTCTTTAATCGTTTTCTTTCGCAAAACACGTTGTAGAGCGAATCGGCCAATCCGTTTAGTACATAGTTTCGGTATAAGAAATCAGAATGATTCCATGCCTTCACAACACTAACAGATTCAACATCTCCCTCACCCTCCTCGAGTTTAGGAGCATCCTCAGACAGGAATCTGGCCAGGTTCTGCATTGTCAAGTAGAACAACATCTTCTCTGCCACCTTTTGAAGTCCACACCAGTGAACTTTTCAGGCTTTTCATCGTGACTGGCTGGGACAACAACCGCAGCAGCACGTGGGGTAACATGAGGGACAACCTGAGCCACAGTAGGGACAACATGACCAATTTCTCTTTGCACGCTGGTTTCGGTAGCCATATCTAAAACAAACCAAGTAATGAGGAATTTGTTTTAAGTTTGTTAGAAAAAATTGCTAAAAACAGTAGCGTAGAAACGAACTTGTAGAGATAAAGCAGTAACATAAACAAGCGTGTTGTTTACAGTATGACTAATGTATAAAACCAGCAAATCAGTATCGTGAAGAAAACAGTAGTATAATGCTTAATTAAATCAAACTGAGGTCTGTAGCGTGTACAGTTTCCTTAAAACAGATTCGCCCCCTCCGGTATGTGCTTCGAGGTTTCAACGGACATCTGTTTCCCAGGATACAACGGAAAAACCAGCAGTGACGTAGCACGAGGCACTACTACGACGAACTGAAAACGTACTTTTACTTTATCACCGAGATTTAACGGAGGCTAAACGGAAAGATAACAATATGTTATGCAAGAGAGTGCTTGAAAGAGATAAAATTTTCATGTGTATGAAATGAGGAAATGAACACACTATTAATAAGCCCCAAAATGCACACCAAGAGTCATGCAAGATTAATTAACTCAATTAATCTTCTCATTAACTCAAGAATATGAAGAGGCAAAACTCTTCAACTAACTCAAGAATGTGGAGAGCCAAAAGACACTCCCACATTCATGAGACATAATTTTTATTCAAACTCTAAATTTTATTCAAATTTCCAACAGCTCTACATACAGCTTCCGTGCTAGGGCTGTGCTCGGCCCTAAGCGTCAAGCAAGAAGTAGCTCTGAGCCTCGGACGGTGCATGAAAGAAGCTGAAAAGAAAAAAACAAGTTGGAAGTGCTGATCTTGAGGAATACATGGCTTCTGTGCTGTGCATAGCCAGCCTCAGTAATGCTCGCACTTCTTGCAAGTTTAGTGATTTCTTTGAAATACGATATATGCCGGGCTCTTGTAGCTCAGAGTTGCTGATGTTTGCGGTACAAATCAAGACTATCAATATAAGTTTTCAGGATTTTCTAAAGAAGAAGTACAAGGCTCGAACCGGAGCTCAGAAAATTTTGTTAGATAGTTATGACATGGACTTTGAATGCATTATATTCAAAACATAAAGTTCTCTACCACCAGTGGTATCAGACTTCAAAGATTATTTCAGTTTGTATATTGAGGATCGGATCAAAACAGGCATGTATTTCTTTTGGCTGAAGGCAGATGCTTCCCGGGTTGGTTCACAACTCCAGGTTGGTTAGCATAATTGGATTCTTGAGACGGATGCACTCTTGGTGATTCAAGCAATATGGACTCCTGCTCCTTATGCAATGGATGACCCCTTGTCTGAATCTATTCGAAGACTTCGTGCTGATGCTCCAGGGGCTGATATACATCATTATCCTAGAAATGCTAATCGTGTGGCACATGATCTCGCGGTAGATGTTTTCTAAAACGCCAACTCAGTGTTGGAGGAAGCCATTCCATGGTTTATAAAAAATGTCATGATTTGTTTATGTCTTAACAAGATGAAATCTGGTTCCTTATTAAAAAAAAACACTTATAATTTTAGTTAAACATAATTTAAGTAACAGCAATAATCTATATACCTAAAGCACCATTTGTAACTCGATAATACTTTAAATTTTGGATATTTCACATATGTTCTTAAAGTGAAAAACAGACAAGTTTTCTAAATAAAATAAATTAAATATAATGATATTTTCATTTTTTTGGAAAAAATAATTGGTTACACCGGATGTTGAGAAAAAAAAAAGCTTCTCACAAAATCAATACAAGCAAGAATCACGTACAAAAGCATCTGGTATATTAAATATAAAGCAAATATAGCCAGTTAAAGAGATTTACATAAATCAGTGCATTCCAAAGTTCTTCTGTTAGACTTGAGCTACGTTTCAAACTACACATACAGAAGAACATGAATGAATGTTTTTCCATATTACAAAGAGGTGTAAGACATGTCAACACCGCATTATAGTTGCAAAAACTAAGCCCGTCTTGAAGTTTTCGAACATGACAGGGTGAACTGAAGAATGACACCACTTCCTTGATAGCACATCGATCTTGAAAATGAATCAGGAAAAGATGAACACAGAACACTTCAAAATATGACTGCCACAAACCTTTTTCCTTGTAGAATAGGCTCCTAGTACAGGTATCGTACAACCTATCAGAAAAGGATAAAGTTAACTGATTATAATATGTAAACTCAGTGCCAAAGGATTGGTAAGGTTGATGCGTAAAGACATGTAAACAAATTGATAGAAGAGGAGGAAATCACTTACATAATAATTCAGAGGCAATTCAGTTCACTCTCTGCAGCTTCACCGTTTGATATATTTTGGAGGAGTGTCTAAGCAAGGGCTGTTTTTGGACTGATCTTTATCAAAATATACACCCAAAGTTTTTGATCCACGTGGAGATTTGACATGAGCTTTCTCAAAAGTGTCTGGAAAATGTCCCTTCGCTAAGCTTTTTAAAGTTCTTGGTTTCCTTTCATGCGAGAGGTAAGCAGATACAGGTGAATCATGTTTCTTGGAAAATTTTCCTGATAACTCTAGAGGCCTATGGAAAAGTAAATGTGCCACGGTTCGATCTGTTGGATTGGTGTCGTTCTCTTCATCAGAGATTGTACTAATTCTGTTTGGGAAAATAAACAGATGATCAAACATAGCTGATAGACCAAAATAACTTAAGCTTACTCTGTTATCAATGCTTCAGGACTGGAGAAGAAAATGATTGGAGAGCACATGATCACATTAGTTCAAAAGAAGTCTTGGAACTTATTTAAGGGTGCGTGCATTCGAAATTTGTGTCATTACAATTAAATTTTGGCCAACAAGTTAAATCTCTCCAACTGCATTAATAAAAATCCATTGGACTTGCAGTTGATTCAAGAGAGTAAATTTTGCTCCAAACTTCAGCATTCATACAATTCCACTAGTTTACATCCAACAACTTAATGTTATACATTCTATTTTCTCTATTAGATATGATTATCTGACAACATATTACCGATGTTTATCATCATTAAACGCTGATTGTCTTACTGGAAATCATGATCTCTCACATGATAAGTTACAAAAGCGTGATCAATAATATGTAGGTAAAGTCCAAAACTTGAAAATATTTAAAAATAAAAAATCAAGGGGCTCCCACAGTGCAACAAATGACATGCATGATTGACGTGAGTGTTCCTCACAAATTGTTAACTAACCTCTCATGAGGATCAATATCTTTACCGAGCACTTCATATCTGCTGTTGATACTAGCTGTGTCACTAGGGCATTGCCTTTGAATAGCACTTTGAGCAAGTCGAAACAAGCTATCCCGGATGCTAAGTCTTATTTGGATGTCTAACTGCAAAAATGTCAGTTTGTGGCCGAGTTATTCCAACTTATCAGAAAAATGACCAGAAAGCATTCTACCAGCAGTGACATTTTACTAACTTTAGAAATTGTTTCGTGAAGTTGATAAAGCACTGATTCCTCCACTGAGCAATTTTCAGAAGGTATGCTAACTACACTGGAATCATTGACTTCTGTGGATGTGCTGTGATCAAGGGAAGGCAAGGTGCTAAGATTTTCATCAACTTCTAAGTTCCCTCCTTCCATTGTCGAATGCTCAACTGATAAATGATTACCGAATTGCTGCTGCTGTTTCTGAATTGCAAGAAATGCTCTCAATTGTTGATGCCTCCGTAACTTTTCGATTTTTTCCTTGGGTGTCATTGTTTGAGGCTTCGCTGCACCATCCATTGACTTATTTGGGGAATTTGCATTGCCAATTTCATGGTTTCCTTCCACAGGATGAAACTGTGGTAAGATAGACATGGAGGGGCAGTGAAAACCATTCCCATATAAAGTAGATGACAAAAGTGGACCAGTAAATTGCTTTTGTTGGAAAGGTACAGCCCTCTGAAACTGACATTGCTGGCTAAGGACCAAAGGTGGATATTGGTTAACCATTGATGGTGCGTAGCGAATGTTGAATTGCTGTGACGGGCTTGCTCGCGAGGAGCATGCATAACCTAAATCATGCAGCTGTCTGATGTCATTCTTTGCTTCTGATTTCTGGCACTTATGGCCCTTCGGCAATCTCTTTTTATTATTGCCCTGAGCACATGAAAAATGTTGAAAGATAATTATCCATGGTATAATGAAGACCACATATTCATGATGGAAACAACAATGACCGCCTGTATGCTGTCCAAATTGGCCAATAATATAATGATATTTAGAGGTTAGAATAGGCTATAAATAGGACATTCACTCTTTAGTAATATATAGTTTTCTACCGCACGAAACCAAGAAAGAAAATTGAGTGAATTTGAGAGCATCAGGAGTGCTGCATTGTAGATTCAATAGAATTGCAAGAAAATTGAGTGGATTTGAGAGCATCAGGAGTGCTGCATTGTATTTTCAATAGAATTGTAGTGCAAGAATTCTATTGAAATATATTGCATTTTGATATATATTACCCTTCAAATTTATAGACTCTTCCTTTATATATTCAAACACCCAGCAAAAACAACTAGACAAACAATCTGAAATTCAAAGAAAAAAAGACAATCACAGAAAGACCAACAAAAACAGTGTGTGCTTGTTTTGGTGCCCAGGAGGAAAGCACGGGTTAATTAAGAAACCAACTGAAACTTTATCATGGACAATTAGTTTGAGTAAAAATCCAAAAACGTGTAGAAAGAGTGACATACCTTACAGTTTCTGCAGAGACAATGTCACGATAGCAAGTCATCTAAGTGTATAATGTTTTATGAAATGATATACAAAGATGTACACAATTTCTTAACTTCCACATGTTTTGTATGGTAAATTCATTCCAACTTGTAATCTAATCAAAGAGTTGTAGATAGATCTAGTCAAACATTCAGATTGGAAAATATCAACTCAATAAAATTATCAAACTGTGATTTGCAAAGCATTTGTCCTGTGATGAACAATCTACCGACTTTATTCTTCCTTGACTATTTAGATCATTAACTAGTACAAATATAGCATAATCAGCCTTTTTTTAATGAAAATACTATAGCTGTCCTTCAAAATAATGAATTTCCAGTGTTATTTTCTTTTCTCATGATCAGCCTACCACGTTTTCGATATCCAAGGACAAACAAATGAGAAGCCAAGGGGTATATTTCAAGCACAGATAGAACTTAGACAAAGGGATCCTATGTTCCCATTTTTGTTTAATATGGTGGTGGATGTGTTGGGGAGACTGATTGATAAGGCCAAGGCCATGGACTTAATTAAAGGGATGGAGGTGGGTAGAGATAAGATCGAGATATTTTATATTCAGTTCGAGGATGACACACTTTTCTTTGTCAAGAAGGAGAATCGTGTAGTTGTGAAGTCGTTTTGTAAAATGTCAGGGTTAAAAATCAATTGGGAAAAGAGTGTTTTGTTGGGTCTCCATTGCGAAGAAGAATTATAAGAGTTGGCTCAACAAATTGGGTGTGGTACAGAGAAATGGCCAATTAAGTATTTGGGGTGTCTTTAGGAAGAAATCCATTAAAAATCCCGTTTTGGGAACCGATTTTGACTAAGTTGTCAAAGAAGTTGGCAAGTTGGAAGAAAGCATTTTTGTCAAGAGGGGGGAGGTCAACGTTGATTGCGGCCGTTCTGAATTCTTTACAGATGTATTTCATGTCTCTTTTAAGGGTACCAAAGAAGGTAGAGGAGTGATGGAGAAGATTACGAGGGATTTTTTTTGGGATGGATCTGATGGTGAATCACGTAATCATCATCCGATTGCCTGGAAGTAGGTGTGCAAACCCAAAAATAGAGGGGGTTGGGTATTGGAAGTGTTTGTTTGAGGAACAGGGCCATGTTGGGGAAATGGCGGTGGAGGTATTTGCAGAAGACGGGACGTTGTGGAAGAAGATCATATTGAGTAAATACGGGTTACAAGATAATGGATGGGATGTGGGTTTAGCAAGAAACGTGATGTTTAGATGCCCATGGAAGTTTATTTCTAGATCTTACCTGACTTTTTATCGATTAGTGAGTACAATGGTTAGAGGAGGTACAAAGGTCAGGTTTTGGAAAGATATATGGTGGGGGGTTCTTCCTTTCGGGATCTTTATCCGTCTTTATTTCAGCTTTATTCGGTTCATAATATGTCTATATCTCATTTTGCTTTATTTGATAATTTATCCTCTTTCCCATCATGGGACTTGCATTTTCGGATTGAAGGGGAAGATGATGTCTGAGTATGGAACGGGGATCCGTTAGGTTTTTTTCAATCAAATTTTTCTTTGAGTCTCTTTTCGAGCATTAGTTTTCCCGCTTTTACATTTTACAATGTTATTTGGAAACCTACAGTTCGAACAAAGATTCAAGTATCCTCGTGGATAGCGGTTATGGATAAGTTGTCGACCTCAGAGATAATGCAAAAGAGTTGGTCCACGTGTGCTTTGTGCCCAAATCGGCGTGTGTTGTGTCGGAATGACATGGAGACGCGAGATCACATGTTGATTCATTGTACATTTACGAATGGATTGTAGGCAAAAGCTTTAGAAGAACTGAGATTGGTTTGGGTGGTGCCAAAATCAACGCAAGATTTATTCGATATAGATCTTGGACAGTTTCTTGGCAAGAGAGGCAAATTTTTTTGGAAAGTGGTGGTTCATGGCATACGTTGGTGTGTGCGGACAGAGAGAAATAGGAAAATTTTTTACAACTTTAAAGATACAAGGGAAGAGTGCTGGGAAAATATCATTATCAAAATATCTATTTAGATTGGATATCAAGTAGACTTTCAGAATGTCTCAATTTCAGATTTATTGAGAGGTTGGGCTCTTGTGCATTTATGTCAGGGTTAGGGTCTTGTCTAGTATTTTGTCGTGAATGGATTACTAGTCCGCTTATTGTAATTAAAAGCTATTAAATATTTAATAAAATATCGTTTCTTATAAAAATAAAAAATAAATAAAAAAAGAATTCATGTGTTTGGATTCTAAATAACAGCTAATAGATTATTATAAAGTATTTGAGTTTAAATCTCATAGAAGGTTCAGAAAGTTGTTTGGCAACTAAACATATTTTTAAGTCGAGCATAAAATTTTTCAATGACAAAGAATGATTCTAATCCGTAAGTTTGTTTCTTTCTTTGTTTTTATCCTAGAGGGACTAGGAGCAGCTTCTTCAAACACAACCAGAAGATGATTAAGCCAAGCTCGTCAATTTCCAAAAAAAACGAGAAAAGAACAATAATAAAATAAACTTAGTTCTTTGCACCTTCTCTTTCACTAATAGCTCGCTATATGTTCAATAGTAATTGTGCTTGCCTGTTCATCTTTCCCAGCTTGAGACTTAATCTTGCTGAATGTTTCATTCACAAAAACAGAACAATGGCTGGAATCTAGCATAAATTCAGCTCCAATCTCAGACATATCTAAAGAGTTTGGTGCACCAAGAGGCATATCAGAAGAATCACCAGATGTAGGCATAAGTATCGATGTATGACTAGTAACACCTTGAGAAGACAACCATGGCTCATCAACAGTACCACCATTCACGACTCCACATATTGGGTCATTGTTCCTGTAAAATATCACTTATGAGGATACTAAATCAGATGGACATGATAAGGAAACCCAGTAAACCGTGATAGTAAAGTTAATAGAGCTCCGGGCCATGCATTTATTCAATGAAATGAACTTTGTTTAGTTTAAAATTTTCAAAAACAAAAAAAAAGGCAGACGTTTTACTATTAGTAAAATTCCAGATTTTAAGAAACTAAAATAAATTAGTAGATACAATAAAATAAATTAGGAGACACATAATTTATTTGTTTCATATTTTTGTTTCCTTGTTTTCTTATATATGTACCAGGGTAATCAATGAGAATAAATGTTATTTTCCTCTCAAACATTCTGATATTCCATGAAAAAAACTAGGATCTGCAAAGGTGTAATGTAGCCTGCAGAACCCTAACTCAACCTTACGTTGATGCGCTCCTTCTGGGTATCACAGTGCCCATAGCCGCAGAAACCTACCTCAACATTGTGTTCTTGTGCTGCTGATCCTCTTGCAGAAGTGACAGTGGTGTTAGTGCGAACCTCTTGCAGCAGCGAAGCAATCCTTTGTCTAAGTCCAAACACCCAACAAGCTCAAGAACTCGGTATTTCAGAAGCCCACAGCCTCAAGTGTAGTCCAAACCAAATCGTTTCGTAACGGCGAATAAACTTGTGACAAGCATGATTTCCACCAACGGCAGCTATGGAGGAAGAACTGGCAACAACGAAGTCATGTCAGGAGAGACCGGTGATCCAACATAAAAACTGGAGAGCTGAGAACTCCCTAATGGTTGCCAGGTTAGTCAACTCAATTGAAACGTGATTGAAAACCATCATGTCTTTACAACGGCTATGGAAGCTTGGCCGTGACATACATATCTGACTCATAGAATTCCTCTCAATTATTTGGATTAAAATCCAAATTGTGGCAAACAAGGTAAGGTCACCGAGATGCCACAACCTTTTACGATGAGATGATGTTATGGTGGCATGAACTGGATCTCTATTCTGACGACGTGTGGTAATACCCAAATGACAGTGTTTTGAGACTTAAAGAGACAAGAATGACAGGGTTTTTATGTTTTTTGCTAGTTTCAACAAGGAGCTGGATGAAGTTAGGGTCCAAATCCTGGGAAAGAAGCCATTTCCATCCTTGCATAATCAGAATTCAAAGTGAAGGTCGGAGAAGATTTACACCTTGTGGTACTTCAATAATCGAACATAAAAGTTCTGCCCTAGTGACAGAAAATACCAAGACATAGGGTGAAAGGAAGGCAAACCTTGGTATGATCTTTGCAGACGTCGATTCATAATCAAATCTCGAGAAACCGGTTGGAAAATTCATTGTAAGCCACCAAACCCAAAGAAGAAGGTTGGGAACGAGGGTTGCGCATTTCAGGCTGGTGGTTCATATCAGGAGAAATTCTCCTTTACATTCTTTTCCCTCCACAGAGGGACAAGTAAACCAATTGTACAAACCTTTTGAATTTCAAACAAGTCTTATTGCACAATAGCCCCAAAAGATAAAAACCTTACCTCTGCTCCTGTTCAAAATGATTCTAATTGTCCTTAGATTATTGATTCAAGTGAAACCGATCATGTCACAGGATTGTCAAACTTCTTTTTTCTTTTCTTAGTCCTTGTGCAAGGAAACGGAAAGTTAAAATCACGTATAGCTATTTTTAAGCCATTGTAGGAAAAAGGTCTATCTTTGTGTCGCCGTTTCTTACCCTTCATGATGTTCTTCACATCCACGATTTTCCTCGTAATCTATTTTCAATAAGTAAACTAACTCATGATAAAATCATCAAGCTAATTTCTCTTCATTCCAAAGTCCTTTTCAGGATTTGATTACAGGGAAGGAGATTGGCAGTGCTAGACACAGTGGAGGCCTATATTTCTTTGAAAATGGATCGGAATTGGGGAAAAAATTTCAACCATTGAGTACTTGTCTTGTCCCAAATCCATGATTATATTATGTTATGTCATTTTAGACTTAGTTATCCAAACTTCAAGTATTTAAAACATTTGTTTCCTAAATGATTTTTTGATGAATCATCTTCATTTTAATTGGAATTATGTGAATATAAAAAAACATCATCATTTCATTTCCTTCATAACCATCTAAATCCTCAAAACCCTTTTTAATAATACAAAGTGATGTTTGGGGTTCTAAATAAACACATTGTCGAATAAAATATATTTATCACATTTACACATGATCACACAAGACTTTTTTATTTACTAAGTAACAACTCCGATACATGCAAAGTCTCTTAAGATTTTACCAAATGGTACAGAAATAGTTTCAAACAAAGATCTAGATATTTAGGAGTGATGATGGAAATGAATATTTAATTTGATCTTAGGAAGTTTTTTTCCTTAAAAATGGTATAATATATCTGTTAGGACCAATGGAATCCGGATATCTCCACGCTGGTGTGATATTGTCCACTTTGGGTTTTAACCCTCATGGTTTTGCTTTTGGAACCACCCAAAAGGCCTCATACCAATGGAGATATCATTTTATCTTTATAAACCCATGATCTTTTTCTAGATCTTCCAATGTGGGACTTTGGTTGCATCCCAACAATCCTCCCCTCAAACGAAGTTCCACTATTATTCTCATGGGCCGAGCCTCCCCTCAAGCCTTATTCGTCCTCCAATCGAGGTTACTCCACTTCACTGCGTTGGAGCGCACGCCTTACATGAAACTGGGAGCATAAACCACCCCGAGAGTTTAATCAAGGATTTTTACCGGGAGCCCTCACCTCCTTCGTTTAGGTATCGAGGATTCTACCCACACAGCTCGATCTAGACCATGACTCTGATACCACTTGTTAGGACCAATGGAATCCGGATATCTCCACGCTGGTATGATATTGTCCACTTTGGGTTTTAACCCTCATGGTTTTGCTTTTGGAACCACCCAAAAGGCCTCATACCAATAGAGATATCATTCCATCTTTATAAACCCATGATCTTTCTCTAGATCTTTCAATGTGGGACTTTGGTTGCATCCCAACAATATCAAACTTCATGTATTAATATTGCCCAACGTAAACGTAGAGGCCCAAAGAAAAAACAAGGATCTTTTGGAGGTAGATAGATCATTACTACCTTCCACAAAGGTTTTTAAGTATCTATACGGAGAGCTATTTTAACTGCACCATATCTCATTCAATGATTGCCTCTAAAATTTTAACTTTCAAACTCCCCTTCAAATTTAAAAAACTCTTCTCCAACAACTAGAAGTTAAGGATAGTTACCCTCTAAAGATTTTAGTTGCACAACCTTTGTTCATAATTACTGGAACAAAGGAAAACTTGAACTCGAGCCACCAAACGTGTCTTCCAATCACTTTCAGGAAATGGATTCTATCAGTTTTCCAAGCCAAATCATTATCATGGCGGAGATATAATTCTTGCCACAGTGACTTCACTTTATTATAATACTCAGTAACCTCTCAGACCTTGTTTTTTCTGCCACAATCTTAATTTTAGTTCAAAGATTTGCAACGAGTTTTTGAGGTTCAAGTATGTTTCTTTGACAGCATACCACAATTCTTTTGATGAGAAAAGTTGATGTCAGAAGAAACATATATGTTTTACCAATTGAAGTTTCCATCAAATTGATTATCATAAGGGAATTTTAAGCTTTCCATGTTCATCATGTCTACTTGGTGGTTGGATGGTTGTGGCCTCCTTTATTTTGCTGGTGACATAAACAAATTTAGCTTTTTGCCATCAATCACAAGTTTGATTGACTGCACGCACTTAATTCCTTCGAAAAATAATTTTGTTTCATCAAGAAAATTCAAAGGAATGAAAATCTGCAAGGCAAATGAATTCTAATAAAAAGACGAAAAATAAGAATTCTAAATTACCTGGATATCCTATCCAAATCATCAAAACTTCCGATATTTGCCCAAATATAGTCGGCAAAATCACCTTGTTCTCTGTCCTCTGGTGGATTTTGAAGAAAATCAGGAACTTTATCTATTTGCCCAGTTGCATCTATGTATTTAGAAGATAAACAATTAGATAATTAGATTACGAAGCCTTTTCATTGATATTTAAAATAATTGTTCGAGTAAAATAAATTTGATGCGCTGGCCTTCAAAAATCCACCTTTTGTAGTCATCATATTGTTGGATGCAGCGGTGCCCATCGAATCCTTATCAACTTTCTCAAGATTTGTTATAGCTCTTTCTGAACCATCAGGCCATGAGTTAGATAATCCCTTCGAGGGGTCATGAATGCCATACTTGCAGCTGACAACCGCTTCAACCCCACGTTCATTATTTGTACAAGGTTTCTTTTGTTCAATACGGCTAACATAAGCAGTTTCACGATTCATCTCCTTTTTCGTGAGATCTCGAGATAAAACTGGATGGTTCTCCTCATTTTGATCAGGATAAGGAACAATATGATCATCATCACTTTCCCTAGCCTCACACCAAATGATATTTTTTAACTGAACCAAAGAGAAGTAGATAGTCAGGTATTGATACAATTGCAATTAACTCAGAGACTGAAGTGTATCATGAAACATGAAGAAGCCTAATTTGCCCCATGAAGCTGTAATGAAACAGAAAGACCAACAACATACATAAGATGTATCCGAACAATCAGATAAGATAAATTGCAATAAAAATGAAATCATCAGTAGAAATATATGACTTTTGAAATATTCACGGCATTACATAAGGTGAAGAGAGACACAATATCATACAGTAGAATCATGAAAGAGGAGCTGTCATCTTTCTGATTCCCTTAAATTTTTTTTCTCTTGATACTGCCCAGCAGTATGTCGGATACCACAACAGACAGCCCTGTTTCCAATGTCCCAACAATCGAGAATAATATGGGCTGCTTCAACCCAGAATTGAAAAATATTCAATCAGCATATCAATCAAATGGGACGTGCTAGAGAGAGACTATCTTTACTACCTGGAAAATAAAAATGGAAGAACTAGGGTTGACAATCCCCTATCTACATGATTCTTGTCCAAGTTAGTTAAGTCAAATAAAACCAAAATTTGGTATTATTATCATCGTTTAGGTCATCCATCTGTTATAGTTCTCAAGTTGACATTTCATTTATCATCTAAAAGTGCTGATCCTAAGTTTTATTGTATTTGTGAACTTGCTAAGCACAAACATGCTTCAATAAGCTATAAGAGAACACTTGGTTCTTTCTCTCTCATTCATAGTGATATTTGGGGTATGTTGACTATTCACAATATTTCTAGTGTGGGGTGGTGGTTTGTATCTTTCATTATGTACTCAACTACTACGGATTATCTTTTAAAAAGTAAATCAGAAGTTAGCACCATTTTTCCCAAATTTTACAACACGGTCAAGACGCAATATGATGTAAAGATTAAGAGATGTAGGTAGATCTGATAATGCCAAAGACTATTACAATGAGCCCCTCTTCATTTTTCCCAATGGAAGGAATCATACACGAGTCCTCTTAAGTGCACACCACAATATAATGAGGTGGCTGAACATAAAAATGACCACCTTTTAGATCTCACAAGAGCCTATTTTTTCTACAAAAATATTCCCAAATAATATTTGGGACAAGTTGTTTAACCGTTGCAAGACTTATTAATCGACTTCCTACTCTGGTATTTGAGTTCAAAACCCCAACCGAACTCCTCGCAAAAATTTTCCCATGTGAGTATTTCGAGCAATGATGTTCCCAGAATTTTTGCAAGTGTCGTGTTCATTCATGTACATTCTCAAAATAGGAGGAAAACTTGAAACAGGTGCTCTTAGATGAATTTTCATCGAGTATTCCACAAAAAGGATATAAGTTACTTCCAACCACTGAATTTTCTTTAAGTATTCCTTTGTCGATGTTATGTTTGATGAAACTGAGCCATTTTTCAATCCTCCTATCTTCAGGGGAAGAAAATAAGGGAAGATAGAGATAAGGACATGTTTCTTGCTGAGTTTCCCAGGCAACTTAACTTCTTCGAGTCTCCATCCACGCCTATTTCAAAGTTTTCTTATCACGGCTCTATTATAGCATCGATCAAGTCACCAAGCCACTCCAGTCCTCTGAAGTCTGTCATACCAATTGTCAAGTCAGCCTAGTCATGTGAAATGATGAATAATGAGGGGAAACAAGACCATGTTCAATCACTAAAAACCTATTTCAGGGAGAAAATCCCACTATCTCGATTGGCGCAGAGCAATCTCCTATTCAGGCAACCATCCAGCTCCTGAAATTATTCCCACACCAACCAACAATGTCTCTCCATCAACTGAGCCTAAGAAATCCATAACTAAGCATTAACCTCTAACCAAGCACAAGCTCGCAGCTAAGCATGACACGGATCTATCAGTTGCCCTAAGCTATATCCTTGGCGATATAGCAGAAGAAATCTACATGCATGTTGCCCTGGGTTTGAATCTAGAGAGGGAATGGCATGTAGACTTAAAAAGGATCTCAATGGACACAAAGAATTGTTGAGAGCCTAGTTCGGACGACACACCAAAGTAATGCGCACATTAAGGTACAAACGAGCTAAAATTGCCATTATTTTTCTATATCACACACTCCAAATCAGGGGGAGTCACAATCCTTGTTGGTGGACATGAATGATATGACAGTGATAGGTAACGATTGAAGAGAGATATCTAATTTTAAAATAATGCCTTCTAAATGAATTTAATATCAAGGACTGGGGAGGTTGAAAACAACTTTTGTTGCTAGAATCACTCTGATTCTCCAAAAGGGTCAATCTTGGGTCTCAATATTCTGTAGTAGTATGTCACAATATCTCGACCCAAAAGTGTTTCTTGTGATCCGAGTTTATGCAATTTTCACCATCCATTTTCTGGAGCATAAAACTTGGCCTATTAGTTGCTACAGTCCATGACTTAAATGCTGATGTGAGTAATTAACATCATTTTACCAAAGAATACATATGAAAGAAATCTAGGTAAATCACGTCAGACACAAAGCATCCAGTTCAATCATCAAGAAAAATAATCGAAACAGAAAGAAGTTCAAAATAATCTATTCGTTTCAATGCCTTAAATGGTGCATATATTCAAATAAAAATCACACAATCGATCATTCAAGAATATTTTCTCCAGTATTATTCTCCTTTACTCTCAAGGAAGCCACTAGCCAGCAAAAACAACAAAGAAAAACAAAAAACAAACCCACATACCTCCTCGTCATTCCAATCAAACATAGCCATGAAATAAAGAAAAAATCGCTTCACCAGATCGAAAAAACAGCAGTTTCACTAAATCCAGCTTCAAGTATAACCAAATTTCCTCCAAGCAAGCCTTGTCGAACAAAAGTATTGATCAAGAAAACAATAATAAGATTCCATTAATTCTATTTATTCATCCTGCTTCCTGAAGGGTAAACAGGGGGAGGGCTGTTTCTTCACAAGTGGGACTTTCAGACAAGACTGATTTGGTGGAGAGAGAAGAGCGAGGTAGGGTGGCGGGGCCCAATCCCACGTGACCGATTCGTTTTGAGGGCGAGAAAGGCTGATTCTTGACGCAGCATATCAAATTTGTGGCTTAGAATTATCATATTTTTTATATATATATAAGAATTATCAGATCTATTGCTGCATTGTCATTGGTTCAAGTGAAAACGTTATCTCGTACAATAGGTATAGTTTGATTCTTATATCGGTTCAAGTTGCAAATATAAACAAATTCAGGTAAAAATATGATATTGGTTCAAGGGGAATTTGTCAAAAAAACCCTATTCTCATTCTCAACCTTTCCTTTAGTCCCTACCTCACTAAAATTTTGTTTCAACTCCCCATATCTTTCAAATTTCCAAATTAACCCTTATATTCTTATTTTGAATAATTGATTTTTCATTTGTAAATAATGGCCCATCATGCTTCCGTAAAATAAATTAAATCTTTTACCTTTTTGATCGGAGTACCACCGGGTTATATCCACCGTATTTTACAGACTGCTTCTCACAGCCCAACCACGCGATGGCAACCGATGGTTACCGACGTAGATTCCTTCAGTAATACTTGGCACAACTCTAATTCGTTTCATACCTTAGAGTGTACAATAAAAGAGAAAATTTTGAAAATAATACATGAGAGGGGCTAAGAGCGAAGATCTCTTTATTCAAACACCAACATTTTATTAATACATAGTAACCTCCTGTAGAGGAAGAGAAACTTGTTTAGCTACTAATAGTAGCTGAACTCACTACACACATATATTCGAAAGAAAATTATTACAAATGTTTTGAAGAAAAATGAAGAGGTTGATCGATTCCTTCATCTTCCTTCTGCTTCCTTATTTATAGAAGGCTTCTTCGGATTTGAAACTCGGACTTCAAATCTTGATAAGCCTTTACAGCTTGCATATGGACCATGTAGTGGTTAAGTGGTCCCTCCATCTTCTTGAGATGTCTTTTTCTAGATGATTAGTCTAGAAATCAACTTTTCATCTTCTTTTATTTCTCTGACATACCAGTAGAAATGTGTATGTAAGATATCGGCTGTAATCTCATCATCTTTTTCTTTGAACATTTGGACTAATGATCTGAGAGCTTCCAGATGAGTTCTTTTATACTTGATTCTCTTTTTCAAAACTTTCAGATATAGACGATACATCTTTAAGTTTTGATTTTGGTGTGTTTAACTGGTTTCATTTACCCTTATTTATAGTGTAAAGTTTGGGTCAAGTTTTCTTGTTTGCTTTATTGGATTCCTTTTTTAAATAAAGTATCCAATGTTTTCCCGTCCTTTACCACTCATTATTAGTGGTTCTTGTGTCCTTTTCCACCTATTATTGGTGGTCTTTTTATTTCCACTCACATGGTGGGTTTTTCTTTTGTTAGTGGGCTAGTCACATGTCCACAATTAACTTTTTCGAGGAATCTTTGGCTTTCGGTGTCCTCGGGAAAAACGTGAATGTGGTCCATCCCCACTTGTGCTTGTGTCGGTAAAGTGTTTCCGATCAGATCTCGGTTTGAATCCTTTATCGAATTCAGGTTCCTTCTGGTTTTGTCATTCTGGATAGATGTTTTCAGACCATCTTCCTACATGTGCCATGTTACAGAATTTCCGACGAGTTTCTTTACTTGCCGGCAGCTTGCTGTTCCACAAAATATTTCTCTTTTTCTCGAATAAATCTTCTGCAAAAATTGTTGTTTTTCCTGTCATGGTGTTTAACAGGATTGATCCGTTCACTGAATGATTATAAAATTTGAACGAAAACTTGACTTTGTCCATCTCAGTGAGACAGACCCATAGACCCCAAGCTCTTCTGGTAGAAATGTCATCTTCAGTAATTGAAGCAACCAGAGGTGTTTCTTCTGTCGGAGGATCTTTGATAAATTTCTGAATGTTTGTATCTGGCCTCCTTAACTTGATGAAATGAAAGGCTTCATGTGTACCTTTCCCTGCTGGTTCTGGTGTGCACTGAAAAAGTATAGCTCCAAAACATCTCCTCTGGACAAATAATCATTATTCGCCCAGGTTTCATGAACAGCTTCCTGGATCCATTTTGGTAGACCTGAAATTTCCGGAAAGCTGGCTGATGTAGTATAAACTGAGGCAAGAGCCCCGAATTCATACCAAGCTTTGACCTCCTTGGGATATGAATTAGGTTTCATCCATACCCTAGGATATTTCCCTGAAACATCAACCCTATTGGTAGCTGGGTTAATGCCATTTCTTGTTTTTAATTTCTCCCAGTTCTGTTGGTAAACCTGAAATGGAGAAATTGCAACTTCATTAGTACCAACCTTATATTTGCCTTTGTCAGTACGAGGCCTAAGGTTGATCTCTCCCTCTTCAATCCCCGAGGTGAAGGGTTGACTTGATGACTCAAGATAAGGATCAGGAGTCTCAATTTTTGTTTCAGCCGACTCATCTGGAGATGATCCCGACTTAACACTCGTGCAAGGGGTATTTGAATCCCCTGCTCCAGGTATAGAGTCCTGTACTCAAAAACTCTCCATTTGGCAAACCAATGGCTTCTCAATGCCTTGGAGGATAGGCCTTTGTGTAACAGACCATAATTGAGTATAAGCCTGTAAACATCCTGTAATTCGATCAGAGACAACTCTCTTATCGGCTTGTTGTAGTCTTCCTGCAACTTCTGCGTTTAAGACCAACTTGTTAAACTCGTTTTGAAGCATTTCAAGGTGTTCCCTCAAATGCCTCTGCATCTTGATGATGACATCGATATCACCGCTGTCCATCTTTTGTTAAAAAATCTGCAAGAATATTTTCATGAGATTTTATTATCACAATATCAAAAATATAATTCTGACATAGTGCCTACCATCTTAATAATCTTGCCTTCTCAGGTTTAAAATCAATTCTATTCCTTAAGAAAGCTTTTACCTGTGTGTTATCAACTTTTAAAGTAAATATTTTTGCAAGTAAAAATAATGGCCATTTTTCAAAAGCCCTCTTTACTGCATAAAATTCATTTTCGTTAATATGCCATCTTATGGCTTCTGCATCTGAGAAAAATAATGGTCATTTTTCAAAAGCCTCTTTACTGCATAAAATTCCTTTTCGTTAATATGCCATCTTATGGCTTCTGCATCTGAGAATAACCCACTACAATATCTGTATGGTTGTTCTCCTTCTGGTGTGAGCTTAGTAAGAACTGCTGCCCACCAATGATCACTGGCATCAGTATATAATACCAGATCATCTTCATCTTGAGAAATAGCCATTTTCGGAAGATTTTTACAAACCTCCTTTAAATGGATAAGTCCTTCTGTGTGTTCTTTTGTCCATATAAATCTTGCCTCTTTTTTCAATAATGGACTGAACACCTTCCTGTGTTTTGCTAGGTTTTTTATAAACATCCCAGCAAAATTAACAACTCCTAGAAAACTTTGAAGTTGTTTCTTGTTTTTTAGGACTTTCTGAAAAATTCTGCACCATTTCGACTATGTGGTCTTGCAGAATTATTCCTGACTCATCGATTTCAATTCCGAGGAATTCAATCTTTCTTGTTGCAATAAATGCTTTCTTTTCAGATAAAACCAGTCCCTCTTTTTTACAAACCTTAGAGAAAATCTCCAAGTGTTTCACATGTTCATCCATATTTTTAGATGCTATTAAAACATCGTCAATATAAACAAACATAAATTTAAAATAATCCTTAAAAAGATTATCCATTTTCCTTTGAAATATCTGGGGTGAATTAGCCAACCCCATTGGTAATACTTCCCAAATATAATGTCCTTGAGGTGTGGAGAAAGTTGTGAATTTCTTGCTTCTTTCCTCCATCCGAATCTGATAAAATCCGGACTTACAATCAAATTTAGAGAATATCTTTGCATTGCGTATGCAACTGATTAGATGTTCTCTGCTTGGTGTAAAATACCCATCAAACTCCAGAATTTTATTAATTTCTTGATAATTAATAACTAATCTGGGTTTTTCCTCGTTTTATCTCACCATAATTTCTTACCAGGAAACCTGGACTGCTATATGGTGACATACCTGCTTTGATCAAACCAAGGTCCAAATGTTCCTTGATTATAATCTGCATATCCCTTTGATCAATGATATTCATTGGGATAGGCTTGCAACTGACAAATTCATACTCTTTGCCTTCCTTAATTTTAAGGCAAGCTTTGAGTTGATTTATGTCCCACCATGCCAAGGGATCTTCATTGTAGTTTTCCTTGATCGTTTTCTTGACATATTCCAATGATACCTTAGATTCAAACTCTACTTCATTTGTTTATAGAGTTATCTTAAGGCATTCTATATCTTCTGGTTGGAGTGCTTGATCTGCTCTTAACTGGAGCATTGTTTCTCCAAATCGTCTAGAATCTTTCATCTTTGGGTTCAGAAGTTGTCCCGAATCACCACGCTTGTTGCGAAAGTGGATCGACAATTTTCTATAAAATGCATCTCTTAGTCTCTGGACTATGATTTTGTGATCACAGGGTGTTGTGAACACTAATCTTCTAGTCTCATTTTCTTGAGTATAGAATTTGAACATCTGTAGGAAATTATTTCCTAACAATATGTCAGCTCCTGTATCATGAAAATAAATTGGTGGTGTTTTAACCTTGTACCAAGGTGTTTGCCCAGCACCGCCAATCATGATTTCTGTCATCTTAATCCCTTTACATAAGATTAAGATTCTTCTGGAAAAATATCTTCCAGCAATCTTTGGTAACTCTTCTTCCAAATTATTTGGAAAAACACCTCTTTTTGCTGTACGGATTCCAGCACCTGAATCAATATAAGCAGCAAAGTATTCTGCCTTATATTGTTCATACAACATTCCTACTGGAATGTATATGGATAATGGACTTGTGGTCATTGGATTTTCCACATCTTATCTTCTGCCATAAACTTCATTCCATATTCTAGACGTTTCAAGGTTTGTGTTCCTCGAGAAACTCTAGTCCAAGAATCAGTCGATCTGATTCTTTCCTCTGGAATTCCTTGAATATGAACTTCCGATTCTCCGATATTAATCAGTCCTTGGTAAGTTCCTATCATAGGTTGTTCCAAATAGTATATTGAATTACAAGAAAATTGATTCCTTTGCTTAGTAATATCAAATACTATTTATATTTCCTTCCACCCTTCTGGGCATCTAAGTTTTCCCATTGTAGAAAAACTTTTCGGCTCCTGTTGGGTTTCTATGACAGGTGTTTTTTCCCACCTATAACTCATAATTCTATCTCCTTGAAAAGATAGTCTTCTTGATTCCAATCTAAGACTTTGATTCCTTTGTAGAATCGGTTTGTCTTGTATTTGGATATCTGTTTCCTGTATTAAAGGAAACTCAACTCGTTCTGGATAGATTGCCTGAGCAACTTTTCCAAATATCTCTGGTATTTCAATAAACTCGTTTCTAATAAACAACTCAGAATGATGTGTATTAGATAGAGCATATGAAATCTGAATAAGTAATAGAATATGGTCTATTACCTTCTTTCATCAGCCTCTTTTCCTTGAAATTCTGATGTAATGTCAAGGCTCGGCTGAAATCTCAATCTGCCAAGTTGTAGGCTATCCTTGGATAGATTACTTCCTAAAATCTTTCCTGCACAGAGATTTTCTGAAATTGTTCCCAGTACTAAATCTTGTAGATTCCCCATTCATTTATCGCATATAGCAATATTAATAGGTGAATCTATCCCTTCTTTGAAAGTAGCCTTTATCATAATCTGGATTGCTCCAATATGAATCCAAGACATAGTCTTGCTATTTCTATCTTGAGTTTTTGTAATTCCTCCTTAATTTCTTCGGAAAGAATTAACTGCATCTCCATTCTATTGCCTGTAAGTTCCATAGGGATTGCTATTTCCCTTCTAGAAACTTTATAGATTAGAAGATGCTTTCTGTTTCTTAGGCCAAGATTTCCTAAGAACTTTTCTACCTGTCCTGCAGAGAATCCTTGATATCTCTGTAGGCTAGGATTTTCTCTCATGATCCTTTGGACCATATTATGAGATATTTGTTGTCTGGCTGAAGAATCCAGACAAATCTTCATGTGTTTCGTGTCGAAACACCTCGTCCTTAGTCAAATTCTGATTCAGTTCCATCGGATCCTTCTTGACTTAAAACTTATTCTTCTTCATATATACTCTCATCTGAGGCAATGCCCTCAAATCGGTATACTTGAATAAGATCTTGGTAATAAACTGCTTCTTCAATATCCGGGGTAGGATCGAAACGTTTAATACCTTTTTTTTCATTTTCTGGACAATTGGTCGGGATATGACCTCTTGCTCCACATGTCCAGCAATTACAATCCTTGAAACTTTCATTGGTTTGAGTATGAGCTCTTCTGAAAGTTTTCTTCGTAGGTGTTCTTCCTTGCTTCGAGATGTACTCGATGTTTGGGATGATATCCTACTCCTTGATGGTCCATTTCTTTTTCCAGATTTATAAGATCTGGCTTTGTGTCTAGACCAAACAGTTCTTGGTTTCCAGGAACTTTTTCCACTTCGAGCATAAGGATGAGTCCTAAAACCTTTTCTCTTATGCTTCTGTGGTTTACTTCCAATAATTGTTGGAAGATCATTCTCTTTACAACACAAAGGAATTCTTTTGTTGATACCCCTTAGGCGTTTGTAATTCTTTTGTAATGCTGTCCATATGACACCATTTTGCTAACTTTCCTTCAAGAAAAGAGGCTCTTCTTGCCAACGTATCTGGATTACCAGGTACGTATTTCCTTATGAGCATTTCTCTCCAAGGGCTTGGCATTTTTGCAAAGAAAATCTGCATAGCTATATCTTCCTCGACTCCTGAATTCCATCGATATTTAGTGAATAACATAATGTATTCATCTACCAAACATATATCGTGTAATTCAAGACTATACAGAGCTTGAGTATATTTCTTTCTCTTTTCTGTATCTTGACTGTTAAAATAGTCTACCCTTATAAATTGTGCTTTAAATAGAGTAGCCATTTTTCCGGCTATCTCGCTCAGAGATTCTCCGGCCAGGACTGACTCCTTCATTTCTAATGAAGTCATGTCCCAAACAATTTTCACTGATCCCATAAGACTCATTTCTAAGGGTTTAATGAATCCTTCTTTGTTGAGATCAAGTGTATCTGCTGCGATTCTCATAGCAGATGTCCAATCATCTATGAGATCTTCTCTGTTTTTAAAATCTAATACATCGAGGTTAAGCATAACCCCATAAGGATGTATCAGATCTAAAACAGTCTTCCCGTAGGGTGTTTGGTGCAAGGAAATTTGACTTCTCCTTGTCCTTGTACCCGCTGGGTGTGATCCTCCACCAGTATGGAAATCAGATTGGGATTCTATCATGTTAACATTCTGAGATCTCACACTTTCTCTTGGTGGTTTCTGAGTAGATGACCAGGTTATAGCAGGTATTTCACCTCCTGCTGTGTTCATCTTTAGATCTACAACTTTTAGATTTGCAAAAGATTCTGCAAACTCTGAGATAGATTTAATTAGATTGATCATCTTTTCTTCTTCAATCAATGGTTTTGACACCACTCTAGCCTTCCCTTGTTGATGTAACAAAGGTTCGGTGCGAAATGATGGTGGTAACCATCCTCCTGAAGTTCTTTTACTAGAACCTGGTTGTTGTTCTAGTTTCTGAATTCTTGTTTGAATATCCTTTAATATTCCAAGAATTTCTTCCTGGGTTTTAAGGATTTCTTCAACTCGTTGGGGTACAAAATATAGCATGTTGCCATAATTTTGTACTGTTTTTTGGATTTATCTAAGATCTAAAGAGAGCTTAGAGGAGTCTGGTACTATCTCCAGAAACTTATTTGCTTGAATCATAAGTTTACCTGAGATTTCTCGAACCTAAGTTCGGATTCATGATTTTTTCGAAATTCTCCTTCTCATACAATTAGTTACTATTAATAATAACATTTGTGTTTGAAATAAATCAACCTTTCGCTCTGATATCATTTTGAAAGCGTGAGGATCAATTAAACTTAAAATAGGAAATAAGAGTATTTTTGTCCATTTTAGGATATTAGGGAGTTTAAAGAAAGTTTTTGATGTGTAGGGAGTTTGGGTAAAGTTGAGTTTGGGTTTGGGGAGTTACGAACAATTTTCCCTTGGTTCAATATATATGAGTACATTATGTTTTTTGACAAAAACTTGTGTGAGACGGTTTTACGGGTCGTATTTTGTGATACGGATCTTTTATTTGGGTCATCCAAGAAAAAATATTACTTTTTTATGCTAATAATATTACTTTTTATTGTGAATATCGGTAGGGTTGTCCGTCTCACAAATAAAGATTCGTGAGACCGTCTCACAAGATACCTACTCGTGTTTTTTTATATATACATGCATGTGTGTGTATATATAGTTTGTTATTCTGATAATCAATTTTAGTCATTTTAATCAGAATCATATTATCGATGTTAATTTTTTTATTATTATATGATTAAACACACATGTATGTCACAAAATATATTTTTTATCACTAAAAGCTCCATTAAAAATTTGCAACTCTTGCCTCAGATCAAATTTGTAAAATCCATAATTATAATCATCTCCATCACCTATCACTAAGAAGAGAAAGACGATGAATTTAAATTTCCGCAATTAAGTATTTTAGAGATTTGATCGGGGCTAGGGTTCAAAAATTTTAATGGGGACAATTAAAAAACAAAAGTAAATATGCTTTAAATTCAGACACTCAAACTTAAATTGGCATTTAATTTCTGTTAAAAAAAATATTTGTTTTCACTCTCTGTTCCATAACAACATATGTTTGCACTCCTCGATTTCACATGTTTTTTCTCGAGTGAAAATCGGAAACAAAAAGTAAAAGCATAGTACTGATATATGATATTTGAGTATCAACTATTTAGATCTGATATTAATATATATTTTTTAAGTACTCAAATATGTTTAACAAATATTAATATTAATGACACATTAGTTTTTTTGGATAAAAATCAGTATAAAACATTGAAAATATTGTATTGTTATATGATATCTAAGTACCAACGGTTTGAGATATGATACCAATATATGATTTTTTAGTACACAAACATATATAGCAAATGTTGATATTAATAAATTTGTTCCAATTTTATACTCAAAATCTTATTTTTATATAAGATCGAAAATAATTAGTACTCAAATATCATATATTAGTATCATATTTTCAATGTTTTGTATTAATTTTAACCGAAAAGACAATACTAATGTTTGTTGTACATGTTTGAGTACTCAAAAATCATATATCAATATCAATCTAAAAAATTGGCACTCAAATATCATATATTAGTGTCATATTTTAAATATTTTGTACCGATTTTTATACAAAAATAGACATGTTGACTCAAGGAGTTCAAATACATTTTCTCTGACACAGAGAGTGAAAGCAAATTTTGGTTACTTTCAGAGTCTTTTGACAAATTTATCATTAAAAGAAATTCAGTGTGACATGCGTATGAGTTTAATCATATAATTTAAATAATTTAAAATTAATAATTTTTATTTACACGTCTCTAAATAGAATGACTAAAGTCAATCGTAAGATAAATGTAATATTATAATTGATTCAAATAAAATAAATGACTAAAAATGTTACAACTCGTAATATCTTTATCTTTTAAAATCATTTCCCGTACAATGACCTATTGACAAACCAGTGTAATGTGGTTTCGTCTTATGGGAATTGAGACCGATGGAAAATTCGTCAAGTGGTGGAATGTCGCCACGTACAAATTATATTATTTTTTTTTCTTTTCTTTGTTTTTTAAAAAAACAAATTATATTATTTTTCCGAATGAAGAATGTATAAAAAAAATAATTAAAATGTCTTGCTCAAATTCTTATATTTCTAGTTTGGAAAATGACAAAAACTCAAGTGAAAATAGAATGTAATTTCACGAATTGTCTCTCTTCCTTGGTTCCTTTTACCTGTTGTTTGACTTAAATAAAACTCAAATCAATCTGATGTGATCACGCTGAAATAGATGAGCTGGGTAAGAAGCTTCAACGGATCGAATCAGTAATTTTTAGTGTTAGGAATTTGAGTGAAAGTAATGGCTTGAATTAACACCTGCAAATAAGAAAGTAACTCGTGAATGGACGCCAGGAGGAGTATCCGGCGTAGCCACTCCGATGCTTAAGTAAGTAGGTTGAAGATGAACACAAGCAAATATATGAGAGAGTATATGTGAGTGCTTGAGAGTTCAAAGATTCAGTCCCGGTTAAATGAGAAGTATACATGCTATTTATAGTAGAAAATGAGGCAGGTACCTCGATTCCAGTGCCACCTACTAAGTATGGCAAGTCGGCTGCCCATACTATAGCTTCTGATGACTTCTAGAATACTCCAAGTACAAGTGGTTCTGACATATTAGATGGCATGTATCAATCATACTCGTGTGTGGTGCAATTCTCGAGGTGGCCCGGGTGGTAAGGTACCCGGGTACTGGTCTGAGGGCCCGGGCTATATGGCGATCACCCGGGAAGAGGAGAAATGCCCGGGTCTTGAGTAAAGTACCCTTGCATGTTGGTTCTGATCCGGGCTATCCAATGAATAAACCGGGTTAATGATGACCCGAATCCATATGGTGGTATCACCACCCATCTCTAAAATAGTCGAGCTAGAGTCTTACTCGCTGTCCCGATCAATCATACTTGTACTTTCGCAACAACATAATCCAGCATGTGTAAGAGCATCGGGGGCTTCAAATTAAGAGCATAGGGGGCTTCAAATACCCCACAGATGGAACGAGATACCGGGTTTTGATACCACCAAGGATTAAGATAATACGATGGGGCCTCATGTATCCCGGGCTTTTGAATAAGATGTCGAGGCCTCATATCTCCCGGGCTTTGAATATTTGTCGTTTAGTTTTCTCGGGCAGTCCAAGGGGCTGTCATTATGACTCATGTCTTAGCATTAAATTCCCGACAAAAAGCATTCCGTATTCCGAGAGTGGATAAGTCTGACGCCTCGATAACCGCATACGTCCTTTCATCTGCCCGCACAACTTCCAAGATTCATCTCGACCCTCCGATTAGTTTAGATCAACAATGGAGATTAACTCCCTCCCCTTATATATAGTAGTTCACCTATTTTCAAAAAATCACTTGCAAATTCAAATCATCGGCGAAGCCCTTGCAAAATTTTTCTACGAAGCTCTTCCATGCAAAATCACTTACCTCCGGTGATCTCCCACCGTCTGCAACTTCAAATCGATTTTTCCTCCAAAAACTCGTAAGTTTTCTCCCTCGAACTATGTCTAATTCAACATCTTCGACCTCCGGAGCGAATGCGCGAGGCTCTCTTAGTGATGAGTCCACCGCGATGCGCTCTGATTCCTCCACATCTCCCCCTCGCCGTCGCCTCCCTACCCAAACCTCCAAAAAACCAGCGGCCCACCAAACCAAGCTTTCCTCTTCCAAACTTTCTTCTTCGGGCACTTCCCGAGTCTTGAAAAAAGACAAGGGCAAGGGCAAAGCCCGGGCTTCTGACCCTCCTTCTACAGTGGCCCCGGGGGTTCCTTGGTTTATCTCAATGAGCAGCAGTTTGTGCTCGGGGGCAGACGAGGAACTTCGAACTTTGGGGGCTATTCCTTCCACCTACTCTATCCTCATACCCGGCCCCTCTGATAGGGATGATCAACCTCCCTCTGGCTATACAACCTTCTTTCGGGACCAGGTTAGAAATGTTCTCCGGTTCCCCATCCCTTCTTTTTACATCGAGGTCGCCAAGCTCTTTGGTGTGCCTATCAACCAATACCACCATAATTCTTTCCGAATAATGGCTTCGGTTTATGTTCTCTTTAAAATGCATAATCTTGTAATTAACTCCCTCATCCTTCATTACTATTTTGTTTGTAGATTAGGTGATTATTCTTTTTTCCTTTCTTCCCGGCTTAATGCCCGGTTCCTTGATGACATCCCTTCTTCCGAGAAGGGATGGAAAGGAAGATATTTTTTCATTCAACTCCCAGCCCCTCTTTCCTGTCAAACCGGCTTCATCACTTCTCTTCCCCAACAACCTGCCCTTCCCCGGGCTTATAAATTTGAGGAGTTTTACACCCAAAGCCAGACTTTGGTGGAGGGTCAAAAACACTCCTCCTCCACCCTCATTGCCCAAGAGAACCTGGTTACCTATCGGTTAAGTGCCCGGGCTGAAGATCCGGTAGATAGGGTGATCGATGAAGTAGCTGGCTCGGGCTCTCAACCCGGTAACTTCTTATTCCTTGTCTTGTATTTGTTCTGCTTGGATTGGTAATCTCATACTCATCTGTTATTTTCTTTACGCAGACAAAATGCAGGAGGCAAAGAGAAGAAATGGGCGGAAGAGAAGGCGGCAAAGGAGAAGAAGCTGGCAGCCCAGAAAGCCGCAGCTGAGAAGAAAAAGGCCAGGGAGGCGACCCGGCAAGTTGAGTTGACTTGGGCCGAGACTCAACATGAGGAGGAGGCAAGCCGAGATGAATCTCGGGAGGATTCTGAAGACCACATCCCTCTCACCCAGAGGAAGCGAAAGGCTGTCACAAACCCGGAGCCGATCCTGGTCGAGAGTGACCATGAAGGGGGCCTAGGGTTCGTCTCAGGCAGCCCAATCAACCACCCCTCCCCATCAACAATCCAACCAATAGCACCTCTTCACCGAGCAGCCTCTCTGGGTCAACATTTTTGAGGAGGGATCCTCGGAAATGGGGCTTAAGATCTTTAAACAGCTCCTGACTCTTGACGAGGAGGCTTGTTTGAAGAACTCCCGGCCTGTTGCCAAAATTTTCAAGGGCTCGAACAAACTTTTGGCGGTAAGTTTTTCTGCTTTTCTTTCTTGCTATGTTATTATTTATCTTTTACTGACTTGCTTTTGAACAGGCTGCTCAACTGATGATCTCGGCCTTCGAGGAGGTTGCTGCGGCTGCCACCATTTCCGCTAATGGAGCCCGAAAATTCCAAGATACTCAGTCAAAACTTCAAGAAGAATTGTCCCGGGCTCGGGCTACTTACGAAGAGGAAATGGCCAGCTTGCGCTCGGCTCTGGACAAGGCCAGAGATGACATCAACGAAGGCCTTGCTTGGGAGGAAAATCTGCGAGGTATCCTATCTGTCTCGGAATAGAGGAATCATTCCCTTTCTGAGCAGGTAGAGGTACAACAACTTCGGGCCGAGAAAGCCGAGAGCGCCCTGGCTGAGTATAACAAAGATAAGTGGCAAGCCTCCTTCCTTCAATATCCCGAATTCAAGAAGGCCGTTGAAGACCGGGCCTATCCCCTTTTCCAGACCGGTTTTGAAAAGTGCCGGGAACAATTTGAAGAAGCCGGTCTTGTGCCTGCGGATAGGGGAGAATTCTCGGACTTTGGGCGTGCTGTAGCCTCCCTTCCCAAGGATGGAGAAGAAAGAGAAGGAAGGAACTCAAGAAGAACAGACAGGGTCTGACCACATAGATATAGACTAGGATTATGTTTTTCTTTATTTCTTTCCTGTAATTCCCGCCTTCCGGCTTTTTAATGCAATTATATTTCTTTCAATTGTTCTTGCAGTAGTATCCTGATAAATCTTCAAAGACCCGAGTAACATAATTGTTTGTATGAAAAATAATCAGAAAATTTTCCAAGTGTTGAGAATTAACCGGTTAACTTTTTGAATAAGTAGTCGGATTTCGGTCTATGTAAGAAATAAGGAACCCCATATTTTAACAAACAACCGAGATGTAGAAAATTTAAACCTGGGTTTAATGCTCTTGTATGTATAACCCAAGTGTGAAGACAAGGCCAGAAAGCATGTTTTTGGGATCCGGAATGGTTGAGGTGTGGTACCCCGAGCCAGGGTATAGTGCCATGAGCTTTTTAAGAACCAAGGTACGGAGCTTTGGGTCGGGGAGCATGTCCCGGGACATGGGAATGGTCGAGGTGTGTTGCCCCGAGCCAGTGTATAGTGCCCTGGGCTTTTTAAGAACCAAGGTACGGAGCCTTGGGTCGGGGAGCATGTCCCGGGATTTGGGAATGGTCGAAGTGTGTTGCCCCGAGCCAGGGTGTAGTGCCCTGGGCTTTTTAAGAACCAATGTACGGAGCCTGGGGCCGGGGAGCATGTCACTGGACTTGGGAATGGTCGAGATGTGTTGCCCCGAGCCATGGTGTAGTGCCCTGAGCTTTTTAAGAACCAAGGTACGGAGCAATGGGCCGGGGAGCATGTCCCGGGACTTGAGAATGGTGGAGGTGTGTTGCCCCGAGCCAGGGTGTAGTGCCCTGGGCTTTATAAGAACCAAAGTATGGAGCCTTGGGCCGTGGAGCATGTCCCGGGACTTGGGAATGGTCGAGGTGTGTTGCCTCGAGCCAGGGTGTAGTGCCCTGGGCTTTTTAAGAACCAAGGTACGGAGCCTTGGGCCGGGGAGCATGTCCCGGGACTTGGGAATGGTCAAGGCGTGTTGCCCCGAGCCAGGATGTAGTGTCCTGGGCTTTTTAAGAACCAAGGTACGGAGCCTTAGGCCAGGGTGTTAGAGTAGGTGCCCGTCGAGCCAAGTGTTGGCCGATGGTTCATGTTTAAACTCTATGTATAAACAATCTTTATTTTAATAATATTTGAAATTATTGTTTTGGCACTTCTTTATCTGTATACCCATGTTAGTTGCATAGATTAAGTTCTTGAATATACAAATAGTAGAAAGAATATGAGATGCTCATATGATGAGTATCATGAAACTCATATTTGTAATACTATATATTCTAAACAGTTCCTAGTCGATTCAGCCGCCGCTAAGAAGGATATAGGCCGCTCGAGTTCGAGACTAGTATCTGCGATGTGAGTACCATGTTTCATTGGTAGGAGACATTTTGATATCCGAGCATACAGATAGGTGCTCCTGGTAGAGTGCACTGAACAACCCTCCATAAAGGACTTTCCAAGTGGTTCTTACTTATCGAGTGGAAACGTCCTAGTTTATGGTTGTACACCATTAGTCCTTATGACTCGGGACAACATTGAGACTCTATGTGCTAGCATTACACTTTGATTTGTTTACCGACTCTTATGGGATCATCAGGTGGCAAGGTTGAGTGTTTTGTCGAAACATATAGGAGTCGATGCATTGTAGTCGGGGATTCACCGCTTACCTTTGGGTATGGATATCCCATGTGAAATCATGTGTATGTAGTATGAAATCTCTGATCAGAGTATGGTGGTAATTATGAAAGGGGTTTCATAGATTACACCATCGATGCAACTACGACATGACACATAGTATCGATTCATTTACAACTCTCGATATACCAATGGTTGTCGAATCGGTCGGGATATATGAGATGAAGGGACCGTACTGTACGCTAACCATAATTGAATGGTTCTTGCAGGCACTATCATTTGATACCTAAGGAAACATGTAAGCGATGCTGCTAGGAGTTTAACATGATTGGTTGGGTACTATCAGACTTGAGTTCTGACGTTCTTGTTATCAAGGAGTTGATAATTAAGAATGGAGCAATTGGGGTATGCTCGTATAAGGACATGTTTAGTCCGAATCACATGGAGATGTGAACCCACTGCTAGTTGTATCAATGAACCATTGAGAGCCACACAAGTGCTAGCTTTCTAGATTCCGTTGAGAAGTAAAATAGTTCAATGTGTTGAACGGCTTATAAAGGAGTTTATAAGCTTAAATAAAATAGAAGTATGACTTCTATAAGGAGAATGTAACTTTTAATTTGAGGAAATGTTCCTAAATTAAAAGTTGGCCAAACGATTAATGTATTTGAAAATTTTGATTTTCATAAACATTATTATGGACTAAATTAAATTAATTCAAGTTTTGAATTAATTAAACACTAGTGGACCTAGTAAAGTCAAATAATTAAATTGATTCAAGTGTTGGATTAATTAAATAACATTGGGCCTTGTAGAGCCCAATTAGAAATAATTATTAAACTAGTGGGCTTGAGTAAAATCAAGTAAACTTTAAATGGACTCAAATATGTTTGGGACATTTAAATAAAAGTCCATGGGCTTTGTAATTGTTACAAGCTCAAGTCAAAAGCATGCTTGGGAGGTGAAGAGTTGGGGAATACTTTTCATTAAAAAATTGCATGACAATGCAAATACTACTTTTACTTTTTCACACACTAAGATAACTCATTCACTCCTTCTCTCCCATCTCACATGGCTGAAAATTGCACATCTGATGTGAATCTTTGTACGACGAATAGCAAACACGATTAAAATCGAATCGCGTCCTCAATTCGATAACGAACAATGAATCGTTGTTGTCCCGATCTTTTGAATCAAGTGTGTGTGTTGTGATTTTCACCTATAAACTATGAAAAGTCTAGCAACAAATAATCACGAAATAAACAACAGAAATTATAACGAACCTTCGAAGAACAAGTCGACGACAATCCGCACAAGCACGATCGACAAACGCCACAAAGTTAAAAAACTTTGATAAGTTTGATTTTTGAATAACAAAGCGAAGCTTTGAAAAGTTTGAGAGAAAACTCTAAACTTTGATAAAATATCAATAATGAATCTGAATAATGTTCAAAATTTCGTGAAAATATGTCTACATATTAGAAAAAGATTGCAAATCTAGTTACCAAAATAATCAAAACTCTAACTAGGAAACTAGGATTTTTCCGGAACTGGTTCGCGCTCGGGCGGTAGAATATTACCGCTCGAGCGCCAAGGGCTCTGCACTATTCGCGCTCGGGCGGTAGAATGTTTCCGCTCGGGCGCCGGGTGTTCTGGAAATCACGTCTTGGACAGTCCATCTGGCGCTCGGGCGGTAGTTTTTTACCGCTCGGGCGCGAAGCATTCTGCCACTTTTCTTCGTTCATCACTTGAATGGTGTTCCTATGCCTTCCGAACTCAATCCCATGCACCACAAACCTTTCAGCACTCTGCTCCTTGCTTGTAAGTCCTTCTTCATTGCTCATAAGTCCGTGCAACGCTTCCTTGAACTTCTTCAATCGTCCTCTCGTGATTGGTCCCTCCAGCAACTCCAAAGGGTCCCATGCTTTCCTTGGCGCCTGACCATCCGTGCTCGCATCATCCTTCCCTTCTTGAAAAGGATTTGTCCTCAAATCCAGCTCGTCACCTACATCAAACAACGACAAGTCACTAACATTAAAAGTAGAACTCACGTTATACTCACCTGGTAGATCGAGTTTGTAGGCATTGTCATTGATCCTTTCAAGGACTTGAAATGGTCCATCGCCCCTAGGTAATAGCTTTGAACATATCTTCTCGGGGAACCTCTCCTTCCTCAAGTGTAACCACACCCAATCTCCCTTCTCAAATATCACTTTCTTCTTTCCCTTGTTGGCTTGCTTGGCATTTTGCTCATTCTTCTTTTCAATATTGGCCTTGACCTTTTCATGCAAACCCCTAACAAATTCAGCTTTCTTTTTGCCATCCATGTTTAACCTTTCACTCACAGGTAAAGACATCAAATCCAACGGAGTCAAAGGATTAAAACCGTAAACAATCTCAAATGACGAATAATTCATAGTTGAATGCATGCAACGATTATACGCAAACTCAACAAATGGTAAACAATCTTCCCAATTCTTTAAGTTCTTTTTAAGAATAGCACGCAAAAGTGTTCCTAAAGTTCTATTGACAACTTCAGTTTGTCCATCCGTTTGAGGATGACATGTAGTAGAAAACAACAATTTTGTGCCAAGTTTAGCCCATAACGTCTTCCAAAAGTAACTCAAGAATTTAACATCGCGATCAGAAACAATAGTCCTAGGCATGCCATGCAACCTAACGACTTCTCTAAAGAATAGGTCCGCAATGTGAGATGCATCATCAGTTTTGTGACAAGCAATAAAATGTGTCATCTTAGAAAACCTATCCACAACAACAAATATAGAATCCCTCCCCTTCTTTGTCCTAGGCAACCCCAAAACAAAGTCCATAGAAATATCAACCCAAGGTTCACTAGGGACGGGAAGTGGTGTATACAAGCCATGTGGTTGTGTTTTAGATTTAGCTTGCCTACAAGTAATGCACTTATCACAAACACGCTCAACGTCACGTTTCATGTGTGGCCAATAGAAATGTTCATGCAATGCACTTAAAATTTTAGCCACACCAAAATGCCCCATTAGGCCACCCCCATGCGCTTCCCTAACAAGTAATTCACGAATGGATGATCTAGGGATGCACAACCTATCTTCCTTAAACAAGAAACCATGATGCAAATAAAACTTGTCATGTGGACCATGCATACATATTTCAAATTTATTCTTAAAATCCTCATCTAGCACATATAATTCCTTCACATGCTCAAATCCCAAAACTTTAGACTCCAAAGTAGAGATTAGTACATACCTCCGTGATAGTGCGTCGGCCACTACATTTTCCTTACCTTGCTTGTACTTGATGATGTAAGGAAATGTTTCGATGAATGCCACCCACTTGGCGTGCCGCTTGTTCAACTTCTGCTGCCCCTTAAGGTGCTTAAGAGACTCATGATCCGTGTGAATCACAAACTCCTTAGGCCTCAAGTAGTGCTGCCACGTCTCTAGAGTCCTCACAAGTGCGTAGAACTCCTTATCATACGTAGGGTAGTTCAAGGCTGCTCCATTGAGCTTCTCGCTAAAGTACGCCACTGGCCGTCCCCCTTGCATCAAAACTCCGCCAATACCTACACCTGACGCATCACATTCAATTTCAAAAGTGTTAGAAAAATCAGGTAAAACAAGTAAAGAAGCATTAATCAATTTGTGCATAATAAGATTAAAAGACTTCTCTTGCTCCTCGCCCCAATAGAATGTAACGTTCTTCTTAATTACCGCCGTCATCGGTGCTGCAAGTGTGCTAAAATCCTTTACAAACCTCCTATAGAAGCTTGCAAGTCCATGAAAACTTCGGACTTGACCAACAGTAGTAGGCGATGGCCAATCTCGAATAGCACTTACCTTGTCTTCATCCACTTGTATCCCTTGTGAGCTTACCACAAAACCAAGAAAGACAAGTTTTCTTGTACAAAAATCATATTTCTTTAAGTTAGCATATAGATTTTCAGCCCTTAATGTGATTAGCACAAGTTTCAAGTGACCAACATGCTCATCCAAGTCTTTGCTATATACTAGGATATCATCAAAATAAACAACAACAAATTTTCCTATGTATGCACGCAAGACATGGTTCATTAATCTCATAAAGGTTCTAGGAGCGTTAGTTAAGCCAAAAGGCATGACCATCCACTCATATAACCCGTATTTGGTTTTAAAAGCAGTTTTCCACTCATCACCTTCCCTCATCCTAATTTGGTGATAACCACTCTTTAAATCAATTTTGCTAAAGATACAAGCACCATGCAACTCATCTAACATATCATCTAGTCTAGGTATGGGATGCCTATACTTAATAGTTATGTTATTGATTGCCCTACAATCTACACACATATGCCATGAGCCATCTTTCTTAGGAACTAATAAAAAGGTACATCACAAGGTGACATGGACTCACGCACAAAACCCCTATCTAACAACTCACTTACCTGCCGTTGAAGCTCCTTCGTCTCCTCCGGATTGCTCCTATAAGCTGGACGATTTGGCAATGCACTCCCGGGCACCAAATCAATTTGGTGTTCAATCCCCCTCAAAGGCGGTAGTCCTTGAGGTAGCTCCTCCGGAAATATATCATCAAATTCCTGCAATAGTAAAATAACAATGCTCGGAAGGGAACCGGCTATATCACTTGTGTTAAAGAGGATCTCTTTATAAAGAATCAACACAATTGGTTCATGTGTGTGCAACAAGTGTTTCAACTCACTTTTTTGGGCCATATATGATTTCTTTTTGGCCTCTTTCCTCTCATTTTCTTTCTTCTCTTTTTCTTCCCTCTCATTTTTCTTTTGTATGGCTATCTCACTCTTTTTATCACTCTTTTTTTCAGCCATCTCATTTTTGTTTTCAAAGGCCATCTCACTTTTTAGTTCATTCTTTTTTCGGCCTCATCTCTCTTCTTTTTTTTTAAATGGTCCTCCAACACTTGCTTTGGGGACAATGGAAGTAAAACAATGGAATCTTTCTTCATCATAAATGAATACCTATTCTTGTACCCATCATGTGTCACCCGCCTATCATATTGCCAAGGTCTACCCAACAAGATATGACATGCATGCATGGGTACCACATCACACAAAACCTCATCCACATACTTCCCAATAGAAAAAGACACCAACACTTGTTTGTTCACCTTCACCTCCGCACAATCGTTCAACCATTGAAGCCTATATGGTTGGTGATGCTTTAATGTAGGTAAACCCAATTTTTCCACCATCTCACTACTAGCCACATTGGTACAACTCCCCCCATCTATGATTAAATTGCAAACCTTTTGATTTACAAAACACCTAGTATGGAACAAGTTTTCCCTTTGGTTAATCTCCTCCTCCTTGACTTGGGCACTCATGATACGCCTAGTCACTAGTGCTTCACCTACAACCGCCTCATACCCCTCATCAGGATCCTCTAATGCAGGCATCTCATCATCGTCACTCTCACTTTGAGACTCATATTCACCATAGTCATATAAAATCATCACCCTTTTATTAGGACATTCACTAGAAATATGCCATAACCCTTGACACCTAAAACATTTAACATCTCTAGATCGATTAGAAGGAGTTTCAGATTTACCTTGTACTCCTTGCTTAGGCGCCTCTGGTTTGGTTTCAAATTTGGGCTTGGCCACCACTTTGCTCTCCTCACGCTTCACTACATTTGACCTCCAAGAAGATGATGAACCCCCAGTTTGATTGGTGCGGCCAACTCCACGCCTTTTGAGTTGTTGCTCCACTTTTATGGCCATTTGCACCATCTCGTCTAGATCCAAGTAGTGCCGAAGCTCCACTTGATCTTGAATTTCCCTGTTCAAACCACAAAGAAAACGTGCCATGGTCGCCTCACTATCCTCCTCAATGTTTGCCCTAATCATGACTACTTCCATCTCCTTATAGTAGTCCTCAACACTCTTCACCCCTTGCCTTAAAGTTTGTAACCTCTTAAACATCTCCCTATAGTAGTGATTGGGCACAAACCTTTTTCTCATCACTCTTTTCATCTCATCCCAAGACTCAATAGGTCTCTCATTATACCTCCTTCTAGTGGTCACTAATTGATCCCACCAAATAAGAGCATAGTCTAAGAATTCCACCACCGCCAACCTCACCTTCTTTTGTACGTAGTAGTGGTGACATTCAAACACAAACTCTACCCTCTTTTCCCACTCTAAATACGCCTCCGGGTCAGATTTCCCATGGAACGATGGAATTTTCATCTTAATGCTACCCATGTTACCATCTTCCCTATCCCCATCATATCTACCCCGTACGGCTTCTCTTTTTCCTCTACCGAATCCTCTACCTCTTCCATTCCTACCCCAATTTTCATTTTGACTCTCCTCGTCTCCTCCCAAATCATATTCCTCCTCTTCTTCTCCTCTACCCAAATCTTTAGACTTAGCCTTACCCCCACTAGTACCAACTTCAAGCTTATCCAACCTTTCATGTAACGACTCCATTTGGGTCGTCATCATCCTACTAAAATACCCAAACAACGCCTCCATTTGAACCTTAGACAACCCCGGGTTCGAACTATCTCCTACCTCCCTCTCCATTTAATTTCAAATTTGTACCTGCAAGAAAACGTTAGTAGAAACAAAATAATCCTCACCCAAATGCTCACGATCACTCCAAAGAAATTCACTCGTCTTTTCTCTCAATTTTTTTTTCGCTCACAACAAATAATCACCGTTCACTCCAAGAAATTCACTCGCACTCAAGTAATGTCACTCGAATTCGAGAGTTCTCTCAAGGTGCTCAAGCTTTGTAGTTGTGTATCAAACAATCAAGTTTTAACTTGTGAACAATTGTGATCGACCCACTTAGACTGCGTAGACAAGCAATTTGAAGATAAATAATAATTTTTTTTTGACTGTGAGAGGCAATTGATTATGACTCTCTAAAGGAAGTAGAACAAGATATCAAAAGGAATTAATGGTGAATTTTCGGAATTTTTGTACTCTTTTTTTTTGCTGAGTACTTGCTCGAAAATCACCAAAGAAAAATAAAAAAATCAACTTTTCTTCGAGAATCACAGATTCACGAAGAGACGAAGAACGATAAACGAAAACAGATCTGGAAACTACGAAGAAATAACAGATCTGAAAATTGAATAACAAGATACTTACTTGAATTCAATGAACCTAAGCTTTGATACCAAATGATGTGAATCTTTGTACGACGAATAGCAAACACGATTAAAATCGAATCGCGCCCTCAATTCGATAACGAACAAGGAATCGTTGTTGTCCCGATCTTTTGAATCAAGTGTGTGTGTTGCGATTTTCACCTCTAAACTATGAAAAGTCTAGCAACAAATAATCACGAAATAAACAAACGAAATTATAACGAACCTTCGAAGAACAAGTCAACGACAATCCGCACAAGCACGATCGACAAACGCCACAAAGTTAAAAAACTTTGATAAGTTTGATTTTTGAATAACAAAGCGAATCTTTGAAAAGTTCGAGAGAAAACTCTAAACTTTGATAAAATATCAATAATGAATCTGAATAATGTTCAAAATTTCGTGAAAATATGTCTACATATTAGAAAAAGATTGCAAATCTAGTTACCAAAATAATCAAAACTCTAACTAGGAAACTAGGATTTTTCCGGAACTGGTTCGCGCTCGGGCGGTAGAATATTACCGCTCGAGCGACAGGGGCTCTGCACTATTCGCGCTCTGGCGGTAGAATGTTGCCGCTCGGGCGCCGGGTGTTCTGGAAATCACGTCTTGGACAGTCCATCTGGCGCTCGGGCGGTTGTTTTTTACCGCTTGGGCGCGAAGCATTCTGTCACTTTTCTTCGTTCATCACTTGAATGGTGTTCCTATGCCTTCCGAACTCAATCCCATGCACCACAAACCCTTCAGCACTCTGCTCCTTGCTTGTAAGTCCTTCTTCATTGCTCATAAGTCCAGTGCAACGCTTCCTTGAACTTCTTCAATCGTCCCCTCGTGATTGGTCCCTCCGGCAACTCCAAAGGGTCCCATGCCTTCCTTGGCGCCTGACCATCCGTGCTCGCATCAACATCATTCTCCTTCAAATTTTCTCTCATTTTTCTTCTTCAATTGTTGAGGAAAGAAAACACTTCTCTTTGAAAAATCCTTTTATTTTTCTAGTGCAAAATAAGATGGGTTCTAGCTAGTTGGTGGTGGGCCTAATTTTTGAATGAAGGAAGCTTGAAGATAGTCTTGCCATCAAGAGCATAGTTGTATATCAACTAAGTTGGAGCCAACATCAATATTTTAAGATTGATAGGTATATTTTCTTAAAACACCCTATGTATGACATATTTCGTGTTTTTCGTATTTGCTAAACACTATAGTGGTTGAGGTGCTCGGTTTTCTTGTTGAAAAACAATTTTTAAAACTTCCGTTGCGCTAAAGGGCACCTTAATCGATCCTCTATCACAGGGAGCATGTCCCAAGACTTGGGAAAGGTTGAGGTGTGTTACCCCGAGCCAGGGTGTAGTGCCCTGGGCTTTTTAAGAACCAAGGTACAAAGCCTTGGGCCGGGGAGCATGTCCCGGGACTTGGGAATGGTCGAGGTGTGTTACCCCGAGCCAGGGTGTAGTGCCCGGGCTTTTTAAGAACCAAGGTACGGAGCCTTGGGCCAGGGAGCATGTCCCGGGACTTGGGAATGGTCGAGGTGTGTTGCTCCGAGCCAGTGTGTAGTGCCCTGGGCTTTTTAAGAACCAAGGTACGGAGCCTTGGGCGCGGGTGTATGTCCTAGGACTTGGTAATAGTCGAGGTGTGTTGCCCCGAGCCAGGGTGTAGTGCCCTGGGCTTTTTAAGAACCAAGGTACGGAGCATTGGGCCGAGGAGCATGTCCTGAGACTTGGGAATGGTCGAGGTGTGTTGCCCCGAGCCAGGGTGTAGTGCCCTGGGCTTTTTAAGAACCAAGGTACGGAGCCCTTGGCCGGGGAGCATGTCCCGGGACTTGGGAATGGTCGAGGTGTGTTGCCCCGAGCCAGGGTGTAGTGTCCCTGGGCTTTTTGACTAACCGGGGCTTAGTACCTCCCGGGTTAAGAGGCTTTTTGACTAACCGGGGCTTAGTATCTCCCGGGTTAAGATATAAGAAACAATATATAACACTTCTCTCTGAGAAAATAGATCTTTTCATTATATCTTCCTTCAAATAATTACATATGTCAAGCATAATACTTCTTTAAATTAAATAAATTCCAAGGCCTTTTGAGAGAACGTCCTTGGGCATCCTCTAGATAAAGAGATCCCGAGCTGACCCTCCGGCCGATTTTATAAGGTCCTTCCCACCGAGCTTCCAGCTTCCCAACATCCCCAGCTGGATTGACTTTCTTCATGACCAGATCCCCCACTTGGAAATCTCGGATTCGAACCTTCTTGTATAAGATTTCATAACCCGGCCCCGGTATGCTTCCATTCAAATCAACGTTCGATCTCTCTTTTCTTCCACCAAATCATACCCCATGGCCCGGCTTTGATCATTGTTATCCGGGTAAGATTCTACCCGGGAAGAAGTTTGTCCAATTTGAACTGGAAGGACTGCTTCAGAACCGTAAACCAAGTTGAAGGGAGTTTCTTGAGTAGGTGCCCGGGGAGTTGTTCTGTATGCCCAGAGAACACTGGGTAATTCTTCCACCCAGTCCTTTCCTTTGCCTTGTAGCCTAGTTTTCAGTGCTTGTAGAATAATTCTATTCACAACTTCTGTTTGGCCATTAGCTTGAGGATAGGCAACAGAGGTGAAGGACTGAGTGATCTTCATTTCTCGGCACCAGGATGTAATCTCTTTGCCCTGAAACTGTCTTCTATTATCTGAGATCAACCTTCTGGGTATCCCAAATCGGCATACTAGGTTCTTCCACAGAAATTTCAAAACCTCTTGCTCAGTTATCTTGGCCAAGGGTTCAGCTTCTACCCACTTGAAAAATAATCCACAGCCACCAGCAAGAATTTCTTCTGATCCTGGAAAATTGGGAAGGGACCCACAATGTCCATACCCCACTGATCAAATGGACAAGATGCCCAAATAGGCTTCATATGAGTAGCCGGGCTATGTTGAATATTTGAATGATTTTGACAACCCTCACAAGTCAGGACCAATAGAGCAGAATCTTGGCTAAGAGTTGGCCACTATAACCCAACAAGCATTGTCTTCCGAGCCAAAGATTTTCCTCCGAGATGCTCAGCACAGCACCCTTCATGAATTTCCCGGAGGACATACTCCACTTCTCCCTCAGATAAGCATTTTAATAGAGGTCCCTGGAATGATCTCCTGTACAAGACATTATTTAAGAGAATAAACCTGGGAGCTTGTCTCTTAATCTTTTGAGCTCGGGCTTTGTCCTCGGGTAATTCATTGTTCATAATGAACTCGATCAGGGGTGTCATCCAGGATTTCTCGGGCACTGGCAATACTTCTTCCTCTGCGGAAAGGACTAGCCGAGTAACATGTAGCACTACTTGGGTACTGGCCTCTGATAAAAAGAAGCAGCCATCTTTGCCAGAGCCTCTGCCTCGTTATTCTCTTCCCGGGGTATTTGTTCAATACTCCAATCCACCAAGACTTCTGAATGGGCCTTGATGAGCTGTAGATATTTGTGCATTCTGTCATCCTTAGCCTCATAAGCACCCTTAATCTGCTGAGTGATTAGCTGTGAATAAGATAACAGAATAATCTGGGATGCTCCAATCTCCCGGGACAGCTCGGATACCAGCAAGGACGGCTTCATACTCGGCCTCATTATTATTTAACCTGGAATCAATCCTTAGGGACAATTTAATCTTTTCTCCCGGGGGGATATTATCACAACCCCTACTCCACACCCAGCAAGGCTAGACGCCCCATCCACAAAAACTCTCCATATTTCCTCTTCGTCGGGCTGTACCATCTCGGATAAAAAATCTAACAAGGCATGTACTTTGATGGCAACCCGGGTCTTATATTCAATGTCATACTCGCACAATTCCACTGTCCACTTGATCATTCGCCCGGACACTTCTGAGTGAGTCATAATCCTCCCAGGAGGACTATTGGTGAGAACAACGATTTGATGCGACAAAAAGTAAGGTCGTAGCTTCCGGGCAGTCATGATCAAGGCCAAATCAATCTTCTCTACTTCACTGTATCGAAGCTCGGGGCCTCTGAGAACATGGCTGACATAGTAGACAGGCTTTTGATCAGAGCTTTTTTCTCTTATTAGGACTGAGCTGACAGCATACTCCGTAGTTGATAAATAAACAAACAGTTTCTCCCCAGGCTCCAGCTTTACCAATACAGGAAGCTCCGCAAGATGGATCTTCAAATCCTGGAAGGCCTGTTCACACTTCTCATCCCACCCGAATCGTTGGGCCATCCTTAGGACTTGAAAGAAAGGATAACTCATGTGTGCTGACCGGGATATAAATCGAGAAAGAGAAGCAATCCTCCCAGTCAGCTTCTGTACTTCTTTGACAGATCGGGGAGATGACATGCATAACACAGATTTGACTTTCTCCTGATTCACCTCGATCTCCCGATCTGTCACTATGAAACCCAAGAACGTGCCACTCTTTATGCCAAAAATGCATTTGGCAGGGTTGAGCTTGATTCCATAATGCATCAGAGTGGCAAAGGTTTCCTCCAAATCAGTGATGAAGTCCGTGACCTCTTTAGGCTTGCCCAAAATATCGTCTACATATACCTCCACATTCCGGCCCAATTGCTTCTCAAAGACTTTGTTCATGAGACGTTGGTAAGTGGCCCCTGCATTCTTCAACCCGAAAGGCATTACAACATAACAAAATGTACCCCCCGAAGTGATGAAGCTGGCTTTATCTTGATCATTCTTGGCCAGGGGATTTGATGATACCTCTGGTAAGCATCCATGAAACTCAGCAGTTCAAAGCCTGAGGTGGAATTCACCAGTAGAGCAATCCTGGGCAGGGGATAATGGTCTTTGCGACAAGCTTTGTTGAGATCACGGAAATCCACGCACATTCTCCACTTCTCGGTGGACTTAAGCACCAACACCACATTCGAGAGCCATGTAGGAAATTGAATGATGTTATACAATGATGAGGAGTCCACTATAGTGAAAGAGGTTATCACTATCTTTTTAAGATCTTGGGAGTCCAAAGTTAGTGGTAAGACAATTTCCCCTTCCGGGTAAACCACATGGCCAGCAAAGTCAAAGAGTGCAGTCTCCACAGCTTCTAAATGATAACCCTGCAAGTCCATCATGTATGAGGGCCTCTTTAAAGATTACATTCACAGAACTGTCCGAGTCAATAAAGGCCCTCATGACATCATAGTTGGCCACCTGGGCTTGGATGACTAGGGTATCATTATGGGGCAGATTTACTCCTATCAAATCCTCCGGGCCAAAGCTGATTACCGCCTCATTCCTCCTCATCCCCTCTACTTCCATGCAATCCCTCCTATTCCTGGATTTCTTCGCTCGGTTAGAGTCACCATCAGTGGATCCTCCAGAAATCATTTTGATTACCCCCATAGTCGGGGGTGAATTATTCTTTCTCTCGGGCTCAGGTTCTCTCTTTCTCCCGGGCTCACTCCTCAGATTACTCCTCAAACCTCCTCCCCTAGAGCTGGATTCTAGCTGCCGAGATGTCCAAGGTGGCATTCTCGGCTTCTTGTTGGTTTGATTATGTACCTGATTGGATGTTTGGACATAATTTCTTTTCAAGGTTTTGCAATCTTCGGTGTTATGATAACACACTTTGTGAAGGGTGCAATATCCTTTTTCCTCCGGCCGGGGAAGTTGATGATCTGGGGCCAAATCTCTGCTACACTCCTGCACTTCTCTCTCCCGGGTAATCTTTAAAGGCACATGATGAGAAAAATGCCCCGGATTACCCCTCCTCAGCCCCTTCTCCTCGGGTTTTACCACCCTGTCCCCCCTCTCCTTTCTCCCCGCCTCCCTCTTCTGCTTTTGGGCTTCCTCCATGTTTATATATTTTTATGCCCGGGATAATAAGTCCTCAAAGTCCCCGGGCACTTTCTTGGTCAACGATTTGAAAAATTCACCCTCCCTCAAACCCTGGGTGAAGGCAGTAGTTTTCGTCTCAGTAGCGCAGGTGGGGACATCCAAAGCCACTCTATTAAATCTTCTGATGTAAGCCCTCAGACTCTCCTCCAGACTCTGTTTGACTTCAAAAAGACTAAAAGCAGTCTTTTTGTACTTCTTACTATTGCTGAAATGGTGTGAAAACACCTTCTGGAAGTCCTTGAAGGAATGGATACTTTGAGGAGCCAATCCCTCAAACCATCTCTGAGCGGAATCCATCAATGTTGTTAAGAACACCTTACACTTGATTCGATCAGTGTAACAGTGTAACATGGCCATATTTTTAAATTTGGCCAGGTGCTCTTCGGGGTCTGCATTGCCATCGTAATATTTTACTTTGGTAGATTTGAAGTTCCCGGGAAGAGGTTCCCAGACAATGATACCAGCAAAAGGGCATCCTTTGGTGACTGCGCGGGAAGTATCCCGGGTTTCCAACTGCCATTCCAAGACCTTCTTCTTTTGTCTTAGCTCCAACAATTCTTCCGCCACAGTTGGAGATTTAGACCCGGCGCTGGACTCTTCGTCTTCTCCTCTCATCTCCTCCTCCACCCTTCTTCCTTGCTCCTGCTCCCCTCCCTGGAATAGTATCATGATGAGAGGGATCTTTCTGGGCCATGGCTTTTTTAACTGCCTCATCTATCATCCGAGCCAGATCTTCCGGGGTCACAGTTATAAGATTAGGTCCTGTGAGAAGAGCACCCCCTTGTCCCGAAGTATGTGCACCAGCACCATCTCCAGGAGCCCGGGAGTTGTCCTGGTTAGTTCTTCGAGTTGGAGCCATATCAACGTCTTAATCTCAAGTTTCCCATAGACGGCGCCAATGATGTGATCACGCTGAAATGGATGAGCTGGGTAAGAAGCTCCAACGGATCAAATCAGTAATTTTAAGTGTTAGGAATTTGAGTGAAGGTAATGGCTTGAATTAACACCTGCAAACAAGAAAGTAACTCGTGAATGGGCGCCGGAGAAGTGTCCGGCGTTGCCACTCTGATGCTTAAGTCAGCAGGTTGAAGATGAACAAAAGCAAATATATGAGAAAGTATATGTGAGTGCTTGAGAATTCAAAGATTAAGTCCCGGTTAAATGAGAAGTATACCTGCTATTTATAGTAGAAAATGGGGTAGGTACCTCGATTCCAGTGCCACCTGCTAAGTATGGCAAGTCGGCTGCCCATACTATAGCTTTTGATGACTTCTAGAATACTCCAAGTCTAAGTGGTTCTGACAGATTAAACGGTCTGTATCAATCATACTCGAGTGTTGTGCAATTCTCGAGGTGGCCCGGGTGGTAAGATACCCGGGTACTGGTCTGAGGGCCAGGGCTATCTGACGATCACTCGGGAAGAGGAGAAATGCTCGGGTCTTGAGTAAAGTACCCGACATATTGGTTCTGATCCGAGCTATCTAATGAATAAACCGGGTTAATGATGACCCGGATCCTTATGGGGGTATCACAATCCAACCAATCTCGGGTTTGCTTAAAACGCCAAAAAACTAAAAATAAAAAGACAAATAAATTAATAAAATTATATCTTCATATTCTAGATAAAATTTCTCAAATATTTTATGAAACTGACTTAAAAAGTAAAGTATATATTTGACTAATGAAAATGATATGTAAAAAAAGTTATTAGAAAATATTCAACCAAATATCTATGTTTTATTATATGAGAGATGATAATTAGTATATTTTTTCAAAAAAAAAAATTTACAAATGTTATATCTGAGAAGACCCTCACAAATTTGGTACCTTAGAATTTAAAATTGTGAAATAATATACTTATGAGTAATAATAAGTTATAATATTTATATTACAGTGCAAATGTTGAAATCATGTATAATTTGTGGAAATTTAATTGGTCATCGAGCCTTGTTAGCATACATTTCAACGTGTAATTAATGTATAGTAAAAGAAGGATATGACATCACTTAGTCGATAATTATGGGAAAACAGCGTAATTTGGATTCATTATGTCTATAAACTCGACGTGTCGGAGATTTAATAAAATTAATCTATAAATCATGTGATTGAATCCATATATTAAAACACGTCAGGAATTCATGTCGAATTATCAGAAAATATAAAAAACAGTAAACACGTACCAGAATCCGTCGATTGATCTAGCGTCGGAATTGTGGATCTTCCAAGGCAACAGAGAATCGACCACCTTATTTTTGACTTTGATGGGAGAATGAGAGAAATCTAGAATATGTATGTCGTATATATTATGTGTTATTCTCTGTGCGTTGGGGACCATAACCTTATATAACCTTAGCAGTCTTCGACCCATTATAGAAGACCTAATTGGGCTGAGTTTCTACACATAAAATAGACCATACGAATTTATTTAATACTTTCAAAATTAATTTGATCACTTTATTGGGTCCTTTGTTAGATAACTTGTCCAAGTACAATTAATTAAATTATGTAAGCCCACAAAATAATTCCAACACGACATTCTATGATAATAAAAAAATCACATAGAAAAACATCTATTGAACTTCTCGACATATTCAATCAATTTTTCTGTCCAAAATTCTGTTCTAATCCAAGAACATTTTGGAGCATAAATTGTAAATTATGCTTTAAAATATATGTATGTGTTTGAAAATTCGATCGACGTGATATATTTATTCAAATTGATATATGATTTATTTGTTTCGTTTCTCTTCAATATAAATATATGTTTGAAATTATTCGAAGACAATGTTATGATTTGCATTTGAAATGGTAAAAAAAATTACAACCTTTGATATTGATTTGATATGGCTTTGATACGGTGTGATATAATAACCGATATCATGGTCTTGCTCTGTAGAGGAATAAAAATTAAAGAGTGATCAGTAAACCATATAAAATAATATCACTTCCATTGTCATATTTTTTGTTCAGCTTTGATCTTGACATTTTATTCTTAGAAGCGTATAAATATATGTATTTTATTATTTATTATTCTCTCTGCACAGGTAATAACGAAGATAAACTTGACAACTTTGAAATGAAGGAGAAAGCACTTTGCTTTGAATCACAAAGATCAAACCTAGCAGTTAGGACCAATCTGATGTGTTCTTAGAGCCCGCCTTAAATCATGGGTATGGAGCCAGCCTTGTTTCCAGCGTGGGGGAAGATTGGTTGAGAATCCCCCGATGGTTGGTGAGGAACAAAATATGTTTTGGATGTAGTGATAAATATCGAAGTTCTATTTTAATTTACTTTATTTAGATTATAATTCGCTTCCTCTCATTTTGTATTTGGTTTCCTATCATTGTAATGACACTGTTTATTATTTTTATGAAAAACACTAGTTTGGTTGTACATTATACGACGAGACTTGTTGTTTTATGATTGTGAAAAATATCGGTTGTTGACTCACCCTGGTCTCGAGGTATGACATTTATGTGATATCAGAACCCACCAGGTTCACAATCCGGTTGGGATAGCCACCAAGTTCATAACCCAAACAGTATTGAAGTGCAAAAATTGTTGAAATTTTTGGCAAGATACGTAAAACAGACATCTCAGAGCCTAAACTTCGGCCAAAATTTTTGGAATCTTGTAAATCCATAATTTTGCATATTAAATCGGAATTCGGTTCCAAAAAATATTCCAAAAACCTCTTCATTTAGGCTTTCCATCAATGTCAAAAATTCCAAACTTTTCATTTTTGAAAATTTCGAAAAATATCATTCGACCTATTATTTTGCTGAAATTACTTAAAGTACCTAATTACTACCTTTTGATTAGTGCTATCATCATCTTGATGTATTCTAAGCATTTTCTTTATGTTATTTCAGGAAATTGCTCTGTTTCAACCTCGTGCCCATGTCCAATTCGTTATCATATAAAGCAGATTTCCATCGATAACCAAGATCGGCTGATGAAGTGCTTAAAGGCTAAACTTGCTAGTGAACGTCGTGAGAATTAAGAATTAGGCGAAGTAAATGCTAATCTCAAGGAGAATATGAGCCAAATTGTTCATCATTTGGAGCAAGTTAAATGTGACAAAATTTGTCTATGAGATGACATTCAAATTGGACGCCATCGAGAGAAGAACTTTGTGGTGATATCGACCACTACACTTCTCGATTGACTTAGGCAAACCAGCAGCATGAGAAGAACAAAAAGTTGTTAGAGGCCGCTCAGGTGCCATGATAAAAATCTCAGATGTAAACTTCCACTAACCAAACAAATCGACGACCTTCTGCTTGAGAGGCAACATACTGACAACGCATGGGCAGCACCACTAGCAAGTTGAGTCTCAAATCCATGAACTACAGAACACTAATGAGGTACTCAACACTTTTCAAAATGCACATGTCTTACTCTAGTCAGAGATTACTTGTACTATTAACTCATATCTTTACCCATAGGCAAATGGTGATTCTCCGACTACAATGCATTTTTGGTTAAGTATTTTGAAACTACATCCAACCTCGCGACCTGATGACCTTCAATGGAATCAGTAAACGCATCAAAGTGCATGTTATTACGTATAGCCTCTACATTGTCCCAGGTCAAATAACTAATGGTGTACAACCATAAATGGAAATTATTTCACTCGATAAGTAATAACCACTTGGATAGTCAAATGGAAGGTTGTTCAGTGCATCATCAAATGAACAATCATCTATATGAATGGACATCTTCATGTCCTTACCAATGAAATATGGCGTTTACATAACAGATGCTAGTTTCAAGCGATCTTTATCCTTATTTTAGGAGGCTAATTTGACTAAGAACCTGTTTAGAATATATGGTACACTTCCTAATAAGTTCCACGATCTTACGTTGAAAGGCAGACTTTGTGGTACCTTTTGCATATTCAAGAACTTTCTCTATGCAGCTTGCATGTGTATACAGATAAAATAAATGTCAAAATTGGATAAAATCGTAAAATATTATTAAAATAAAAATTGTTTATACATAAGAGTCAATAAAGTCCAAGCCATAAGTTGGCTTGCTGGGCTGCTGTAAAAATCTTCCACTTGCCATATAGCCAACTACTTGTAGATTTGAGACCCTTTCGGATCTCCTATGAGCTTGTGTTTCTTCAACTGATTTTTGGAGTATGGGTTCTATTATTTCAAAAGTGGGTGGTTATCGAATTTCTTCGAGTCTATCATTATGTCTTTTTTATCCAATAGAAACTTTTTTTTAATAAAATGCCTCTGTGACACTCAACTCAGGACTTAGCCCTCGAGAAATGCCACCATACCTAATATCACCTCGTGCAGAAATGCTCCTTTGAAGTATTGTAGGCACTAAAAAAAAAACTTCTAAACTTTATTAGCGGAAACGAATCGAACAAAGTACTAGTGAATTACGATTGAGTTTTACAATACCAAACTAAAACATAAAATAAAAAAAGACAACAATTTATTATAAATATTTTAGACAACCACCGCTAGATCATTCACCAAAATTTCTTTCTTTATCCAATTCTCGGATACCTGTCTTTGAAAATTACAAATTATTTAGCAATAATTAAATAATAATAAATATGATGTAAATTTTACAGAATGATATAATGACAACAGGGTTAGCATCCGGTCATATGAATGCATAGGAAAAAAATATGGTTAGCAAAGAATGATGAGCCAAGTAAACTAATATATCCAGACTAAGGTCACATCATTCAATGGACTCAATCTCCAGACCAAAATCCGTTATCCAGGCATCTGTCTTGGTCAATCATTTTATCATTCAATCATTCGATGATTAACCAAGACCTTATTTGGTGAAAGTTTGATAAGAATCACATGTAGCGTGATGATATTATAAAGAGAACTTTTCATTGAAGCATTCTATTATTATATTATTAGTACTGAGTAAATCAAGTAGAATAATTTTTTTAAAAAATATGATGCGATCAAGATGATAGATTTGATCGGTAAGAAGGATATCGGCATGATTGAGGATTTATTATTATGGAAGGAGTGGTCATCGAAGTTGTGCATCAACGAGATTAAGAGATACAATAATTATGCACAGGCGTATGAAATCAATAAAATATGGCGAATATCATTTAAGAAAATATCATATCATAATTTTCGAGCCAAATGCCAAGATTATAGGAAGAATGGTAAAAATAAATCCTCATCTTTGTCATCTTTCATAATATGGAATCACTGTAAAAATAGTCATCTTCTTTACTCTGCTAAACACCTTTTCCTTAATCATGTTCAACTCCCCACCAGAACATCAATTGTTTATTTGTTTTATCTTCGTATGAGTCAAAACCATTTTGTTTTTATTTTCACACAGTTGTTTTTCTATACTACTCCAACCCATTTGAAATGCAGTCATTTCAAGAAGAAACTAGGGAGTTTCTACAACTGAGTATTCAATTTTGTGCTTAGGACCATACCATAGAGCCAAGTACACTATTTTTCCAATGCTACAAAATATGGATTTTTTTTAACTTGCATGTGATTTTAAGAATATCCCCGTGTAACATCCATACTAAAACTCCAAGAAAAATGTGGAAACACTCAAAATTGACCTATTTTCACCTTTGTCATGCTCTCACAAATTTAACAGCACATCATAATTACCAAATTCAGACGTTAAATTGGAACAATTTAAAAACTTATCTTCACTACTTGTTCCACATGAAGATGGGACATATATGATTGGCCTTCAAAAACATGAGATCTCTAGATGATTTTTTTTTTTCAAAGTTGGATTTACTCATTTATACCCTCCATGGTAAGTAAGGGTGACAGAATTTAACGATTTTTTTTTTAAAAATCTTTTTTAAAAAATCCATACAAAATTAATACAAATTATATGTAAAGCATGATAAAAAAATATTCAAATTTTAATTATTTGGTTGATTTGGTTAACTGAATTTTTTAAACAAAAACCGAAACCAAACTAATTTTATCACGTCTCGAGATCGAGGTTAATCGACACGGCGTTATTCAACAATCACATAATTGTCAAACAACAAGCCTCGCAGTACAATATAAATCAAAACCAATTTATTTCATAAATGTCATCAAATAGAATCGTTTTTACAACGTAACCACTAACATAAGAAAATTCTGTGTAAGCATTTTACAACTTAAAATAAATAAAACATAAATAACATAAACTAATTTAACTTCTTCATGCGTATAACTACCAGCCTTAACTTCTTCATGTGTATAACTACCAGCCACAAAACTGGGCTTGTTCTTGTTCCTCGATTTCTCTTTCTGACTTATCTGGGGAGGTTAGAGCGAAATGTGAGTGATATGGTCGTCACTTAGTAAGTGAAAGTCGTTCAAGCACAAACATACACGATCTTCGAAAAATTCATACCACGCATAACATATTTCGTACCACATATCATAAACATAACGTAAACATATCTTGGGCAAGGCACTGATATTCCTCTGCTTTCTATTATTTATCAGTCCCTAATTTTTACTTTTCTAAGAGAGCGAGACCATATGATGCCTACAATCTCACAGTATAAGGGCCATAAGCTTATCATAAAATGGGATTCCCACACATATCCACTTGAATCCTTCCTGTAACGTCCCAAAAATTTGAAGGTCCACGTTAGCCATATGCATGCAAAATTATCAAATTTCTTATGTATTTTAAATAAATTATTTCAATTGAATTTATTAAATGCGATAGGCATGTTTACATATTTAAAATATGGTTTTCAATTAGAATGCATAAAACTGTGTTTTAAAGCTTATTCGAAATGCGATCGAGGAACGAAGACCGGATGCCATATGAGGGAAAATAGTTTTATTAAATAATTATTTTAATTGTTTAATACATGATATATTTTATATGATATTTTTTTGAAAATGGAAACTTTTGAGGGTTTTTCATGCGCCAAGTCGTATTTTAAATTGGTATTCGATTTTTGAGGAGAATAGAGATTTTTTGGAGGCTCGGTTAATATTTTCGAAAAAAAAACCTAAACAAAGTATTTTAATTATCATCTAATGGGCTTAATGAGCCTATTATACCCATGTTATTGGACCTAAACTTGTGCCATGTATTTTATTTAAAAAATAAGGCCCCAAACCCTAACTCAAAACACTTGAAACACACGCACACATCACACAAAGGCACAAGGACTCTTCCACCATCACAAACTCACACACACCAGCACGTTTTCAAGGGAAAACTCACGAAAATAGTGCAGAATTTCAGCAAGGATTATTCCCCCACCTCTCTGCCAATGTCCCTCGCATCGCCAATCGTTTTTCGTGTGTGAATTACGCAAAGACACGCCTTAATTCTCTCTTTTCTCATCTATCACACTATAATATATGTTTTGATGTATGTTTGCATGAAAAGCATGATATACTTTTTATATTTTCGTTTTTATGACATGTCATGGTCAAAACTTGTGTTTTTATGATCTAAAACTTATGTTAATGATGCACAAAGGGACTGTCATGGTAGGTTTACTAGATGAGACGTCTTCCACATGTTTAAGGGTCATGAGATGCATGTATAAGGCCTGAAAAAGTTAGGGAAATGGGATGAACGAAAATATGGGATTCTAGAGTCCTAGGGTTTCAAACTTGGGTTCTAAGTGGGCACGACTGTTGCTGCTATTTGGGATGTGTTCAAGGGTCCTAAGGGAGTCTAGAAATGGTCCTATATGGGCTGTACAAGGGCTATATGCAAGCTAGGAGAGGGCTGGACATAAGTTTGATGACTACAACAGAATTTGGGAGAGGCTTTTCGAAAATATGGAGAGCAAAACTCAAAAATTTGATTGTAATATGATGTGTAAATTTCAAATGGGGGCTTTTCCAATTTCTAGAGGGGTGACTGCTATCCAGATCTGGTATTATCTTCTCATTTAAACTTTAGAATTAAAATTTGAATCTAGGATATATTATCATATCTTATCTATCTCCTTGGATAAGATTTTTGAAAATCTATTCTTGTTAGACATAGAATTCGAATTTCAAGTCTAATTTCCAATATCTGATGGACTTTTTATTCATCATCTTGGTATACGTAAATTTAAAAAAGATTCCCTATATATATGGAATCTTATCCTATATCTTTATCTTGTATTTTATTTCCTAAATTTCGAAATTATATACCCAAAATTTCGAAATACACATATACATAATTGTATATATCCAATATCTCCTTATTTAAATTCTTGGATCTTGACATATTTATATCTATATACCAAAATCGAAAATTAGGTATATTTATCACTTGAAATCTGAACTATTTGTATATTTTGTACACAAAGATTTAATTATTTCATATCACTTAATAATTTGGATAATTATTAAATACAATCTTTGATAATCTAGTTTAAAATTTCGATACATAAATAATACACCGAGTTTGAAATTTGCGGGTTTTACAAATTTGACCGATATCACTAAATTCAGTTTGGTCGATTAATTCGGTTTAACCGATATAATGCCCACTCCTAATGATAAGACAACCAACAATAAAAAAAACAACAGTTCTAATTCAAAGAAAATTAAAATAGCCCTCTAAAATTTAGAAATGGAGCTATCTTGCTTTTTGGTTTGATCTAGGGTCATTCAAAGTTGATGATTTGATCACCCACTATTCTTTCAAATATGAATTCAGTAATTTATCTTATGACCCACTCATAAGTAGATCCGACATACCCTTGTTTACTCATCACCACGTCCTAATAATATAATGATAAATAACCTGCTAAGTTCAGTTTAAGATGAGTATTCGATCTCCATCTCTCGAATAATTTCATTGATTTCTTCCTGCCATGATTTTTGCTCTATTATTTGCACATTTTGGATCTCCGTTTGTAGCTTGAATCAGTCTTAATGATTGGGAAGGAGGGGAGGGCAAGCTGGAAATCGATGGACTTTGGGAAGTAATGCCATTAAATAAACAAGATTGGTCATAACAGGAATGTCTTTCCGAGAATAGTTCATGTGCTCCTCCTGTTAGGACTGGATCCCCAGATTGACCACAAGCAACCCTAGGCTTCCGGAAAGTCAGATGTAACACTCGTGACTAATATACATATATATCATTTTATTGTAAAACATAAAATGCAGCTTAAATTTAATTTTTTTGAAAACATTATCCTCCTCATATCATAAATGTTGAAACATCATTTAATATCATCCGTCAAGAATCATAATACAACAATACATAGGGATGATATTCATTTTCATTTATTAACTGAAGAATTGATAGTTCATATAAGATAGTTCATTCATTGATAACCCTATTCGTAAAAAAAAGAATCTTATAGGAGGGACATGTACCTCTGCATAAAATGCATCTTATAAGATAACACATGTTTTCATCATTAATTGGTTAATTACATTGCGGATTTAAAATTGCCAGAGGCAACACCGCTACTATCACTATCAATCCAATCATTCAATCATATAAAACTTCATTCAGACATTTTATCGAACACATTAGAGGCATCCTTTAAAGTTTAACTCATTCCATTCAAAAATGCATATAATTGCACTACCATATTTACATATTTACATATAAATATCATGAATAGAAATTGAAAGGAGTTAACGTCATAAAACCATCAAAACACATACATATAGGATCATGTGATGCATTTAAGAACTGATTCCACTAACAATACTTGGAGCAATTGGTTTCCTAAACCTTGACGATGATCGTACAACAATAAACCCAATAACTAAACATTAACACCCAAATAATAACCTTAAATGATCATTTAATCCAATACATCAATCACAACTATCATCTTCCAACTTCACCAACTATCAATAACTCAAGAACAAGAAGAAAAACCACTTACCTTTTCTCATTTCGCTAAAAAGGTGAAGTTCCAACTCCGGATTGAAGATTAATTGCTTGATTTAATGAGAGGATAAAAAAAAGAAGAAGAACCCTGGCCTTAACTCGATAGAAAAGAGAAGAGAAGAGAAAAGAAGAGAAGGAAAATGAGGAAAAAGTGAGTCTCAATCGATTTTATGCCTTAAAATACCCAAAACACGCTTTTACACTTTGCTGGGAGCTCGGGCGGTCACATCTTACCGCCCTAGTGCGGACCTTATTGTCCAAAACTCAAAAATCCAGAGCGAGCCGCGCTCGGGCGGTCAAATCTTACCGCTCGAACGCGCTCTGCACACAACTACAATAATAGTTGCTTCTGAAACGTCTCTTCCCTTCATAATTTGAAAAAGTGGTAAACATGAAAGTTATAATCATATGTCTTGGCTTGCATCTCCAATTAACCTCATGTCATTTGAAGGTTTGAGAAATTTATGCTTATTCTCCCAACATGTGTCAGTGCAGGGCTCGTCTTCTCTAATGATTTGAACAAAACTTAAAACATGAAACTTATAGCCTTATATCTTATTTTTCTAACGAAAGTGGCCTCAAACTGTTTGAATCAATATACTAATCATTATGACAAAAAACACAACTACTGCCATAGTTTTCATATCGTTTCTGCATTTCCATTACCTATTTGAATCAAGATCAACTTTCTATTCTACTCATTCATTCTCTATCCATTCTTTATCATTCATATCATAACTTGAAGCCATAAATCATCACCATTACATCACATATCCCAAATGATCATCATAACAAATCATAAAAAGAATAATAAACATTCTTAATCATAATCATTACCTTACATCATATACATACGAATATCTGGGCATTATATGAGAGCTATCATTAATTACGACTCTTATGTAGTGTTTGCAAATGTTTTAAAAAAGTGATTATGGATTTTTCCTTTACAAAGTAACAAATCAATAATCGAAAATAATTCATCAAACACCTTGTTGAGCTAGAGCAGTTTACTCATTTCATAAAACCTGTTTTATTTACTTTAAAACTTATGATATACAAAAAATAAAAAATGAAAGAGAATTAGGTAGATAGTCTAGCCAACAAAATGAGTATAAGATTGCAAAAGATAGTGTGAAATCAACAATATCATTGATCATATAATATTGTATTATTCTATGAAAAATTAGACCAGTTACGTGCATTTAATCATTTAACATCTCTTCCAAATCAAAACACAAATCTTGACATTTCAAGTAAAAAACTCATTTTCTAGAATATAAAATGAGTTTTAAAAGGATACTTGTTGTCTTTAGATTGAACTAAACAATTAAAATGACAATTTACATCTAAAACCCCCTTGTAAGGTTGCAAACAATTTTACCCTTTTCCTGGAGATGATCTTTACTTTGTAAATGTCGTGTACTATGGAGAAAGTTGCTGAAGTATTTCTTTGAGCTATTCAATAACGGCATTATATTTTGATGAATCTGACAAGAAAAAATCTCTATCATTCCTTCTATATTGAGAACGGTGTTTCAAGTTCTCGATTTTTCTTGAAATAGATATGTCTTCTTCTGTGGACCCTTGAAGAAAAGCGATCAAAAACAACTTTTTTTTACCAAATTTATTACAGGAAGCTCCAGAAATATTAACCAACAATGACCTAATGGCTCGGTAGGAACTATGACTTCTTAAGTTAACTACCAGTAATAAAATTAAATGATGTAGATAACAAGCGAAAACAGCATTAGAACCCAGTTTTCTTCAAGTCAAATGAAAAGCTCGGTCCTTAGTTCCACAAAACTGAATAAGCTAAAGCTCATTGTAATCAACTTTCTGCTACCAATGTAATTAATTGAAAATGTAAAAACCATGTGAGATCTATGCAAGAATCGGCAAAGATATCATTACAAATTATATTGTAAACGCCTTTCATTCCATCGTGGGTGGTCATTTTTAGACAAGAATACAAGAGTTGATATGCATAGTAGATCATAAAAAGCAACAACAGACGGGGCATAACGCTTCTTGCAACAACAAAAAATAAGCTCTTCACATTCCAAAATGCGAAGAAAAGGCAATAACATAGATCTCAAATGCAATGAGAACCGTATAAACAACTCCGAGATGAGTTATAGTACGATACAAAAGTATGGGTTTCAAAACCATCAAAGGTAGTAAAAAAGGTAGAAACATCACTAAAAAAGAACACAGACACAATTCAGATGCCGTCTTGAATGATTAAAAACTTCCCAAGTACAAAAATAATAGCCTACTTGAAAATTTTGGCTTCCCTAATGATGCGATCTCGTTGAGATGGATGAGCCGGGTACAGGACTGCAACGGACCGAATCAATAATTTTTAGTGTTTGCGGAATTTGAGTGAAGATAATGGCTTCTAAAGCACCTGCAAACAAGAAAGGAACTCGTGAATGGGCGCCAGAGGAGTGTCCGGCGTAACCACTCCGATGCTTAAGTCAGCAGGTTGAAGATGATCACAAGCAATATTTGAGAGAAATATGTAAATGCTTGAGAGTTCAAAGATTTCAGAATTTATAAATGACAGTAATACCTGCTATTTATAGTAGAAAATAGGGTAGGTACCTCGATTCCAGAGCCACCTACTAAATATGTCAAGTCGGCTACCCATACTTGTAGCTCCTGATAACTTCTAGGACACTCCAAGCCCAAGTGGTTCTGACAGATTAGACTGCCTGTATCAATCATACTCGAGTATGGTGCAAGTTTCGAGGTGGCCCGGGTAGTAGGGTATCCGGGTGTTTGCTTGAGATCCTAACTATTGGCTCGAGAACCCGGGTGGCAGAGATGATTGCCCGGGAAGAGGTGTAATACCCGGGTATTTGAGGAGAGTACCCGGCAAGTGGCTTTGATAAGGATTGTCCAAGTAATAAACTGGGTTAATGATGGCCTGAATCCTTATTGGGGTATCACCACTCATCCCTAAAATAGTCGGGCTAGAGCTTGACTCGCTGTCCCGATCAGTCATACTTGCATTCTTATTTACCGCACATTTCTGAATATGTAAGAGCATTGGGGGCTTCAAAGATTCCATAGATAGGATGAAATACCGGGGTCTGATACCACCCGCGTTTAAAATAGTATTCCAGGGCCTTAAATCTCCCGAGATTGAATAAGATTTCGGGGCCTCAAATCTCCCGGGATTGAATAAGATACCGGGGCCTCAGATCTCCCGGGTTGTCCAAGAGGTGTCATTATGACGCATGTTTTAGTATTAAATTCCCGCCAAAAAACGTTCTATTTTTCGAGAATCCGACAAGTCTGACATCTTGATATATGTGCACGTCCTTTTGTCTGCCCGGTGCAATTTACGAGGCACATCTCGATCGTCCACGTGTGTTTGGATCAACGGCTGAGATTTTCCTCCTACCGCCTATATATATTAGCCCTCCTTTTTTTCAAAAATTACTTTCGAATTCAAACTTGCGGCGAAGCTCTTGCAAATTTTCTTTTCGGCTTTCCGGCACGTAAACTTCTCTATCTCCGGCGATCTTGTGCCACTACAACTACTTTAACCATTGATGTGATCCTGGTGAAATGAGTGAGCAGGGTCAGGTGCTCCAACGGATCTGCTATCAAAATAATAAAGGAAACTAAGCAAGGACTATATATGTGATGAAGATATATCTCTGTAGTATGGCTTCAGCTGTAACCTGTAAACAAGGAAAGAAACTCGTGAATGGCCGCCGGAGGGGTGTCCGGCGTGGCCACTCTGATGCTTAAGTCAGCAGGTGTAAAAGAGAAAGCTCTTTAGAGAAAATATTGTTGCTGATATGAATAGGTGTGTGCACCTTGTGTTTAATGTAGAATGAACATGATATTTATAGTAGGAGAAGTAATGATGACCTCGTTCTTCGTGCTACCTACTAATTATAGTAGGGCGGCTGATCATACCCTATATCCTGACACGTCAAATCATATACTAGTCACATCCTGCCTGTCTGATTCCGTCAACCACTTGGATCAATGTCAGAGATGAGACAATTGCTCATATCCTATTCTGTTAGTACACTCGAGTGTGGTGCTCATATCGAGGTGGTCTGGTAGAAAACTTCCCGGGAGCTTGCACGAGAGCCCGGGCATCCAATACCCTGGAGATAAGTCGTCTCGGTCTTTCAACTGTTCGCCCTCTGGTGACCCTTCTAATAGATTTACCCTGACTTGAGCTATCTGCTAGATATCCCGGGTCGTCCGTGACCCGGGCTTCTTTGTAGACATCACCAATTGTCTCGGATCATCCTAAAAGCCCGGGCACAATTCATACTCCTGACCCAGGCACAACCCCTGAAGCGGGCTATCCTGGGGGTATCATCACTCCCTCCTTATATAGTCGGGTTAGAGTCATACTCGCTGTCCAGATTAGTCTTGTGTGCCCGATCAGGGACTTCAATAGAAAGATTATCAATTCCAGACTATAAAAGCATCGGGGGCTTCAAATATCCCAGAGATGGGATGAGGTATCGGGGCCTTAAGTCTCCCGGACTAGAGATAAAATGGCGGGGCCTCATGTCTCGCAGACTTACTGGATGACCAAGGTACGGAGCCCTGGGCCTAATAAATGGTTGAGGTTCGGAGCCTTGGGCTGAGGAGAATGTCTCGGGATAGGAGAATGGTCGAGGTGCGGAGCCTTGGGCTTAGATAATGGTTGAGGTAAGGAGCCCCGAGCCAGGGTACGGAGCCCTGGACTCAGATAATGGTTGAGGTGCGAAGCTCCGAGCCAGGGTACGGAGCCCTGGACTCAGATAATGGTCGAGGTGCGGAGCCCCGAGCCAGGGTACGGAGCCCTGGACTTAGATAATGGTCGAGGTGCGGAGCCCCGAGCCAGGGTACGGAGCCATGGACTTAGATAATGGTCGAGGTGCGAAGCCCCGAGCCAGGGTACGGATCCATGGACTTAGATAATGGTCGAGGTGCGGAGCCTCGAGCCAGGGTACAGATCTCTGGACTTAGATAATGGTCCAAGTGCGGAGCTCCAAGCCAGGGTACGAAGCCCTGGACTTAGATAATGGTCGAGGTGCGGAGCCCCGAGCCATGGTACGGATCCCTGGACTTAGATAATAGCCGGGGCCTCATATCTCCTGGACTTTAAATATGATGTCGGGGCCTCATATTTCCCGGACTTTCATGAATTTGCCGGGGCCTCATACCTCCTGGGCTTAAGAGAATGTGCCGGGGCCTCATACCTCCCGGACTTAAGATAATGTGCTGGGGCCTCGTACCTCCCGGACTTTCAAGAATGTGCCGGGACCTCATACCTCCCGGGCTTAAGAGAATGTGCCGGGGCATCATATCTCCCGGACATTAAGATAATGTGCCGGGGCCTCGTACCTCTGGGGCTTAAGAGAATGTGCCGGGGTCTCATATCTCCCGGAATTAAGAGAATGTGCCGGGGCCTCGTACCTCCCGGACTTTCAAGAATTTGCCGGGGCATCATACCTCCCGGGCTTAAGAGAATGTGCCGGGGCCTCGTACCTCCCGGACTTTCAAGAATGTGCCGGGGCCTCATATCTCCCGGACTTAAGATAATGTGTCGGGGCCTCGTACCTCCCGAACTTTCAAGAATGTGCCGGGGCCTCATACCTCCCGGGCTTAAGAGTGTGCCGGGGCTCATATCTCCCGAACTTAAGATAATGTGTCGGGGCCTCGTACCTCCCGGACTTTCAAGAATGTGCCGGGGCCTCATACCTCCTGGGCTTAAGAGAATGTGTCGGGGCCTCATACCTCCTGGACTTTCAAGAATGTTGTGGGGACCCAAACCTAATCCATCTTTTTAATCATTATTAGGATCATTTAATTAATTTGAGTCTAAATTTTTTTTCTAAAAATACAAATGCTGAAACATAAAGTAATCAATCTGATATAAATATCAACATAAAGTACAAATCTTGTACAACATATGTTTATCGCAACTAGAGTTTAGCCACTACATCAAGTACTGAAAATCAATCTACTCTAAGTCCGGATCTCCACGCTAATCTTGAATCTCTCGTTCTCTTCGTGACCCTGATCCTGTCCCACCTGTTGTCATGCACACATACAAACAAGACAACAGCCGGATAACTCCGGTGAGAAATACATCCCAGTATAAACAATGTAAACATGCAGTCATATAAAAGCATATATAAAAGCATGAAACACATATCCATATCATGTATCAAATCAGAAGACAGGTATCGATATAAAGCTGTAAATAAAACTCTGGACTCGTCATCTCAGACTCAACTCATCTCTAATCTAGGGTTCCCGGTTCTGGACATTGTATCGTATATCGAATTTCAGCGATAGGAATGAATCAACTCCTAAGCGACATCGATATAAATCAAACATCCTGTGTCTTGGCAAATCAGCTGAAGACTTGGCACATCAGCCAATGACTAAGCACATCAGCCCACAACTCAATACATGCTCTTCTATAAATCAATAGACTAAGTATAATAATCTCAAAAATTGCAAATATCAATGCAATAATCATTCAGTATGTGATTTTGGGAAACTCAAGTTAAATCTAACTCGAGTTGTGCAATCCCGAATCAACATTGATTTATACCTTTCTTTCTGTCAATCTGACTCTGTCGAAGTCTCGGATTCAATGCCTGTCAATACTCAATCTGGCAATGACAATATCAAGGGTATCGTATCAATATACAACTCAGATCAATACTGGATATGATCAGAACTGAATCAAATTCTGTTTCACAGCATAACTGCACAATCTCAATATACCCAGCAATACACATCAACATATATCAATTCCCTCAACTAATAATCAATAATGATATAAATCTGATATCAAATCTCAATAAAATCAACTCAGAAAATCATAACAATTCTATACGATATCTGTTCTTCAATCCGATTTCGATTATACGATGTCTAATATATCAGAAACACCATATATGAATCATATCCTATTCCTTCAACATCATATTTTCAAAACATAACAAAACGTAATAAAACTTACGTCCAGTTAAAGTCCTTGTCAATAGGAACACAGTACTGAAGTCAGATTGAAAATCTAACGGGCGGATTTTGAACAAATCAATTTCTAGTCTTCAAAGGAACTCACCAATTCCCTGGAGCTCTTCTCGGGTTTTCTCAGAAGGAAAATGGAGGAAATGAATCGTTTACATATTATATTGCATGGTAAAGTACATGTGGCTAAGTCCTTGTGCAGCACGTCTCGCGCATATGCGCGACCTCAACCGGCGCATATGCGCGAGACCTACTGGTCTCGGCAGTTTCCTTCTCGGCAGCTCGCGCATATGCGCGCCCTTATTCCGCGCATATATATGCGCGAGGTCCTTCACAACTCTCGGGCACCCTTGCGCACATGCGCGGATCCAGGCCGCGCATATGCGCGAGGTTCTCTGCCTGCCTCGCATATATGCGCCCTGTCCGGTCGCGCATATGCGCGAGGTGTTCAGTCCTCGCACATAATTCGGTCTTCTTTCTGTCTATCTCGATCTGATCCGTTCCGTCTATAATCACATCAATTTATCAACACATCATATCAGATTACAGTAATCAAAATTCTCAGGCATGACAAATGTGCCGGGGCCTCATACCTCTCGGGCTTAAGAGAATGTGCCGGGGCCTTATACCTCCCGGGCTTTCAACCTTTTTGCTCCTCCTGCTATATTAGTTTTATTAAAATCATATAACTTACCTGGAAATATTGAATCCGAACAGAATTCATTTTCGGTAGAGTGAAACTTCTCTGGTTGAGCTAAATTAGGTGGCTAATATAGCAGTATGCTACTGAGTGCATAGCAAATACTTTTCATGCCAATCTGGGATAGCTGCTGAGCTTTGAGCCCATATGAAATCCACATATAAGATCTGAGTGCCGAGCTTGTCGGACTTGTATGTTTGCCAAGCAGAGTTGGGCTTATTTTTGAATGGAAACCATATCTACGTCTTGAGCTCAATTTCCCACAGACGGCGCCAATGATGCGATCCTGGTGAAATGAGTGAATAGGGTCGGGTGCTCCACCAGATCTGCTATTAAGATAATAAAGGAAACTGAGCAAGGACTATATCTGTGATGAAGATATATCTCTGCAGTATGGCTTCAGCTGTAACCTGTAAACAAGGAAAGAAACTCGTGAATGGGCGCCGGAAGGATGTCCGACGTGGCCACTCCGATTCTTAAGTCAGCAGGTGTAAAAAAGGAAGCACTTTAGAGAAAATATTGCTGCTGGTATGAATAGGTATGTGCACCTTGTGTTTAATGTAGAATGAACCTGATATTTATAGTAGGAGAAGTAATGATGACCTCGTTCTTCGTGCTACCTACTAATTATAGTAGGGCTGATCATACCCTATATCCTGACACGTCAAATCATATACTAGTCACATCCTGCCTGTCTGATTCCTTCAACCACTTGGATTGATGTCAGAGATGAGACAGTTTCCCATATCCTATTCTGCTAGTACACTCGAGTGTGGTGCTTATATAGAGGTGGTCTCATAGAAAACTTCCCGGGAGCTTGCACGAGAGCCCGGGCATCCAATAACCCGGAGAGAAGTCGTCTCGGTCTTTCAACTGTTCGCCCTCTGGTGACCCTTCTAATAGATTTACCCTGACTAGATCTATCTGCTAGATATCCCAGGTCGTCCGTGACCCGGGCTTCTTTGTAGACATCACCAATCGTCTTGGATCATCCTAAAAGCCCTAGCACAATTCATACTCCTGACCCGGGCACAACCCCTGAACCGGGCTATCTCGAGAGTATCAACCATCTTCCTTCAAAAACTCGTAAGTCACTCTTCTCTAATCCATGTCTAATTCTACTTCTTCCACCTCAGCAGCCAATGCGCGAGGCTCATCTGGGTATGAGTCCGCCGCGATGCGCTCCGATTCTCCACCTTCTCCTCCTCACCGTCGTTTTACTCAAACTTCTAAAAAGCCTACCGCCCACCAAACTAAACCTTCTTCTTCGGGTACTTCCCGGGTCCTGAAGAAGGACAAGGGTAAAGGCAAAGCCAGTGCTTCAGGCCATCCTTCTACTGAGGCCCTGGGAGTTCCTTGGTTCTCCTCAATGAGCAGCACTCTGCGCTCGGGGGCGGATGAGGAACTCCGAACTCTGGGGTCCATTCCTTCCACTTATTCCATCATATTTCCCGGGGCTTCTGACAGGGCAGACAGTCCTCCCCCGGATTATACTACCTTTTTTCAGGACCAAGTCAAAAATGGTCTTCGTTTTCCCCTCCCTCTGTTTTATATCGATGTTGCCAAATTCTTTGGCGTGCCCATTAACCAGTTCCATCCGAATTCCTTCCGCATCATGGCTTCGGCCTATATTCTTTTCAAAATGAATAATCTCCTTGTCACTCCCCTTATTCTTCACTATTTTTTCGTTTGTAGATTGGGGGATAATGCCTTCTCCCTTACTGCCCGGCTAAATGCCCGGTTCCTTGATAACATCCCTTCTTCCCAAAAGGGGTGTAAAAGAAGATTCTTTTATATTCGACTCCCGGGTCCTCTTCCCTGTTTAACCGAGTTTCTTACTTCCCTTCCTCAACAACCCACCCTTCCTCGGGCCTACAAATTTGAGGAGTTTTATACCCGAAGCCAAGACTTGTTAGAGGGCAAAAAAGATACTCCTCCTCTACCCTTATCTCCCAGGAGAATCTGGTTGCCTATGGGTTGAGTGCCCGGGCTGAAGATCCTCTAGACCGGGTGATCGATGAGGCGGCTGGCTCGGGCTCTCAGCCTGGTAATTCTCTTTTCCCTCTCTTGTCCTTCCTTTTCTTCATTTATGTTTGTCTTCTGTGATGACCTTTGTTTTTTCATAAATGCAGATAAGATGCAAGAAGCTTTTGAAAAAAAGTGGGAGGCTGACCGGCTAGCCAAGGAGAAGAAGCTAGCAGCCCGGAAGGCTGCTGCTGAAAAGAGGAAACAAGCAGCTGAGGAGGCGGCAGCCCGGGAGAAGGAAATAGACCGAGAAAATACTGATCAAGAACGGGAGGCGCCTGGCTCCCCGGAGGATGAAGAAGATCATATCCCCCTCCGACAGAGGAAACGAAAGGCTATCACAAGCCCAGAGTTGATTTTGGTTGATGATGATTAGGTAGGAGGCCAAGGTTCCTATCGGGCAAGCCAATCCAACACCCCTCCCAACCAACAGGCCATTCAGGAGCCACTCCAAGAGCTCCCCCCCCACATCCGAACAGACTACCCGGGCCACATCTTCACAGCAAGAGCCATGGCACTTGGGGTGAACCTTGTTAGGCAGATGTTGATTCCTGCCGAGGAGGCTTTTCTGAAGAGCTCCACCCCGGGTCCTCGATGGCTCAAACAGGCTTTTATCAGTAAGTTTCCTTACCCTTCTTTCCTTTTCTTTTGCTTGTTTGTTTCTAACCTCTTTCTCATAAACAGGGCATGCAAATGCTGATATCAGCCTTTGAGGAGGTAGCTGCCATAGCTACTCGGCAGGCTCCCCAAGTCCGGGCTTCCAGAGAGATCCATGATCGTCTCCAGGGAGAGATCGCCTGGCTGAAAATGCTTCATGAAGAAGAAAAGGCTGCCCTTCACGCTTCCCTGGATACAGCCCGAGATGATTTACAAGAAAGTCTTGCCCGGGATGAATCCTTTCAAGAACACGTCTCTTTTCTTGAAGGCCAGAATAAATCCCTGGCAGATGGTATGACTGAGCAGACGTCCCGGGCAAATGCCGCGGAGGAGGCCCTGGCTGAGGCTGAGCGAGTAAGGGAGCAACTTCAGACCTCCTTCCTCACATCCCCAGAACTCAAGGCAGCAGTTGAGGATCGGACTTATCCTCTCTTCAAGACCGGTTTCAACAAATTTCGCAAACAATTTGAAGAGGCCGGGCTCTTGCCTAAGGATAAGTCTAACTTCCCAGATTTTAGGCTAGCCATTGCATCACTTCCAAAGGCCGGGGAGGAGGAGAAAGAAGACTCTGAGGATGAAGAAGATCAGCTAGGGTCCGAGCAATCGGATATAGAATAGGATTTGTACTTGCATTTTTCTTCTTTTTCTTGCTTCTATTTGTAATCTCTCAGGCTTTGGGCTTTTATTAATGAAATCTTCATTTCCCTTATTTGTTCTTTATAATATTATGACAAGTCTTCAAGAAACCCGGGTAATATAACCGTCTTTATGCAAATAACCAGAAAATTTTTTAAGTGTTGTGAATTAACCAGTAACTTCAAATAAATACCCGGGATTTTGATCCTTATAATCGAATAAAATGCCTTATACTCAGTAATTATCCCAGATTTAAGCAATCATAAACTTGGATATAAAACCTTAGTACGTATAACAAAAATGGGAAAATCGGGCAAGAGAGCTCATCTTGGGCTTTTAGATTGGTCGAGGGGCGGTGCCCCGAGCCAGGGTGTAGTGCTCTGGGCTTATTAAGAAACAAGGTACAGAGCCTTGGGCTAGGGAACATCTCCAAGGACTTGAGAATGGTCGATGTGTAGTGCCCCGAGCCAGAGTGTAGTGTCCTGGGCTTTTTAAGAACCAAGGTACGGAGCCTTGGGCCGGGTAACATATCCCGGGACTTGAGAATGGTCGAGGTGTGGTGCCCCGAGCCAGGGTGTAGTGCCCTGGGCTTTTAAAGAACCAAGATACGGAACCTTGGGCCGGGGAACATGTCCCGAGACTTGGGAATGGTAGAGGTGTGGTGCCCCGAGCCAGAGTGTAGTCCCCTAGGCTTTTTAAGAACCAAGGTACGGAGCCTTGGGCCGGGTAACATGTCCCGGGACTTGGGAATGGTCAAGGTGTGATGCCCCGAGCCAGGGTGTAGTGCCCTGGGCTTTTTAAGAACCAAGGTACGGAGCCTTGGGCCAGGGAACATGTCCCGGGACTTGGGAATGGTCGAGGTGTGCTGCCCTGAGCTAGGGTGTAGTGCCCTGGGCTTTTTAAGAACCAAGGTACGGAGCCTAAGGCCGAGGAACATGTCCCGGAACTTGGGAATGGTCGAGGTGTGGTGCCCCGAGCCAGGGTGTAGTGCCCTGGGTTTTTTAAGAACCAAGGTATGAAGCCTTGGGCCGGGAAACATGTCCCGGGACTTGGGATTGTTCGAGGTGTGGTGCCCTGAGCGAGGGTGTAGTGCCCTGGGCTTTTTAAGAACCAAGGTACGGAGCCTTGGGCCGGGGAACATGTCTTGGGACTTGGGAATGGTCGAGGTGTGGTGCCCGAGCCAGGGTGTAGTGCCTTTGGTTTTTTAAGAACCAAGGTACGGAGCCTTGGACCGGGGAACATGTCCCGGGACTTGAGAACGGTCGAGGTGTGGTGCCCCGGGCCGGGGTGTAGTGACCTGGGCTTTTTAAGAACCAAAATATGGAGCCTTGGCCGGGGAACATATCCCGGGACTTGAGAATGGTCGAGGTGTGGTGCCCCGGGCCAGGGTGTAGTGCCCTGGGCTTTTTAAGAACCAAGGTACGGAGCCTTGGGCCGGGAAACATGTCCCGGTACTTGGGAATGGTCGAGGTGTGGTGCTCCGAGCCAGGGTGTAGTGCCCTGGACTTTTTAAGAACCAAGGTACGGAGCCTTGGGTCGGGGAACATGTCCCGGTACTTGGAAATGGTCGAGGTGTGCTGCCTCGAGCGAGGGTGTAGTGCCCTAGGCTTTTTAAGAACCAAGATACGGAGCCTTGGGCCGGGGAACATGTCCCGGGACTTGGGAATGGTCGAGGTGTGGTGCCCCGAGCCCGGGTGTAGTGCCCTGGGTTTTTTAAGAACCAATGTACGGATCCTTGGGCCGGGGAACATGTCCCGGGACTTGGGAATGGTCGAGGTGTGGTGTCCCGGGCCAGGATGTAGTGCCCTGGGCTTTTTAAGAACCAAGGTACGGAGCCTTGGGCCGGGAAACATGTCCCGTGACTTGGGAATGGTCGAGGTGTGGTGCCCTGTGCCATGGTGTAGTGCCCTGGGCTTTTTAAGAACCAAGGTACGCAGTCTTGGGCCGGAGAACATGTCCCGGGACTTGGGAATGGTCGAGGTGTGGTGCCCCGGGCCAGGGTGTAGTGCCCTTGGCTTTTTAAGAACCAAGGTACGGAGCCTTGGGCCGGGGAACATGTCTCGGGACTTGAGAATGGTCAAGGTGTACTGCCTCGAGCCAGGGTGTAGTGCCCTGGGCTTTTTAAGAACCAAGGTACGGAGCCTTGGGCCGGGGAACATGCCTTGGGACTTGGGAATGGTCGAGGTGTGGTGCCCCGAGCCGGGGTGTAGTGCCCTGAGCTTTTTAAGAACCAAGGTACGGAGCCTTGGGCTGAGAAACATGTCCCGGGACTTGGGAATGGTCGAGGTGTGGTGCTCCGAGCCAGGGTGTAGTGCCCTGGACTTATTAAGAACCAAGGTACGGAGCCTTGGGCCGGGGAACATGTCCCGGTACTTTGGAATGCTCGAGGTGTGCTGGCCCGAGCCAGGGTGTAGTGCCCTGGGCCTTTTAAGAACCATGGTACCGAGCCTTGGGCCGGGGAACATGTTCCGGGACTTGGGAATGGTCGAGGTGTGCTGCCTGAGCCAGGGTGTAGTGCCCTGGGCTGTTTAAGAACCAGGGTACGGAGCCTTGGCTCTTCCTGAGTTAAGATACAAGAAACAGTATATAATACTTCTCTCTGAGAAAAATAGATCTTTCATTATATCTTCAACCAAACAATTACATCTATTAGGCATAATACTTCTTTAAATTAAATACATTCTAAGGCCTTTTGAGGGAATGTCCTTGAGCATCTTATAAATAAAAAGATCATGTGCTTACCCTCCAGGTAATTTTATAAGGTTCTTCTCACCGAGCTTCCACCTTCCTTACATCCCCAGCAGGGTTGACTTTCTTCAGGACTAGATCCCCAACCTGGAAGTCTCGGATCCAGACCTTTCTGTTATATGATTTCATAACCCTGCTCCTGTAAGCCTCCATTCGAAAGAATGCTCGGTCTCTCTTTTCTTCTACCAAGTCCAATTCCATGGCTCGGCTTTGGTAATTATTATCCGGGTAAGATTCTACCCAAGAAGAAGTTTGCCCGATTTCAACTGGAAGGACTGCTTCAGAACCATATACCAAGTTGAAAGGAGTTTCTTGAGTAGGTGCCCGGAGAGTAGTTCTGTAAGCCCAGAGAATACTGGGTAATTCTTCCACCCAATCTTTTCCTTTGCCTTGTAGCCTTGTTTTCAGTGCTTGTACAATAATTCTATTGACAACTTCTGTTTGGCCATTAGCTTGAGGATAGGCCACAGAGATGAAAGATTGAGTGATCTTCATTTTCCGGCACCACGACGTAATTTCTTTGCCCTGAAACTATCTTCCATTTTCCGAGATCAGTCTTCTGGGCACTCCAAACCGGCACACAATGTTCTTCCACATAAATTTTTAAACTTCCTGCTCAGAAATTTTAAAGCTTCTACCCACTTGGAAAAATAATCAACAGCTACTAGCAAGAATCTCTTCTGAGCTCGAGCAATCGAGAAAGGGCCTACAATATCCATGCCCCACTGATCAAAGGGGAAAGATGCCCAAATAGGCTTCATGAGAGTGGCCGGGCTGTGTCGAAAATTTGAATGATGTTGACAGCCCTCACAAGCTTGGACCACCCGAGCAGAATCTTGACTAAGAGTTGGCGACCAGAACCCAGCAAGCATTGTCTTCCGGGCCAAAGATATTCCTCCGAGGTGCTCAGCACAACACCCCTCATGAATCTCTCGGAGGACATAATCCACCTCTTTCTCTGATAAGTATTTCAAAAGAGGTCCCTGGAATGATCTCCCATACAAAATATTATTTAAGAGAACAAACCTGGGAGCTTGTCTCTTAATCTTTTGAGCTTGAGCTTTGTCCTCATGTAGCCCATTATGCATAATTAGTTTAATCAGAGGTGTCACCCAGGAGCCCTCGGGTACTGGTAATATTTCTTCCTCGGTGGAAAAGATCAGCCGAGAAACATGCAAGACCTCCCGGGTGCTAACTTCTGATAAAGAAGCAGCCATTTTTGCCAGAGCATCTGCCTCGCCATTCTCCTCCCTGGGTATTTGTTCAATACTCCAATCAGCAAAGATTTTTGCTTGGGCTCGGATGAGCTGTAAATATTTGAGCATCCTTTCATTCTTAGCTTCATAAACACCTTTTATCTGTTGAGTGATGAGCTGTGAATCAGAATACAGAATAATCCGGGAAGCTCCAACTTCCCTGGCAGCTCGGATACCTGCGAGGACAGCTTCATACTCGGCCTCATTATTGGTTACTCGGGAATCAATCCTTAATGCCAATTTAATCTTTTCTCTCAGGGGAGATATTATTACAACCCCTACTCCACAACCCGCAAGGCTAGACGCCCCATCCACAAACACCCTCCATACTTCCTCTTCATTGGGTTGGACCATCTCGGATAAAAAATCTGATAGAGCTTGTGCTTTGATGGCAACGCGGGGCTTATATTCAATGTCATACTCGCCCAATTCCACTGTCCACTTGATCATTCGCCCGGACACTTCTGAGTGAGTCATAATCCTCCCGAGGGGACTATTGGTGAGAACAATAATTTGATGTGACAGGAAGTAAGGTCGCAGCTTCCGGGCGGTCATGATTAAGGCCAAGGCAATCTTCTCTACTTCACTGTACCAGAGCTCGGAGCCTCTTAGAGCATGGCTGACATAGTAAACAGGCTTTTAGTCAGAGCCTTCTTCCTTTATTAGTACCGAGCTGACAGCATACTCTGTAGTAGACAGATAAACGAATAGCTTTTCCCCGGGTTCTGGCTTTACCAATACAGAGAGCTCTGCAAGGTGAATCTTCAAGTCCTGGAAGGCCTGTTCACATTTCTCATCCCATCCGAATTGTTGGGCCTTCCTCAAGACTTGAAAGAAAGGATAACTCCTGTGTGCTGACCGGGAGATAAATCGAGAAAGGGAAGCAATCCTCCCGGTCAACTTCTGTACTTCTTTGACAGATCGGAGAGATGGCATGCACATCACTTATTTGACTTTTTCTTGATTTACCTCAATCTCCCGATCGGTCACTATGAAACCCAAAAACTTGCCACTCTTCACACCAAAAATGCATTTGGCAGGGTTGAGCTTTATCCCGTAACGCATTAGAGTGGCAAAGGTTTCCTCCAGATCAACGATGAAATGTGCCACCTCTCTAGACTTGCCCAAGATATCACCCATGTATACCTCCACATTCCGACCCAGTTGTTTCTCAAAGACTCTGTTCATGAGACGCTGGTAAGTAGCCCCTGCATTCTTTAACCCGAAAGGCATTACAACATAGCAAAATGTACCTCCCGAGGTGATGAAGCGGGCTTTATCTTGATCACCCTTGGCCAAAGGAATTTGATGATACCCCTGGTAAGCATCCATGAAACTCAGCAGTTCAAAGCCCGAGTTGGAATCCACCAATTGGTCAATTCTGGGCAGGGGGTAATGGTCTTTAGGGCAAGCTTTGTTGAGGTCGCGGAAATCTACACACATTCTCCACTTTCCAGTGGACTTAGGTACCAGCACCACATTTGAAAACCATGTAGGAAATTGAATTTCTCGAATGTGGCCGGCCTTCTGCAGCTCCTTCACTTATTCATTAATAACTTTGTCCTTTTCAGGACCAAAGTGTCTCTTCTTCTATTTTACCGGGTGAGATCCCGGGAAAATATTCAATTGATGCTCCGATATTAGGGGTGAGATCCATGTCAAATCCTGTTGGGACCAGGCAAACACATGAATATTAGCTTTTAAACAATTTATCAGACTAACCCGGGTGGATGTACTGAGGTCCCGAGCCACCCGGATTTGCTGCCCTGGTCCGACCTCTATCGTCTCATGTTCCTCTTCTGCCACAAAATGTACTTCCCCCTTCTCCACTACTCTTCCTCCCACTTCATCTACTCTCGCTTTCTTCTCTTCCCTCCTAGTTTTGCTCTGATCAGCCCGAACTGCTTCCACATAGCATTTTCGGGAAGAAGGTTGGTCTCCTCGAACTTCTTCTACCCGGGCTCCCACAGGAAATTTGATCTTTTCATGGTAAGTGGATGCCACGGCTCTCAATTCATTCATAGCCGGCCTCCCCAGAATGATATTATATGAAGATGGGGAGTCCACTACAGTGAAAGAAGTCATCACCGACTTTTTGAGATCTTGGGAGCACAGGGTTAGTGGTAGGACAATCTCCCCTTCTGGGTAAACCACATGGCCAACAAAGCTAAAAAAGGCAGTTTCCACAGCTTCCAAGTGATAGCCTTGCAAATCCATCTGCACAAAGGCATCTTTAAAAATTACATTTACATAACTGCTCGAGTCAATAAAGACCCTCAAAATGTCATAATTTGCCACCCGGGCTTGGATAATCAGGGAATCACTGTGGGGTAGATTCACCCCCTTTAAGTCTTCCAGGCCGAAACTGATTACCGCATCATTTCTTCTTATCCCTTCCACCTCCATGCAGTCTCTCCTACTTCTAGATTTCCTCGCCCGGTTAGATTCACCATCCGTGGATCCTCCAGAAATCATTTTGATTACCCCATGGCAGGGGGTGAATTCTTCTTTCTCTCGGGCTCGGGCTCGGGCTCCCTCCTTCTCTCGGGATCTCTCCTCACACTGCCCCTTACATCTCCTCCCCGGGCACTAGATTCTGGCTGCCGAGATGTCCAAGGTAGCAATCTCGGTCTCTTGTTGGCTTGATTGGGCCCCGGGGCGGGAGGCATGGCATAGTCTCCCTTCAATGTTTTACAATCATCGGTGTTGTGATAACATACTTTGTGAAGAGTGCAAAATCCTCTACTCTCGGGCCAGGATAGTTGATAATCTGGGGCCAGATCTCGACTGCATTCCTGGACCTCCCTCTCCCGGGCAATCTTGAGAGGCACATGGTGAGAAAAACGCCCTGGATTACCCCTTCTCTATCCCTTCTCCTCGGGCTTAGACACCCGGTCCCCTTTCTCTTTCCTCACAGCCTCCCTCTTCTGTTTCTGGGCCTCCTCAATATTAATGTATTTCTCTGCTCGTGATAATAAGTCCTCGAAATCCCCGGGCACTTTCTTGGTCAGTGATTTGAAAAATTCACCCTCCCTTAAGCCTTGGGTGAATGCAGTCGTTTTTGTTTCAGTGGCACAAGTGGGAACATCCAGAGCCACTCTATTGAATCTTCAGATGTAGGCCCTTAAACTCTTCTCCGGGCTCTGCTTAACCTCAAAAAGGATAAAAGCAGTCTTCTTGTATTTTTTACTGCTGCTGAAATGGTGTGAGAACACCTTTTGAAAGTCTTTGAAGGAATGTATGCTTTGAGGGGCTAATCCCTCGAACCATCTCTGGGCTGAATCTATCAATGTCGTCAAGAACACCTTACACTTTATTTGATCAGTGTAGCAGTGCAGCATGGCCATATTTTCAAATCTGGCCAGGTGTTCCTCGCGGTCTGCGTTGCCATCGTAATCCTTTACTTTGGCAGATTTAAAATTCCCGGGAAGAGGTTTCCGGACAATTATATCAGCAAATGGGCATCCTCTTGTGACTGCTTGGGAAGTGCTCCGGCTCTCCAACTGTCCTTCCAGCACCTTCATCTTCTGTCTCAACTCCAACAACTCTTCCGCCATAGTTGGAGATTTGGACCCGGCGCTGGACTCCTCGGCTTCTCCTCTTACCTCCTCCTCCTGTCTCAACTCCTGCTCTTGCTCCTGCTCACGTTCTTGTCCATCTCCAGGTGGTGTAACATGCTGAGAAACTTCTTTCCTGGTCATAGCTTGCTTTACTGCATCGGATACAATCTTTTTTAGCTCTTCCGGGGTCATGGTAATGAGATTTCGTCCGGTGTTATTAACACCACCTTGTCTCGAAGTCTGCCCTACATCCTTCGGGGCCCGAGAAATATCTTGGTTAGTTCTTCTTGTACGAGCCATATCAACGTCTTAGCCTCAAGTTTCCCACAGACGGTGCCAATGATGCGATCTCGCTGAGATGGATGAGCCTGGTACAGGACTCCAACAGACCGAATCAATAATTTTTAGTGTTTGGGGAATTTGAGTGAAGATAATGGCTTCTAAAACACCTGTAAACAAGAAAGAAACTCGTGAATGGACGTCGAAGGAGTGTCCGACGTAACCACTCCGATACTTAAGTCAGCAGGTTGAAGATGATATATTTGAGAGAAATATGTAAATGCTTGAGAGTTCAAAGATTTCAGAATCTATAAATGACATTAATACATGCTATTTATAGTAGAAAATGGGGTAGGTACCTCGATTCCAGAGCCACCTACTAAATATGTCAAGTCGGCTACCCATACTTGTAGCTCCTGATAACTTCTAGGACACTCCAAGCCCAAGTAGTTATGACAGATTAGACTGCCTGTATCAATCATACTCGAGTATCGTGCAAGTTTCAAGGTGGCCCGAGTAGTAGGGTATCCAGGTGTTTGCTTGAGATCCTAGCTATTGGCTCGAGAGTCCGGGTGGCAGAGATGATTGCCCGGGAAGAGGTGTAATACCCGGGTATTTGAGGAGAGTACCCGGCAAGTGGCTTTGATAAGGACTGTCCAAGTAATAAACCGGGTTAATGATGGCCTGAATCCTTATTGGGGTATCACCTAAATAAACTGCACAACTTGTTTCAGGAAATTTTATTTTCCCAACTATACTGTATAATTTGGTTAATTGAATGAAATAATAGCCTGACTATTCTGTAACTGAGTCTCAATGCTTATTTTCCATCACAAAACACAAATTCAATTCTCTCACAAAAAAATTGTCTTGAATGTACCCTTTACTTAGATTGCGAGATTGAGAAACAATCTTTGCACCAAAACAAACAATAATAAGCTTGAGATTACCAATAATTGCTCGAGATCCATTCCATCATATAAAATTTGATAGGATTTGGAAGGAATATTTTATTCCTTCATTATTTCGCTAAATTGATATTATCATTTTAAGAATTTTGCCTTTCTAGATTATAAGATTTTGCTTGATTTATTTTTAGATGATAAGATCTTGGTTGATTGATCTCTAGATATTATAGGATTTGTTTTTAATATGGTTTTTATCTCTATGATATTTTATCCTTGTTTAATAGAATTTTATTCCTAATAAATTATTGTTTTTTTATTTTTTCTATAACTCTTTTATGGAATAGTTTCTAGGTCAAGCATTGGTTATATATATGAAGAACTTCACGGCCGCAGTAGATGTCTTGAGGAGAGAGTTGGACTAGGGAGCTTTTCACATAGAAGAAATTATAAGAGTCCAACATATATTTGCTATGCAGTTTTTATGTGATCGGGTGGTCAATTTATTGTGCAGCTGCTGAAATTTTGTGTGATCGTTTGATCACTTTGTTGTGGAGAGAATCAGCTGGAGGTTTTTGGAGTGCACGTGGAGGTCGACAGACGAGTTCTTTCATAAAAGAATATAGGAGCCGAGCCTTTTTTATGATAAGTTTTCGTGTGATCGGTTGATCACTTTGCAGCACAGGAGAGCTGCTGGAGATCTTTGGGAGTGCACGTAAAAGTCGGCACAAGAGTTCTTGCTTAGAAGAAAAATACGAGAGCCGAGCCTATTTTGATTAGACGTTTTTGTGTGATTGGGTGATCATTTTTGCAAGGGCACATCTGCTAAAGTTTGTCTCTGAACACACTCATAGTTCAGAGTTGAAGATTTTCATGTGAAGAGTTAGTGTGATTGATTCACATATTTACCGTGTTACTGATTGGTGTTGACAACACCCAAGAACAACAGTGCGTGAAGTTTTGGGTGAAGATTGGTGTCGTTTGGTTTTAAGCAACACGCCTCTTTGTTTCATGCATCTAGTATTTATTTTGAGTGTGTTTGATGCATGTTAATATATACCTTGGAGTGTCAAGGAATTTAGTTTTGTTATACTCACTAATATTGTTTTGTTGTAAATGATTTACATAAATTTTCTTGTGAATTTTTGTCATGAGGCATCGTACAAGTATTCGTACTTGTGCATAATTTAAATCTGGTATTTATTTATTAAAAATTTACGTGTGTGTTAAATAATCAATTTTCGCTGCATGTTGTGTGCTCGTGTTGACAACACCATAGCACAACACTAACTTCTGATACACACACTATAATTTATTTCATGTATGTTAATGAGAAACAACCCTTTCAGGATTGATATGAATGTGGATGATTTTTGAGAAAAAGTTATTTAACAGCAATCTCGAGCCTTGTGTTCTTCACATAGTGGAATTCCTCGAACCAAAACAGTGAGCTAATTTGGGTTCATGCCTCATACAATGAATCTGATGAATCCTCTTGTGTAAAATATTATTATATTCCTGAAATTCATTTAACATGTGTAACCACTGAGTTCAAGAAAACTTAAAAAGAAGAGGTTTTTAGCTGCAGATCATTTTGATGAAAAATATCAAGTTCTATTTGTACAAACTGTGAAATACTGCTTCCAAGATGTTAGTTCTCCAACAGAAGTGACTGAGGTTATCTAAAGATACGAGAAGTGACACTTCTCTCAAGAAGTTACTTAGCATCCACTGTTAACGTAAAATCTTGTGCCATTTCTTTCTAAATTTATATATATATCTTGTGCAGAAGAAAACATGAACATAAGAACGTCCAAACCCTCAAAGTTCAGCTCAAGTGACATCCTTCTCTAATGTTTGTGTAGAACTTGTTATCGTATCAAAGAGACTCTGGAATTCCCTAAGGATAAATAAATTATTTTTAAGAAATTAAATGCTGAAGAAAACTAAACCATAGATAAAATTATCTCAAACAGTGGATTCAGACTTTAGATCACAAGGTCAAAGATATGAATAGAACGATTACCTTGTACAGTAGGTATAATCCATAACAAGGCAAGAAACATAAGCACGAGCAATGCACCCAAAGCCTGTTCAATGTTCAAGCTTACTTGGATAAGAATCCTCCTCAAGTTCCTAATATCATGTAGTTACACATTTTAACTTTTCCATTATACGGTAGGCTCTAAACGAGACAAATGGAAATTGTGCCAAAATTAATTATGCGAACCAACATGATGCCCATTGTAGTTAGTATTATAACCAAGAAAATACTACACGAATAAGCAGCAGAGGCTTGATTGATAAATTTATGTGTTTCTTCTGTGCAGTGCAATATCAAAAGAAGCCAATCAGTAAGTAACATATATTGGTACAAGACAAATAAAGTTTTCCTGCTAAACCAGGATCACACACACGATATTGTAGGAGAAAACGTTCAACTTCACCTCTTTAAATCAAATAATCTATAGACACCGTGTTCTTGAAGTAAAAAACTAAGACAATCAGAAGGAGGACAACAAACAAAAACTATCACGTTGGAGCATGTTTTAAGTGATTTATCTTTTACACCAGTTTCAGATTCTAAATATTTTTCAGAATCAGCAATGGCTAGTTTTAAAAATGGTCTAGTAGTGAAAAACAAAGGATAGCTCCAGTTTGGGAATCGAGATACAAAAAAAAGAAGGAAATTTAAGCTTAGACAATGTGTCTTGAGGGAAAAACTCCGCTCTGAAATAGTTAAAATTAAATACAATTCCTAAATTCTTAGCATAGCCTATTGAACATTCCACGATCAGTTTTACAGGAATTGGTGATAGAATAGAAGCAGAGTTGCGTGCTAAATTTAGTAAAATCCCGCCAAATGATTAGCTAAAAAAGGAAATCATTATATCACGTAAGTATCCACGTAATACATTAAATGTTTAATAATAAAAATATAATGAATATATTATTATACCAATTTTTTATTGAGATTAATAGCAAGACATGAAATCGCTTCTTAAAAATAGAAAACACATTCAAAATTTATATTGTTTATATCATTTTATTTAATTACAATTAGGGTTTGTGTCATATTGCATAATTGATTAACACAATTGCTCATTCCTAATTGTAAATTAATTCTTTTGTCTTCTAATTGTACGATTTATAATCAATTTAGTTTATTTATTCAAATGTTTATACTTACTAATTTTAATTATTAATTACCTAACATGTTGTGCATCGCACGAGTGAGATATTAGTTTGTACGTATGTTTCATGGATTCACTTCTGGATGAACATCCAGAGTATAATGGTACTAAAATAAACAAAATAAGTTCCACTTCTTTTGGTGTTTGACTTTCATATTTTCTTATCAACAACTACTATTAGTTACTCTTTTTATTTTCTTGCACCTAAAATAAAATATTTATGACTATTAAAGGCCCCATGTGGACAAACAAGGATATTTGGAAAACTTCTTGTTATTCTCATCCAACTCTAGAAAAATCCTGCATTATTAGCAAATGACTCACGACTGCCAAAGGTAGTAGAAGATCTAGCTCAACTTTCAAACTATATGGTCCAGTTACATATATCCTCCATTATTCTAAATCCTGCACTCCATGAATGAACATGCCGAAGCCACTCAATAATCTTCTTTAATTGAAAAATTAATACTAGTGGATAGAAAGCTAGAATCAGCAGGGAAGCTTCGAATGTCAAAAAGCGAACTACAAAATTTAGTCAAAGATAAGAATTTAAGGTTGATTAACAACGAAAATATGACCGTTTACACCATCTAATAAACTAGTGGATAGAAAGCTAGAAGCAGGGAAGCTTAGAAGTTCAAAAAGTGAACTGCAAAGTTTAGTAAAAGATAAGAATTTAAGGTTTATGATTTCAACAACGAAAATATGAGAGTTTACACCATCTGTTGGTCCCACGTGCGGCATCTGAGATAATAAAACCCGAAAATAAAGAATAAACTGGACACCGAGATTTACGTGGAAAAATCCTAAAAATTATTAGGGTAAAAACCACGAGCAAGATGAAAAGAATTCCACTATAATATTTTGTGGTGTACAACTCATTCATTGTGTTTTCAAAGAGAACACACAATCTCTTAATACAGGAGAACAAAACACCTCACAAATATTATAGAATTAAGCACTCAATTGCTTATAAAATGAGAGAAAACTCGAAGAAGGGATGATTTCAGAATGAAGAGGGGAGCTCTATTTATAGAGACACTTGTCCATGTGAAAACGCGTATAAAATCCTCTGAATTTTCCTGAGACAATTCTGCCAATCTTGGATTGAAATTTCAAAGTCTGCAAATTTGTCCCTACCTATTGCCGACATTTCGCCTACTTGGAGATTTGATTGAGAATCAAACATATCTCCACACATTCTTTCAATCTTGTCATTCCCTGCTGCTTATGTTTCCGTTAGACCACTTGAGGATCTACACCATTCAAACTTTTCAATGTTCACTAGCTTGGTCAAAACATCAGTTGTGTTGTCCTTCGTATGGATCTTCTGCATATCCACGCTTCTTTCTTCTACTACTTCTCGCACAAAGTGAAATTGAACTCCAATGTGTTTCGTCCTGGAATGAAAGCCTGGATTTCTTGCGATGTGCAAGGCACTCTGACTATCACAAAACAAAGAAACATTCTCTTGTTTATGTCTGATCTCCTCCAATAACCTTTTAATCCATACTGCCTCCTTGCAAACTTGAGTAGCTGCCATATATTGTGCATCTGTTGTAGATAACGCCACAACTGTCTGCAATTTTGAAACTCAACTTACTGCTCCGCCTGCAAGTGTAAACACATAATCAGTAGTAGATTTCCTCTTATCAGGATCACCTTCATAATCTGAATCGACATAGCCCCTCAGTGTAAAATCTGATCCTCCATAACATAATGCAGCATTCGAGGTACCCTTAATGTATCGAAGGATCCTCTTAACAGTGCTCCAATGCTCTCGTCCAGGATTCACCATATACCGACTAACTGCTCCCACTGATTGACCAATGTCTGGTCTTGTACAGATCATGGCAAACATCAAACTTCCCACTGCTGATGTATATGGTACTCGAGACATCTCCATCCTCTCTACTTCACTGCTAGGACACATCTTGGAGAATAACTTGAAGTTAACATGAAGAGGGGTCGAAATTGGCTTACTATCTTGCATGTTAAAGCGTTGCAAGATTTTCTTCAAATAATTTTTCCAGGAAAGCCAAATCTTTCTGTTACTTCTGTCTCGATGAACTTGCATCCCTAGAATCTTGTTTGCTGGTCCCAAGTCCTTCATATCAAATTCCCTAGCCAACTGTGCCTTCAGTCCTTGGACATGATCCTTGTTGGGGCCTGATACCAACATGTTGTCCACATACAACAGCAAAATGATATAATCATCACCAGACCTCTTGAAATACGTACAAGGGTCTGCACTCAATATGTTGTATCCAAGGCTCATGATATAAGAATCAAATCTCTTGTACCAACACCTTGGCGCCAGTTTGAGAGCGTACAGAGATTTGTTCAACCTGCAAACCAAGTTCTCTTTGCCTTTTTCCGCAAAATCTTATGGCTGGAGCATATATATTTCTTCTTCAAGATCTCCATGAAGAAATGCCGTTTTTACACCTAACTGTTTTAGATGTAGGTCAAACACCGCACACAATGCCAGCACCACTCTGACTGTTGTAAGCCAAACCACAGGAGAAAATATCTCATTGAAGTCAATGCCTTCTTTCTGAGCATACCATTTTACCACCAATCTAGCATGATACCGCTCCACTTGATTATTTCCATCACGCTTGATCTTACAGGCTCATCTATTTCCAATGGCTTTCCTCTCTCGTGGTAGTGTAACAAGATCCCAAGTTTTATTTTTGTCTAATGCCTCCAACTCTTCTTGCATTGCTATCATCCATAAGGATACATCCAAGCTTTGAGTAGCCTCGTGGAAACTCGATGGCTCACCATCCTCTGATAATAGACAATATGCAATGTTGCTTTTAGTGACATAATCTGAAAGCCAACCTGGTGGTCTTCTGTCTCGAGTTGACTGCCTCACATTGGAAACCTCATACTCAACATGTTCTTTTTCTTCGTGCTCTGGTACTGCTTCACAAGAAATTTGACCTTCGTCCGTCTTATTTTCCACATGAAAAATAGTAGTTTCTGAATTCGGTGTGCCTTTGTCTCCCTTTACTTTATCTTCCTCGAAGATAACATCCCAGCTGATGACAAGCTTGTGAACAGTAGGATCCCACAAGCGAAACCCCTTTACTCCATCAGCATAACCCAAGAAGATACATTTTCTGGATTTCGAATCCAACTTCGATCTTTCTTGCTCATTGTACAGTACGTACACATGACTTCCAAATGTATGTAAATGAGAATAATATGTCGGCTTCCCAATCCACATCTCCATCGGAGTCTTCAGATCAATCGCCACTGAAGGAGAACGATTGATAATATAACAAGCACTTTTGACTGCTTCCGCCCAAAATGACTTTTTTAGACCTGCAGTTCTCAATATAACTGTTGTTCTGTCCAACATGGTTCTGTTCATCTGCTCTGCCACTCCATTCTGTTGAGGTGTGTAAGCCGTCGTGATTTGTCTTTTGATGCCCTCATATTGACAAAATGCATCAAACTCATCACTGGTATATTCTCCTCCATTGTCAGTCCTCAGACACTTGATTTTCTTTTCAGAATCAAGTTCAACCCGCGCTTTGAAATCTTTGAAGATCTGGAAAACATCTGATTTCTTCTTGATTGGATACACCCAACATCTCCTAGAGAAATCATCAATGAACGAGACAAAGTATCTCGCTCCTCCTAGGGATGCAACCGGTGCTTGACAAACATCTGAATGAATCAGCTCCAATATGCTTTTGCTCATGGCAGTAGAAGTGCCAAACTTTAATCTGTGTTGTTTACTGGTAACACAGTGTTCACAAAAGGATAGTGACACTTTTGTAAGTTCCGGCAGCAGCTTTCGTTCTGAGAGTATTTTCAACCCTCGTTCTGACATACTCCCGAGCTTTCTATGCCATAACACTATTAATTCTAATCCTGAACCAATTGATGCAACAGCTAGTTCTGCCTCTTCGTGTGTTTCTCCCAAAAGTACATACAGATTTGCAGCAACTTTTTCCGCCTTCATAACCACAAGCGCACCCTTCACAATTTTCATGATCTCGTTCTTGATACGGGTTTTGCACCCAATGTCATCCAATTGCCCCAAGGACGAATGATTCTTCGTCAGTCCTTTCACATGTCGTACCTCTTGTATGGTGTGAATGGTGCCATCAAACATTTTAATTTTGATAGTACGGACTCCAGCAATTTCCAAGGCATGATTGTTTCCCATGAATACAGATCCTTCTGAGACTGGTTCATAATGATCAAACCATTCTCTCCGAGACGTCATGTGCCACGTCGCTCCTGAATCCATTATCCATGTGTCGCAAAATTTGTGTCTGCCTTCTGCAACACTTGCTGCTTCGCTGAATAATATTTCACCACTGCAAGAAGTACTGGCCACATTTCCTTGAGAATTATTCTCGATACTCGTACACTCTTTCTTGAAATGCCTTTTACCGCCACATTTAAAGCAGTAAATATTTTTCTTCTTACTTTTCGACTTTGATCTACCTCGTCTTTGACTCCTGATAGGACTCGTTTTTACGTGTTTTTAGTGTTGTTTTTGAGTCGCGTTCATGCATCATATTAGTTTGTTTTAGTTGAATTTTGCAATTTTTTAGCATTATTGAGCATTTGACTAATCTCGTGTATTCTGTGGTTATTTTGTAGGAATTGAACCAAAAAGTGGGAGAAACTTTGGCATAATATCGAAGAGGTCTCGCTAGGGCGGTCAAAAGTGACCGCCCCAGCGAGCATTGTGGTCTGGCCGAGGATTATTTTGCGCAAGTGTCTCGCTAGGGCGGTCAAAAGTGACCGCCCCAGCGAAACCAGGGACAAGCTCGAGGAAGCTTATTCGAGGACCTCTCGCTAGGGCGGTCAAAATATACCGCCCTAGCGAGAAGCGAGATTGAGAAAGATTTGTTTCCAAATTTCTAGGGACTCTATCCTACACTATAACCTAACACACGAGATCAGCCGTTTTTGGACACACTTTATCAGACTTTTCATTAATTTTTCTTGGAGAGGAGGCTAGGAGCAAAGGAAATTTCGAAGACCTCGAGATTTCCACGCGTCGTGGCCGTCATCCATCGTCATCTTTAGTATTTTCATTATTCAGTATTTTATTTCTTACATTCATTGTTGGTTTTTATCATGAATTTCACTAGCTAAACTCTAGATTTGTTGGGATTTGAGGGGATCCTACCCCGCACTCGGTGTTGAACATTATTTCTCGACGTTTTCATTAGTGATTTGTTTATGCTATTGTTCTTTCGTGTTTCAATCGAAGCCTAGCTAACTTTCTTTGATTATTTCATGTTGTTGATGAGTTCGATAGAATAGTTAACAATACGATCAAATAGTATAAACCACGGATTTACAATTTTAGTAGATATACGGAATTGGGTACGTGTCGATAGTGATAGTTCACCCGAATGAAAGCTAGTGGATTCCATAGAATGTAATGCAATCTTGAACTGTTAAATATTTGAGGACACTTGAGTACTGCATGTTTTTTATTAGTATTAATATAGCTCGACATAGTATATTAATTAGTCTAGGGAATTCCGTCGAACGCACGAGTAAAAGTCGAGTGTAATTAGTTAAACACGAGCGGTAGGTGAACTGATAATTCCCAACAAATTCATTTCTCATTTGATTTAATCCAAATTAATCATTGCGTTCTTGAACACGTTTTCTTTGCATTTTAATTATTTTAATTGTTTACTTTACATTAGTTTAATCATCAACTCAATTTATCGTTGCTAAAAAAATTTTAATCGAAAATAAAAATAGTGTAACGCAGTCCTTGTGGAACGATACTCGTATTTACTTACGTTTATTATAACTTGACTATCGAGCACTTGCAATATTTAAATCGAGCTTTCATTTATAAAATAAATTTTGGGATTATTCACTGTGCAAGTTTTGCTCGATCAAGTTTTTGGCGCCGTTGCCGGGGACTGTTGATTCACAATTTTTATTTTTCAGTTAAATTCTTTAGTATTATTTATTTTATTGTTATTTGATACTCTCATTGTGTTGCAGATTTTTCTTGTGGTGCATGCGAAGATCACTCGAGTTTAAGCTTGAGCCTTTTGACCCCGAGATCGAACGCACAGCTAGACGTTGACTACAGCAGCAAAGAGCGAAGGAAAGAATGGAAGGCGATCAACAAAGAGAGGAGCCAAGGCGTACACCGATGTTGGATTATGCACAGCCGTCTCTTGATGGAGCACGTCCAAGCATCGTAAGACCAGTCATCCGAGCTAATCAGTTTGAGATCAAGCCAGCTATCATTCAGATGATTCAGAACACTGTCCAATTTGGGGGAATTGCACTTGACGACCCTAATTCTCATATAGCTGACTTTCTTGAAATTTGTGATACTTTTAAGTTTAATGGCATGTCTGATGACGCTATTCGTTTGCGTTTATTTCCATTTTCACTGAGAGATAAAGCTAAGTCGTGGTTAAACTGTTTGCCTGTAGGGTCTATTACTACATGGGAAGATATGGCAAAGGCGTTCCTGATCAAGTACTTTCCTCCGTCGAAGACTATGAAGCTCAGAGCCGACATTACTACTTTTGCTCAATATGAGCAAGAGTCACTTTACGAGGCATGGGAGCGCTACAAGGACTTGTTGAGGAGATGTCCACACCATGAGCTGCCTCTTGGGTTAGTTGTTCAAACTTTCTACTACGGTCTGCTTACTCCTAACCGTACTATGATAGATGCTGCTGCCTGTGGTAACTTACTGAGAAAGACGGCGGAGGAAGGATATGAGTTATTGGAGGAGATGGCTGCTAGTAGCTATCATCCTCAGTCTGATAGGCAGAGACGAGGTGCTGGAGTTAATCAAGTTAATGATTTGTCGGCGGTTTCAGCACAGTTAGAGGCTTTGAATAGAAAGATTGATGGGATGAGCATGAGTGGGTCGGCTATGCGTCTGCAAGAAATTTTCTGTGATAAGTGTGGGGGTGAGCATGATGTGCAGGATTGCCAAGATGGCAACCCATTCTATGTGCCTGAGGGAGCACCGGTAAAACAAGTGGGATTCCAAAACCGTCCTAGAAATGACCCTTACTCGAACACATATAATCCGGGATGGAGGAATCACCCAAACTTTTCATGGGGAGGTCAAAACAACCAACATCGCCAACAAAGAGGTCCACCATATGTGATGCACCAAGGATTCAAGCCAGAACCGTCTCGGGAGGAGAAGTCCAATTTAGAGCAAATGATGACTAAATTTATTTCTGCAACGAGACGAGATTTCAGAACCAGGATGCATCCATAAAGGGGTTAGAGAATCAAATTGGACAATTGGCTAAGTTGATTGCTAATAGGGAGCAAGGAACTTTACCAAGCAACACGGAAACTAACCCAAGAGAACATGTGAAGGCGGTGGAATTGCGTAGTGGAAAAACACTCGGGTCTAATGAGGAAAAGACCAAGCACGGTGAGGATGAGGTGAAAAATCGAGGAGGTAAGTCTTCTGACTCTACAGCTACACCTATTGCACAGAATAAAATTGTTATCCCTCCACCTTTTCCTGCAGCAATGAAGAAAGCTAAATTAGATGCACAATTTGGTAAATTTCTTGAGATATTTATAAAATTGCATATTAACATTCCTTTTGCTGATGCTTTATTGAATATGCCAAGTTATGCAAAATTCTTGAAAGATATCTTAGCAAATAAGCGGAAGCTAGAAGATCATATGACGGTGAATTTGACCGAAAATTGCTCCGCTTTAGTTCAAAACAAGATGCCTCCTAAGCAAAAAGATTCAGGGAGTTTCTCGATACCTTGCATTATTGGTGACATTAATTTTCATAAAGCTTTATGTGATCTTGGTGCGAGTATTAATCTGATGCCTTTTTCTGTGTTTAGGAGACTGGGATTAGGTGACCCAAGCCAACTAGGATGTCGTTGCAGCTGGCTGACAGATCTGTCAAGTATCCACGTGGGATTATCGAAGATGTTCTGGTGAAAGTGGATAAGTTTATTTTTCCTGCAGACTTTGTGGTACTTGACATGGAGGAAGATTTAGAGATGCCTTTAATCCTAGGGAGACCTTTTCTGGCTACAGGGAAAGCATTGATTGATGTTGAGGAGGGGAAATTGAGACTGAGAGTTGGATAAGAAGAAATTATTTTTGATGTTTTCAATACTCTCAAGCACACAATGCACAATGATAGTTGCTTTCGTGTTGATGTCTTGGATTCGCTTGTTTGTGATTTTGTGCAGGATGGATTGAAAGAACCATTGGAGGCCACTCTCACTACTGAAAAGCAGAAGGACGAGCTGGACGAGGAAAACATGGAGATGGTAGCTCATTTGAATGCCATTCCACCTTGGAGAAAGCAAGTGAGGCTTAGACTAGAGGAATTGGGAGACAGAAAAGATTTAATGCCTCAAAAGTCAAGCCTAGAGGAGCCACCTACTTTGGAGCTCAAACCATTACCTCCATATCTCAAGTACGTATATCTAGGAGAAAATAATAAATTGCCTGTTATTATTTCCTCTTCTTTGACAGATGATATGGAGAGTAAGCTCTTGGGAGTTCTCAAGGAGCATAAAGGAGCGTTCGCTTGGAAGGTTTCGGACATAAAAGGGATAAGTCCTTCGATCTGCATGCACAAAATTCTGATGGAAGATAAATACTCACCTCTAGCACAACCACAAAGGAGACTCAATCCAAAGATGCAAGAGGTAGTAAAAGCTGAAACAATTAAACTTCTGGATGCAGGTATTATCTATCCTATCTCTGATAGTGCGTGGGTAAGTCCTGTACAATGTGTGCCTAAAAAGGGTGGGATTACTGTTATTACTAATGAAAAAAATGAGTTGATTCCCACTAGAACTGTTACAGGTTGGCGTGTATGCATAGATTATAGGAAATTGAATGATGCAACCCGTAAAGATCACTTTCCCTTGCCATTTATCGATCAAATGATTGAACGATTAGCAGGTCATGAATTTTATTGCTTTTTAGATGGATACTCGGGATACAATCAAATCACAATTGCACCTGAGGACCAAGAGAAAACTACTTTCACTTGCCCTTATGGTACTTTTGCGTTTAGGCGTATGCCCTTTGGTTTATGCAATGCACCTGCAACATTTCAAAGATGCATGACCGCTATCTTTCATGACATGACTGAAAATTTCCTTGAAATCTTTATGGATGACTTCTCTATTTTTGGCTCCTCATTTAATGAATGTTTAGAGAATTTGAACTTGGTGTTAGTTAGATGTGAGGAGAGCAATTTGGTGTTGAATTGGGAGAAATGTCATTTTATGGTTCAAGAGGGGATTGTGTTAGGACACAAGGTATCGGAGAATGGAATTGAAGTTGACAAAGCCAAGGTGGAAGTAATCAAAAACTTACCCCCACCTTCATCAATAAAAGGAGTTAGAAGTTTCCTAGGGCATGCTGGTTTTTATAGGCGTTTCATTAAAGATTTTTCCAAAATTGCTAAACCTTTATCCTCTTTGTTGATGAAAGATGCTGAATTTAATTTTGATTCTACTTGTCTGCATGCATTCGAGATACTCAAGGAAAGCTTGGTGACAGCACCTGTTCTGACTGTCCCTGATTGGGAGCTACCGTTTGAGGTGATGTGCGATGCTAGTGATACAGCTGTTGGTGCGGTGCTGGGTCAAAGGAAGAACAAGGTATTTCATACCATCTACTATGCAAGTAAGACTTTAAATGATGCTCAATTGAATTACGCTACTACTGAAAAGGAATTGCTTGCTATAGTATTTGCTTTTGACAAATTTCATTCATACCTTGTTCTGTCTAAAGTAACTGTGTATACAGATCATTCTGCCCTAAAATACTTGCTTGCTAAGAAAGATGCGAAACCTAGGTTAATTAGGTGGATTTTATTATTGCAAGAATTTGATCTCGAAATTCGAGATAAAAAGGGTGTGGAAAATGTAGTTGCTGACCACCTGTCTAGGCTTGAGCATGTTGAAATTAAGGGCAGTGACGATGATACAGATGACTGGTTTCCTGATGAACAATTGCTTGAGGTAAATGCGTACCCTTGGTATGCCGATTTTGCAAATTTTCTTGTCACTGGCACACCTCCACCTAATTTATTGTTTCACCAAAGAAAGAAATTCTTTTCAGACGTGAAATATTATTTTTGGGAGGAACCGTTCTTGTTTAAGATTTGTGCAGACTCCATGATAAGAAGATGTGTGGCGGAGGAGGAGACCAATCAAATTCTAAACCATTGTCATGACCGTGAGGTAGGTGGTCACTTTGGACCCATACGGACGGCATCTAAGGTACTTGAATGTGGCTTCTATTGGCCAACTCTTTTTAAGGATGCTCGTTTGTATGTTCTCAATTGTGATAGATGCCAACTCACAGGTAATATTTCCAACCGTCATGAGATGCCTTTAAATAACATTATTGAGTGTGAAATATTTGATGTGTGGGGGATTGATTTTATGGGTCCTTTTCCTGCGTCTTTTGCCAAGAAATTTATTCTGGTGGCAGTGGAGTATGTATCTAAATGGGTGGAGGCAGAGGCTTGTGCCACTAATGATGCACAAGTGGTGTTAAAATTTTTGAAGAAACATATTTTTAATCGATTTGGTGCACCACGTGCAATCATAAGTGATGGTGGCACCCATTTTTGCCACAAAATTTTTGATAAACTGTTGGGCAAATATGGTGTCACCCACAAAGTTTCCACTCCATACCATCCTCAAACTAGTGGACAAGTTGAAGTATCCAATCGAGAAATTAAGAGGATTTTAGAGAAGACGGTTAATGTGAATAGGAAGGACTGGTCCATTCGGTTAGATTATGCTTTGTGGGCATATCGTACTGCTTTTAAAACACCTATAGGCACTACACCATATAGGTTGCTCTTTGGTAAAGCATGTCATCTACCAGTCGAATTAGAGCATAGAGCATATTGGGCGACCAAAGCACTAAACTTTGATTTTGCTCTTGCAGGTGAAAAACGATTGCTGCAGTTGAATCAGTTAGATGAGTTCCGGGGAAGAGCTTATGATCTTGCACTATCATACAAGGAACGCACCAAACGAGCCCATGACAAACACATTATAAGAAGGGAATTCAAAGTGGGTGAAGCGGTGTTGGTATACAATTCTCGCTTACGACTCTTTCCGGGCAAGCTAAAGTCAAGGTGGTCAGGACCATTCACTATAGCCAAGGTGTTCCCATCGGGTGCAGTGGTGTTGCATGATGGCAAGGACGGGACGTTTACTGTGAACGCTCAAAGATTGAAGCACTATATCGGTGGCACAATTGAGCCACAAATTGGAGTCACTCGGCTCCATGACAGTCATTGAGGACATGGGTGAAGAGTCGAGCTCTAGACTATAAATTGAGAACTACTTCTACTCCTTATTTTGATTTTGATTATAGTTTTTTTTTTAGTTATTAATCGCATCATTTGCATTTAGGTAGTTGCATGGCATTGCATTCAAATTTTTTTCCCGAACACTTCTCGCTCGGGCGGTCAGTTTGCGGGTACTCGTTTTTAAAGAAAATCCTTTTGCGAAAACGTCTCGCCAGGGCGGGAAAAATATACCGCCCTAGCGAGTCGCGCAGATTAAAAAAATTTTTCTCCCCGAAAACTTCTCGCTCGGGCGGTCAATTTTGACCGCCCTAGCGAGTCGCACAGATTAACAAAAAAATTTTTTTCCGAAAACTTCTCGCTTGGGCGGTCTGTTTTTACCGCCCTAGCGAGTCGCGCAGATTATAAATACTTTCCTCTTCTCTTTTCCTCCCCACTTCGAACCCTACTCCTCCCCTCCGATTTTCGGCACCCCCCTCCATCTTTTGTACTCAATCCTTACTATTTGGTGATTTTTCAGGGCAAAGACTCAATCTTGGTCCATACACTCCACGAGGAAGCATTTAGGCTACAAGATTTTCTTCTCCGGCGGTCTTTCAAGCAACTCCAATCATCTTCCACATATTCCGGTGAGCTTCTCCGGCGACCCTCAACAATTTTCCGGCGGTTGGATACTTTGTGCACTCCAATCTCTACATGGCACCCAAAAGATCTAAGGTAACTCAGGGTGCTTCTAGTTCTCGTTCCACTCCATCTATGTTTGTGAATGAAAAAGCTAGGGAAAGATTTGAGCATGCTAGACTACATAGGAAACCAATCCCTGAGCGTGGATTTAGCTCGTTTCTTATCGGTCAATTTTCGGAGTCCCAAATAGAAAGAAGAGGGTGGAATGCCTTTGTAGCACAACCGAATGCAGCAGTGGTTCCGGTTGTGCGTGAATTTTATGCCAATGCTCCGGAGGGAAATGAGTCGAAGGCATTTGTGAGGGGACATCTAGTCCCGTATGATCCCAAGACGATCAATGATATGTTGGGTTTACCGTCGGTGGATGATTCGGTGTTTCAGGCGTGGGTGCTTAACCCGGATTATGATTTGATCATTCGCACACTCTGTTATCCGGGCACCACGTGGAAACAACCGGGGACTTACACGGTCTTTCTTGAAAAGTTTTTGAAAGTGGAGGGGGCATTGTGGTATGCATTCTTGTCTAAGAGATTGATGCCGGTCGGTCATACGAGTGATGTGCAGCGTGAGCGGGCGGTTTTTCTTTATGCCATTTGTACTGGGATGGTGATTGATGTGGGCAGGCTCATTTTCGGACAGCTTAACATGTGCATTAATAGCAGCAATTTGGCTTTTTACTTTCCGACGATAGTGACTGAGCTGTGTGCCCGAGCGGGGGTGATATTTGCAGATGATGATGAGTGGTTACCGTCGATGAGAGCCATTGATGAGGCTCTTTATAGATCCAAGAGGGAGAAAAGACAGGCTGAGCTGCCCGAGGAGGTATTTTTCGATTATGGGGGAGCAGCTCAACCACCTCCGGCCTTAGGACATGCACCACCACCTCCGCAGCCACGCCGCCGTGCCATGCGAGATCGCCTCGACGAATTGGGCGCTTGGGCCACTTATCAGACTGAGTACCAGGCCGTTAATCAAGCCCACATTCAGAACATCGAATACTTGGTGCAGGGGATCTCAACTCATTTGGGCATCGACACGTCCGGCCGGCCACCTACACCAGCATACCCGCCACCCTTCCAGTTTCAATACCATTATCCTATGCCCCCAGCGGCTGAAGAGGGAGTCCCACCGCCTGAGAATGAGGAGGAGGACGATTTCTGATTAGGGGAGTTCACTGTTTCCCCTTGCCTTTTATTTTTCATATTCTTTCTTTGCATTTACATTCATGAGTTTTTTTTATGTTTTTAGTGTTTGTTTCGTTTTGTGCACTGAGGGCATTGCACAACTCTAGTATGAGGGGGGTAGATTGTTTTGTTTGTTTAGTTAATTGGTTTTAAATTGTTGCATTTCTTTTATTTGGTGTTGTTTATGGTGAGAATACATAGTGTATGAGCCAATGATGATGTTGAATTGATAGTATACAAAAGTATTGATTGGGTCACCTCATGAATGGTACTCTTGATTGTTAAAGCATGAATTTTGGCACAAAGTTGAACTTTTTGAGCACATATGTGTGGGGACTAGAATTTTGTAGGAATAATGGTGAAATTTGAAGGTTTTGTGTGGTTAACTTGAAAGGCATCATTTATGAGTTGATTTAGCATGTAAACCCGTGAAAATAAGTCACTAATTGGGACCTTGAATGATCACATGTGATTTGCCTTGAACTTTACATATACCTTTTTTTTTCAATGCACTGAATTAAAATATCATACTCCTAACCAGCTGTAATCCAAAGTAAATATTCTTAGCCTAGGGAGTACACGTGTGAAAATTGTGCATCAAAAAAAAAAAATATATATATATATATATATATATATATCGAAAAAATATATCGAAAAAGAAAAAATTGGTGGAGATGTAAGGTGAGGGGGAGCCGAAATAAAAGGAATGAAATTCTATTCCTGGGCTAAAAGTTGGAGATGTAAGGAGACGAGGAAAGTCAGACGAAAAGTCTTGACGATTGCACAATGAAAATGATCGGTGTACTCCCGACTGTTAGCCACTTGAGCTTATTTTCCTTCTTTTCGACACCCTTCTCTGCACTTAAGAATCGAATAAAGTTCAAATTATGGTTAGTGATAAATGGACACGGGGGTGCATGCTAGTGATACTTGTATTGAAGTGCTAATTGAGTGACTCGCATGATCGGATGATTGATCTATTTGAAGTACGAATGACTAGACCCATCATGACACACACACACGTTCAAATTAGTGTCAAGATTTATGTGTAGATGAGAATGAGTATTCGTTTGTGATTCGACTTGATTATGAATTTGTGTGTGGGAAAGTTCACTGAGGCATGAGCATAACAGTTGTTAACTCACCATTGACATTTACTTGTGTTGGTTATTTCTTGTTTTAGTATTTTGTGTTTGTTTTGTTTGTTTAGAATCTCGTGCTTTAACCTATTTTGCTAGAGGGCGAGCAAAAGGTTAGTATGAGGGGGTTGATAGGACTCGTTTTTACGTGTTTTTAGTGTTGTTTTTGAGTCGCGTTCATGCATCATATTAGTTTGTTTTAGTTGAATTTTGCAATTTTTTAGCATTATTGAGCATTTGACTAATCTCGTGTATTCTGTGGTTATTTTGTAGGTATTGAACCAAAAAGTGGGAGAAACTTTGGCATAATATCGAAGAGGTCTCGCTAGGGCGGTCAAAAGTGACCGCCCCAGCGAGCATTGTGGTCTGGCCGAGGATTATTTTGCGCAAGTGTCTCGCTAGGGCGGTCAAAAGTGACCGCCCCAGCGAAACCAGGGACAAGCTCGAGGAAGCTTATTCGAGGACCTCTCGCTAGGGCGGTCAAAATATACCGCCCTAGCGAGAAGCGAGATTGAGAAAGATTTGTTTCCAAATTTCTAGGGACTCTATCCTACACTATAACCTAACACACGAGATCAGCCGTTTTTGGACACACTTTATCAGACTTTTCATTAATTTTTCTTGGAGAGGAGGCTAGGAGCAAAGGAAATTTCGAAGACCTCGAGATTTCCACGCGTCGTGGCCGTCATCCATCGTCATCTTTAGTATTTTCATTATTCAGTATTTTATTTCTTACATTCATTGTTGGTTTTTATCATGAATTTCAGTAGCTAAACTCTAGATTTGTTAAAATTTGAGGGGATCCTACCCCGCACTCGGTGTTGAACATTATTTCTCGACGTTTTTATTAGTGATTTGTTTATGCTATTGTTCTTTCGTGTTTCAATCGAAGCCTAGCTAACTTCCTTTGATTATTTCATGTTGTTGATGAGTTCGATAGAATAGTTAACAATACGATCAAATAGTATAAACCACGGATTTACAATTTTAGTAGATATACGGAATTGGGTACGTGTCGATAGTGATAGTTCACCCGAATGAAAGCTAGTGGATTCCATAGAATGTAATGCAATCTTGAACTGTTAAATATTTGAGGACACTTGAGTACTTCATGTTTTTTATTAGTATTAATATAGCTCGACAGAGTATATTAATTAGTCTAGGGAATTCCGTCGAACGCACGAGTAAAAGTCGAGTGTAATTAGTTAAACACGAGCGGTAGGTGAACTGATAATTCCCAACAAATTCATTTCTCATTTGATTTAATCCAAATTAATCATTGCGTTCTTGAACACATTTTCTTTGCATTTTAATTATTTTAATTGTTTACTTTACATTAGTTTAATCAACTCAATTTATCGTTGCTAAAGAAATTTTAATTGAAAATAAAAATAGTGTAACGCAGTCCTTGTGGAATGATACTCGTATTTACTTACGTTTATTATAACTTGACTATCGTGCACTTGCGATATTTAAATCGAGCTTTCATTTATAAAATAAATTTTGGGATTATTCACTGTGCAAGTTTTGCTCGATCAACTCCCACTGGAGTCACGATCCATAAATCTTCCTCTTATCATCGGTAACGCCTCTGCCTGCTTTGATTTTACCAAACTATCTTCCTTATTCTTGCGCCGACTATCTTCTCTGAAAACCGCAGTTAAGACATCGTCGAATTTTAGAAAGCCCATAAGAATATTGTTGGTAATGTTGATGATAAGTTGATCATATGAATCTGGTAAACTTTGAAGTAGAAGCTCCACACGTTCATTTCCCCCTATTTTATGCCCCGTGGAAGTGAGTTGGGCAAATAGAGTATTTAGTGTATTGATATGGTCGGTCATCGATGAAGATTCCGCCATCCGAAGAATATAAAGTCTTCTCTTTAGGAAAATCATGTTGTGTAGCGACTTGACCTCGTACATCTTTGTCAGAGTATCCCAGATAACTTTTGTTGTTTTTATCTCATAGATACTTGACAATACTTCGTCTGTTATAGCCAAGTGTAAATTGACAACAGCATTATCATTCATCTCATTTCACTTTCCATCATCCGCAATCTCCACCAGTCTATCTCCAATAGCCGCCAAGCAATTCTCCTTTCTTAAAACTGCTTGTATCTTTATTTTCCACAGCATAAAATTGCTTCCGTTGAACTTTGCTATCTTGTACCTGCCCGCCATTATGTCTACAACAATTTAGTAGACTGGACAAAATAATCCCACCTTAATAAAAAATCTCAAAAAAATCTTTTCTGATGTGGAAGATCATTTTAGGCTGCAACCACATAGCATACTCAGAATTTTAAGAAATTTTAAACCAATGCTCTGATACCACTTGTTAGTCCCACGTGCGGAATTCGATATAATAAAACTTGAAAATAAAGAATAAACTGGACACCGAGATTTACGTGGAAAACCCCTAAAAATTATTAGGGTAAAAACCACGGACAAGATTAAAAGAATTCCACTATAATATTTTGTGGTGTATAACTCACTCACTGTGTTTTCAAAGAGAACACACAATCTCTTAATACAGGAGAACAAAACACCTCACAAATATTATAGAACTAAGCACTCAAATTCTTATAAGATGAGAGAAAACTCGAAGAAAGGATGATTTCAGAATGAAGATGGGAGCTCTATTTATAGAGCCCCTTGTTCGTGTGTAAACGCGTATAAAAACGCGTTTTCTCCTCTGAATTTTCTTGAGACAATTCTGCCATCCTTGGTTTGAAATTTCAGAGTCTGCAAATTTGTCCCTACCTATTGCCGACACCATTTAATAAACTTGAAATAGTATTGGATAATAAGCCAAAAGTAACATCAACATGAAAAATGAGTACAAATGACAAAGTTGAAGTAACAGGTTGTCATCTTAATATGTTTAACCAAGTTCAATGGTATTGAGATAATTGATTCACGGGCAACCAATTCATTCAACATGACTCAGTTTTAAATAACTTTTTCTTATGAAAACAATAAATTAAGTACAAAGTGCGCCTCCTAACTCTCAAGCAAGGTAATAAGATTTACACACATAAAGAAGAATACATAGTTGAATAAATGGAGTTGTTCTGTGAGCTTACCAGTTAGAGCCACTGCTGCTAATGTTTGATATGGTGAAGGAATCCATTGAATATCTTGGTGACCTTTTACCACCAGCTTTATAATTTAGCGGGAGTGGAACTAATATCCAACAACGGAGAAAACCATAAAGAAATTGGTCCTACAAAAATACTTCATCAAAATTTAAAATAAGTAAATTACACATTTCAACAAAAGAAGTATGTTTTAGAGGTGTCCTTAGATTAATTTCCTCACAAGTTCAGATAAATATTAGTTTTGTTTTCTACATGTAAGCATCACTAGCCTCAGTTGGAAAATGCTTATCCAGGAAATTAAGAGAACCTTCTTATGTTTACAAGGAATAGTTCTTAAAAAAACTCTAGAGACGAGAAACAGTAAAAGCATCATGCCATCATAGTACAAGCTTAAGTCCCAAGCTAGTTGGGGTTAATAACACGGACCCCTCAACAACGTACTGGTCAACTCGAACAAAGTCAAGTGCAGGCATCCCCGAGATAAAGAATGATCTAGTGCGGAAACAAATGAAAAACATTCCTTATGCTTCTGCAGTCGGAAGCTTGATGTATGCTCAGGTTTGCACTAGACCTGACATTGCATTTATTGTTGGGATGCTAAGAAGATATCAGAATAATCCAGGTTTAGACCATTGGAAAGTTGCAAAGAAAGTGATGAGGTATCTTCAAGGGACCAAAGATTATATGTAACGTCCTAGATTCGACGACTGTCCTCACTGTACCAAGACGAGTCTTTCCAGCGTGCTTATGTCCTCACTTACACGCACCCTGAGAAACTTCCGAGGAGGTCACCCATCCCAAAATTTCCCCAAGTCAAGCACGCTTAATTTCGGATTTCTTATGTGATGAGCTACCGAAAAGAAGATGCACCTTCGTGATATGACTAGTACCAATCAAATATTTTAAGCATTCTTTAACTGTACAGTCCATTACATTGAACAGTCTTGGAATCCCTCTCATTCCCGTGTGGGTCGGTTCATTCATGAACCCTCCACCTAGAAGCCTACTAGGAGCCGCTCATTGTCCGTGCAACTGATGGCACCGGCGATCACCCCCCGCCCTATTCGGCCCCGGGCCTCACATGCCCACCAGCTTCCGCTTGGTTCGTCCCCGAACCACACCGTACTAAGAGAGGTCTACTCTGATACCAACTGTAACGTCCCAGATTCGACGACTGTCCTCAGTGTACCAAGACGAGTCTTTCCAGCGTGCTTATGTCCTCACACGTACCCTGAGAAACTTCCCAGGTGGTCACCCATCCCAAAATTACTCCAAGTCAAGCACGCTTAACTTCGGAGTTCTTATGTGATGAGCTACCGAAAAGAAGATGCACCTTCGTGATATGAGTAGTACCAATCAAATCTTTTAAGCCTTCTTCAACTGTACAGTCCATTACATGGAACAGTCTCGGAATCCCTCTCATTCCCGTATGGGTCGGTTCATTCATGTTCCCTCCACCTAGAAGCCTGCCAGGAGTCGCTCATTGTCCGTGCAACTGATGGCACCGGCGATCACCCCCCGCCCTATTCGGCCCCGGGCCTCACATTATATACTTATGTTCGGAAAAACTGAAAATTTGGAAGTAATTGGCTACTCTGAATCAGAGTACTCTGGCTACATTGATTCACGAAAATCCACTTCATGATATATTTTTATGCTAGCTGGTGGAGCTGTATCTTGGACAAGTGTAAAGCAGACATTGACTGCTACTTCCACTATGGAAGCCGAGTTCGTAGCTTTTTTTGAGGCAACCTCACATGGTGTATAATTGAGGAGTTTCATTTCGAGGTTTAGAATTATGGATTCTATATCTAGGCCATTAAGAATATATTGTCACGATTCAGATGTTATTTTTATGGCTAAAAATAAAAAAAGTGGTAGTCAAAGCAAGCACATCGACATTAAATCTTTAGCCATACGAGAACGTGTTAAAGATAAGAAATTAATTATCGAGCACATTAGCACTGAATTGATGATTGTGGATCCTTTAACTAAATTCAAGGATCATACAGAAAGAATGGAACTTGGTTACTTTATGTAATTTAACAAATTAATGAAACTATGATTTGATATTTTCTCATATTTATTATGCATACATTCATTGATTCGAGAAATATTAATGAAGTTGGATCTCGAATAAACATAGGGTTTATTCATTCAGTTATACAAATTTGAGATACATGATACATTGTAATACATAGAAGATAATACTCGTTTTTAGAGGACATATCGCCATGATTCATGTGTTTTGTTTTCTCCTATGGTAATAGAGATATATGGGTCAAGTGAAAGAATGTAAGAAAAAGTGACTCATATCAGAAGAAGAATAAATGTGTAGGCAATGACGACACTTTTGACAAAATATACGTACGTCACCTCAACTTTAGAAATTTAAGACGCGCATTTGCCTCTTTGTTTGACGATAAAGCTCCCCTCAATCACTCATTGATGGTATGATAGGCCTATAAATACTCGTGATTGAGGTCCCTAAGCACACACGTCATAAAAACAAATACACCATCTACAAAGATTATTGGAGTGCTTAGAAGGCTTCAATCGGAAAAAAAGCAGAGAACTTACAAATTATTCAATGGTCGGAGGTAACACTCCATCCGCTTCCGCATATTGTTTGTAGATTTGTATAAACATTAATTCGAGAAGAAAAAAAATTCTAACATTTCTCACTGAACTGGCTGCTTGAATCATTTTATCCATGTATTTCGAACAATCCACTCAATTCCCTCCTGACCAGTCCAACCTACTTTCGCTCGACTTAAGCTTTATCGAATTTTTATTTTTATTTTTTTACTCAGTTTTCAGCTGCAAGTTTCATTTACTTTAGCTATCTATATTTTTCGTGTAACAATATTTTCGTTGCTCTATACTCATTCTAGGAGGGAGAGGAAAAATGTCCGAGGGGCATAGAAATTGTCGGCAAGAGTTTTTCAAAGAAAATGGGGCCAGTCAAGAAAGGCAGCAAAACATATATTAAATGTGGGCAAAAATTTGGATTGTCAAATTTGATGGAAATAACGCGTTTTTAACGAGCTTTCACACTGACAGAGGCTCTATAAATAGAGCTCCCCCTTTCATTCTGAAATCATCCCTTCTTCGAGTTTTCTCTCATCTTATAAGCATTTGAGTGCTTAGTTCTATAATATTTGTGAGGTTTTTTGTTCTCATGTATTAAGAGAGTGTGTGTTCTCTTTGAAAACACAGTTAGTGAGTTGTACACCACAAAATATTATAGTGGAATTCTTTTCATCTTGCCCGTGGTTTTTACCCTAATAATGTTTAGAGGTTTTCCACGTAAATTTCGGTGTCCAATTTATTCTTTATTTTCGGATTTATTATCTCAAATTCCGCACGTGGGGCCAACAAGTGGTATCAGAGCCTTGGTTTAAAATTGCTTAAAATTTTGAGTATGCTCTGTGATTGCAGCCTAGACTGAATTAGGAGATTCTCTAGAAGAAATACGGGCTTCTGGTGGCAACATGCTTGGTCCCGCTTATGGGGTCAAATCGATACATTCTAAGAAGAAATATTTGAATATCAATCTCATCGATATCATTGATCTCATACCAAATCCCATCAATCGAATCACTTTTTCGAGAAATACGAGACATCTAAGTCATACAAGTAAAGAGATCTATTCATTGTCTTCCACATCAGAAAAGATTTTTTGAGATTTTTTATTCAAAGCATGATTATTTTGTCCACTCTACTAAAATTGTTGTAGACATAATGGTGGGAAGGTACGAGATAGCAGAGTTCAACGGAAGCAATTTTATGCTGTGGAAAATAAAGATACAAGTAGTTTTAAGAAAGGAGAATTGCTTGGCGGCTATTGAAGATAGACCGGTGGAAATTACGGACGATGGAAAGTGGAATGAGATGAATGATAATGATGTTGCCGATTTACACTTAGCTATAGCAGACGAAGTATTGTCAAGTATCTCTGAGATAAAAACAGCAAAAGTTATCTGGGATACTCTGACAAAGATGTACGAGGTCAAGTCGCTACACAACATGATTTTACTAAAGAGAAGACTTTATATTCTTCGGATGGCGGAATCTTCATCGATGACCGACCATATCAATACACTAAATACTCTATTTGCCCAACTCACTTCCACGGGGCATAAAATAGAGAAAAATGAACGTGCGGAGCTTCTACTTCAAAATCTACCAGATTCATATGATCAAATTATCATCAAAATTACCAACAATATTCTTATGGGCTTTCTAAGATTCGACGATGTCTTAACTGCGGTTCTCGAAGAAGAAAGTCGGCGCAAGAATAAGGAAGACAGGTTGGTAACATCGAAGTAAGCAGAGGCTTTACTGATGATAAGAAGAAGATTTATGGACCATGACTCCAGTGGGAGCCAAAGGCGAGGTAGATCAAAGTCGAGAAGTAAGAAGAAAAATATTTACTGCTTTAAATGTGGCGGTAAAGGGCACTTCAAGAAAGAGTGTACGAGTATCGATAAAATTTCTCAAGGAAATGTGGCCAGTACTTCAGGCAGTGGTGAAATATTATTCAGCAAAGCAATAACAGTTGTAGAATGCAGACAAAAATTTTGTGATACATGGATTATGGATTCGGGAGCAACGTGACACATGACGTCTCGAAGAGAATAGTTTGATCAATATGAACCACTCTCAGGAGGATCTGTATTCATGGGAAATGATCATGCCTTGGAAATTGCTGGGGTAGGTACTATCAAAATAAAAGTGTTTGATGGCACCATTCGTACCATTCAGGAGGTACGACATGTGAAAGGACTGACGAAAAATCTTTTGTCCTTGGGGCAATTGGATGACATCGGGTGCAAAATTCGTATCGAGAACGGGATCATGAAATTCATGAAGGGTGCGCTTGTGGTTATGAAGGCGGAAAAAGTTACTGCACATCTGTATGTATTTTTGGGAGAAACACACAAAGAGGCAGAACTAGTTGTTGCATCAATTGGTTCAGGAGAAGAATTAACAATGTTATGGCATAGAAAGCTCGGACATATGTCAGAACGAGGGTTGAAAATTCTCTCAGAACGGAAGCTGCTGCCGGGACTTACAAAATTGTCACTACCCTTTTTTGAGCATTGTGCTACCAGTAAACAACACAGATTAAAGTTTGGCACTTCTAGTGCCAGGAGCAAAAGCATATTGGAACTGATTCATTCGGATGTTTGGCAAGCACCAGTTGTATTCCTAGGAGGAGCGAGATACTTTGTCTCGTTCATTGATGATTTTTCTAGGAGATGTTGGGTGTATTCAATCAAGAAGAAATCAGACGCTTTCCAGATCTTCAAAGATTTCAAAGTGCGGGTTGAACTTGATTCTGAAAAGAAAATCAAGTGTTTGAGGACTGACAATGGAGGAGAATATACCAGTGACGAATTTGATGCATATTGTCAACATGAGGGCATCAAGAGACAGTTCAAGACGGCTTACACACCTCAACTGAATGGAGTGGCGGAGCGGATGAACAGGATCTTGTTGGACAGAACAAGAGCTCTGTTGAGGACTGCAGGTCTAGAAAAGTCATTTTGGGCAGAAGCAGTCAAAACCGCTTGTTATATTATCAATAGTTCTCCTTCAGTTGCGATTGATCTGAAGACTCCGATGGAGATATGGACCGGGAAGCCGACAGATTATTCTCATTTGCATACATTTGGAAGTCCTGTGTACGATCTGTACAATGAGCAAGAAATATCGAAGTTGGGGTCGAAATCCAGAAAATGTATCTTCTTGGGTTATGCTGATGGAGTAAAGGGTTTTCGCTTGTGGAATCCTACTGTTCACAAGCTTGTCATCAGCAGGGATGTTATCTTCGAGGAAGATAAAGTAAAGGAAGACAAAGGCACATTGAATTCAGAAACTACTATATTTCAGGTGGAAAGTAAGACGGACGAATGTCAAGTTTCTTGTGAAGCAATACAAGAGCACGAAGAACAAGAACATGTTGAGTCTAAGGTTTCCAATGTGAGGCAGTCAACTCAAGACAGAAGACCACCAGTTTGGCTTTCAGATTATGTCACTGAAAGCAATATTGCATATTGTCTATTATCAGATGATGGTGAGCCTTTGAGTTTCCACGAGGCTACTCAAAGCTCGGATGTATCCTTGTGGATGATAGCAATGCAAGAAGAATTGGAGGCATTAGACAAGAATAAAACTTGGAATCTTGTTACACTACCACAAGGGAGGAAAGCCATTGAAAACAGATGGGTCTATAAGATCAAGCGTGATGGCAATAACCAAGTGGAGCGGTATCGTGCTAGATTGGTGGTAAAAGGGTATGCTCAGAAAGAAGGCATTGACTTCAATGAGATATTTTCTCCTGTGGTTCGGCTTACAACAATCAGAGTGGTGCTAGCATTGTGTGCGGTGTTTGACCTACATCTAGAACAGCTAGATCTGAAAACGGCATTTCTTCATGGAGATCTTGAAGAAGAAATCTATATGCTCCAGCCAGAAGGTTTTGCGGAAATAGGCAAAGAGAACTTGGTTTGCAGGTTGAAGAAATCTCTGTACGGTCTCAAACAGACACCGAGGTGTTGGTACAAGAGATTTGATTCCTATATCATGAGCCTTGGATACAACAGACTGAGTGCAGACCCTTGTACATATTTCAAGAGGTCAGGTGATGATTATATCATTTTGCTGTTGTATGTGGATGACATGTTGGTAGCAGGCCCCAACAAAGATCAGGTCCAAGGATTGAAGGCACAGTTGGCTAGAGAATTTGATATGAAGGACTTGGGACCAGCAATCAAGATTATAGGGATGCAAATTCATCGAGACAGAAGTAACAGAAAGATTTGGTTTTCCCAGAAAAATTATTTGAAAAAAATCTTGCAACTCTTCAACATTCAAGATAGTACGCCGATTTCGACCCCTCTTCCTATTAACTTCAAGTTATCCTCCGAGATGTGTCCTAGCAGTGAAACAAAGAGGATGGAGATGTATCGAGTACCATATGCATCAACAGTAGGAAGTTTGATGTTCGCCATGATATGTACAAGACCGAACATTGCTCAAGCAGTGGGAGCAGTTAGTCGGTATAAGGCGAATCCTTGACGAGAGCATTGGAGCACTGTTGAGAGGATCCTTACATACATTAAGGGTACCTCAAATGCTGCATTATGTTATGGAGGATCAGATTTTACACTCAGGGGCTATGTCGATTCAGATTATGCAGGTGATCCTTATAAGAGAAAATCTACTACTGGTTATGTGTTTACACTTGCAGGGGGAGCAGTAAACTGGGTTTCAAAACTGCAAACAGTTGTGGCGTTATCTACGACGGAGGCAGAATACATGACAGCTACTCAAGCTTGCAAGGAGGCAACATGGATTAAAAGGTTATTGGAGGAGATCGGACACAAACAAAAGAATGTTCCATTGTTTTGTGACAGTCAAAGTGCCTTGCACATCGCAAGAAATCCAGCCTTTCGTTCCAGGATGAAACACATTGGAGTTCAATTTCACTTTGTAAGGGAAGTAGTAGAAGAAGGAAGCGTGGATATGCAGAAGATCCATACAAAAGATAACATAGCTGATTTTCAAACCAAGCCACTGAACACTGATAAGTTTGAGTGATGTAGATCCTCAAGTGGTCTAGCGGAAACGTAAGCAGCAGGGAATGGCAAGATTGAAAGGATGTGTGGAGATGTGTTTAATTCTTAATCAAATCTCCAAGTGGGAGAAATGTCGGCAAGAGTTTTTCAAAGAAAATGGGGTCAGTCAAGAAAGGCAGCAAAACGTGTATTAAATGTGGGCAAAAATTTGGATTGTCAAATTTGACGGAAATAACGCATTTTTAACGCGCTTTCACACTGACAGAGGCTCTATAAATAGAGCTCCTCCCTTCATTCTGAAATAATCCCTTCTTCGAGTTTTTTTCTCATTTTATAAGCATTTGAGAGCTTAGTTATATAATATTTGTGAGGTGTTTTGTTCTCCTGTATTAAGAGAGTGTGTGTTCTATTGGAAACGTAGTGAGTGAGTTGTACACCATAAAATATTATGATGGAATTCTTTTCATCTTGCCCGTAGTTTTTACCCCAATAATTTTTAGGGTTTTCCACGTAAATCTCGGTGTCCAGTTTATTCTTTATTTTTTGATTTATTATCTCAAATTCCGCACGTGAGACCAACAGAAATAACCACATCTTTTAGTAAATGTGGCTAATTGTCAGAAAATTTAGGCCAACGAGAGAGATGGCAGGTTCCCACAAAAGGAGGCCAACTAAGAAATGATTATCACTTACTAGGCCCAAGGTGGGTTGGACTCAGCCATGGGACCGCCTCAATTAAACTACAATAATCCTGTAATAAATCGGGTAAATATGAAATGCCTGAATTTCCCATGAGATTAACCCAAGTCTTTTCCACCATATGCAGTTTTGTAAACTAAAGAAAACAAGAAATTATCGATAAAATAAAACACAACCAAGAATATAAAGGAACAGGTTCAACATAATTTATTCCGATTGAATAAGGCCAGAAACCCGCATCCAAGAATTGGCCAAATAAAAAAAAACGAAAAAAAGTGGGCTAACTCTCCCGAATTTAAAGAGTCTTAGGAAGAAAAAGACATCAAGGCCACAATTATCAAGAATCTCCTATTCGGTAAAGCGAAGGGCGATGCTAACCTACTCCACCGATGGCAGAAGCTGCCAGGGGAAGAAGAGACGGTGGAAAGACACGTGTTGGTGCTGCGAAAAGCGACGAGCATAGTAAATGGGAGCATTTGAGGGCTGCTTCTGAGTACTGAAAAAATTGTCATAATCAGCAAAGTTTGGCCTATGTTAATTGAGGCTGAAACCAGCAAGCTCTCCGCATTCATCTCTCACTTGCAGGCAAAACATCGATACATTGATTTATACTGACCAATATTGTGAGGGAAGACAGGAGAGGAGAGAAGAGGGAGGGAACGTGGTGGAATCAGAGGAAGGCCACTTGGTTGGACGTGATTGCATGATCCACACATGGGCATTTGGCTGAGTTTTAAAAGATATAAATTGGTCACCAATATTATAATGCCCGAGATTTAATCACTGTAATCAAACATTGATTAATTGACAGAATTGAGGTTGTAGGAACTCAGGTGAAGAAGCCGGGCGTCGGTGCATTATAAGCCAAGATGTTGGACAGAACATCTGGCACCCGAGCGGTAGGAAAAGACAGCCCGAGCGCCAGTGCACCATAAGTTTACCATTCGGACAGAACGTCAGGCGCCCGAGCGGTAGTTTTTGACCGTCCGAGCGCCAGTAAATGATAAGCCGAGTACTTGGACAGAACGTTCCGCGCCCGAGCGGTAGTTTGTAACCGCCCGAGCGCCGACTGAAATTCATGGAAAATGAGACACGTTTCTTTACCATGCAAGTGGAGATATATATATATACATATATCCTTCAATTCCTTCAGATGGAAACAAAAGGAACGAGAAAAGTTTGCAGAAATCCTTACGCCTTTATATTTCTGAGATTTGTGATTTGTGAACGATCCGTGAGTCAGAATTTCTATCCGACTGCGGTACCGTGTTTCTATTGACGAGAGCTTCAACTGGACGTAAGTTTTGTTATGTTTTGTTGTGATTTGGAATTATGATATTGAAGTAATCGGATATGATTCATATATGGTGTTCTTGACATGTTAGACATCGTATAATCAAAACCGGATTGAAGAACGGGTACCGTATGAAATTGTTATGATTTTCAGAATGGAATTGATTGAGATTTGATATCAGATTTGTGTTATTATCGATTATGAGTTGTGGAAATTGATATCTGTTGATTTGTATTGCTGGGTATATTAAGATTGTGCAGTTATGCCGTTGAAACAGAATTTGATTGAGTTCTGATTATATTCAGTATTGATTTGAATGGTGTATCGATACGATACCCTCGATATTGTCATTGCCAGATTGATATTTACAGGCTTTGAATCCGAGACTTCGATAGAGTCAGATTTACAGAAAGGAAAGGTATAAATCGATGTTAACTGGAAGATCGACCCGAGTCAGATTGGACTCGAGTTTCCCATAAAACCACATATTTTACTTTATTGCATTGATATTTGCAATTGAACGAAATTGATATGCTTAGTCTATTGAGTTATAGCAAAGCGTGTATTGAGTCATGGGCGGATATGCCTAGTCATTGGTAGGATATGCCAAGTCTTTGGCGGATATGCCAAGACACTGGATGTTTGGTTTATATCGATGTTTGCTTAGGAGTTGATGCATTCCTATCGCTGAGATTCGATATATGAGACAATGTCCAGGAACCGGGATCTCTAGATTAGAGATGAGTCGAGTCTGAGATGACGAGTCACGAGTTATTTACAGTTTTATATCGATACATGTCTTTCTGATTTGATACATGCTATTGATATCTGTTTCATGCTTTTATATCTGTTTATATGATTGCATGTCTACATTGTTTATATTGGGATTATATTCTCACCGGAGTTATCCGGCTGTTGTCTTCTTTGTATGTGTGCATGACAACAGATGGGACAGGATCAGGGTCAAGAAGAGGATGAGAGAAGACAGTTAGCGTGGAGATCCGGACTTAGAAGTAGATCTGTTTCATTACTTGACATGTAGCGACTGAACAGTAGTTTGTTATGATTTACTTTTGTACAGGACTTGTACTTAGATCTGGATATTGATCTTGTAAATGAAATAAGATTTATTTCATATGTTGCGTACTCTTGTTTTTTTAAAAAAAAAAGTTAGACCCTGTTTATTTTAATTGATTTAATTATTCCCCAAAAATGATTAAGAAGACGAATAAGGTTCCGGTCCCCACAAATATTCTCTATTAATGCCAGTGGACGATGTTGCATGAACACAATTTTCCATGTAAGATTTGGGAAATTATATTTTTGGTCAATATATATTTGTATTTTTATAATTTTAGGTTATTATAATTTTATATTTTTGTTTTAGTTATGCATATTTCGATTTTTAGTAATTTACTTATTTTTCATAGGAGTTGTAGATTCAACATTAATATACATGTAATGTAATCGTCGCTTAAATTTCAGTTTGTCTCAAATTGAAAAAGGATTAAAAAACACAAAGATAACGAACTAAGACTGCACTTTGATAATATAAAACAAAATGAAAAAAAATGATAACGAACTCAGACTGTATTTGATAACATAATTGATTAAAATCTCAAAACGACCCTATCAAAATGTAATTTTCGAACAAAATCAATACCAAAAAAAAAATATGGAATATAAAATCTGTGAATATATTTTATGTATATAAAGTAATTTTTATAATTTGATATTAAATAAAAAGTCATATCGCTAGAAGAATATCAAGTTTAATAATGTAGTGATGTGTATATATTATTTAAGTAAGATAATTTTTAAAATTTTAAATAGGAAATAATAAATTCACGTTGTAGCCCTTCAGCCGACTTAACCAAGAGATGGTGTTTAAGGTGTTTATGGGTGATATTTTTATGAATTTATGTTTCTGAGGTGGACCTCGATAAAAATACTCTGTTGTTTAATTTTTTGGGTATATTTCTTTTAAATCCTTTTATGTTTTGTAAAAGTTCCATGAATGAACCTTATATTAATTATTATTCCAAGACCTAAATGCCTCATTTTCTTAGCTCAAGTTAATTCCAAGCCCTAGATGGTATCAAAGCCATGGAATCGTTTTGGTTTATGATTTAGCACTTTTATTTATTGAATATTTTTTATATGAAAGAAACTGTTTAAAACAGTTTAATTAAAAAATATGATTTACCTGAGAATTTAGACTTATTAAATAAATGGACTATTTCTAAGATAGAATCTAAAATGATTTATAAATTAGGAACATTTTAAAGAATTAGTTTCAAACAGGTTGTTAAAACTACAGAATCAACAATACCTCTTCATAATGAATAAACAGTTATTAAATAATAAAGATATCTTACCTTATAGAAAAATTATAGATTTATTCATATAGGATTGATTCAAATTGCTTTTAAATATTTAACTTTTGAAGGTTTGCCAGAAATCTTTATAGCAGCATTAAGAGATGATAGAAATTTAAATTAGAAACAATCTCTTACGGGAATAATTCAATCTAATCTAGTGCATGGTCCAGTATATTTTGATGTTTATCCCAATTTATATTTATCTTTATCTGATGTAAACATATTAGATTCTTTAACATGTTAAAACACATGGTTATAATACTCCTGGAACATAAGTAATATGTATCTGTTATCGTATTTATTATAAACCATTATTTACACTAAATCCGATGTATAAAAGAATATATATAAAAAATTAAATGAAAATATTCTTATCGAAACTAATTTCAATATATCTAATATTACAACTCGTAGATCTATAAAATGGGAAGAAATTGAATTACCAGAAAACTGGATAATTGAACAAATTGTTCCTAGAAATCTTATAATAAATAGAAATTTACAACAAGTTATACAAACTAATGAAGAATATGTTCAAATACAGTTCAATAATGAACAAAGAAGATTGTCACCATCTTCTGTCTATACTAGATCAAGATCTAGTCATTCTTTTATTTCACATTTAGATTATATGGTGAATATTTCACAAACTTCTAGACCTTCTACTTCTCAAATAAGTGAAGAGATATAATCTTCTATAAAATATACAATACAAGATTTAATCATTAATCAAAAATATTGTTCATCAAAGTAACTTTCAAAAATTTAGATAAACTGATACAATTTCATAAATGAATTTTACTATTTAATGGATAAAAAATTAAAAATTGATTTTACAAAAGGATCTCGTGCTAGAACGATGATAAATGCAGAATTTTATCAACCCAAATGAGAATCTTTCAGAGAATGATATTTTAAAAGTTTCTTTGAAAAATAATTTGATTATATTGTTACAGAATTTTATAAATTCTGTGGAAACAAAAATAAATTAATATATTTTGTTATTTGGTTTTTTAAAACATTTATTATAGATTATATTTCTGTTATTAAAAGAAATTATAAACTTTTTTCTGAACAGATTCAAAAATATATTTATTATCCTCAACAAATCTGTATCTTACAATAATAGAATAAGAAATTATTTCTCTTAAAGATCGCATAGATAAAATTACTATGTCTATCAATCAGATTAAACCTGATGTTCATATACAAACTAAAGAAGAAACTAATATTGTTTCTACCGCATCATCTTATATCCAATCCTCTCAAAAAAAAAAGATTTTAAATTTAAATCTTTTGTTTCTGATATAGAAAAAATATTAGAAGAAAAATTTAAAAATCTTAATTTAAATACTCTTAATGAAGAATTCGAAAATAATAAAAATTCTTCAGATGAAGAAATTAATAAAATAAAATGGACAGCTAAATATACTCAAACTAAATATTATTATGATAGACCTGCCCCTATGGATGTTATTTTTTAAGAACAAGAATACATTTTCTCTAATAGTTATAATGGGAAAATTATTTATGAATGGGATATTGATGGTTTTAATAATAAACAAATTTATAATACTGCTCACAGAATGCTTATGTATAGCACTGTGTGTAAACCTTCAGGCAATAATGATAAAACTATTGCTAAAATGATTACAAAATGTTTTACTGGTCAACTGAAAGGTTGTTGGGATAGTTATTTAAACCAATCCCATAAAAATGAAATTCTAAACTCAATAAAAAATGAGAATAATATTACAGAGAATGCAGTTTATTCTCTTATTATGTCAATGATTGAACATTTTACCGGTAGATTCACAGATAATGATAAATAAATTCGTACTTTATTAAGAAATTTAAAATGTAAAATTCTCACTGATTTTAGATGGTACAAAGATACATTTATATCTCGTATATATCCGATACTAGATTGTAATAATAGTCTTTGGAAAGCTAAATTTATAGATGGTTTACATTTTCTTTTTGCTGAAAGAATCAGAAAAGTATTAAGAAAAGATGACATATGTATTCCATATGAAAATTATACTTATGGTAAGTTAATAAGTAATTGCATACAAGAGGGTTTAGCTTTTGTAATGAACTAAAATTAAATAATCAAATTAAAATACAGAATTTACTTGAGAAAAAACAACTAGGTAAATTTTGTGATCGATTTGGTATGGATTTACCTAATAAAGATAAAAATAAAATTAAAGATAAAGAAGATAAATTTTATAGAAAGAAAATACATTTGTCTGAAAGACATAAAGATATAAAAAGAAAAAAAAAAGGAAGCTGTGAATCACAAAAATCATAAAAATATAAAAATAAATTTATTATTTATAGAAAATGTAAAAAGCCTGGATATTATGCTAACCAATATTGGGTTAAAACAAAAATTAATAAATTAGATATATATGAAAACCTCAAATAAATATTATTTAAAATAATAATGGATTCTGATTATATGAGTGAATTTGAAATTTTTTCAGAATTATACGATTCAAAATAAATTCTAGATAATAAATCAATATATTATCTCATATCAAGAAGAATGTGATAATTGTGTACAAGAAAAATCTTGTATAAATCATTTAAATAATAATGATGATAAAAATGATGAATTTTATAAATTTATGTCTCAATTTAAGGATCTTAATATTAATATTTTAACTAATAATAATATTTTCGAATTACTAAAAATGATTAATAATCCAATTTTAAAAGCTACAATTATTGATCAAATGGAGTATGCTTCAACTAGTAGGAATAATATTCTTGTTAAACAAAAACAAGATAATTCTATGAAAGAAATAAAAAATATTTGACATAAAAAATATAGTAATCAAAGTCAAGTTACTATACAAGATTTAATTAAAGAAATTAATAATCTTAAAAAACATATAAAAATTTTACAACAGGATAATAATAGTTTAAATTATTATATTTCAACTATTGAAAATAACAAAGAAAATTTACTATTTAGTTATGAAGGTTTTGATAATTTCAGGATATTTCATTTCCTGAAAAACATTTATATATTTTAAGTATGATCATATCTCAGAAATGATATACTAATATTACTCTATTAATTGATAATTATTATAAGAAAATTTTTATGGATAGAATTGACAGTGGTGCAGATTTATATAAGAAGGATTAATTCCTCCATATGCATGGAATTCCTTCTTCATTATGATCAAATTCTGGCATCCATCTCTATATTCATGGAATTCCAAATTCTATAAAGAAAATGACATAAAGTTTTTCCATCAATCCAAGATTCTGAAAATAATTTTTTAATACTTGGAAAAACATTTAACCAAGTATTAATTTTTTTAAAAAAAAACCTCTGGCAAAATTTTCTGACTGTCCGAATATTTTCCACCAAGCCATGAACCCAGTTAGGATCTGGATAATGAAAAACATTTTCACGTAATTTAAAAACCAAGTATGTTTTCTTTTTTCATTTTCGTAATATAGAGTTTAAAACTCTTAATATAATCCCAAAAATTGAATTTAAAATTCATTTGATGACTTTGAGAATAAAATTTCTTCTCAACAATTGGAGATATACCACATTCTTCAATAGATAAGATTTTTTTTATAATAAATTTTGAAAGTTATAACTTCTTTGTTGTTGAATATTACTGTAAAAGTGAGTTATTTCAATATTTTTAGTGGATAATAGATGATTTTCATAAAATTCTCTTTATTTATAAAAACAATATACATATGATGTATTGGTTAAATACCTTTCTATGATAGTCCATGGAATTTTTTCCCATTGATAATCTTTTTCTTCTACAAGAAGTATGAGATGACGATATTTATTCTCCGTATATAGTGCTGAATCATTATCTTCTTCTTTAGAAGTATCAGAATTATTTTTCTGTTTATTTTCGAAGAATTCTTGAAATTCCTTATACAAAGAATTATCAATATACATAGTATTACTGGATGAAGAACTGGTAATGTTGTGAGCTATTAGCCTCTGTGTATCATGCTGAGCAATAATATTAGGGGTTTTCTCCTAGCACCTCTTCCTCTATGAGATGAATCGCCTCTAACTCTTTGATATATATCTGAAGTCATGATAAATATTCTCTGGTTAAGAAATTAGGTAGATGATTATCTTCACTTTTTTTATAAATGATTTCGAAATCAACGGGGGCTAAATGAGCATGCCATCTTGCAAACATTTGTTTAGAAACATCATTTTTAAAATCTCTCATAAACATAAATTTTGCAGATTTGCAATCAGTTTTTATAATAAAATTTTGATTATATAAATCATCTAGAAATTTTAAAATACATCTGACTATAGCTAAATTTCTTTTGCTAATGTAGAATAACTTTTTTGTGCATTATTCCATTTCCGAAAATAAAATCGAATAAGATGTTTTGTTTTTGGTTTAATATTTTTAACGGCTTCGGTATATTTATTTGTCCAATGTAAATAATTTTTCTGTTGGAAGATTTCATGTTCGCAATCTTGATTTTGATGTTAACAAAACTTGTTGTTGTGTTTCTAACATATTTACTCAAGTGTGAAGTTATTAAAACAAGGAGCAAAGTGAAACTGAATTCTGCACAAACTGAATTTCTGGCAAACTTCGGTATTTTGATGATATCTCGCAATTGGATGATTCAATGATAATTCGCCGATTTGAACGATTAGAAAACTCAATTTCAAAAAAGTCGTATTTCACGTCAGTTGTGAAAATTCGGATGTTATCAAGGTCTAACTGATCGCTGAATTATTGAACTGATTGCACAAAAACAGCAATTATTTGGGTATGAGCAATTGCGGTATTTTGGTCATATCTCTCAGCTCGTTTATTAGAATGAAGCGATTCAGTATGCGCCGAAAATATAAGGCGATGATAAACAAATAATCTTCGGAAGTCAAAGTCTGAATCGAAGCTTAAGATGCTGATAAATGACGATGAAGCTATTAATTCTGCACAAACTGAAATCAGCTAGGATGATTTCAGCATATCAGCTGAATTGAACTGAACTGGACCAGCTGCTGACCAACTGAACAGAACCAGCTGCAGACCAACTGAAACCGAACCAGACCAGTTGAAACTGAACCTAACCAGACCAACTGAACCGAACCAGCAGCTGACCAACTGAACTGAACTGAACCAGCTGCTAATCAGTTAAACTGGATGACCAGTTGAGTTGACCAGAGTGGACCAGTCCGAAAAAAGTCCAGCAAGGTGAATTTGACCGTTGCAATCACAGTAACAGTACAAAAAATTTCCAAACGGTCGTATTCTTGTGTCTAACATATATATCAGTGTTGGGGCCTATAAATACAACATCTAGAAGATCAAACAAGAGCTTTTGAAATTCAAAGCATGGGCAGTTAGCACAAAGAAATCATCTAGTTGAGAGCACAAGCCCTTGTGTGAGGATACATTTGAGATGTACACTGTAAATGACAAATTTCTCACACAATCACTCACATATATACAAGAAAGTTGAACTTCAAATATTAGTAGTGAGTCTTTACACAAAGACGTAAAACACTGTGTTTGTAGTCTTTGCATATGAGACATTAAACAATATGCTGATTATGAGGTACTGCCTACGATCTTGAGTGCTAGGAGTTCTAGTTGGGTGTTGTCCTTCCGGAGTGGGTTTGTACAAAGAGTTGTATAGATCAAAGTCTTCTAGTGAATTCTTCTCAAGGGGAAGCAAGGGTGACGTAGGAGCATTTAAAGTTTTCGAACATCCATAAACAAATTCGTGTCTATTTTTTTATTGCATTACTATTCATTTCCACTGTTTTTAAAGAAGCATTGTTAAAACATTTTATGTGTTCTTCAAATATCAAAATATTGCATATCATGTGTTTGATAAAATGCTTCAACCAAATTATTTTTAATCATTTAACTTGCATATATTTTAAATGCTTTACAAAATGTTTAATTTGTTTCTAGGAAGGATTATTTCGAGTGTCTTCCGCTTGGTTTGAAAACCAAACTCGATTTAATTTATCGATTTTCAAAATTTCAAGAACCGAGCTATTGTAGCTCGAAGATGATCCCCCTAACCGATTCTATCAATTGATATCAGAGCGGGTTGTTCTTGAAAGAATATTGAAACTAATTTTGATGTTTAAAATTCGAAAATTTCATATTTTTAAACATATATATGCAAAACTAAATTTTTGTGCAGCTTGCAGCGACCGTAGGAAAAATGACATATCTCTTTGCTCGAGTGTCCAAACGAAAAACCGCCTTTTGCGTTGTAAACTAGACTCGTAGAGAATTACAACGGTATAAAATTTTCAGCCTAATTATGCCCGATAAAAGCAGTTTGTTCGTTGAAGATAGAGCATATGTGCTGCGGCAAAAAATGAGCAATTAAGAAAATTGGTTAGTTATCTGTCTTCTTTTATAATTTTCAAATTTTCAAAAATATAGGTGGAGAAGTAATTATAATTTTAAAGGAGAGATTATTTTTAAATATTGAGGGAGAGAAAATTTGTGTTTAAAATATTTTGAAAATATGATTTTTTGATTCACACAAAAAGGGGGAAAATATGTTAGTTGAATCGATTGTTTATCCAAGTTTTGTGATCATCAAAAAAGGGGAGATTGCTGGAAGATTTCATGTTCGCAATCTTTATTTTGATGTTAAAAAAACTTGTTGTTGTGTTTCTAACATATTTACTCAAGTATGAAGTTATTAAAACAAGAAGCAAACTGAAACTGAATTCTGCACAAACTGAATTTCTGGCAAGTTTCGGTATTTTGATGATATCGCTCAACTGGATGATTCAAATGATAATCCGCTAACTTGAATGATTAAAAAACTCAATTTCTAACAAGTCGTATTTCACACCAGTTGGGAAAATTCGGATGTTATCAAGGTCTAACGTATCGCTGAATTATCGAACTGATTACACAAAAACAGCAATCAATTGGGTATGAGCAGTTGTGGTATTTTGGTCATATCTCTCAGCTTGGTTATTAGAATGAAGCGATTCAGTATGCGTTGGAAAGATAAGACAATGATCTAAAAATAATCTTCAGAAGTCAAAGTCTGAATCGAGATTTAAGATGCTGATAAATGACGATGAAGCTACTGGTTCTGCACAAACTGAAATCATCTAGGATGATTTCAGCACACCAGCTGAACTGAACTGAACTGGACCAGCTGCTGACCAGCTGAACTGAACTAAACCAGATACTAACCAATTGAACTGAACCAGCTGCTGACCAAGTGAAACTGAACCAGATCAGCTGAAACTGAACCGAACCAGTTAAACGGAACCAGACCAACTGAACCAGCTGAACTGAACCGAACCAACAGCTGACCAACTAAACTGAACCGAACCAGTTGAGCTGAACCAGCTGAACTGAATCGAACCAGCAGCTGACCAACTAAACTGAATTGAACCAGCTGCTGACCAGTTGAACTTAACGACCAATTGATTTGATCAGAGTTGACCAGTCGGGAAAAAGTCCAGCAAGACGAATTTGACGGTTGCAATCTCAGAAACTGTACAAATATTTTTCAAACAGTCATATTCTTGTGTCTAACGTATATATCATTGTTGGTGCCTATAAATACAACATCTAGAAGATCAAACAAGAGCTTTTGAAGAGGATTCAAAGCATGGACAGTTAGCATGAAAAAATCAGCTAGTTGAGAGCACAAGCCCTTGTGTGAGGATACATTTGAGATGTACACTGTAAATGATAAATTTCTCACACACAATCACTCACACATATACAAGAGAATTGGACTTCAAATATTTGTTGAGTGAGTCTTTACCCAAAGACATAAAACATTGTGTTTATAATCTTTGCATATGAGACATTAAACAACATGCTGATTGTGAGGTACTGATGAGTGCAATTTATTGCACTTTTATTACTTGTTTTTAACTTGGAATTTTGTGATTCTTGAGCAGATTTTATGTGATTTGTTGTTGTTTTTATTGTTGTAGTTTAGAAGCAAAGAATGAGAGTTTGGAGTATTAAAGTGTTGAATTGGAAAGTGCAAAAGATAAAAAATACAGAGGCTACAGCGCACCCGCGCTTATATTTGCACCGCACCCGTGGTGTAGCACTGAACCCGCACTAAAAAATGCACCGCATCTGCGCTCACACACCAGTAGAAGCACCGCACCCGCGATGACTTCCTAACCGCACCCGCGGTCCTTGCAAGACAGAATCCGGAAAATCTGTATTTTGGTGTGCTGCGCATGGAAGTCCAAGATTTTGGTGTGCTGCGAATTGAGGCTTGTCTGGGACTATAAAAAGACATCATTTACTTACCATCTAGGGTATGGGGAGCCAAGGGAAGAGTGGAGGCTGCTGCTAGAAGATTGAAGATCCAAATTCATCAAGTTTTTGGGAAATCTTTTGCACAACTCCGGGGACGGAATCAGAACTTCAAACTCTTGTTCTAAGTTCTTCTTTGTTTTGTTTTTCATTTGATATGCCTTGTTTTAGAACCATGTTTTGTTGTTTTTCTTGTGTTATTATGAATTAATTTTTATTTCTAGAGGAAAGATGGAACAAAACTAAAAATCATGTGTTAGAATCTATGAACTAAGCTATTTAAGTTCTTCATATTGTTCATTTGTATTGTTCTAATCTTAATGCTTTCAATTTATTGGCCATAATTTGAATGATTTATATGTTTACAATTTATCACTCGGAAGAGGAAATTATAAACAAGAAACGAAAAAAATACATCAATGGTATTTATAGAGTTCGGGAGGACCTATAATGCTATCGAAACCCATAGAGAATCTAGTGCTTGATGTGTTATTTATTTTTAGATTGTTGATGGGAACGTTGTAATCCATTTTTAGATAATTAATATCTACTTAACATTCGGGAGAGATAGTAGATAATTATAGGATTTTTGGCTCATGAATAAGAAGAATTTTTATAACATAGCTACAAGAAATTACACATGGTAGACATGAAATCGGACCTCTAGATCTTTTATTCCGTTGTTATTTGTTACAATTTGGTGTTACATTTAAATCCATTTTCAATTTAGTTATTCTTGCAACCAAATCTTTTAATTGATTTTTCTAAATAAAGTCGAGACTATTTTAATCACAAGCACTAATATACATTTATATACATACTCCCTCTGGGATCGACACTTGTACTCAAAAATACATTTTACTATAACTTGACGTCGTGCGCTTGCGAGCAATTAAGAAAACACGCAACAAATTTTTGACGCCGTTGCCGGGGAGTGTTTATTTTAAATTTATATTAGTATTGTCACCAATTAGTCTAGATTTTAATTTAGAGCTGTTTTTATTGTATTACATTAAATATTGATTTGTTTCTTATCTTTGTTTGACAGTGCATACGAAGATCGCAAAATCTTGACTTGCTTATCTTTGATCCTGAGATCGAAAGAACCACAAAAAGATTAAGAAAGGCAAGAAGAGAAGCGATTCAAGCAATGGCTGACAACAGAGATAATGAAAATCTACCCCCTGCAATACCCATCAGAGATCATTTTAGGCCGGTACTAAATGCTCATTATTCGGGCATAGCACGAGGGACTATTAATGCAAACAACTTTGAGCTCAAGCCCGCATACTGCAGATCCTCATCTACATCTCAGAACATTCCTTGAAATCACTGACACGGTAAAAATAAATGATGTTTCTGACGATATAATTCGATTGCTCTTGTTTCCTTTTTCTCTTAGGGACCGAGCAAGAGGATGGCTCTAATCGCTTCCTTTGGGGAGTATCACTACATGGCAGGAGTTACCAACCAAGTTCCTTGCTAAATATTTTCCACCTGCGAAGTCTGCACAGTTGAAGATTGAGATAAGTACTTTAGACAGACTGACTTTGAACAATTATATGAGGCATGGGAACGGTATAAGGAGTTGTTGAGGAGGTGTCCAAACCATGATTTTGAAGATTGGGTACAGATTGAATTGTTTTACAATGGTTTCAATGGAAAAACAAGAGGCACTGTGGATGCAGCAGCTGGTGGCACGATATTTGCCAAATCACCTGATCAAGCATATGATTTGCTTGAACAGATGACTATTAACAGTTATTAGTGGCCGTCTGAGAGGTCAGGAGTAAAGAAGCCAGCTGGAATTTATGCCGTAGATTCTATTACATCACTCACCGCACAAGTTTCAGCTTTAACAACTCAAATTGCAGCTATGAATAAAGCTAGTACAGCAGAGGTTGAAAATGCATCTGTTGTTATTGAAGAACCACATATTCCTAATGAGGCTAATTATATCAACAATAGGAATTTTGGTGGCTACGGAGGATATCGAGGTAACCCTCCCCATAATACTTATCATCATAGGTTGCAAAACCATGAAAATTTTTCATATGCTAATAATAAGAATGTGTTGAATCTTCCACCGGGGTTCAATAGATCGAATGGGGAAGGAAAACCTTCACTTGAGGATCTAGTTGGAACATTTGTTGCTGAATCTAGTAAAAGGATGGCTAGGACTGAATCTCGTCTTGATGGCATGGAAACTCACATGGGAAATATGGGTGCCACAATGAAATCATTTGAGACACAGATTGGACAGTTGGCTAATGCATTGAGAGATCAAAATAGAGGTCAATTCTCAAGTAATACTGAAGTGAATCCAAAGGAGCAATGCAAAGTTGTAACTTTGCGAAGTTGAAGAGAACTTGAGGTTGAAATATCCAAAGAGAATGAGGAAAATGATAAGAGAGTTGAAGAAGATGAGTGTGAAATTGGAAAGGAGAACAAGGTTGAGGAGTCTCGGATTGAAACTGAAGTTGAACGGATTTCTATACTGAAACCGACTCTTCCATACCCACAGAGATTTAGGAAGAAGATTATTGATGATCAATTTGCAAAATTTTTGGAGATTTTCAAGAAGATTCACATCAACATTCCATTTGCTGATACTTTAGAGCAAATGCCAAACTATGCAAAGTTCATCAAAGATGTGATGTCAAAGAAAAGGAAGTTGCAAGAGTTCGAGACAGTGAAGTTGACCGAAGAGTGCAGCGCCATTCTCCAAAAGAAGTTACCACAAAAACTAAAAGATCCAGGGAGTTTTACTATTCCTTGTATTATTGGTGGTACTCATGTTAATAAAGCTTGATGTGATCTTGGAGCGAGTATTAATCTTATGTCATTTTCTATTTATAGGGACTTGGAGCTTGGGGAGGTAAAACCAACCACTATAATTTTGCAACTTACAGATAGGTCACTCACCTATCCTCGTGGAATTGTTGAAGATGTTTTGGTAAAAGTTGACAAGTTTATCTTCCCTGCTGATTTTGAAATACTTGATATGGAGGAAGATCAAGATGCTCCATTGATTTTTGTGCGACCCTTCTTAGCCATTGGAAAAGCATTGATAGATGTACACAAAGGAGAACTCACCTCGAGAGTTGGTGGGGAAGCTGTGATATTCAACATCTATAAGGCTATTAAAGGTAACGATGAGGTGATTACTTGTAAAAGCATTGATATAATTGACTCTTGTGTTGCTGAGATTGGTATAGGTCATACAGTAGAAGATCCATTAGAAAGATGCCTTTCTAGTACTGTCAGTAGAGTTGATGATGATGACTGGGAATTGAGAGAGCAACTTTTAGCTCTTGAAGAGTTGCCAAAGGTGAAGGAAGCCGCAAAGGAGAAGTTGGAACAAGAAAAATGTTATGAGATAATACATTCATCCCCTGTTTTGAAGGAATTGCTAAACCATCTTTGCTATGCCTTCTTGGGTGAGAAGTCGACATATCCGGTAATAATCTCTTCCTTTCTTACTTTAGATCAAAAAGAGAAATTGTTGAGAGTGTTGAGGAAATTTAAAACTGCATTTGGGTGGTCGATTTCTGATATCAAGGGGACTAGTCCCACCATATGCATGCATATGATTTTAATGGAGGAGTCATACGCTCCTTATGTGGATCATCAGAGAAGGCTAAATCCAGTCATGAAGGAGGTAATGAAAAATGAAGTGTTGAAATTGTTAAATGCTGGAGTTATATATGTTATTTCTGACAGCATTTGGGTGACTCCTGTGCAAGTTGTGCCTAAAAAGGGTGGAATGACTGTGGTAAAAAATGAAAATGATGAACTAATATCTACTTGTACTGTGACTGGATGACGAGTATGTATTGATTATAGGAAGTTGAACAATGTCACACGTAAAGATCATTTTCCATTACCTTTTATTGATCAAATACTTGATAGACTTGCTGGTTATTATCACTACTGTTTTTTAGATGGTTATTCAGGTTATAACCAGATTGCTATAGCACCAGAGGATCAAGAGAAGACCACATTCACATGCCCCTATGGAACATTTGCTTTTAGGAGGATGCCTTTTGGGCTATGCAATGCACCTGCTACTTTTCAGAGGTGTATGATGGCCATATTTGCAGACATGGTGGAAGATCTCATGGAATTCTTCATGGATGATTTCTCGGTATTTGGCTCATCATTTGATCACTGTTTACATAACATTTCCCTCGTTTTGCAGAGATGTCAAGAAAAGAACTTAGTTCTTAATTGGGAGAAGTGTCATTTTATGGTCCAAGAGGGTATTGTTCTTGGACATAAAGTGTCTTCTAAGGGATTAGAGGTAGATAGAGCCAATGTGGTAGCAATAGAAAAGCTTCCTCCACCAAAGAACATCAAAGGGATAAGGAGTTTCTTAGGACACGCCGGGTTTTATCGTAGATTTATCAAGATTTTTCTAAGATTACTAAACCTTTGTGTAATTTGCTTGAATAAGAATCCACTTTTATTTTTTGATGATGATTGTCTGCAAGCATTTGAGAAGATCAAGAAGGCATTGGTGACAGCACCAATCATGATAGTACCAGATTGGAAGGAGCCCTTCGAGTTGATGTGAGATGCTAGTGATTATGCAGTAGGTGTGGTGTTGGGCCAAAGGCGTGATAAATTTTTTAGATCAATCTACTATGCAAGTCGAACCATGGATGCTGCACAGCAAAATTACACAACTACTGAAAAGGAGATGCTTGCAGTAGTGTTTGCATTTGACAAATTTAGACCCTACTTGGTCGGCACAAAGGTAATTGTTTTCACTGACCATGCAACTATTCGATACCTATTTGCCAAGAAGGATGCAAAACCACGCTTGATAAGGTGGATTTTATTGCTCCAAGAGTTTGATTTTGAAGTGAAAGATAGGAAGGGGTGTAAAATCAAGTGGCTGACCACTTGTCACGGCTCGAACTTGAAGATAAAATAGATGAAGGAACCATAAAAGAAGCATTTCCAGATGAACAGCTGTTTGAGGTAAATTCTATACTCCCTTGGTTTGCTGATATAGCTAATTTCTTGTCTTGTGGTACTCTCCCTCCAGATTTGAGTTATCACCAAAAGAATAAATTCTTTCACGATGCAAAGTTTTACCTATGAGATGATCCATACGTCTTCAAGATATGTGTTGATCAGATGATTAGAAGATGCGTAGCAGAGGAAGAAGCGAAAGTTATTCTTGAACAATGCCACTCTTCACCATATGGCGTCCACTTTGGAGCATCAAGAACAGCAGCAAAGGTATTACAGTCTGGTTTTTATTGGCCTACTTTGTTCAAATATAGTTATACCTAAGCCAAGTCATGTGACTGATGCCAAAGGATTGGCAATATTTCTAGACGCCGTGAGTTCCCATTGACCAATATTTTGGAAGTTGAACTTTTTGATGTTTGGGTATTGACTTCATGGGACCATTCCCATCTTCTTTTGGTCAATCTTATATTTTGCTTGCTGTGGATTATGTGTCAAAATGGGTGGAAGCAATTGCCACCAATACTAATGATGTGCGAGTGGTTGCTAAGTTTGTTCACAGGAACATCTTCACAAGATTTGGGACACCAAGAGCCATAATTAGTGATGAAGGTACACATTTTTGTAATAAAATCTTTAACTCACTTTTGGCTAAATATGATGTGAAGCATAAGGTGACCCTGGCATATCACCCACAAGCAAATGGACAAGCCGAAGTATCCAACCGGTAGATTAAGCAGATATTGGAGAAAACGGTGAAGACAAACCGGAAGGATTGGGCACTGAAGCTGGATGATGCCTTATGGGCGTACAGAACGGCATACAAGACACCTATTGGGATGTCACTCTATAGGTTGGTTTTTGGTAAGGCCTGTCACTTACCACTGGAATTGGAACACAGAGCTTTTTGGGCCGTGAAAAAGCTCAACTTTGACATGGAAGCATCTGGTGAGCAGCGGCTATTGCAATTGAATGAGATGGAGGAATTCAGAAATGAGGCTTACTGACAGTTTGCCTAACTGAAGAGTAGCGCAGATTATTAAAGGCAACTGATACCAGCTGAGCTGAATCTACAACTGACTGATCAGTTTCCAACACAACTTCTTGCAGTAATTCAATCTTTTTGGTGACAGTACAACTTCTTGCAATAATTCAATCTTTTTTGTGACAGTACTTTGCAGAGAATCAAAATGTTTTCCGACGAATTGCTGAGTTTTGAAATGAGATTCAGTCGACAGTCTGTCTTTCTTGATTTCGTTCATCTGAGTATAGAGAGAATTGACATGCTGAGTGAGTTGATTTAGTTTGCTTGATGTAGATTCATGATTAGAATTTAGCTTTAATGAATGTGCAAGCTGAGTCGATTGAATTGCAGAGATTGCATTCATCATGTTGTTGAGATTTTGCTGTATAGTTTGAATTTCTTCAAACAAAGCTTCTGTATCAGAAATACGAGGAGACATCACTCTTGAAGATTCTGGATTGTGCACTCTTTCTTGTTGAGTAAACACGACCATGGTGCCTTCAGTTGGTTCAGTTGTGTGCTCCGGTATTGCTGAAATGGTTTCAATTGTTTGCTCTTGTTGAAGCTGGGGGAGGAGAAGAGACAATAGGAAGATCCAAGGTAGAAGATGGTTTTTCAGTCTGAAGAGCAATTGGTTCTTGAGTTGGTTGAATTATTGAGTTTCCAGTTGTTTGAGAAACTGGTTGTTCAGTCTGCACGTCTTCAATTGAGTGCAGTTGAGCCTCTGTAGTTTGTTCAAAAACTATATGTTCAGTCACTGGCTCAACAGTTTCTTCAAAAGTAGCCATCTCGGCTGGTTCCTTAGTGACTTCAGCTGGAATAACTGACTCTTTAACAAGAACCGTTTCTACTAATGCCTCAGTAGCAATAAGTGGATTGGCTGGTTTATCAGACAACACAACATCCTCAACTGATTTGAATGTGTCTAGCTGAATGTCAGATGTAACTGCCTTGATGACCTCATCCAGATTGTCCAATGACAATTCAGCTTCAGAATATAGCTTTGAATCATCAGTAGGAGGTGCTGTTATTGAAGAATTTTGAGCAACTGAAGTTGCAGACAACTGCCTGTTGAGAAAGAAGAGCAGCAATGTCCTCAGAAGGCTCTTCAGCTGACTGTTCAGTTGGATCTTCAGTTGAGAAATCTTTAGAAGCCGCTAGAATTATCAGCTCTTGATCCATTTCCCACTGTTTGATTTCTCTTCGTAATCCAATAAGATCTGTTTCCAGTTGGGCATACACTGCTTTATCATTGAATGCAGTTGGACTGGTAGGATTAAAGTTTTGCCGCAACTCAGCAACTATCTTTTGTAGCTTCTTTTCTCTCATAAGATCAAAGAAGTATTTCTTTCTTTCCAGTATTTGAGCAACGGTTGATGCCTTAACTGCTTTCATAACCACATTTTCTAAGTGAATGAACCTTCGCAGTTTAGACTTTTTCTGAAGGTCTTTGGCAAAAACCTGAGTCCTGAATTTGACCCATTCATCAAAGATCTTGAGTCTTTCTTCTGAAAATGCATTGACCTCTTGCCAAATGAGATCAATCTGAGTTTGAATGACATTTTTTGGTCTGGCCTCTTCTTGCATTTTACCTTTGCCCTTTAGATCAGTCAGGATATGAGGAATGCTCAATCCTTAGGTAGTTGCATCAATGCCCTCTCTGAGCACCACCCCTTTTGGTCTGGCAAATGGTAGAGGAGTGTAGCTAGAGATAGTGATCAGTAGAGCTTTAACCCCAACAAGCTTCTTCTTGTCACCAGATGCAGTGACTTTCTTCTTTGGTAGAATGACGGAAAGAGGCAACTGATCCTCAGTTGCGGTTTCAGCTGGAACTGCTTTCAGAAGAACAGCCTTGATAGGCTGTTGAGCTTTCGATTCCATCAACTTATCAATTGGCATGGTTTCAACTGTTGCAGCAGGCTTGGTCTTCAAAGTCCTTGGCTTTTTGATAACTTTGGGAGACGGAGTCTTCTCGGAATCAGTTTCATTGACAATTAACTTGCGTTTGATTGTCTTCTTCTGAACAGTCTTCTTCTTTTGGACTGATTTGGGAGCTTCTTGAGTCCCAATCTCCTTCTTGATTTTCAGAAATTGTTCAGGGGACATTTCCAATTTTTGCTTCGGTGGCTGAACATTTTTGGCATTGAAGATTTTCAATTTGGATGATCTCTCTGAGTCATCAGCCACTAGCCCCTTGACCTTCATCAAATAGCTTAACTGCACAGCAAAATCCTTGGACTGCTTGGTCGACTGAAACATATTCCTCAAAGTGTTGAAGATGATGTTCTTTCAGTTCACATTCCGACCAGCCATAATAACAGTCATGGCTTGAAGCTTTTCCAAAGTCATTGCAGCAAATGATCCGGCCTTTGCCAAGAGCCCCTTTGCTACTATATCTGCCAGCAGTTGTACTTCTGGCTTCAGTTCCTTTTTGGAATCGGAAACCTTGATTTTCCGACCATCAGCTGAGAGTAGGGTTTGCATTTCCTCAATATCAGACGATTTAACTTCAGTGAGATAAGCTAGCCCATTAGTAGGCAGCTGAAAAAGATTGCAAAAGAATTCTTCCTCAATGACCAACAACTGACCATTCACAGTAGTCTTGATGTTTCCGTTCTGATCGACGAACCCATTTGCATAGATATCCTGATTCTCTTTGGGATAGATTTCTTGGGAAGATAAACCTAAGAATAATTTTAATCCAGTTGCTTCCAGTTTCAGAAAAACATTCTTGACTCCTTCGTCTTTCAAAGTAAAGATAGAGTCAAAATCAATAGCCATCGCGTTCATTATGTGAGCAGGAACCTGGTTGGCCATTTGAATAATCTTGAGATTCTACGAATGAGTATTCTGAGAGAAAAAATTTGCTCTGAATGTTTGAATGTGCGCGTAAGAAGAGAAACTGAAATGAAGCGAGGTAAATTACTTATGTATGTGACTGTTCAAATCATTGGACACGTGTTAGTCTAGGAAAATTTGGATAAAAAACGTGTGTATGCGTGGTAAAAGCGTGTGTAAAAAATACATGGATTATGTGGGTCCACGTAACAAAATACTATTGATTGAAAGACATCAATTAATGCTTTGATAACCGGTCACATTATTAGATTTGGAATACAAAACGATTAATTAGTTAACTTATACGAGAAGATTAGCTAAATTATCAGCTGATCGATCAGTTGTGAGACTGAATTATGCAGATGACAATTCACTAACTACTGTCTTCTCAGTTAACCTCTTAAAATCGATATTCCCCCTAAATAAATGCATATATAAATTTTGAAAAACTGAACAACTGATAGAGTGACGTAAGCTTCAGAAGATGAACGGCGAGGATAATGATTACGTCCTTTCAGTTGCTTTGAACCTGGGTTATAAATAAGAGTAACACAGTTAGTCTTAACATATTAGCACGAATATTCCAAGAGATATAATGGCAGGTTCAAGTAGTTCGAGAGTTCCAGATATGGCCGATGAATTCATGGATGCAGCTCTGGAAGAAAGAAAGACTGCTATGGAGGATACAGTCTTTCACAAGATTCTCCGTTTCTGGCAAAAACTACAAGAGCTTCAGTCCTTTCTGCAGGGAGGAACAGTTGTCACCCCCAAACGGATGACAAAAATGAAGAAATATAGGCGGCGCCTGCGCGTTGCTGATGAGGTGGAATTCTTCTCGGATGAAGGTGTCTACCTACTGATGCTTATTAAAGAGAGGAGGACTCTGAAACACATTGCTATTTCAGAGGGCTTCCTGAAGTCTTCCACAGGGGACATCACTCGTTGGTTGACCTTGTAGAGGTCTGCTGTTAAGAATGAAATCATCAATGTATGCTCCGTTTATAATAAATGAAATGTTTATCTATTTTATCGTTGTATCTTTACTTTCTGCAAACAAACTAATATTAGTTGATAAATATATAACAAACTGAATACGGCAAAAGATAAGAGACTAACTGACATCAGTTGATAAACTTAAACTGATAAATGACGAATTGATTAAATAGTAGTTGACAATACATCAATAAAACTGATTAAGATAAATCAATTAAACCAAGTATATTGCGAAAGTGAGAAAACTTAGTCTCTGGCAATGGTTTGGTGAAAATGTCAGCTGCTTGTTGTTCAGTTTACACATACTCCAGTCTGATAGCTTTCTTTAGAGCATGATCTCTGATGAAGTGATGCCTGACATCAATATTCTTGGTCCTTGAGTGAAGAACTGGATTGTATGTGATCGCAATTGCACTTGTATTGTCACAAAATATAGGAGATTCTTGGGCGTCAACTCCATAATCTTTCAGTTGTTGCTGAATCCAGAGCAGTTGGGCACAGCATCTTCCAGCAGCAAGATATTCTGCTTCAGTTGTGGAGGTAGCTATGGATGTTTGCTTCTTGCTAAACCATGAGATTAGTCGGTCTCCTAGAAACTGACAAGATCCACTGGTGCTTTTACGATCTAGCTTACATCCTACATAGTCTGCATCTGAATATCCAACTAAATTGAAAGTAGATCTTTAGCGTATCATAATCCCACATTTTGAGTGCCTTTAAAATATTTTAAAATTCTTTTGGCAACTGAAAAATGCGATTGTTTAGGATTTTCTTGAAATCTATCACACATGCAAACAACAAATACTATATCAGGACGACTAGCAGTTAGGTACAATAAAATGCTTCAACAATGCTTCTTTAAAACAATGGAAATGATAAGTAAAGCAATAAACAAATAGGCACGAATTTGTTTATGGATATTCGGAGACTTCAAATGCTCCTACGTCACCCCTTCTTCCCATTGGGAAGGATATTCACTAGAAGACTTTGATTTATACAACTCTTTGTACAAACCCACTCAACTAGGACTTACCCACTGCCTAAACTGAACTCCTAGCACTCAATATTGTAGGCAGCACCTCACAATCAGCATATTGTTTAATGTCTCATATGCAAAGACTACAAACACATTGTTTTACGTCTTTGTGTGAAAACTCACTCAACTAATATTTGAAGTTCAACTCTCTTGTATATGTGTGAGTGATTGTGTGTAAGGAATTTATCATTTACAGTGTACATCTCAAATGTATCCTCACATAAGAGCTTGTGCTCTCAACTAGCTTATTTCTTCATGCTAACTGCCCATGCTTTGAATTCTCTTCAAAAGCTCTTGTTTTATCTTCAAGATGTTGTATTTATAAGTCCCAACAATGATATATATGTTAGACACAAGAATATGACCGTTTGGAAAGTTTCTGTACTGTTTCTGAAATTGCAACGGTCAAATTCGTCTTGCTGGGCATTTCCCAACTGGTCAACTCAATTGGTCATTCAGTTCAACTGGTTCAGTTCAGTTGGTTGGTCAGCTGGTCAGCAGTTGGTTCAGTTGGTTCAGTTTCAGCTGGTTGTGCTGAAATCAGCTTGACTGATTTCAGTTTGCGCAGAACCAGTAATTTCATCGTCATTTATCAGCATCTTAAGCTTCGATTCAGACTTTGACTTCTGAAGATGATTTGTAGATCATTGTCTTATCTTTCCAACGCATACTAAATCGCTTCATTTCAATAACCGAGCTGAGAGATATGACCAAAATACCACAACTGCTCAAACCCAACTGATTGCTGTTTTCGTGTGATCAGTTCGGTAATTCAGCGATCAGTTAGACCATGATAACATCCGATTTTGCCCAACTGACGTGAAATACGATTTGTTCCAAATTGTTCCAAAATTATCGCCCCGATGGTGGTTTAAGACAGAAAAGTACAAATTTCCAGTAGCCATACCGCACCCGCGGTTCGTTATTGAGCGCACCAGCGTTGGATTGACAGAGACCAAACCGCACCCGCGTTATTATTTACAGCGCACCCGCGGTGTTTGTTGAATGAAAAATGAAAATTTCGAGTAGGCAAAATGCACCCGCGGTCTATTTTGTAGTGCTCCCGCAATATGTTTCCAGAACCATCACCGCACCCGCGGTAGAATATTCACCGCGCCCGCGGTAGCTGAAGGTTGAAAATTCAAAAATTTCCAGTAGCTCTACCGCACCCGCGGTATGTTCTGAACCGCAGCCGCGGTCGATGGTTTTAAATTCTGAAACAGGCAAACATTGGACATAACCAAAGAACATTTCTCCTCAATTTCTCCTTCACTTCGAAATACTTTCTCAAGAACACATTCCACACTCGATTTTGTTCTTCCAAGTACACATTTCCCACTCCACACATACATACCTTCACTCATTTCATCCAATATCCATCTTCATTCCACAAATTCAACACCAAACCTAGGGTGTGAAAAGGGGGCTCGAAAATTTTACACCAAATATTGATTGGAGCTTTGATTTTATTCTTCCAAGACAAATTTCAACACTCAAGGTGAGCAAATCCATACTACATTTGCTTTGAAATTCGAAATTATTTGTGCTATTGGCTATGGAAGAAAATTAAATTTTAGTGGAGTACATTCTTGACATTGTTGATTGGATTGGTGTGTATATTGTTGAGGTATAGTTATTGTGATTAATAAGTTTGGGAGAGTGAAAGAATCATCAAGTTTAGTGAATTGGATTGCAGGGGGAGTTGGTGCTTTGAAAGTGTTTGACAAAATGCCTCCAAGAAAAAAACAATCAAAGGGTGCATCTTCATCTGCGAATTATGATGCACACAAGTTCCGTGACGAGAAGGCGGAGGAAAATTATGGTAAAATTCTGAACAAGAGCATTGTGAAAGAGAGGGGATTTGACCTGAGATTCCCACGAACCAAGATCGGATTAATGCTTACAGCTAGGCATTGGGAGGAATTTGGCAAGCCACCACAGGATGCAGTCATTTCAATGGTACGAGAATTTTATGCTAACCTTAAGGTTAAGCATGATCACTTGAAAGTTTTGGTGAGAGGAAAGATGGTAGCTTTTGATGCTCATATCATCAACACGATGTATGGTATCCCTCCAGTCATGCATGATGAATATGAAGAATATCGGACCGAGGAAGTTGATTATAATGATATTCTTCAGACTATATGCATTGAGGGAGCGGAGTGGCGAATGAGAGAAGATGTGCATTTAAACCTAACCAAATCTGATCTCAAAAATGTTGTCAAAGATTTGTATTCCTTCATTTCGGCTAGGATTAAGCATACTGACCATACTACCACCGTCATCAAGGAGAGGGCAATCCTGATTTTTTGCATCATAATGGGAAAGACAATTGATTTAGGTCAATTACTTCAGAGCTCGATATTAAATTATGCAAAAGGTAACTCTTCTAGTTGACTCCTCCACCCTTCTCTTATCCCAGACCTATGCCAGAATGCGGGAGTGACTTGGGCAGCACATGAAAAATTGTTAAAACCAAAAAATGTCATTGTGGTAATTCAACCACATAGGTCACTGACATCTGATCAACATGATGCACGTCAAGTTCAGAGAGAATTCAACAGAAGAGCTGCAGAAAGACGTGCCCATGCTCAGGCCCCACAACAACAAACACAACCGCAACCAAGAAATGTGCGAGATCGATTAACTCATTGGGAAGAAGAGATGCGCCATCAACGCCAAGAGATGGACGAGTTTCGATTTAGGACCGATACATTCATGGGCTATATGATGGATTTTACGTCCGTCTTGGCTCAAAAATTTCCATCAGCTTCCACATCTGGTAATCCATTTCCACAACCTCCACATTGGCCGCCCGCATACTATCCGCCGGAGTACCACCCGCCACAAGAAGGCGCAGATGATGACGATGGAAATGACCACTGAGGGTCGTTGCTCGATGTATGTGTATTTCTCTAACTTTCATGATCATTTACATCGAGGGCGATGCACATATTTTAGTTTGGGGAAAATGTTATTTATTTTATTTTGTGTGTTCAATTATTTATTTAGTTTTATTTGAGTGTTTTAGTTACTTTTGAGTTTAGTTTTATTAGAGTGTTTTATTTACTTTTGAGTTATTTGCTTGTGTGTTTGTAGTGTCATAGTCATAGTCATGAAAATTTTTGAAATGGCCAATGATGAACAAAATTTGTGTATTGAGAAGAAAGGTCATGTATTTCATTCATATTCATCAATCAATTTGAAAAATTTAGAGAACAATCATGAGATTTGGTAAGTTTGAGACTTATAATTTCTAAACAACTCTGTGATTATCATTTGACATTGAAATAAATTTTTGCAAACACATATATGATTGAAGCAATCTTTGATTTTATTTTGGCATATTTATATTGCTCATAAATATTCATATGAAGCCCTCTTGAGCCTATATGAGAAAAGAATTGTGTTCTTGAAATTTCTTGGAAGCCAAGAGAAAAGAATTGTGTTCTTGAAATTTCTTGGAAGCCAAGCACTTTTCTTTTGAATATATATGTATTTGGTTGATGCATTGAGACACCATTTTTCACGATGATTAGATTCTACTTTGTGTTGGTGAATTGAGATTTTGTCTAGAACTATCCAAACAACACTCGAGGCAAAATACGGACAAAATATGATTTGGGAATGATTTAGGTGATTTTTTTGGAACGATTGAGACTTTCGAGCCACCAAATAAAAATAATTTATCATTTGTCACTTCTTTGTAGCTTATATGAATTCGAATGGCATACGTAAATATGTGTAAAAGACCCACATTCGATATCCTTTCAAATATCTCAAATTTACCACCCCGTTGAATATCTTAAACATTAATTTCCTACCTTCTCAAGAGACTAAGAATTCAAAGGATCAAAAAATTGAAATTCTCCTACAAAAGAAAAGAAAAATGAATGATGTTTCATTGAAGAAGTTGGAGAAAAAAGGGAAAAAAATAGATGAAATGAATAAAAAATGGAGATAAAAGAAAAGGTGAAGTTTGCAAAAGAGATAAAAATTCAACTTACTCCCTTATTTGAATTCCTAATCTTCATTTGTAGCCATGAGCCAAGGCCTAACATTACAAGCATTGCAAATCCTATTGACCAATTCATAGTTGTCCAATATACTAGTGGAGAAGGATTGGGAGGATCAAGCCTTTGGAAAATTGATAAACACTTACATTGAGTACGAATCTTGATCAACTTTACACACACCTCATTGCATCAAATATTTATTGGATATTCCTTTCTTGAATGAATATTGCTTTGAACAAATTTTTACCGAAAAAGACCTCTTGACTTGTGTTTGTTAAAATTGAAATCGATTGAGAATGTTTTGAAACATGAGTTGAAGAGATTAGAAGTTTAGAAAAGTAACCGATTGCATGATTATATCCGGATGAAAAATTGATTGGATTGTTTTGACTTGTCATATATTGAATAATGAATGCATAAAGAGTTAATTAAATTATGTTGAAGCCAAGTTTTGTAAAGTATTTCATGACTTGTTTGTTTGTGTTGTTTTGTTTTGCTCGGGACTAGCAAAATCTTAAGTTTGGGGGAGTTAGATAAGTGCAATTTATTGCACTTTTATTACGTGTTTTTAACTTGGAATTTTGTGATTCTTGAGCAGGTTTTATGTGATTTGTTGTTGTTGTTGTTTTTGTTGTTGTAGTTTGGAAGCTTAGAATGAGAGTTTGGAGTATTAAAGTGTTGAATTGGAAAGTGCAAAAGATAAAAAATACAAAGGCTACAGCGCACCCGCGCTTATATTTGCACTGCACCCTTGGTGTAGCACCGCACCCACACTACAAAATGCACCGCACCTGCGCTCACACACCAGTAGAAGCACAGCACCTGCGATGACTTCCTAACCGCAGCCGCGGTCCTTGCAAGACAGAATCCGAAAATCTGTATTTTGGTGTGCTGCGCATGGAAGTCCAAGATTTTGGTGTGCTGCGAATTGAGGCTTGTCTGGGACTATAAAAAGACATCATTTACTTACCATCTAGAGTATGGGGAGCCAAGGGAAGGGTGGAGGCTGCTGCTAGAAGATTGAAGATCCAAATTCATCAAGTTTTTAGGAAATCTTTTGCACAACTCCGGGGACGGAATCAGAAATTCAAACTCTTGTTCTAAGTTCTTCTTTCTTTTGTTTTTCATTTGATATGCCTTGTTTTAAAACCATGTTTTGTTGTTTTGCTTGTGTTATTATGAACTAATTTTTATTTCTAGAGGAAAGATGGAACAAAACTAGAAATCATGTGTTAGAATCTATGAACTAAGCTATTTAAGTTCTTCAAATTGTTCATTTGTATTGTTCTAATCTTAATGCTTTCAATTTATTGGCCATAATTTGAATGATTTATATGTTTACAATTTATCACTCGGAAGAGAAAATTATAAACAAGAAACGAGAAAAATACATCAATGGTATTTATAGAGTTCGGGAGGACCTATAATTCTATCAAAGCCCATAGAGAATCTAGTGCTTGATGTGTTATTTATTTGTAGATTGTTGATGGGAACGTTGTAATCCATTTTTAGATAACTAATATCTACTTAACATTTGGGAGAGGGAGTAGATAATTATAGGATTCTTGGCTAATGTATAAGAAGGATTTTTATAATATAGCTACAAGAAATTACACATGGTGGACAGTTGCGTGAAATCGGACCTCTAGATCTTTTATTTCATTGTTATTTTTTACAATTTGGTGTTACATTTAAATCCATTTTCAATTTAGTTATTCTTGCAACCAAATCTTTTAATTGATTTTTCTAAATAATGTCGAGACTATTTTAATCACAAGCACTAATATACATTTATATACATACTCCTTGTGGGATCGACACTTGTACTCAAAAAAACATTTCACTATAACTTGACGTCGTGCGCTTGCGAGCAATTAAGTAAACACGCAATTTTCCTACAATTTTGAGTGCTAGGAGTTCTAGTTGGGTGTTGTCCTTCCGGAGTGGGTTTGTACAAAGAGTTGTATAGATCAAAGTCTTCTAGTGAATTCTTCTCAAGGGGAAGAAAGGTTGATGTATGAGCATTTAAAATTTCCGAACATCCATAAACAAATTTGTGTCTATTTTTTTATTGCATTACTATTCATTTCCACTGTTTTTAAAGAAGCATTGTTGAAGCATTTTATGTGTTCTTCAAATACCAAAATATTGCATACCATGTGTTTGATAAAATGCTTCAATCAAATTATTTTGTACTCATTCAACTTGCATATATTTTAAATACTTTACAAAATGTTTAATTGGTTTCTACGAAGGATTATTTCGAGCGTCTTCCGCTTCGTTTGAAAACCAAACTCGATTTAATTCATCGGTGTTCAATATTTCAAGAACCGAGCTATTGTAGCTCAACGATGATCCCCCTAACCGATCATGTAAATTGGTATCAGAGCGGGTTGTTCTTGAAAGAACATTCAAAACTGATTTTGATGTTTAAAATTCGAAAATTTCAGATTTTAAACATATATATGCAAAATTGAATTTCCGTGCAGCTTGCAGCGACCGTAGGAAAAATGACATATCTCTTTACTCGAGTGTCCAAATGAAGAACCGCTTTTTGCGTTGCAAACTAGACTTTAGAGGAATACAGTGGTAGAAAATTCGCAGCCTAATTATGCTCGAGAAAAAGTAGTTTACTCGTTGAAGGCAGAGCATATGTGCTGCGGCAAAAAATGAGCAATTGAAAAAATTGGTTAGTTATCCCTCTTCTTTTATAATTTTCAAAATTTCAAAAATATAGGGGGAGAACTAATTATAATTTTAAAAGAGAGACTATTTTTAAATATTGAGGAGGAGAAAATTTTTTGTTTAAAATCTTTTGAAAATATGATTTTTTTGATTCACACAAAAAGGGGAAAAATATGTTAGTTGAATCGATTGTTTATCCAAGTTTTGTGATCATCAAAAAGGTGGAGATTGCTGGAAGATTTCATTTTCGCAATCTTGATTTTGATGTTAAAAAAACTTGTTGTTGTGTTTCTAACATATTTACTCAAGTGAGAAGTTATTAAAACAAGAAGCAAACTGAAACTGAATTCTGCACAAACTGAATTTCTGGAAAGTTTCGATATTTTGATGATATCTCTCAACTGGATAATTTAAATGAAAATCCGCTAACTTGAATGATTAGAAACTCAATTTCGAACAAGTCGTATTTCATGTAAGTTGGGCAAATTCGGATGTTATCAAGGTCTAACTTATCGGTGAATTATCGAACTGATTGAACAAAAACAGCAATCAGTTGGGTATGAGCAGTTGCGGTATTTTGATCATATCTCTCAGCTCGATTATTAGAATGAAGTGGTTCAGTATGCGTTGGAAAGATAAGACGATAATCTACAAATAATATTAAGAAGTCAAAGTCTGAATCGAAGCTTAAGATGCTGACAAATGACGATAAAGCTACTAGTTTTGCACAAACTAAAATCAGCTAGGATGATTTCAGCACACCAGCTGAACTGAACTGAACGGGACCAGCTGAATTGAACTAAACCAGCTGCTGACCAACTGAACTGAACCAGCTGCTGACCAACTGAAACTGAACCAGACCAGCTGAAACTGAACCGAACCAATTGGACCGAACCAGCAGCTGACCAACTAAACTGAACTGAACCAGATGCTGACCAGTTGAACTGAACGACCAGTTGATTTGATCAGAGTTGACCAGTCGGGAAAAAGTCCAGCAAGACGAATTTGACGGTTGCTGTACAAAAAGTTTCCAAACGGTCATATTCTTGTGTCTAACGTATATATCATTGTTGGGGCCTATAAATATAACATCTAGAAGATCAAACAAGAGCTTTTGAAGAGGATTCAAAGCATGGGCAGTTAGCATGAAGAAATCAGCTAATTGAGAGCACGAGCCCTTGTGTGATGATACATTTGAGATGTACATTGTAAAGGATAAATTTTTCACACACAATCACTCACACATATACAAGAGAGTTAGACTTCAAATATTAGCTGAGTGAGTCTTTACCCAAATACGTAAAACATTGTGTTTGTAGTCTTTGCATATGAGACATTAAATAATATACTGATTGTGAGGTACTGTCTATAATCTTGAGTGCTAGGAGTTCTAGTTGGGTGTTGTCCTTTCGGAGTGGGTTTGTACAAAGAGTTGTATAGATCAAAGTCTTCTAGTGAATTCTTCTCAAGGGGAAGAAAGGGTGATGTATGAGCATTTAAAATTTCCGAACATCCATAAACAAATTTGTGTCTATTTTTTTATTGCATTATTACTGTTCATTTCCACTGTTTTTAAAGAAGCATTGTTGAAGCATTTTATGTGTTCTTCAAATACCAAAATATTGCATACCATGTGTTTGATAAAATGCTTCAATCAAATTATTTTGTACTCATTCAACTTGCATATATTTTAAATACTTTACAAAATGTTTAATTGGTTTCTACGAAGGATTATTTCGAGCGTCTTCCGCTTCGTTTGAAAACCAAACTCGATTTAATTCATCGGTGTTCAATATTTCAAGAACCGAGCTATTGTAGCTCAACGATGATCCCCCTAACCGATCATGTAAATTGGTATCAGAGCGGGTTGTTCTTGAAAGAACATTCAAAACTGATTTTGATGTTTAAAATTCGAAAATTTCAGATTTTAAACATATATATGCAAAATTGAATTTTCGTGCAGCTTGCAGCGACCGTAGGAAAAATGACATATCTCTTTACTCGAGTGTCCAAATGAAGAACCGCTTTTTGCGTTGTAAACTAGACTTTAGAGGAATACAGTGGTAGAAAATTCGCAGCCTAATTATGCTCGAGAAAAAGTAGTTTACTCGTTGAAGGCAGAGCATATGTGCTGCGGCAAAAAATGAGCAATTGAAAAAATTGGTTAGTTATCCCTCTTCTTTTATAATTTTCAAATTTCAAAAATATAGGGGGAGAACTAATTATAATTTTAAAGGAGAGACTATTTTTAAATATTGAGGAGAAAATTTTTTGTTTAAAATGTTTTGAAAATATGATTTTTTTGATTCACACAAAAAGGGGGAAAATATGTTAGTTGAATCGATTGTTTATCCAAGTTTTGTGATCATCAAAAAGGGGAAGATTACTGGAAGATTTCATTTTCGCAATCTTGATTTTGATGTTAAAAAAACTTGTTGTTGTGTTTCTAACATATTTACTCAAGTGTGAAGTTATTAAAATAAGAAGCAAACTTAAACTGAATTCTGCACAAACTGAATTTCTGTAAAGTTTTGGTACTTTGATGATATCTCTCAACTGGATAATTCAAATGATAATCCGCTAACTTGAATGATTAGAAAACTCAATTTCGAACAAGTCGTACTTCACGTCAGTTGGGCAAATTCGGATGTTATCAAGGTCTAACTTATCTCTGATTATATCGAACTGATTGCACAAAAACAGCAATCAGTTGGGTATGAGCAGTTGTGGTATTTTGATCATATCTCTCAGCTAGATTATTAGAATGAAGTGATTCAGTATGCGTTGGAAAGATAAGACGATAATCTACAAATGATATTTAGAAGTCAAAGTCTGAATCGAAGTTTAAGATGCTGATAAATGACGATGAAGCTACTGGTTTTGCACAAACCAAAATCAGCTAGGATGATTTCAGCACACCAGCTGAACTGAACTGAACTTAACTGGACCAGCTGACCAACTAACTGAACCAGCTGCTGACCAACTGAACTGAACCAGCTTCTGACCAACTGAAACTGAACCAGACCAGCTGAAACTGAACCGAACTAGTTGAACCGAACCAGCAGCTGACCAACTAAACTGAACTGAACCAGATGCTGACGAGTTGAACTGAACGACCAGTTGATTTGATCAGAGTTGACCAGTCAGGAAAAAGTCCAGCAAGACGAATTTGACGGTTGCAATCTCAGAAACTGTACAAAAATTTTCCAAACGGTCATATTCTTGTGTTTAACGTATATATCATTGTTGGGGCCTATAAATATAACATCTAGAAGATCAAACAAGAGCTTTTGAAGAGAATTCAAAGCATGGGCAGTTAGCATGAAGAAATCAGCTAGTTGAGAGCACGAGCCCTTGTGTGATGATACATTTGAGATGTACATTGTAAAGGATAAATTTTTCACACACAATCACTCACACATATACAAGAGAGTTGGACTTCAAATATTAGCTGAGTGAGTCTTTACACAAAAACGTAAAACATTGTGTTTATAGTCTTTGCATATGAGACATTAAACAATATACTGATTGTAAGGTACTGCCTACAATCTTGAGTGCTAGGAGTTCTAGTTGGGTGTTGCCCTTCCGGAGTGGGTTTTGTACAAAGAGTTGTATAGATCAAATTCTTCTAGTGAAACCTTCCCAAGGGGAAGAAAGGGTGACGTAGGAGCATTTAAAGTCTCCGAACATCCATAAACAAATCCGTGTCTATTTTTTATTTCATTACTATTCATTTCCACTGTTTTTAAAGAAGCATTGTTGAAGCATTTTATTTGTTCTTCAAATACCAAAATATTGCATACCATGTGTTTGATAAAATGCTTCAATAAAATTATTTTTATTCATTCAACTTGCATATATTTTAAATTCTTTACAAAATGTTTAATTGGTTTCTACGAAGGATTATTTCGAGGGTATTCCGTTTCGTTTGAAAACCAAACTCGATTTAATTCATCGGTGTTCAATATTTCAAGAACCGAGCTATTGTAGCTCAACGATGATCCCCCTAACCGATCCTGTCATTTTCTTTAATCTATCATATAAGATAGCTGAATTCTCAGTAAAAATTTTAATATAAGGATAAATATAATTTAAACTTCCAAATAATCTTTGTACCCGAGTTTTATCAGTTATAATATCATGAAATTTTTAACTAAATTTCATACTTATTTGAATAGGAATTATCTCTCTTTTTCAATCATATGACCTAGAAATCTAATATTAATATGAAACAAAATCATTTTAGATTTTGATACAACAATGTCAGTTTTATTAATAATATTTTTAAACATATGTAGATGCTTAAAATGTATTTCAATATCATTTATAAATACTATAATATAATCAATATAGACAATTATAAAATTGCTATAAGAACAAAAAAATATCATTTATTATTTGTTGAAATTCTGAAGGGGCATTTTTAAGCCAAATAACATTAATGTACAATCATAATGTCATATTAGAACATTGAAAACAGTTTTATATCTATCATATTCTTTTATTTGAATCTGCCAAAATCCTGATTTTAAATTGAATTTTGAAAATATAATAGCATTGACAAGTTTATCTAATAAATTTTTTTTTTATTAGGAATATGATGCATACTCCATTTTAAGACCTTATTAAGATGTTTATCATTTATAACTAAACGATGAACTCCTTTTCCTGCCCAAAATGTTTATTAACATAAAAAGTAGTACATGATGAAGGAGATTGAGAAGGTTTTATTAAACCTTTTTCTAACAAAGAATAAATTTCATTTTTACATAATTCTAAATATTCAAAATTCATTTGATAAGGACGAGCCTTGGTAGAAATATTTTTTTCCTCAAAATTCTCTTTATAGGAAGAGAAATAATATGTTTCTTAATATTTCAAAAAGAATTTGGAAGATCATTACATATTTCTGATGAAAAATTTACTATAAATAAATTTTTTATTTTCTTGTAATTTAAGATTTTGTAATTTTTCATCTATAATTAAAAGTTTAACTTCTTTTCTAAAGAATTAATCTGAAATTTTTTTCTATCAATCTTTTCTTGTAATTCATTTAAGATTCTATGAACAAGTTTAGTTATAAATTGAAAAGAAATAGATTCCTATATGTAGGACGAGCGCTTGTCACTTTACCAAAAACTATAGCTAGAAGTAATTGTAAAAGCCAAATTTTTTAAACCGTACAGCAGCTCAAGCACCACGATTTGATCGCTCTACCAAGCAGGGACAATTATTGCACTCAACAATCTCCCTCCCAATAATTGCACTCCTTGTAATCAATGGAAATCGAACCCGTGACATTGGCTCTGATATCAATTGTTGGACCGAGCGCTTGCCGCTTCATGTTAGAGATTATAGCTTATCTTGTTCGAATAGATATCCAGCTGATCACAATAATAAGTGCGGAAAAAATCTGATGGTATGTGGTGAAAACAATAAAACAGTATGCAGTAGACAGTGGTTGTTTCTGGAAGTTCGAAGATCAAATATTCTACGTCTCCCCTTCTTCTGTTTCTAGAAGGTATCACTAAAAGACTTTGGTTATTACAGTACAACTCTTGTACACACCCACTTCAGTAGGACTTATCCTTTGCCTACAGAAACTCTTAGCTTCACAACGCAATAAGACGAATACAACAAAGTTCTGGAAAAGTCTCTTTTCCAGATTACAAAACTCTTCTCAATAAGATATTTAAAGTGAATAGTTTGTGAAGAGATAACAAAACAGCAGCACAATATGATCTCAGAAAATCAGATAATTTCTATAACGAGTGTGCTGCTTTTCGGTATGTTGAGCTTGAAGATAAGTAGTAGTTCTTGATTGCTCAAAACAATGTTGGATATAGAATGTGTTTTTTGAAAATGACAAGCGTTGTTTTCTATATAGGATTGATCCTTATATATATAGAAACATTGAATCCAACGTCTATAAACAAAAAAGCTTCTTTGACTCTGAGTAAATCAACTTTATCACCTAAAAGGGTCCTGCAGAAAGCTTCAGATTAATCAGTCTTTGTTTCATACCAAAACTAGTAAGGAGCGTTAAATGTCTTCGTACATCATTAATGGTGCAATTAATACTAGTACTAGGTAAAGTAACATTAACATTTAAGACTTGTAACTACTTATTATATTGTCTTCTGATTTAGCTATCACAGCCTACTGATTTTGACTTTCATCACCACAATTAAATTAAGTCTAACAATTTCTTCCTTTGTGGTGATGCTAAAACCTAGATGTTAGTAACGGTAAAGAACAACAGTTATGATAAAAAGCAGATAGCAATTATAACAAGATACTTGATAAATAAATAAACAAAGGAGTTCAAAAGAGTTTAATCATCAGTGCCAATATCTCTGAACAGTCCTGAGGAACTTGATTCCTGAAAGAAGATTCTACAAGATGTTTGCCATGTCCAATTCTGTCTTCTCCAGTCCTGCCTTCTGCTTTCCGTTTTTGCCATCATTGTCCTGAATTCGAGTGAGTAAGTCATCCACTCGACCAGTAAGAGTAATAATTCCATGATTCAACATCTCCAGATATGGTGCTTGATTCGAAACTCGTTCATTAAGAGCTTGAATAGATTGAGATTGAGACTCAATCTTGGTATCAATAAGTTCAAGTTTTGAATCCATTGCTACAACTTTGTTAGAGACTGAGAGAATAGACGAATCATGATCAGAGACAATTTTAATTATATCAGCTTGTCCGATCAAGATTTTACCCTGGCTTGAGAGAACGGTTTTCCTGAATAGACTGGTTTCAACATGTAGCTTGACCAACGATTCTGCTGTGCGAGTGACCTATTTAGAGATGCAGTCACTGAATAATTTGGTGGCACTAACTTCACCAGGATGTTCGAAAGACATATGTTTAACTATCTTTGCAGAATATCTATCTGAAATTCAAGATCAAACTGGTATTCTGGGGATGGAGTTCTTTGTAGCATACGCTGTTTGATATCTGCAATATGAGAGATGTGAGATGGTGAATCAATATGAGGGATAATCAAAGCAATAGAAGTGACATTTTGTAACGTACAGTACTTCTGAACTACTTTAAAATTTGCGGAAAAATAAAAAAATTTCTTAAATACCAATAAACTTTCAAACTGTGATCATAAGTGAATTGTCCAACAAAAAGCATTTGCAACAGAGTGAACACAATTAAAGTTGGTAAAAAAAATATTTGTATAAACATTGTAATCAAAACGTGAAATCAGAGTATTTTGAACACTTCATAAAAACTTAAAATATGGTGGTCCTCGGGTTTAGCCTCCCGCTCAGTCCAAGCCAGCTCGCTGGTTCTCACCTCTCGTCTCTTCAAACTCATCATCACCTGCATCGATCAAGTCTAGTGAGTCTAAAGACTCAGCATGTATAAACTGGAAGTAACAAGTAATACGTAATAAAATCACATGCAACTTTAAAATAGAACGTATATACTTGAACTTGAACGTGCATATAAAAGCTTGAACATACATACATATCATAGACGTGCCATAAACGTAAAACTTTTCTTACACATGCTTGTATCGTACATACTTGAACATACATGAACTTCATCATTTTGCGTTGAAGCATGTTTTAAAGCAAGTGACCCATACATAAATACGCCTGATCAGACTAAACCACAGTACTGGGCTGACAGGGAAGATCCACTGCCACATACATGAGATCCTCGTTCACGCTTTAACGGGTGGATTGGTTCCTGGTCATGCTTTACTACTTTCCAATCCTGATATAAACTTGTTCATGCTTTAATGGAGTGGATTGGTCTCTGGTCATGCTTTACCGCTTTCCAATCCCATACATAATTTGGTCACAAGACATTTAGCATACCTCAAAAACTTGAAATATTTTCTTTTTGCACGTCGAACATACTTACTAGGCGTTGAGAGATTCTTTGGATCTCGTTTGGGGCCACTGCTGCACATACTAACATGAGTTCTAACACTTATCTTGCATAACTTAGACGTAGGTACTCGGGCTCGCCACCGAAGTAAATAAATAGCTTATGTAATAGCCGATCGTTCATGTCTTTTATTATGAATTACGGTATTTTAATTGTGATGATTTATGACTTTACATTATGATATGAATAGTAATGAATGTCATAGAATGGAATAAATAATGGATGGGTAGAATAGAAGGTTGAATTTGAGTTTAATAGGTAGTGGAAGTGCTGTAACGATATGAAACTGTGGCAGTAGTTGTAGTTTTTAGCATAATATTTTGTATATTGATCCAATTGATGTGAGTCTACTTTCATTAGAAATATAAGATATAATGTTATAACTTTCGTGTTTTGAGTTTTGTTCAAATCATTGTGGAAGATAAGCCAAAAGCGCCCCGAAGTGTGTCGTGCGTATCGTCATTCCTACAATGACACATGTTGGTAGAATGAGCATAACTATTTACTCATGCCTTCAAAAGACATGACTCTAATTGGAGATGAAAGCCAAGACACATGGCTATAACTTTCATGTTTACCACTTTTTCTAATTATGAAGGGAAGAGGCATTTTTGTAGCAATCTTTGGATAAGTTGTGCGCAGAGCGAGCGCCGGGACAGAAGGTGCAGATCCAGGGCGGTAATGTTTGACCACCCCAGCGCGCCTGGATCTGTATTTTTGGGTTTTGGACAGTAAGTTCCGCGCTAGGGCGGTAAAACTTGATCGCCCCAGCGCTCTGTAAAGTGAAAAAGCGTGTTTTGGATGATTTAAGGCATAAAATCGATTGAGACTCTCATTTTCCTCATTTCCCTTCTCTTCTTTTCTCTTCTCACGGTTTGGAAGCTAGGGTTCCTCATTTCTCCTTCAATCCAATTTCTTCCAAGATATTAATCTTTGATTGAAGCCTTAATCTTTGCTTGGAGATTAAAAGTTCTTCTCCTCAAGAGTCTAGGATCAAGGTAACAAAGCTTATTTTCTTTGGGTTAGTGATTGAAGGAAAGATATTGGGTTGTTTGGTTTGAATGTTGGGGTAAGGTTGTTAATATCACTGATATATGGTGTTCTTGAAATATTAAACATCGTATAATTGAAATCAGATCGAAGAACGGATATCGTATGAAATTGTTATAATTTTTCAGAAATGATTTGATTGAGATTATACAGATTTGATATCCGAATGGTGTTGTTACCGATTATGAGATGTTGGGATTGATATCTTATCGATATTGTATTGTTGGGTATATTGAGATTGTGCCGTTATGCCGTTGAAACAGAATTAGATTGAATTCTGATTATATCCAGTATTGATGGAGAATGTATATTGATATTGTGCCTATTGGGAATGTCATTTCAGATTTGATATTGACATATTCGAATTTGAGACTTCGACTTCGTCAAACCGAGAAACAAAAGGTATAAATCAATGTTGATCGGGGAAATAAGACTCGAGTTGGATTTGACTTGAGTTTCCCTAAATCACATACTTATTTGTCTTGTTTAATACTTTTGTATTCTTTGAATGTTTATGCTTATTCTATTGATTTACAGAAAAGCAAAGAAAAGAAGATAGATATCGAGAAAGAGCCATAGGCAGAGGCGCCTAATCATTGGCGGAAGTTCCTAGTATTTGGCGGAGATGCCAAGTCTTCGGCTGAGTTGCCAAGACACCGGACCTTTGGTTATATCGATGTTGCGTAGAGGACTTCTATTGCGGAGATTCGATTGAAAGGACCAAAGTTCGGGAATAGGAACGTACCGCCACCCCGATCGGGAGAGTAAGTGGGAGATTTGTTACGTTCTTATTCAAACCGGGATCCCTAGATTAGAGATGAGTCGAGTCCGAGATTATGAGTCCCTAGTTTTGAATTACAGTTTTATATCGAGTCATGTCTTTCAGATTTTGATACATGTTATTGATATATGTTTCATGCTTTTATATTTGTTATATGATTGCATGTACACGTTGTTTATACTGAGAATGTATTTCTCACCGGATTTATCCGGCTGTTGTTGTGTTTGTATGTGTGCATGACAACAGGTGGGACAGGATCAGGGTCACGAAGATGATGTGAGATTACAGTTAGCGTGGAGATTCGGACCCAGAAGTAGAATAAGCTTCAGCACTTGACATATAGCAGTTGAACCCTAGTTTGATTTTAATGTGATTGTACAAAACTTGTACTTTTATGTTGATTTTTATATCAGATTGATTTTATTATGTTCCGCACTTGTATTTAAAAAAAAGTTAGACCCAGTTTATTAAATTGATCCAATTATTCCCATGAACGATTAATAAATGAATTAGCATCCGGTCCCCACAGCAGGTGGTATCAGAGCCGTAGGTTACCTTAGACCGAGAGAGAAGATAGTGAGCGGGGTAGAATGAGTTTTCTTCCTTGCTTTTGATTGCTATCATATTTTACTACTTTGAAATGCATGTTTACCTGAATATCTGATTTGATTGGAAACATGTGTTATTGAGAATGAATCAGAACCGATTCTTGATCAGCAGTAAGATGATCAGAGGAGGACTGAAACAGGTTTGTTGTATTTGGTTGCTAACTCTTTTGATAATCAGATATACCTCCTCGAAGAATTCCAAAACCGGGTAGTACCTTGACTAATCCAATGGATGTGTCCGCAACTCCGATGGAAACACTGTTGAAGAGGTTTCAGTCATTTCAACCGCCGATTCTGAAGGGTACTGAAACATCTGTTGACTGTGAGAGTTGGCTAGATGATATAGAAATGCTGTTTGATTCACTTGATTATACCGATGAACGTAGAGTCAAACTGATTGGGCACCAGTTAAATGAGGTCGCGAAGAGTTGGTGGCTCGCAACCAAGGAAGCCTTAGAACTAGCGTGGTACGGTGATTACGTGGAAAATCTTCAAAAGTGAATTTTATCAAAGATTTTTCCCAGTATCATACAGGAAAGACAAGGGTACAGAGTTTGCAAATCTAAACAGGGTCAGTTAAATATTGAAGAATATGTGGCCAAGTTCTCTACCTTGCTATGTTTTGCTCCTCACGTGGCTGGGAATGATAAAGTTGTAGCTGCTCAGTTCATTAATGGATTGAATCCGGAGAAATTTACATTGGTAAATGTGGGGCGACCCCATAATTTTGCCGATGCCTTGAACCGAGCAAAGGGAGTTAAGGCAAGTTTGATCCAACAGCGAGAAATGTCGTATGTTGCTTGTCCGACGATTTCGGTTGGGAATAAATCTAGCAAGCGACTAGGTCAAGTAATAGTATTTGGAGATGAGTTCGATATCGTACCCACAGAGATTGATGTTTAATTACTAGAATGTGAATTATTTTTCCTAATTTAGGCTAATAAAATTCAAATGATGGGAGATAAATTAATTAAAATTAAATAAAATAATTTAAATAAATTAACTAAAGCAAAAATAATCCAAACTATTAATTCAGACGAAAATTCAAATTTTTTTAGAAACGACTAAGGCGCACAACGGTACCGAGACAACTTATAATCTATGTGTCAAATTCATATTCATTAAATTAATTATTTAATTCACGACGGAATTCCCAAAATTATTTATTAAACTGATTCTTCTAATTAATAAACCTAATTAAATCTAACAGTCCAATTATTCCTAACTGAATTTAATTATATTCAACCGCATTAGATCGTTGTGAAATTCCAGTTTTTCAACCTAAAGTCGCACACTGAAATCGAATACTATTTCTAGTCAATTTAACCACGTGTTGATTGATGTGTGAAGCAAATATTAATCTATCGCCTTCCGGTTTTAGATTAACCAACAAATATTCAATTTAATTGGCCAGATTAAAAGAACACGTGATAAACGACATCAATCAATGAATAAAATAAATAATCTAATTGAATTAAACTCAAAACATCAAAAAATAATATGTCTCGGTCCTATCATGGTCTTAGCCTATAAAAATCTACTCCATAAACTTAAAATAAAAGTCAAAATCAGTGTTTAAATTCAATGAAGAAAACATAGTTAAGAAAGAAGGAAAGAATTCTCAGTGATTTGTAGCGTGTGTGAGAAATTCCCCCAGCTTTTGTCTTCTGTCTTCCTCCATTCTTTTCCTTCTTCCGCGCTGGTGCTACTTCACAGTAGTTTCTGTTCCTTTCTTCCGCGGTCTTCTGCGCTTCTTTTTTCCTGTACGTTCTGTTATCCTTATCAATGGGCTTCTTCCTCCCAATCTTTTTAAGACCCATCTCAACTAAAAGGAAGTGTAGATAAGATCTTTATCAATATTTACATAGATTTTTCAAGATTTCAATATCATTAAGGAATAAAAAATATTTTATTTCCTTTCTTTTGATATTTTTTTCTTTGAAGTCTTGTAAATTCATCTTTTATTCCAAATTTAATTTTTCCTCTTTTATTCAAATCTACAATTATTAATTCAATTAAGCACATAATTAGGGATAAAAATATTAGATAAGGGCAAATATTATTAAATCAAATCCCTAAAATCTTTTCAAGATTTGGCCTTATCAACCCCCCCCACACTTAACCTTTGCTCGTCCTCGAGCAAATCAAAAGAATAAAAATATTATGAAGGAATATTCAATGATTCATCACACAAAATGACACAATCAACACTTTTCAACCTACCAAATTCCGTCACACTCAATCAAAATATCACACTTTGAAAATCATAAAATTCACACTAATTGCAACTTCCAAATTCAAGCATTCACTAGAAAAGATCAAGATAATGATATGTGTGTAGTGTGGAAGTCAAAACTCATATTCCTCAAAGGTGTTTTAGTTCAAGGAGTGCTCATATTTTCTGAATTTTTTTTTATATATAAAGAAACTCTCCATAAGCTTGTCTTTCATACCTTTCTCCACTAAATGTTGGAGGAATATGACCCGGTCAATAGGTCTTTTCAAGCTTATAACGTTAGGTCACGGCTCACGGCTACAATAAAGGTAGGAAGATTCAAAATGAGAGAAAATAAACAATTTAATCATACAGCGCACTCCTTCATCTCTTATCTTCCTTCCCTTATGGAATTTCATCATTCATCCACCTTACTTTTTCATCTTCCTTGTACTTTCATTCATATTCCCCCATATTTTTTTTCTCTTCCTCCAGTTTTTTTTTTTTTTGATCTTCAACAACATTCCATTTTAGGTTTTTCAATCACCACATCATACAACGTTCAATCCTCCTTTTCTTTTATAATTATATATCTTTTCATCAACTCCTTTCTCATTCTTCATGATTTTTTTTCAAACTCCTCCAATTTTTCTTATCAATCAGCACATGAGAGTTATTGAAAATTTTAAAGCGCTAAAGAGTTTATTTCTCTCATAATTAAGGTAGAGGATTAGTGTATGAGCTAAAATTGGGTAGTTGATGTGGGATTTTGAAGGAATACGAATGGGGGCTAATTTTATGTCTTTGACACACTCCATTCGATTTATTAGCCTCAAAATGGGGTACTAGGGATATAAATGATGCATTGGGTAGGCTCGAAAGGCTCAAACGGTCCAAAGATCGCTTAAATCATCCCTAAGTCATTTTTCTCCATATTTTCGCCTCGAAAGATAATCAGACAAGTTCTAGACTGTTTCTTCTCTTTTTTTTTTCTTCAATTTTTTTTATATATATATGAGCTCACCTCTTGCCAATTCACAATTAATTCATATAAGTATGACTTAAAGTGCATAGATGATGTCTCAAAACATGATACAAAACTAGTTTGTGCTCAAATCCTTCGGGTACAACTACAGATCATCTCAATCAATTCTAGGTGTGATGTAATTTCTTGAGTGTTCAAAAATCTAGAAAGTCAATTAGTGTATCATGTAATCATTAGTGCGGTTTCTCAAAGAATAACCAAAAAAATTTCATGCTCGAGGATTAAATATTTAAGCGCATGCTAAGTGTTGTGACATGAAACAAACACAAATCAAATCCCCCCACACTTTAGATTTACACTGCCCTCAGTGTCATGCCATTAAAAAATGATATAGAATTTGGATGTAGAATAGTAAGAGAACACTTCCCTGGCAGTGTGCTTTAATATCCATGGAGTACAACATGGGGATGGTGGAATTCCTCAGTGCTGGAAATCTTTTATTTCAACAGTTTAGTTTTTTCAGAGTCTAAATCATATTCCTTCATTTCAATATTCCCTACACACACCAAAATCACAGAGGATTAAACTAACAAAATGAAAAAAACTAATAAAATGAAACTAAATAAAATAAATCACTGGGTTGCCTCCCAGCAAGCGCTAAATTTCTTGTCTATAGCTAGACAACTCCCTTTAGAAATTAGTTCGGTTCATGCAAAGGAGTACTCGGCTCCTCTTGCTCCACAATTCCTTCATGAAAAATTTTCAGTCGATGTCCATTCACCTTAAAGGGATTTCCAGAATCTCCACAGATTTCTACAACACCAAATGGAAAAACTTCAGTAACAGTAAAAGGTCCGGACCATTTGGAACGAAGTTTACCTGGCATGAGTTTCAAACGAGAGTTATAAAGAAGAACTTTTTGTCCAGACTCAAATTCCCTGTGCACAATCCTTGCATCATGCCACTTCTTTGTCTTTTCCTAGTAGATTTTCGCATTCTCATATGCATCAAGACGAAATTCCTCCAGCTCATTGAGTTGTAGAAGGCGTTGATCACATGTAGCTTGCACATCAAAGTTCAAAAATTTAGTAGCCCATAATGCCCTATGCTCTAGTTCAACAGGAAGGTGACAAGCTTTTCCATAGACCAAACGAAAAGGGGAAGTTCCTATAGGGGTTTTAAATGTTGTTCTATATGCCCACAATGCATCATCCAATTTACTAGCCCATTCCTTCCTCGAAGATCCAACGGTCTTCTCAAGAATTTTCTTAATCTCCCTATTTGACACTTCTACTTGACCACTAGTTTGAGGATGATAAGGTGTTGCCACCTTGTGCGTGACCCCATACTTAGCCAAAAGAGATTCAAAATGACGATTACAAAAGTGTCTTCCTCCGTCGCTAATAATGGCTCTAGGTGTGCCAAATCTTGCAAAAATATTTTTCTTTAAAAATTGGATCACAACCTTAGAGTCATTGGTTCTACAAGCACTTGCTTCCACCCACTTGGATACGTAATCCACAGCCACCAAAATATATTTATTTTCTAAGGAATCTGGAAAGGGCCTCATGAAATCAATTCCCCACACATCAAACAATTCACAGACTAAAATATTATTCAATGGCATTTCATGTCTCCTTGAAATATTACCAACACGTTGGCATTCATTGCAATTCAAAACATAAGTGTGTGCATCCTTGAACAGTGTAGGCCAGTAGAATCCAGCTTGAAGGATTTTTGTAGCAGTTTTACTTTCCCCAAAATGTCCTCCAGTTGGACCACTATGACAATGAGAAAGTATAGAACTTACCTCTTCCGCTGGAATACACCTACGAATAATGCCATCTGCACAAATTCTAAACAAAAGAGGATCTTCCCAAAGATAATATTTTAAATCTGAAAAAAACTTCTTTTTCTGCTGATATGTAAATGAGAAGGAATAAATTTGCATGATAAATAATTGACAAAATCAGCATATCATGGTAAATTAGAGATGGCATAAAGTTTCTCGTCAGGAAATTCATCTCTAATTACATACTTACCTTCCTCGGGCTTCTCCAATCTCGATAGATGATCAGCAACTTGGTTTTCAGTCCCCTTGCGATCCACGATCTCTATGTCAAATTCTTGCAGCAGAAGGATCCATCCTATCAATGTTGGCTTGGCATCCTTCTTATTTAAGAGATACTTCAAAGCTGAATGATCCGTGTGGACTATCACTTTACTACCTACAAGGTATTGCCGAAACTTGTCCAAAGAAAAAACAACAGCCAACAACTCTTTTTCCGTGGTAGAGTAGTTCAGTTGAGCTCCTGAAAGTGTCATGCTTGCATAGTAGATTACATGCAAGAATTTGTCCCTCTTTTGCCCCAAAACAGCCCTTAAAGCAATATCACTTGCGTCACACATGAGTTCAAAAGGTAGATTCCAATCTGGTGCGACAAAGATCGGCGTGGTGGTCAACTTTTGATTTAATACCTGAAAAGCTTGTAAACAATCCTCAGAAAAAACAAAAAGAACATCTTTCATTAGCAAATTAGTTAAAGGCTTATTAATACTCGAGAAATCCTTGATAAATCGTCTATAAAAACCTGCATGCCCAATAAAGCTATGAATTCCTTTGACATTAGTAGGAGGAGAAAGCTTTTCTATGATCTCTACCTTAGCTCTATCCACTTCAATACCTTTTTCAGAAATTTTGTGACCAAGGACAATTCCTTCCCTTACCATGAAATGACATTTCTCCCAGTTAAGTACAAAATTTGTTTCTTCACATCTCTTTAGCACTTTTGACAAATTAACCAAACAAGAGTCGAAGGAAGAACCAAAAACAGAAAAGTCATCCATGAAAACCTCAATATACTTTTCAACCATATCATGAAAAATCGACATCATACAACGTTGAAAAGTAGCAGGAGCATTACACAAACCAAATGGCATTCTTTTATAAGCAAATGTACCGTAGGGACAAGTAAAAGTTGTCTTATGTTGATCTTCGGGGTCTATTGGGATTTGCATATATCCAGAATAACCATCTAGAAAACAATAAAAAGCATGATCTGCCAAACGCTCTAACATTTGATCAACAAAAGGTAAGGGGAAGTGATCCTTTCTTGTGGCATCATTCAATTTGCGATAATCAATACAAACACGCCACCCAGTCACAGTTCTAGTGGGGATTAATTCGTTATTTTCATTTTCAACGACAGTGATTCCCCCTTTCTTAGGAACAACATGCACAGGACTTACCCACTTGCTATCGGATATAGGAAAGATCATACCTGCATCAAGAAGTTTGATTACCTCCTTTTTGATGACCTCTTGCATAGCTGGATTCAATCTCCTTTGAGGTTGAGTAGTGGGAGAGTGCTCCTTCTCCATTAAAATTTTGTGCATGCACATGGATGGACTAATCCCCTTGATGTCAGCTATGCTCCATCCATTGGCACATATGTGATCCTTCAGCACTCTCAAGAGCTTATCTTCCTCATCACCTGTCAAGGAAGAAGAAACAATTACTGGCAGTTTATCTTTTTCCTACAAAAATAAATATTTTAAATGAGGAGGAAGTGGTTTGAGTTCGAGGAATGGGGGTTCTTCTATGGAAGGTTTAAGTGATTTTGGAATATGCCCCAGCTCTTCAATCTTCGAATTCAACGATCTTGGCAGTGGCTTTGATCCCTCCAAGAAGTTCCTACATTCCTCCACCTCTTCTCTGTCTGATTCCGTGGACTTTGGGTTCACCAAAAGATTTTCCAGTGGGTCTTCAATTAAAGTATCCTGCACACTACACTCAACAATATCATCAATAGCATCAATTCTATAACAATCAGAAGGTCCAACAGGATATTTCATACTACGAAAAACATTAAAAGTTACCTTCTCATCGTTCAACCTCAAAACTAACTCACCTTTTTGCACATCTATGAGAGCTCTTCCAGTAGCTAAGAAAGGACGACCTAAAATCAGGGGGATCTCACGATCCTCCTCCATGTCTAGCACAACAAAATCAACTGGAAATATACATTTATCAACTTTAACCAAAACATCCTCTATAACCCCTCTAGGATATTTAATAGACCTATCAGCAAGTTGAAGGGAAATAGTGGTTGGTTTAACTTCTCTGATCCCCAATTTCTCAAAGCAGGAATAAGGCATAAGATTTATGCTAGCACCAAGATCACACAATGCTTTGTTAAAATTAGAATTACCTATAGTGCAAGGAATGGAGAAACTACCTGGATCCTTAAGCTTAGGAGGTAATTTATTTTGCAGAATAGCTGAACATTCCTCAGAAAGCTTAACAGTTTCAAAATCAACAAGTTTCCTCTTTTTAGTCAAAATATCTTTCAAGAATTTAGCATAAGAAGGCATTTGACCCAAAGCCTATATAAAAGGAATATTTATGTGCAATTTCTTAAAAACTTCAAGAAATTTCGAAAATTGTTGATCCAATTGTAGTTGCCTTGCTCTTTGAGGAAAAAGAAGTGTATTAATATCAATATTATCATTAGAATCAAATTCCTTACCTTTCTTACCTGTCTTCCGTGTAGTCTGAGTGTTCTGTTCTTTAGCATCTTCCATTTTTGGTTTCATTCCTCCATCATTCTTTGCCTCCATATCTGTAGAATTCTGTCTCTTTGGTTCCTCTTCCTCAGCCTTGATCACTGTACTCACTGCATTCACTCCTTTCGGATTTTTCTCAGTATCACTTGGTAGTGTTCCAAGGGATCGATTTGCTAATTGATTGGCTATTTGACCCATTTGAGCATCCAACCTTCGTAAGATAACATCATGATTCTGCAGTATCGTCTCCATCCCCACAACATGTTTCATCATAAAATCCTCATAAATTGGTCTTTGATCTTCTTGCCTGAATCCTGGAGGTGCTGCAGGTACCAATAATCCTTGTTGTCTCACTTGTTGAGGAATGGGCAGTGGAGGAATATGTGTTGGGTTAAGGGAATTTTCCGTATTCTTCCAAGACAAATTAGGGTCATTCTTCCATCCTGGATTGTATGTGGAACTGTATGGATTGGATTGCTGTCTCCATTGATTCCCAACAAAATTCACTGCTTCTTCATCAAAGATGGGTTGTTCCTCGATGAATATTCCTTGGACCTGATTTGCTTGATTTGATTTCAGCTGAGAGAATTGATGGGCCAACCCATCAATCTTAGCAGTAAGTGCAGTCAACACATCCATTTCAAGAACTTCAGCCTTCTTTTCCCGTTTAATATCTGTCCAACCCGCACTATTTTCAGCCATATTTGAAATTATTTCAAGTGCAACTCGTGGAGTCTTCATGTATAAGCTACCATTGGCTACCGCATCTAGCATGGAACGCACGGAAGGATCAACTCCGTTATATAAAATCTGAACTTGTTCAGATGAAGAGAAACCATGTTGAGGACACCTCCTCAACATCTTTCTAAATCTTCCCCAAGATGTATGTAATGTCTCCCCATCCTTCTGGCGAAAAGATGAAATATCCATACGCAGTTGTGCTAGCTTGGTGGGTGGAAAATATTTATTCATGAACATTTCCACCAAACCATTCCATGTAGTAATAGAGCCAGCTGGTAGATCTCTAAGCCATTCTGCTGCTTCACCATGCAAAGAGAAAGGGAATAGTCTCAATCTTATGGCATCCGCGCTCACTCCATTGAACTTGATTGTGTCACAGATAGATAGAAATCCCTCCAGATGTGCATTAGGATCCTCGGTCTGCGATCCTCCAAATCTCACTTGATATTGTATCATTTGAATGATGGATGGCTTCAACTCAAAATTATTTGCTTCCACAGTAGGACGAGTAATGCTTGAACCATAACCTCCAGTAGTTTGTTTAGTAAGATCATAGACAGTGCGATCATCCTCCTCGTTCTCCATTGCTTCAATCCCTGCTATTTCAACCTTCTCCTCTTGTTTTAATTGTTCTTCCACATCAAAGTCTGAGGATTTCTCCCTTTGTGCTCTACGTCTCCGTCGAAAAGTATTCTCAATCTCTGGATCAAATGGCTCCAATTCTGTCCTTCCTTTAGTACGGCTCATGCACAGTAAGATCATCCCTGAAAATAAATAAACAAACTTTAAACGTACGAATATGCGTAAAATCAACAAAATTAAATAAAAACCTAATCTCAAGAAAATAATAAATCCTAATATTAAACAATTCAATCCCCGGCAACGGCGCCAAAAACTTGACCGACGATTTCGGTTGGGAATAAATCTAGCAAGCGGACTAGGTCAAGTAATAGTATTTGAAGATGAGTCCGGTATCGTACCCACAGAGATTGATGTTTAATTACTAGAATGTGAATTATTTTTCCTAATTTAGGCTAATAAAATTCAAATGATGGGAGATAAATTAATTAAAACTAAATAAAACAATTTAAATAAATTAACTAAAGCAAAAATAATCCAAACTATTAATTCAGAAGAAAATTCAAATTTTTTTAGAAACGACTAAGGCGCACAACGGTACCGAGACAGCTTATAATCTACGTGTCAAATTTATATTCATTAAATTAATTATTTAATTCACGACGGAATTCCCAAAATTATTTATTAAACGATTCCTCGAATTAATAAACATAATTAAATCTAACAGTTCAATTATTCATAACTGAATTTAATTAGATTCAACCGCATTAGATCGTTGTGAAATTCCAGTTTTTCAACCTAAAGTCGCACACTGAAATCGAATACTATTTCTAGTCAATTTAACCATGTGTTGATTGATGTGTGAAGCAAATATTAATCTATCGCTTTTCGATTTTAGATTAACCAACAAATATTGAATTTAATTGGCCAGATTAAAAGAACACGTGATAAACGATATCAATCAATGAATAAAATAAATAATCTAATTGAATTAAACTCAAAACATCAAAAAATAATATGTCTCGGCCCCTATCATGGCCTTAGCCTATAAAAATCTACTCCATAAACTTAAAATAAAAGTCAAAATCAGTGTTTAAATTCAATGAAGAAAACATAGTTAAGAAAGAAGGAAAGAATTCTCAGTGATTTGTAGCGTGTGTGAGAAATTCCTCCAGCTTTTGTCTTCTGTCTTCCTCCCTTCTTTTCCTTCTTCCGCGCTGGTGCTACTTCACAGTAGCTTCTGTTCCTTTCTTCCGTGGTCTTCTGCGCTTATTTCTTCCTGTACGTTCTGTTATCCTTATCAATGGGTCTCTTCCTCTCAATCTTTTTAAGGCTCATCTCAACTAAAAGAAAGTGTATATAAGATCTTTATCAATATTTACATAGATTTTTCAAGATTTCAATATCATTAAGGAATAAAAAATATTTTATTTCCTTTCTTTTGATATTTTTTTCTTTGAAGTCTTGTAATTCATCTTTTATTTCAAATTTAATCATTTTCCTCTTTTATTCAAATCTACAATTATTAATTCAATTAAGCACATAATTAGGGATAAAAATATTAGATAAGGGCAAATATTATTAAATCAAATCCCTAAAATCTTTTCAAGATTGGGCCTTATCATTGCTCAACCACAGAAACAGCAACAGTCTCCCGCCCAATTCTCGCAACCCTTTCCTAGATTTGATAGTGGCAGTAGTAGCCGCGGAAAGAAAGATAAGCTGAAAGCTAGAGTGAAACAGTTTAAGAAATCGGGAAGTAGTTCATCTAGTTCCAGTGGCTCACGACAGACCGGTTCTGGCAAGGATTATACAGGGGTTTATTGTAAAACCTGTGGAGGAAGACATCCCACAGAACAATGCCGAGGTGTGTTTGGTAGTTGCAACGTCTGTCGACAGCCAGGACACTTTGCTAAAGTTTGTCCACAGCGAGGTTCCCAGGGATCCCAGGGAGCAGAATCATCTGGATCAGTGGCACAGCCTGATAGACGATCATCTGTTGTTCACTCTTTCCAGCCACCCTCTACCCAGTCACAGCCAAGGCCAGGAGGAAGCCAAACAGTTAGCCAACCTCCTAGACAGTAGGCCAGAGTGTTACATTGACCGAGGAACAGGCCCAGGATGCATCTGATGATGCAATTGCAGGTAATTGTTTCCTGTGTGGTTATCCTGCATATGTATTGATAGATACTAATGCATTCCATACGATTATCTTTGAACGAATTGCATTGATATATGATTTGCCTTTTGAATCCTTATCTACTGTAGTATGTATCTCTTCATCTTGGGGAGAGGTTTGATTTCAGTGTATCCTGTTAAACATTGTATGCTACAGTATGACGGACATGAGATTGAGTTAGATTGTATTGTACTTGGGTTGTCTGATTTTGATTGTATTATCGGTATTGATATGCTGACCAAGTACAGAGCTACCGTTGATTGTTTTCATAAGATTGTGAGATTCAGACCTGAGATGGCTGAAGAGTGGAAATTCTACAGTAAGGATTCTAGATTTAGAATTCCTTTGATATCTGCTATGTTTATAACTCGATTATTACAGAGAGAAGCAGAGGGATTACTTGTCTATTCAGTTGACGTACTGAAATCGAGCCTATCATTGGCTGATTTGCTAGTGTTATGTGAGTTGCTGATAGTTTTTCCAGATGAGATTTCGGAATTGCTTCCAGTCAGACAGATAGAATTCAGCATTGAATGCGTACCAGGTACAGTTCCTAACTTTAAAATACTGGACATGATGGTACTGACTGAATTGAAAGAGTTGAAAGAGCAGTTGGAAGATCTACTGGCAAGGGTTACATTAGACCAAGTGTTTTCCTTGGGGTACTCCAATTATGTTTAGGGGTTTAATGAATCGTGTATTTTAGAAGTACTTTGATGATTTTATGATTATTCTATCAATGATATTCTGATATATTCGAAGAATGTGATTAATCATGTTGAGCATTTGAGAACTGTGTTGAAAATTCTGAGGGCTGAGAAACTGTATGCCAAGCTTTCGAAATGTGAATTTTGGCTAAGACATGTTGTATTTTTGGGGTACAGTATATCCGAAGATGGTATATCGGTTGATCCTAGCAAAGTGAGGCCGTGATCAGTTGGCTAAGACCGACATTAGTGTCAGAAATTCGCAGTTTTATGAGTTGGCAAGCTATTATCGACGATTGGTGTTTTGAATTTGATTGAAAATTTCTGTTTTTCTGAATCAGGATTTGAAACAGATTGTAAATCGTTGAGATTATATGTTGTTCAAGTCAAACCATAGCTGATTTTGAGAATTAAAGCGGCTCAGAAAGTGGATTAGAATGTTCAGAATTCGATTGCGATAGTCAGAGTAGGGCATCGATCCGAGTATCAGGATTGTGATAGTGTGTTATATGTGAATAATCGTCTTGTTGTGCTAGATGTTTCAGATTTTAAACGACAGATATTTTTAGAAGCGCCTAGCAGTCGAATCAGTATTCGTCCTAGTGGCAGGAAAATGTACAATGATTTGAAAAGACAGTTTTTGTGGAAATAGATGAAAGCTAATATTGCTGAATTTGTATCCAAGTGTCTGAATTGCCAACAGGTAAAAGCGGAAATAAAGAAACCAGGAGGTCTATTACAGAGTTTGTCCATTCCTGAATGGAAATGAGATCACATTTCCATGGACTTCGTGACGAAGCTACCACGTTCCTCCCAAGGTTGTGATGAGATTTGGGTTGTGATTGACAGATTGACCAAATCAGCATGTTTTATTCCGTACAAGATGACGAACAGATATGACAAGATGGCAGAAATCTATGTCAGAGAAGTGGTCAGATTGCACGGAGTGCCGAAGTCGATTTTATTAGACCGTGATCCTTGGTTTACTTCGCACTTTTGGCACAGTTTGCAACAAGCTCTAGGTACCAAATTGCACTTGAGTACCGCATATCATCCACAGACCGACAGACAATCAGAGCGAACTATCTAGACATTGGAAGATATGCTGAGAGCTGTAGTGCTAGATTTTGGCACTAGTTGGCAAGAATCTTTGCCACTTTGTGAGTTTCGTACAACAACAGCTACCAGACGAGTATTGAGATGGCACCGTTTGAAGCGTTGTACGGTAAGAAGTGCAGATCCCCTCTTTATTGGGATGATATCTCTAAGGTACCAGAGATTGGACCTGACATGATTAGAGATATGACAGAGAAATTGAAGCTGATTCAGAAGAGAATGAAGACAGCTCAAGATAGACAGGCCAAATATGCCAATGTTCGTCGTAGACCGTTGGTATTTGAGGCAGGAGACAGAGTATTCTTGAGGATTCCTTCGTTCAGAGGCGTTGTCAAATTTGACAAGAAAGGGAAGTATATTCCCGATGCTTCACATATTCTTCAGCCAGATGAGGCAGAACTAGATGAGACTTTGAATTATTTCGAGAAGCCGATCCAGATTCTTGATCGTAAAGAAAAACAACTCATAACGAAGACTGTTGCGCTTGCGAAAGTTCAATGGAGTCGCCATGGCATTGAAAAAGCTACGTGGGAGACGGAATCAGATATGAGAGAAATTCCCATAGTTATTTTGCTGATGTGAGTCTCTTTATTTAGTTTCTATTCTCCATTCCTGATTGTATCTGAATTGATATCTGATTTGATTGCCTGTGATTTCGGGGACGAAATCAGATTTTAGGGGGGAGAAATGTAATGCCTGAGGTTTTGATTAATGTAATTGAAAATGATTTGTTGATAATTGAGGTGATTATAGACGGAACGAATCGGACCGGGAAAGACGAAAGAAGAATTGAAGTTATGTGCGAGGAATGAGCCTCGCGCATATGCGCGACCAAGCCGGGCGCATATGCGAGCGCGGGTTATGGCAGAGAACCTCGCGCATATGCGCGGCGATGGTGCGCACATATGCGCGAGCTGCTGTGATGGATACGCACCGAGACAGAATGTCTCGCGCATATGCGCCGAGGAAGGTCGCGCATATGCACGAGACGTGCTACACAAAGAACAAGCCACTTGTTCATTCCCATGCATGATATATATAATAAGCAACGTTATTCCATCAGGAATTTAGAGAGGAAAAGAGGAAAAACGAGGGAAGCTCTGGAGAATTCTCAAGCACTAGAAATTAGATTGTACAAGATCCGCCCGTCCGATTTTCAATCCGACTTCAGTACCGTGCTCCTATCGACAAGAGACTTCAGTACCGTGCTCCTATTCAATCCGACTTCAGTACCGTGCTTGTGGTGCAGTAGCAGAGAGAACAATGGATTGAATTACTTCATCAACTGAAGCCAACTCATGAACAGATGATGAGTGAAGAAGATTTAGTAGGTAATGTCGGGGATGCATGAGTACTGGAAACCTTAGCTTCTGAAGGAGCTGTGGTCCTTTCCTCAACTGGCTTAATCTGAAGAATGTCTGGGACAAGACCTACTTGGTATTGCAAAGGCTGCGCAAAAGCATGTTCTTGAGCAAGAATTTGCTCGTTCATCAATCTCAATCGGTCAGTCAAAATTTGAATCACATTCTAGTCTTGGACAGCAGTAGGATTCACAGAATCAAAGTTGGACTTTAAAGTCTTCAAAACAGAATCCAGCTTCTAACATTTGTGCTACCCAAAGATGTAGCTTATTATTTTAATAGCCTCAATCACATTTTTCGTCTTAGCAGATGCAAAGACATGCTTCTCATTTTTCACCATTTTTGCGTAAGCACGTGGTGTTCTTAAAAATGTGATTTGGTGAAAAGCTATAATCTTTAGCCGATCATCAAAGAAAATTATGTCTTCATTGGCAGATTTATCAATTTCTTCCATGCGAAGATCAATAGCAGTTTGAACAAATGACTTGGCGCCATGAATTTGTTGTTCTTCAATAAGTTTTCCTTTTCCTTTGTCTGTTGAGGATGCAGGCAACACGGGTCTAAAAGCAGAAGACCCTGCTAGAGGTTCTCTAAAAACGACTCCAGATGAGGGTCTGAAAGTCTGAAAAGAAGTGGAAGTTGTTTCAGTAGGAATGGCTGCTGGTTTTGAGGAGGAGATAGATTCTGGTTTTGGGCAATCATCAATAAAATGCCCGATTTTTCCACATTTGAACCATGCCATATCACCGGGTGGTGATTTTTTCTTGAAGTTCTGGTTTGGGCTTTGGTATGCTCGATGATTCTTCTTCATGAATCTCGAAAATTTCTTCACGAATAAGGACATTGCATCATTGCTGATTTGTTCAGCTGTCTTGTAAAATTCGCTTTCAATAGCAACAGCAGATGAAACATTTGAAACAACTGCATCAGTAGCAGTAGCTGCAAGAGCCTTGGTAGGTGGATTCGACAAGGGCTATTCTCCACTTCTTACTTCTAGTTCAAACTCATAAGCTTTCAAATCTGAAAACAAGTCATGTAGTTCCAACTTGTTCAGATCTTTTGAGACTCTCATCCCCATTGTCTTGACGTCCTATTCTCTGGGTAAAGCTCTCATCACTTTGAGTGCTACTCCTCTATTGCCAAGTTCCTTTCCTAGAGCTGTTAGCTGCAATGCCCGAGGTTTTGATTATTGCAATTGAAAATGATTTGTTGATAATTGAGGTGATTATAGACGGAACGGAACGGATCGGACCGGGAAAGACGAAATAAGAATTGAATTTATGTGCGAGGAATGAGCCTCGCGCATATGCGCGACCAAGCCGGGCGCATATGCGCGGAGTAGGCAGAGAACCTTGCGCATATGCGCGACCAGCGGGTATGGCAGAGGACCTCACGCATATGCGCGGCGATGGTGCGCACATATGCGCGAGCTGCTGTGATGGATACGCACCGAGACAGAATGTCTCGCGCATATGCACCGAGGAAGGTCGCGCATATGCGTGAGACGTGCTACACAAAGAACAAGCCACTTGTTCATTCCCATGCATGATATATATAATAAGCAACGTTATTCCATCAGAATTTAGAAAGGAAAAGAGGAAAAACGAGGGAAGCTCTGGAGAATTCTCAAGCACTAGAAATTAGATTGTACAAGATCCATCCGTCCGATTTTCAATCCGAATTCAGTACCGTGCTCCTATCGACAAGAGCTTCAACTGGACGTAAGTTTTCTTATGTTTCGATATGACTTGAAAATCTTATGTTGGGAAAATCATGATATGACTGATATATGGTGTTCTTGAAATATTAAACATCGTATAATTGAAATCAGATCGAAGAACGGATATCGTATGAAATTGTTATAATTTTTCAGAATTGATTTGATTGAGATTATACAGATTTGATATCCGAATGGTGTTGTTACCGATTATGAGATGTTGGGATTGATATCTGATCGATATTGTATTGCTGGGTATATTGAGATTATGCCGTTATGCCGTTGAAACAGAATTAGGTGAATTCTGATTATATCCAGTATTGATTGAGATTGTATATTGATATTGTGCCTATTGGGAATGTCATTTCATATTTGATATTGACATATTCGAATTCGAGACTTCGACTTCGTCAAACCGAGAAACGAAAAGTATAAATCAATGTTGATCGGAGAAATAAGACTCGAGTTGGATTTGACTTGAGTTTCCCTAAATCACATACTTATTTGTCTTGTTTAATACTTTTGTATTCTTGGAATGTTTATGCTTATCCTATTGATTTATAGAAAAGCAAAGAAAAGAAGATAGATATCGAGAAAGGGTCATAGGCAGAGGTGCCTAATCATTGGCGGAAGTGCCAAGGCGGATGTGTCTAGTATTTGGCGGAGATGCCAAGTCTTCGACTGAGTTGCCAAGACACCGGACGTTTGGTTATATCGATGTTGCGTAGAGGTCTTCTATTGCGAAGATTCGATTGAAAGGACCAAAGTCTGGGAATAGGAACGTACCGCCACCCCGATCGGGGGAGTAGGTGGGAGATTTGTTACGTTCTTATTCAAACCGAGATCCCTAGATTAGAGATGAGTCGAGTCTGAGATGATGAGTCCCTAGTTTTGAATTACAGTTTTATATCGAGTCATGTCTTTCAGATTTTGATAGATGTTATTGATATCTGTTTCATGCTTTTATATTTGTTATATGATTGCATGTACACGTTGTTTATACTGGGAATGTATTTCTCACCGGATTTATCCGGCTGTTGTTGTGTTTGTATGTGTGCATGACAACAGGTGGAACAAGATCAGGGTCACGAAGAGGATGTGAGATTACAGTTAGCGTGGAGATTCGGACCCAGAAGTAGAATAGGCTTCAGCACTTGAAATATAGTAGTTGAACCCTGGTTTGGTTTTAATGTGATTGTACAAAACTTGTACTTTTATGTTGATGTTTATATCAGATTGATTTTATTATGTTCCGCACTTGTATTTTTTTTAAAAAAAATTAGACCCAGTTTATTAAGTTGATCCAATTATTCCATGAACGATTAAGAAATGAATTAGCGTCCGGGTCCCCACACTAGCTCATTTACCAAGTTGCTGAAACGTTCATCAAACTCGCTTAGAGTTTCTCCAGCTTTCATCTTGAGATTTTCAAATTTTTGCATTGCCACAGACATCTTATTTTCTTTTGTATGTTCATTTCCTTCACAAATTTAGATAAGTTTCTCCCAGATTTCTTTGGCTGTAGGACACATCTTGATTTTGCTCAAGGTGTTTTTGTCAAGTGTTTTGTATAGAATATCCTCCACAATCTTGTCTAAATTTGCTTTCTTCTTGTCATCGCTTGTCCATTCACTTCTTGGCTTTTCAAGCATTTGTGGTATACCATCAGTAATAACAATAGCTGTAATATGCTTTAGAATTTTCAATGGACCATCTGTGATGACAAACCACATGTCATCGTCTTGGGCTGCAAGATGGGCTTTCATCCTGATTTTCCAATAATCAAAATCATCTTTTGAGAACATAGGGACTTTGCTGAAATGTTCCATTTCTGTTGTAAATTTTCAGAACAAGAAAAATCTGCTTTGATACCACTTGTTGGACCGAGCGATTGCCGCTTTACCAAAAACTATAGCTAGTAGTAATGGTGAAACTCAAATATTTTAAACCGCAAAGCAGCTCAATCACCACGATTTGATCGCTCTATCAAATATGGACAATTATTGCATTCAACACTATAATACATGTTTAATCAACATAAATTAAAGAATAAATTTGATAAATAAAAAATTTAAATATAAATTGTCTAGAAACATTTTTAGCTAACAAGAAACTGACAATACATATAACAGCCAAGTGTCCCAATTAAACTTGATTTCTCTTCTTCCACCACAGGGTTTGGTTTATCCCTGAAACCCTAGCCCCACTCGATGCATCTAGCTGCAAAGTCCTAAAATCTGCTAATTCCTTGGAATATGACGAAGATTTACGGTACGGGGGTGTACGATTTCCGGCGCCACCGGGTGGCCGAGTACCCGGAGACTGTGGACGTCTCGCAGCCGCACGAGTCCAACAAGGGACCCAACTTGTCTGGTTCCATTACTTTCAGTGAGATTCAAAGGGACCGTTTAACCAAAATAGCGGCTGCCAATTGGGCGGTAAACGCGGACTCAGGCCTCAAGAAGCCCTTCAGCGGAGAGCTTGTCAAAGAAATTTACTATTCCGAGTTAAAAGTCAAAGGTAATTTGACTCGGTACAGTTCATGTGCGGTTTATTGCTGGCTGTTTCTCATGCAGAGGCGTTAATACCCCGAGTGTTGTTAGTTCTTTTTTTTTTTTGGGTGGCTTCGTGTTTTTGGAATGTGAATTTGGCATTTATTCTGCCTTTTGTGACAAATTATGTCGCAGCATAAAAAAGCGACATGCATTTTCACGATGAAGATTACTTTTTGGGATAACAAAATTTACCGTTTGTAAAAGGGAGCTAGGCTAGTATATTATTATGATCATTTTAGCCACGGATGGCTGTAACTTTTTCATTTGGATGCAGTTTCATATGAGATAGCTGCTGAAATATGATATTTTTTGTTTCATGTGTTTCCGTCACTGCTTCAAATACTCTACTTTGTTGACTGAATATTTAGTTTACTCTCTGTTTGTTTTCTTATATATTATAAAAGCACCATGTGTGCTTTTTTTGAGGAAATAGATTAGGTGAAGCAAAAACTAATTGCGAGACACAGAAATTCTTAGAGCAAATACTACTGAGAAGAACCAGTAGAATGTGGTTTCTACTTCATTTGGTTGTTTTGCAATTTTAAATGGGTAAAAGGAAGTGTTGAGTGCGATCCCAACTTGTACAAAGTATTGGATGAGAATTTGTAATTACCAGTGTTCCATAAAATACATTTTCTTTAAAAGTTTTCTTTCGTTTGCTTTTTCAAACATATTTTGTGGCCTTTTATAAGAAATGTTGTTCAATAATTTGTTGACGCATTTCTCATTTCCCAGAGCCCAAAATCTAGGCCTCCTCTGCTGAAACTGTACAATTGAAATATGTTGAACTTCTAACATATTTCACTGTACCCTGGGGTAGTGCCGTAGTGTTATGCCATTTTTATGGATGTTTTAACTTTTAAGTACAAATTATCAATTTTCCTGTAATCAGATACTCATGCCTGTGCATTGACTAGCCATAGTTATTGTGTTGTTATATAATGATTATAACATCAATTATTTTTTGAACTTAGGCGGTAGAATGCCAGTACCACTGCAGAGAGTTATGGTATTAGAAGTGAGTCAATACTTGGAGAATTATCTGTGGCCAAACTTTGATCCTGAGACTGCTTCTTTTGAGCATGTGATGTCAATGATACTTATGGTCAATGAGAAGGTACATATATAGGGATTTCTTTGTTGATACATCTTCTTGGTTAACCATTTGTACAATCACTGAACATTTTTTGCAGACACGTCCTGGATGTAAAACAGTTTTCACAACGAGTTGTGTTTAAACGATTCCATTTTAAGAAATAGTGTTAAATAGTATTTTTGCTAGCAGTACATAGGTGAACTTTATTAATGTCCATAGTGCGATGGACATTTACTTTGATGACGGGAATACAGGAATTAATTTGGAAGAATGTGGCATCTCCGGCAGAAGCACTAGGCGGTGTTTTTTGTTGAACTGCAAGTATTGGGTAGAATGTATTCACTTGTCCATATAATTTTTTTTCCCTTTCTTTTTTTCTGGAGCGGGGAATGAGTCTCGACTCTCGAATAAGGTTCTATTTGGCTGCGGGATTATAATTTCATTTGTGGCATACCCCTTTTAACTCTGACCTGCATTAGGCCAAGATGAGATTCTTAGGCTTGTAAGAAGGAAAACAGGCCTTGTCCATGATCCTTGGTCAGGAAGGATTTGAACATTTTACACTTTAAACTTGCAGTTTCGAGAAAATATGGCTGCTTGGATATGCTTCTATAATAGGAAGGAAATGTTTAAAGCATTCATTGAGAGGGTACTTCGGTTGAAAGAGGTATGCTGCACTTATAACTTAAAAATAAAAATGTTTTATTTTCCTGATTTTTCATTCATTATACCATTATTTTCAGTGTGATAGTATGTTGATTGATCTTTTAATTTTGTATTTTGTTACTTTTTTCGGCTACATCCAATGAAAATCTAATTCCGTCAATATCTTATACCATGTAAGTGCTGTGAATCTACATGATAGTTATAATCTATAGATTCTTTGTGATTTTTGCGTATGACGCACCGACTAAGAGAAAACGTTGGAGAAGGTTTTATCTGCTTTAGAGTATATGTTTATTCAGTCTATTAGCCAATAAAATCCTACAAAACACTTGTATCTTAGTTGGAAATTGGAATAGTGGTTTTTGAAATGAGAGGCAGGAGTATATACGACGAGTAGGTTGAACAATTGGTCTGAGAAAGACATGAATTTGCAGAGAAAGGCACGCTTTTTCTGTCCAACACCTAAAACCTCTCTCCAGATAGTCTAGCCTTTTCTAAGCTAAGTAACAATGACATTTTTTTCTCCTCTTCAGCAATAGGGGCTATGATGTAAGGATGATAATAAAAAAATCAGAAAACCTATTAGAGAAAACCCCACCCCTTCTAATCATCCTCCCAAAACCATCACCCACTGTCCAATTAACATGATTTTTAATATGCTGTGTAAAACTCTAATTGCTTTCCATGAACACGTAAAAGACATTCTTTGGAAATCCCCAGCCTTCAATCCCGCAAAAGTCACCATATATTTTGATGGCTGTAATCCTATGTCAAAACGAGTCCTCGTTTGAGGGTAAACTCTACAGCCATTCGCAAAGTAGCACTTTCCATGAACATGTGAAAGACATTCTTGAATTTGTTGTGTAAAACTCTAATTGCTTTTCATGAACACGTAAAGACATTTTTTGGGCATCCCCAGCCTTCAATCCTGGCAAATTCACCTATATTTTTATGGCTATAATCCTATGCCAAAATGAGTTCTTGCATGAGGGTAAACTCTACAGCCATTCACAAAGCAGCGCTTCAGTGCAAGCATGGAAATTCGTGATACCCAAATCTGAATTCTCCTTTTTTTTTTTTTTTGCTTTACAAACTTCTCTCCCATTAACCATATTACTGGATTTTGACTCATCTTAGCTTCTCCAAAGAATATTTTCCGTAAAAATTTCTGTTTTAACTACGACACTACAAGGCATCTGAACATGGATCTTCAATTCATCCTCAAACTAACCAACTCTATTAGTTGCAAAACATCATCGAAATATCTTCACGTTTTTTCTTAAATAGTTTATGAATGAGCCTACGTGTGGTCAAAATGCGTATGTTGTTTTGTTACTTTTTATCTGTTGTACTATTGGACCAGTAGTTTTGAGTGCATGACTTTCAAAATCTGCTGCACTATGGAGAAATTCCTGTAATTGCACCTTCATCATAAAAGTTGCTTATCTTGAGGTATAAAGATGCCTTTACCGCTGGTGTTGAAGCTGCATTGTTAGATAGGATAACTTGGTATTGCGTTATTGAAGCTGCATTGTTAGATAGGATAACTTGGTAATTGCGTTATTGAAGCTGCATTGTTAGATAGAATAACTTGGTAATTGCGTTATTGAAGCTGCATCTTTTATAAGCTTTCCTTACCCTCTGTTGGTATCCTTTCTTCTGAAAATGTAGTTTGCCATTGGAACTACCAGTTTTTTCTTAACCGACTCTTTTTCATGTTTTTTAGTTGCCAACTCTGGTATCTGCTTCCTTTTCTTTTACTTTTGTGGTCATGAGTTTTTGCGGCCGTCATACTGTAGTTGTGTTCGTCTTAATTCCCTAAATTTGGTATGTGAACAAAGAGGCCAGTCATTGTAAATGCATTTCTTAATATAAATCTGAAACCTGCAGTGTTTTGCTTCCTGATCAGGTAGAAAAATAGTTAATATGCTGATGTATGCTTGCAGGGAAGAGTCCTAACTGTTGCAGAGAAGACAAATTATCTACTTTTTATGATAAATGCCTTTCAGGTATTGTGTTATTTGATATTTTCTTTCCTTCCAAAATCTGCGTTGCAATTCACTTCCTGTTATTTTCTGAACTTGATTTTGTGCTAATAAGTGAAGCCCTGTTTGAAATGACTTCTTCTCGAATTGTTTCTCACAATTAATTTTTGTTTGATTCTTGAATTTTGGATTTTTTAGTAAATATGCTGAGTCGAAATTTATGGTGTTTTTATTTGAATTTGTGGCTGAGCATTATGAATCGTTTATTTACTCACTTTAAAAGGGGCTGCCGTTTATTTTTTTCTTTTGTTATATTGCTGTTTTACCCTACTATGCTTTAAACTACCTGTTCGCCATCTTGACTATAAATTTATTTTGAGCGTCTAAACAAATCTCATATTGCTGTCTCTTATGTTAACCTCAAGGGATGTGTGTAGTATTTAACATTTATCTTTGACCACAATATTACTTTGAACTAAATTTTTCATTATTTCAGAGAAACATGCTATTATTATAATTATGTTATACACTCTAAAATACACAATGATTGAATTTTAAAATGATTTTGTCTAACTATTTCAGACATGATTAGGCATCTACAGTAAAAAATAATTTCCCAAAAATGAAACCAATATGCATTATATTTTCCCAAAACATTCTCCCAGAATATCTTCTCCCAAAACTCCTTAAACAAAACCAAACATTGTGATTATATTTCTTGTAAAATGAAAATAATTCTAATGCTTGCCATTTTTTGTTGCATAACGTTGATAGAGTCTTGAAGATGAAATTGTAAGTGAAAAGATTATGAGATTAGCGAGTCTTGAGTGCTGGCATAGCCTTTCATATGGCCGTTTTCAGGTATGCTCTGTTATATTGTTTTGACTGACTTGGGGAAATGAGTCACATAAGATTTTCAACTTATTTAATAAATTCAATGATATTTTATAATTTTATCATGTGTTCTGCTTGTCTGTGTTTCAATGGGCAATAGATGGAACTTTGTCTTAATGAATCTTTAATCAAGAAATGGAGAAGAATTGCAAAGCGGGCAAAGGATGCAGCTAAACGAGGGGAACCTTTTGATCCCACAACAATGGTAGAAGCAAGATTCTTGCGTAACCTCATTGAGGAGTTTCTAGAAGTATGCCTTGCTTTGTATCTTTTGTGATCTTTGATTGAATATTAAAAAATAAAACTAATGCAATTGTCTCTTCTGTCAACTTGATTGTCAGGTACTTGTTTCTGAGGTTTTTCCTACTAAACAGCGAAATGACAAGGATAACGAGCTGGTTGATATAACTGGGATGAATGAAGGGGATGGCGCCAGTATTTTATATTGTGAGAGATTTATGGAGTTCCTTATTGATCTGTTGAGCCAACTACCAACTAGGAGGTACTAGTTCCACTGTGGAATGTTTCTATATATAAGTTTCCCCTTCATCAATCTTCATAGAAATGATTGCGCTGATCTTAATTTAATAGCCACCCGTATTTTCTCCAGTTGGATTGGATGAGTGGGCTAAATCAAATAATTGTTTTGAAAACTCCATGCCATTTGCAAAAGAGAATGTAAAAATAATGAATCATTATTTTATTTCTGCACTTAGGGTAGAACCTATTATGCAAATGAATGAAAACCTTGGTACACTCATCAGTCAATTTCAGAATACATTCAATTTGCTTGTTCGGGTCATGGGAAGTGAAAAAATGGTGTATGGAAATTCTTTGCTTCTCATTGCAAGCATGTTTCGTCTGGATCCTATACTAGCCAAGATATGACTACTGTTAGAGACTAAAACTATTAAATATCAGCACCTTGTGTAAAACTAATTCTTATGGTGATGAAGGGGGTAAGTTTTCTTGGGTTTATCTAATGTTCGAGTTACACTTTCCTTCCCCTGAATATATTTTTTATAAATCACCTCTTCAACAGCTTACGCATCACATGAGGTGATTGTTGACACAATATTAAACCCAATCATCAGTGAAAGTCCTAAGTTTGAGTCTCACATCCAGCTGTTGATAAAAATGAGTCTAACCTACTCAGTTTTTAAAAAATGGTCTCGTGCATGTCGCAGGCATGTTAGAAACCATAAATGTTGATTTTCTCACCTCTCTGACTGTTGAATCGTTTGGAGGTGGTGGTGGTAGTTCATTAAATCTTGGGCAAGATGGTTCCAATTCACCTTTTGAGATTTGACTGATGATGATTCTTCATTGCACATTGAACTGAGAAAGAATCATTAGTGAAGTTCACAATTTTCATTTAATGGTTGGAAAAAAAATTAATTATGACGGGTTTGAAAATGATGCCTGGAGTGCTGGTTTATGTTTATTTATTCGATTTTCAGTTGTTTTGATATAAAATCCTTTAGTTGCATGGAAATAGAAGAACAATTACTATACTCTTAGTTATTTGTGAGATATGTTGCATTGGATATTGAATGTTCTTCCTATGTTAATTTACTCTGATGAGTTAGCTTCATTAATATTCACAGGACTGTATTGACGTGTCACAGTTAATTTAACCATTCTACTGTGTTGTTATGTTTATATATTGGGGAATGATGTTTAATATCTTCAAAAGTAGGTGATATCTGGTCTGAGTTCTCCTTATGGCTCTTGTAGGGTCAGTGTGGGATATGATCAGCAAATGATATCAGATGTGTTATTTTCATTTGTTTAATTTGTGGGGTACACATTAAAAGAGTGAAAATAAACAATCTTTGTTAATTAGCAGTCTCAGGCAAACGGTTTCTTTTCAACCATCTAAATTACGCTTTCTTGAGGGTTAAATGGCGGGAACTTGGCTTTTATCAAATAATATTTTGTTGTCTATAGTCAAGCTTGGCACATAAATATTCCATTGTGGTCATACATTGAGCTTGGATAATCTGGAACTTAGAGCCTAATAGATACCCATCATTTTGTGCTTCCTTGAAATTGATTTTCTGTGGACTAGATCACTGGCTAGCCCATGAGAAATTGCTGGATGTGTTAACTGGCTGACTTGCCTCGATGCCATGAATGCTCTTCAATATTTTATACCGAATTTGTGGCAGTTTTATGAGAAGCACGTAAAGTTTTGTGGCAGTTTTTCATGATTATAATAATTTTGTAAAATAGTATCTTATTCCATCCACAAATCATCTCAATGATAAACTTACGACAATATGTTTAGCTTTTGTTTTTGAGAATGTTAATGTTGCAACACTGTTTTGATACCATTTTGTAATATTTACCCTGTTCTAATGATTTGGATTGAAATTTCCTGTACTACATGATATCTTGCAATTTTGGGACTCCCAACATTAGCTATATACTGTTCTTTACTCTATTACACTCCTTTTTCAACATGGTGCTCCTATGTAAGTGGCATTTTGGGCCTTAAATGGCTGAATTTACTTTTTACTGCATTGTTTCTGTCGAATACTTTTTCAACATCACGTGATTTTCATAGTGATGTGTGTCTATTTACTTAGCAATTCCATTATCCCGTTTTATTTATTTATTTTTTATGCTCAGATTAGTCAGGCCACTTGTTGCTGACGTTGCTGTGGTCTCTAAATGCCATTTAAGTACTTTGTATAAACATGAACAAGGGAAGCTCTTTGCGCAGTTGGTTGACTTACTACAGTACTATGAAGGTTTTGAGATTGATGATCAAAAAGGTAGACAAATGACTGACGATGAAGTCCTTCAAGCTCATTATAAGCGCCTTCAGGCTTTCCAAGTTTTTGCATTTAAAAAGATTCCAAAGGTATGCATGCGTACTATGTGAATGGAAGGAATTTTGTTGTTATTTTTTCTGCCCCCAATGAGGCAAGAATAAGAAGGAGGTCGCACATACAAATCGTTTGAAAGGCATTGTCATTGTAGGAAAAGTGGTTGAAATGTTTTAAAAAAATTGACTTGTTGTATTGTCATCGGTTATAATTTTTTGTAATCAGTTATAATTTTTTGTACTTAGCAATTACTCGATCATACAATTACTAATAGAAATGGTCAGATGTTCAATATCCACGAGTTATAGGCACGTACAGTTATTGAGAAAGGATCTTTGCAATAATTGCTCCTATAGAAAGAGCTATCAAAAATTAGAGTTTGGATTATTTTGAAGTTTAAAATATTTGACTTAGACTTTATCATTAGCTATAACACAAATCATGCTAGTGAATATTGTAATTGTGGAGATAACTTGATATCTAATTTCACAACTGACACTGCACATCATTGAGATTTTACTGAGTTCCTTGGGTTTAGTAGGATTGCGATTGCACAATCCATCCTATTGAACCTCGTTTTTTCAAAGTTTGTTGTGTATTATAAGATTAGAATACAATAAAATTGAAAGTATAAAACTTGCCATTAGACTCTATTTCCAATCACAAAATCTCAATCCCAACATCGAATCAAAAGCAGCAGCAGCAGCATGTTGTGTTCTTTCTTTGTTTCCCTTAGTGTGTTGCTGCTTTGTAGAAATTTTTTTTCTTTTTTTCTTTTTTCCTTCCCGGGTGTCTTGAAAGGGAAGATAACTTTTTGGTGTTCTATCCCTTGTACATGGCTTGAAAGATGCATTTTCCTGAACCGTTGTTACATTATTGAAGTCATCATTTTTTAGATTGTTCTAGAAAGTGACAATCTTTTAATTTCAGCTAAGCTTATAGTTGATGCAATGTTCCAAAAGTAGAGGAACATCCATTTAATTACATCTTCACAATGATTGATCTATATTAACTGATTGAGTAATTGTCTGTTGAATTGAGTCCGGGCTCCTGAAAATTGGACCTGAAAACTTCTTCAAAAAATCTTCGTGAATTGTGGACTATGAGAAATTGACCTGTTTTGTGTTGTTCCATATAAATAGCATTATCATGCTGATAAGCAACATGTCTTTACAGCTTATAAGGGAAATTCCATTATCCAGTGAAGTCTTTATTCACATCACGAAGATGTGAAATGCAATATATAATATATTATGTTGAAGTTCTTTTTGTGCTTAAATTTCATATCTTTGTGTGTGTTTTGATGATATATTGAATTATAAATTTAAAACCTCAATTCATGTGTGTTGTATCTTCTGGTCAACAAGTCCTCAAAACAAGTTAAAAACATCTTAATATTGTCAACCCTGATTTTAACATGGATGCTCATAGGAAAAAAAACAAATAATTTCTTTTTTATTTTGGAAAGATATATACTCTTAAATATTTCATTTTCTTTTTGTAGTTGCGAGAACTTGCATTGGCCAACATCGGTGCTATTGATAGGCGTGCGAACCTGGCAAAAAAGCTCTCAGTACTTTCTCCTGAAGAGCTAAGAGATTTAGTCTGTGGTAAGGTTAGTATGGTTGCCAATCATCTCTCATGTCACCTACCACCAAGTGCAAGATTATCACGTCTTATTTTGTACAATCATCGGTAAGCTATCATAAAAAAGATGGTAGAAACTGTTGCACCCAAGTGGTTTATTTTTACATATTTTAACAGAAATTGATGTTTGAATGAAAAAGATGCTTCAAAAAGCACTTACACGACAAAAGCGGCTTCCGGGCTTTTTCTTCTCTTTATTTTTATAAAATTGAAAAAGCTCATTTTTCAGTACGTGTGTTATTTTTCATGCTATTACATTCATTTTAAGTAGTCGCTTGCTGATTTTTCTTTTATTTTTTGTTTCTGAAACTGCAGCTCAAGTTGATATCTAAGGATGATCCATGGTCAGAAAGAGTTGACTTCCTGATAGAAGTCATGGTTTCGTTCTTTGAGAAACATCAGTCTCAGCGAGAGGCGATAAATGCTCTTCCACTATATCCGAATGAACAAATAATGTGGGATGAAAGTCTTGTGCCAAGCATCAACTACTCTGGGGAAGGCTGTTTGGCACTTCCAAAGCTGAATTTGCAGTTTTTAACTCTTCATGATTACCTTCTTAGAAATTTCAACCTCTTTCGCCTTGAATCAACTTATGAAATCCGTGAGGATATTCAAGAGGCTGTCCCACACCTTCTTGCTTGCATTAATAATGAAGGAGAGACTGCTTTTCGTGGTTGGTCAAGAATGGCCGTACCTATTAAAGAATTTAAGATAACTGAGGTCAAACAACCAAACATTGGGGAAGTTAAGCCATCGGCGGTTACAGCTGAAGTTACTTTCAGCATTTCCAGCTATAAAGCACAGATAAGATCAGAATGGAATGCGCTCAAGGAGCATGATGTTCTATTTTTGCTGTCCATTCGCCCTTCATTTACACCTCTAAGTGCTGAGGAAGCAGCCAATGCATCTGTTTTGCAGAGGCTTGGTCTTCAGTATGTGCGTGGATGTGAAATTGTTGAAATACGTGATGAAGAGAGAACTCTCATGAATGATTTTACAGGGAGGATCAAACGCGATGAGTGGAAGCCTCCTAAAGGAGAACTAAGAACGGTGACTATCGCACTGGATACAGCACAATATCATATGGATGTTTCTGATATGGCAGAAAAGGGTATTGAAGATGTGTATGGCACTTTCAACATCTTGATGAGGCGGAAACCAAAAGAGAACAATTTCAAAGCAATTTTGGAATCCATAAGGGATCTAATGAATGAATCATGTATTGTTCCTGATTGGTTGCACGACATATTTTTGGGTTATGGAAATCCTTCAGCAGCGAAATGGACTAATATGCCAGACCTCCTGGAAGTTGTAGATTTTAAAGACACCTTCCTTGATGCTGTTCACGTCAAAGATAGCTTTCCGAACTATCAGGTTTTTGTCTTGTACGCCCATGATATGAAGCGCTGTTGTCCATTGTGGTAGTAATATTCAATGAACTAGAATGCTAATCGTACCTTTTTCACTTCTTCTTGGTAATCGTGTTCAGGTTTGCTTTACAAATTCAGATGGTAGTATGAGCATGCAACCTTGTCCACCCTTCCGTATTAAGTTTCCAAAAAATTTTAATGGCAATCTCAATTCTCTTTCTGGCAACGAGATTGCTAAAGTATCTTCAACGGATTCTGCTGCTTCGGCAGACGCTGATTCTGATAAAGAGAAGCTTCTAGTTGAGACTTATATTCCTCCTGATCCAGGTCCATATCCCCAAGATCAACCGAAGCAGAATTTTGTACGGTTTACTCCCACACAGGTGCTTGGATACTTTCGTTGCTATGGTTTATTCTGTTGGTTATTGATATTGCCTTTTGCCTTTTTCCTGCTCTTGTTCTTCCACATGACGTAACCTCTATTTTGAGGTTTTTTCCTTTTATTTTGGTGATTTCTGAAACTCTTGTTTATTTATGGAATTTTGAAATTATTAAGTTGTGTTGTCGTCGTTCTTTGATAAAGATGGACAGCTTTGGAGAAATCTCCATGCTACTTTGAAGTTTACTGTTACCATGCATGCATCTCATTATTCATGCAATATGGATTCAGTCATCGTCGATCATTTACTTTTCCTTCTCTTTTTTTTTTGCTTACGATGTTTTCCTTGTAATTTAGAAATTTTTTAAGGGCTTTTGGTTCTTTGTAAATAAGGCAAGTAAACCATGTTACGTGCTCGTGTTGATCGTCTCCCGCCTTCTCGTCCTTTCCACACAAAAAAAGGATGAAAATATTAACGAATGAAGTGGATCAGTGAAAGTAAATCAATTTCCTTCTGAAATTTTATTTTACTTGAGTTATGTTGACCTAGTTTTGATCAAGTTATGCTGAAACTTTTGAAAGAGTGCCTTCCTCAGTGTTCTTACCCAATGCGAATGGTATTGTCCTTTGATGCTGGGTTTGCTTGAACTTCACATCTTGTGATAGTTTGATTTTTGGGCTCGTATGTCTATATAGACATGCTCAAGATGTATGTCTGAGATTTTTGTTCGTTTTTTCGTGTTCAGCATTAATTTGTTTGTCTAGCATATTGTTTGACTTGTACCCACGTGGAAATTTAGAGTTAAGACCTACAACAGCGTTGGTCACCAATATTTTCTATTTAAATATGGCATGATTTGGGAACACCGTTTTCAAAAAATTATATTTTAGCATCCTTAGCTTCTGTAAGGTTAGCAGGAGCTGTGGTTTTTTTGTTTTGTTTCTGGATTTCATATAAGTTCGTGGTTTGATGATATTGTGCTAAAAATTGCTTATTGATACTGTTTATTATTGGCGTAATTCACATAATTGATCTTATCTTTTGATGGGTGACCGACGATTTTCGTTGAGAATAATTCCAAACGAACTAGGTCAATTAATATGACTAGTTCAAGTATCGTACCCAACGGAGATCAACATTTAAATACTAGAATATGAATTATTTTTTCTAATTTATGTTAATCAAATTTAAGTGAGATAAGATAAATTAATTAAAACTAAATTAAACAATTAAAATAAATTAACTAAAGTAAAAAAAAAAATCAAACTAGAGACTAGAGAGGATTAATTTAGACGAAAATTCAAAATCTTAAAAACTACTAGGAGGTACAACGGTACCGAGTCAAGTTTATAATCCACGTGTAAAATTCAAATTCAAATTCAATAAATTAATTATTTAATTCACGACGAAATTCCGAAAATTATTTATTAAACTATTTCTCGAATTAATAAACCTAATTAAATCCAACTGACCAATTTTTCTTAACTGAATTTAATTAGATTCAACTGGATTAAGTATGTGGAATTTCAGTTTTTCAACCTAAAGTCTCACATTAAAACCGAATAGGCAAATACTATTTCTAGCTAGTCTAACCATGTGTTGTTTGATGTAATGAAGCAAATATTAATTTATCGTCTTCCTGTTTTAAATTTACCAACAAATATGCAATTTAATTGACCAGATTAAAAGGACACATGATAAACGACATCAAGCAATGAACCAAAATAAATAATAAAATCGAATCAAACTCAAAACATCAAAATAACTTGTCTCGGCCCTATCGTGACCTTAGTCCATAAGTCTACTCCATAAATTCAAAACAAAAGTTAAAACTTGTGTTTAAATTCATAGGAGAAAACATAATCAAGAAAGAATAAGAGGAATTCTCAATGATTTTGTCGTGTCGAGGTCTTCCTCCAACTTCTGTCTTCGACTTCTATCTTTTTTCGCGTTCTTCTTCTTCCTCTCTGTTGTTGTCTTCTGCATAAAGTCTTCTACCTCTTCTCTCTCTGTTCACGTCTGTTCACCTGTTGTACGCAGCTTTTTATCTCAACTTAATAGGCCTAATCCTCCAAATTTTTGAAACCTATGTCAAGTTCAAGTTTGTGATAAGATTGTAGATATTTTATTTTTAAAAGATGAGACTTCATCTCTATCAAAATTGGCCCAGTTTTTTTTCCAAAACTCCATTATTCTTACTTTAATAAAATATAGTAATATTTTTGTTCTTTTCTTTTGTTATTTTGTTGTCTTTGAAGTCTTATACAAAATCATCTTATCTCCAAAATTAGACTTTTTTTATCTTTTGTTCAAATCTACAAATAAGATAAAAATAAATTAAATAAGCACAAAATAAGGAATGAAAATTCAAGATAAACACGAAAGTGAAATCCCTAAAATTCGATAGGATTTAGACATATCAATGGGGTTTGTGCTGAATCATGCAGCATGTTGAGACATTTGCTTACTGCTTACATTTCTCGTGTAAAAAACTCGTGTTTTTGTGCAAAAATATTGCGTTCATGGCTAGAATTGACACTTCACACTTCAATTAAAATTTCATTGTTTCTTTGATGGGTTATTCTGCAGATTGAGGCCATCATATCAGGAATTCAGCCTGGATTAAGTATGGTGGTTGGTCCACCTGGTACGGGAAAGACGGATACAGCTGTGCAAGTCTTGAATGTGCTTTATCATAATTGCCCTTCTCAGAGAACATTGATAATTACCCACTCAAATCAGGCTTTGAATGATCTTTTTGAAAAGATAATGGAGGTAACAAAGCCATTGAGAGGATCCCATCGGCAATTATAAACTTTAATTGCTCAAATTCATTTTTAAAATCATTTTAGGATGATATTTTTATTTCATTTTTGAGTTTATGTTCACATTGTGCTCATGGTTTTATGGTTTTAGAGGGATGTACCTGCTCGATATCTACTTCGACTTGGTCAAGGTGAGCAAGAATTGGCAACTGATCTTGACTTCAGTCGCCAAGGCCGTGTGAATGCAATGCTAGTTCGGCGATTAGAACTGCTTAGTGAAGTGGAGCGCCTTGCAAGATCTCTACAGCTGCCTGAGGATGTGGCATATACATGTGAAACTGCTGGATACTTCTGGTTGCTTCATGTGTACTCTCGCTGGGAACTATTTTTAGCTGCTTGTGTTGAGAATCAAGACAAGCCGTCATTTGTTCAGGACCGATTTCCTTTTAAGGAGTTCTTCAACGATTCTCCTAGGCCAATTTTCACGGGTCAGTCCTATGAAAAAGACATGCATGCAGCTAAAGGTTGCTTCCGGCACCTGCAAACTATGTTTCAAGAGCTCGAAGAATGTAGAGCATTTGAGTTGCTCAAGTCAACAGTTGATAGATCTAACTACCTGATGACCAAGCAGGCGAAAATAGTGGCAATGACTTGCACCCATGCGGCTCTTAAAAGAAAAGATTTTCTGCACCTGGGATTTAAATACGATAACTTAGTGATGGAAGAAAGTGCTCAAATCTTGGAGATTGAAACTTTTATCCCAATGTTGCTCCAAAGGCAGGAAGATGGCTATGCCAGGCTTAAACGTTGCATATTGATAGGTGACCATCACCAACTGCCTCCTGTTGTGAAAAATATGGCTTTCCAGAAGTACAGCCATATGGATCAGAGCCTATTCACAAGATTTGTGCGGCTTGGAATTCCATATATTGAGCTCAATGCACAGGGCAGAGCTAGGCCAAGTTTAGCAAGACTTTACAATTGGAGATATAAAGATCTTGGTGATCTTCAGTTTGTGAGAGAGAACACTATCTTCCATAGAGCAAATGCTGGATTCTGTTATGACTATCAGTTGGTAGACGTTCCTGATTACCGTGGGAGGGGCGAGACTGCTCCATCACCTTGGTTCTATCAAAATGAAGGAGAGGCTGAATATATTGTAAGCGTGTATATGTACATGCGATTACTTGGGTATCCAGCCAACAAAATATCCATATTGACTACATACAATGGTCAGAAACTTTTAATTCGTGATGTTATCAACAGAAGATGTGTCCCATTAGACTTCATTGGACCACCTCACAAGGTAAGTTATATATCCTCTTGTGCATTAGACTTGTGATTGCTGAAATGTCCAGAGTGTAAGTGGGCACAATGCTGTTTCATGTATCTGCAGAATGTTGGATAATTTAGGATCCTAGTATGTAATGCATTTTACATGTTCTTGCAACTCATGTGGTTATTTAATGACAGCACATGCCAGGTCACAAAGTAAAATCAGTATAGTTATGGCTTCTGAATGGACTTTAATGTTGGATGTATTAGACTGCAAACTATCTGTATTGGTTTATTTACTGAGGTAGAAATGCTCGTACGTAGTGCACTTTACCCTTTCTTTCTTGTTTTTGTTCCCGCTGCCTTCATTTTTATGTCAATTGTGATGTAGAAGCTATTTGGTTGGTTTCTGGATAAGGTCAGTGAGAAAAATCATTGTACTTGAGGATTTATTTTACTCGACTTATGTGTTATAAAAGTGGTCAATATTTTATTAGAATAATTGTAAAAAATCAGATAATAATTTCTTGTATTATTTTTCAATAGCTACATGGTATTTATACAACATACTAAATTATTTATGATAGAAATCCTAATCTGAATTCCCAACGCTTTTCAAGTTGCCAATATCCTCAAGAAAATATAGCTCGTTTTCTTCCCTAGCACATCCAATCTTCCTTCCCGAATCTTGGTCCTGAAATACACAATGAGATTTATAAAAAAACACATTACATTTCAGGTCATAGCCTCATAGGTAAGTTTTTTGATAGATATTACTATATTAGGCTGGTGGGTAATCTTGGCACGTGAAGAACATTGTGAAGTGTAATTGTGGGGCTGATTTGGATATTGCCTAGCCCAGAAACAATGGTAAGAGAACCATCAAGCAATGGTTATCTTTCGGTTGCTTGGACAAGGTGTGTAGTTGTTGAATTTAAGTAGGGAATGGATCATATGGTCTGTGGCTCCTGAATCGACAATTCACAAATTTCTAACAGCTTTATCTGAGGCATTTAATCCTAGAGAGACAAGAGACTTACCTGAATGGGCTAAGGAGCAAGTATCATTGTTTTTCTCTTCATTCCCAAGGAGTTTTCGAAGTCTCTTAAGATCTTCCTTGCTGAGTTCATTCAGTCTTGGGTCACCTTCTTGACTTGGCTGGTTAACCCTAAAGTTGGCTTGGTTTATGTTTCTGGTTTGCCCCCATCGTTGATTCCAGTCCTTGTTTCTGCCATGTAATTTCCAGCACTTGTCCTTTCTGTGTCCAATCTTTCTACAATAAGTGCACCGTAGATCTTTCTTTCCATCTCGGCTTTCAACTTTGGATATTTATGCCCTTCCATACTCCTTTAACTTGACGTCGTTCTAGAATCTTCGCGACTATTACCGACCCCTCTGAATTTTGAGGCTCAAGCTTCACATTTCCCCTACTTTCTTCAGCTTGAATTAAAGAGATTGTTTCTTCCAAAGATGGTATCTCATCTTTCTCTAGAATTTGGACCCTTACTCGATCGAATTCTGGGTTCAATCCAGCTTAGAAATCATAAACTCAGTCTTCATCAATGAATGTTTTGAGTTGAGGCATCTTTTGGACAGTTCATCACAATGACTCGATAGTAGTCAAGTTCCTGCCAAAGATTTTGAAGTTCGTTGGCGTACTGGTTTATTTCCTTGCTTGGCTGACCCACCTTTATTTTGATTTCGTAAACATGGGCAGTATCACGAGCCTTCGAATAAGTTCATTTGATTGACTCCCAAATGGCCTTTGCAGATGTCAAAAACTTGTGAGAGTCACTAATCCTCGGATCCATCGACTCCCACAGTCCCAACATGAGCATAGAATCAGCTTCATCCCATGCGTCGAGGCCTTCTTCTCTTGGTTTGGTTCCAATCCCAAGAAGGTGACTAATTTTTCCTTTTCCCTTCAAATAAGTACGCACAAATTGGGACAATTTCAAGTAGTTCTTTCCATCCAAACGATAGTTCGTCCGAATGTTTTGCAAGTCGCCAGTCGTTGAATTGAGATTTACATCCTCCGATTTGGCAGATTGCTTCACAACTACAGTTTTTTTTTAAGCTTCAGAATCAGACATGATTAAGGAATGAAGAGAATGATAGAGCTATCGGGTAGAAAAAAAGGTGAATTTAGAAAAAAACTGGCTCTGATATCATGTCAAAAATCAGAGAATAATTTCTTGTATTATTTTCCAATAGCCACATGGTATTTATACAACTTACTAAATTATTTGTAATGGAAACCCTAGATCTTAATCCTAACAATCACCTCTTATTTAAGGAAATCAAATATGTTCCTATATCAATCTAAAAACATAATATCAATTAAAGATCTAGAAGATATTATTTATACAATCTTCCAACATATTCACTATATTTTCAGTTTTTTAACAATAATTTATTTCATTGTTGTGTCTGTTTAGAATATATCTGCAGTTAGAAGCATTCCCCTTTTCGATGCAAAATGTTATCAGTCGACTCGTATTGTGAATATATTCTAATTCTCAACCACTTGTTTGAACTTAATATGGGATGGGGATTGTCTTTAAGCAGTAAGCTGATGCTAAATTTAAACAACGCGGAATCTGGGAGATTTAGCCATATTAGCATTCAACTGATGGATGATCGGGGTCCTTGTCACTCTGCATTCTCTTGCAATCTGCTCTTGGTTGTAATTTTTGTTAATTATCGCTCATGATCACATTTTATACTGTAGGTAACCACCGTCGACAAATTTCAAGGACAGCAAAATGATTTTATCTTGTTATCTCTTGTTCGTACTCGCTTTGTGGGCCATCTTCGTGATGTGAGAAGATTGGTTGTCGCAATGTCACGCGCTCGATTGGGGCTTTATGTTTTCTGCCGACGTTTGCTGTTTGAACAATGTTATGAATTGCAGCCTACATTTCAGCTTCTTCTTCAGAGGCCTGATCTTCTTGCATTGAACCTAAGCGAGGTCGGTGCATTCACTGATCGTCATGTTGAAGAAACAGGTCCAGCCCAGCTTGTTGGTGGAATCGAAGAGATGGCCAACATTGTAAATTACAAGATACATCATGTCTATCAGGTACTGTCCTCTTTACCTCAGTTCTAGATTACGTTGTTTGGTGCCTTTTTCCTCATAGCATGTATATCATTTATTCTTTACTATTGACATTGTAACTTAGAAGTGTGATAGCCACTTTTATCCTATGTTTAACCGTACAACTTACAGTAGGGAGTCCAAGAAACAAAACTACTACAATCTGTGTGCGCTTTCTTTTCCCCTTTTTCACCTGGATGTTCCCCTCAAGTTCTTACATCTTTAACCTATACTTTACGACCCTGGCACATACCCTGGTTACGATTGCCCACTGTTTTAGTTACCTCTGACATAAAGCTTTCGTGGGCAGTAACATGTGAGCTATATGGAGTATTCTGTGCACTCATATGGAATCAAACTCATTGCACCCCATATTGTGAGACATGCTGCGACAATCTCACGGCAGTCATTCGAAACTTTATTAATAATTTTTAAAAAACTGTGTATTTCTAACTTTTTTATCAATTCCTTATTAACCCCTTATTTGATTTCACCAGGAACGATTGATGAGTCACCAGTTAAATCAATTTCCTGCCAACCCCCCAGAGCAAGACTTTGTGGATATTAATGCGCAAGAAGAAAATGGCCTACTGGATTCAGAAGTTTCTATGCGGTCAATGGATATAGATATTCATGGTTTGGCAAATGGGGCTGAGAAGGATATTCTACCTGATGGCAACTCAAATGATGTATCAAGTCCAGAAACGTATGCGAAACAGGATGGGAATAAGCAAATACAGAACGATTTAAATATAGAAGCTGATGTGGATATGCAAGAAAATGATATAAATGGAGGAGCACTTGAAAGCAATCTTGGTGAGAACATGATGGATAAGTAGACAAACATCAATATAAGTCCTCGGCTAGGCTGGTTTCATAAAACGATACCAAATTCTCTCCAGAAATGATGCAGTTCTATCTAGTGGAAACAATTTTCTTTCAGTCAGTTGCTGAAGGTGATCAATGCAACTACACAGTAGAATTGCGTGTTGTAATATGCAAGAGGTTGTGCTACATTGGGAATTCAATCATGCAAAACGATTGGGATTGCAACCCGGATAGGCACCACTTAATCTTAGTTTGGTAAATATGTTTTTGTGCTGTTGCTTGGAGAGGGATATTTAAGATCATTCTAGCTACAAACTATGTGTCAACCTTCTGTCCTTGACTTGGCGCTGCTACATGCCATGAATGTTAAATCTGGTCTGCATTGTCGTTCGCCTAGGAGATGATATTATCAGGTTAACCGTGACATTCGATGACCAGTTCCTTGTCATTTTTTTTTTTGAGTTTTGAGCAGAATATCTTCGTAAGTTTATTCGTGAAGCATCATACTAATATAAAAGCGGGTAACCTGCAGTTCGCCCTCAATTTATAGATATCATATCTTCAAACTTGATGAATGCTGATTGCTGTTATTGTATGAAACTCCACATTTCCATTGTCGATGGGATAATATTTAGAATCCTTCAAACCCTTGGCCTAACTCGTAATGCACATGAATTTGTGATGATTTTGTTTCTTATTATTTCATCTAGATATTGCATATTTCCGTCATTTTAACTACAGTAGAAATATTTATTTATAAATTTTCCCAAGAATGAAACCGGTTTTTATTTTGTTTTATGGTTTTTTTTTTATATATGGTGGGGTGTTGAATTCTGACGCAAATTATGATTTATCGTTGCTAAACTAAGGTTGGTTAAGGTGGGGTCAATGTTATCGAACTTTCAATTAATCCTGGTTTTTGGGTTTTCTATAATTTGAAAGGGAGAACTCGATTTTTATTTGGTGTACTTACTTGAGCCAGATGAAAGGAAATTTTCAAGTACGATTTTGATGGGGAATAGAAAATCCTAATGGGATCACTCGGGATCTTATGGATGATACATGGTCTCTATCGATCCCATTGGATTTCACGAGGAGGAGGAGAAGGATCCGAGATAAAAAGGAGGTTTTTAATCCTAAAAGACGAGACAATCTCTAGCATTCTGAACTTGTGAAAAGCATGATTAAAGATACGAAAAAATTGATCTTTCTGACTTGAATTTAGATTTGGATTCCAATAAACATGTTATCAGATCTTCCAGTTGGCCGGAGATTGGGACTCGTCATCTTGGTAAGTGTGAGATATCTATTACTGTTGTTAAGAATATCTCTAATAGAGACAAAAAAATTGGTCTGTTTTTTGTTTTCTCAATTTTGCCCTCATTTTATATCAAAATTGCATTTTTGTTTTTATTTTTTTTTAATTTCAAAAAACATTTTTGTTTTTTTTAAAATTACGATTCAAATTAGAGATGTCAATGGGGCGGGTATGGCTAAACCCAAGACTCGTCCCGTGAAGAAAACTTTGACCCATTACCCGTCCCACCCCGGTTAAATATTCTTCGGACCTACCTCACCCCGTATACGAAATGGGACCGAGTAGACCCGCGAGACCCGTGAGACCCGAATTTTTTTTAAATGAAAACAGTAATCTTTTATCACATGACTGAATTATGAAACAAACAAGCCTCTAAATACAACACAATAGAAAACTAATTCATGTCTTCGACCACACTTAATAATAACAAACAAAGTATTTTCATGACATAATGTGTTGCATAAAAAAAAGAGTTATTATCTCTCAAAAAAAAAGTATCGGCATCCTCAAAAATAATTCATAACAAAACTTAAACAGATCAATGTAAAATCAGCGAGTAAGCAATCTTCATACACATTCTTCAGGATCATCTTCCTCTTCATCGAGAATGATGTGACAAGTTGGTAAATTACTTGAAGAATTACCTAAAAAATTAAAGAGAGAAAGTACATTGAAAAAATAAAACAGTAATTTAAAACCGTAAAAAATGTAATTTAAAGAGAAAAAGTACAGTAAAAAAATTAAAATGAAAGTACAATAACAAAACAAACTGTGATTTATTTACCTTCCACCTCACCTCACAATCATCTCGCGAGCACATCAATTTATATCCACATATATGGGGCGGGTATTATAGAACCCATGACCCGACCCATATCCAAACGGGTCTGAAAAATTGGACCCGAAACCCGCCCCATGACCCGTTTAGTATGTCCAAACCCGCCCCATACGGGATGGGTCCATTGCGGGTCTTGGTAAAACCCGAACCCATTGACATCCCTAATTCAAATAGCACTTTAGTCCCTAAATAATTTTTCAAATTTCACTTTAGTTCATAGATAATTATAAAAAAACTGTACACACGCACCGCATGTGTAAAGTAGCTAGTATAACATAAGGGTTGGATATTTAATATAAATTAAGAATATTAAATGTTTGCTATAATTTTAGTATCATGATAAATTTTTATTTTTGTATTGCTATTAGGCTTGTCAAATTGGGTCAAGCCCGTCGGGCCGGCCCGCCCCGCCATAAAAATTGAGCGGGTTGGGTTGATAAAATAGTAGCCTGTTTGGAGGCGGGCCAAACGGGTTGAGCCCGTTTAGGTGGCGGGCCAAACGGGTTGAGCCCGTTTGGGTTGCGGGTTGGCCCGCCAAATTAGGGTCGAATTTTATGTTTTTAAGTTTTATATAAAAATTCCTATTTCTTACTTATTTTTTCTCATGTGCCTAACTTCAATCAATCTGGTAAAATCTCTATGCTTCTATTTTTTTTTTGAAGATGTTATACTCTCCAATCTCCTCCTTTTTTTTAATGTTTAACTAGAATTAATCTAGAATTATCGAAATAATATAGTCAATAAAGTAATTATGTGTATTGTTGAACACATAATATTTTCTGAAATTTACAACCGTCTGTTTTCTCGACTTTGTGTTATCTTCTAATGTTTCTCACTTTTTAAGAAAATGTGGATGGTAAGAGCTAGGTGCCTTGTGCGGACAAACCCTTAAGATCGTTAATTTTTGTTTTCTTGTGATGACAAACCCTTAAGAAACTGGAGAAAGTATATACTAAAAAAGATTTGAAATTCACATTTAAAGGTTTCATTGTATTTACGGTTGATGATATTACATGAATTAATTTTTAGTACATGTGTACGATGAAATCTTGTGTGAATTAGAATAAACATTTTATTTTTTTTATGGATTATGTTGATTGTTGTATGCTTTCAATGTCTTATTTCAATATTTTTAAGTTTTTTATGAAATTATTTGACTGAAATATATTTTTCTTCTATGTTTATTTTAATATTGTTTAGTAAGCGGGTTGGCCCGCCTAACCCGCGACCCAAGGTGGGTTGGGCTAGGTTGGCCATTTAGAGGCCCGCCAAAATGGCGGTTTGCGTGCTGGCCCGTCCCGTCAGCCCGTTTTGACATGTATAATTGCTATAAAGATTTTTTGCACATGTAGATATGGGTGGATGTTTGGGTTCGAATATTGGGTATTTGATCAGGTATTTTTTTTCTTAAAATGTAAGGTTCGGGTTTGTACCCAAATTTGACGGCCTGGTGTCGGGCGATAAAATTATATCCGACGCATATTGAATATTTTTTTAGGTTTTAAATTTTATAATTACTAATTAAATAAATATTACTCAAAAACATAAGGAAATAAAAAAGTGAGATCGATAAATATTACTCGAAAATTTTTGTATTTCAAAAGGGAGATAAATTAATAAGACGAAGCAACAAAACAATTATAAAAATGTACAAGCATGAGATGTGCTGAGAGGACGAATTCTCCATTCAATTAACTCAGTAGCCAAATTTGGTTAAGAACACAGCTCATTCGCTGGCAATATAAGCTACCCTCCCTATCCTATCTTCTGTCATAGCACATCAAATGAATGATTCACAATTTTACTCCCTTCAAACATTTAAGAATTTCGATTCTGAATAGATTTGGGTTCAATAAAATATAAATTTTATTTGTATGATCCTTGATCAAGAGTTCGAAATAAGAAAAATATTAACGAGTTTTTAATAACCTGACACTGTTTCAAGTGACATATTATTCATCAATTGATAATTTATCTATCATATCTCATTTTTACATTGTCTAATTATTTATTCATCTATTAATTATTTATTTTACATCAACCAAATAAATTATAATATTACTCTTAATAAATAATATTATTAGTTTTTTAAAATTATTAAAAGAACAAAATGATACTTTTTCATCTTATATCCGATTTGATTGATTAAATCAAGCAAATTATTATTTATCAATCAAATCAAATATTATATTAACTATATTTGTTTTTTCATATTAAATTATTTATGATAATATTATCATATCTTTGACTTCAAACGGTGCCTTAACACAGAGAACTCAGGATCCCAAGGTTTGGCTTAGAATATATGTATTTTTTTGGATAATTTGTATGCATCTATTTAAACATTTGCGTGCCAAGAAAATGATTTTGAGACTTTGTCAATAACCAGTCTTGATGTCTAGCGTTTGCACAGTCATTTGCGTGCCAAGAAAATGTCGTGTATTTTGATGATCACAGGGTTGTTACAATAGGATCTAAAACCCAAGATCTCATCACAAACTTGTTGTTCCTGAACGTTTGGATGACACATTGGATAGGTAATTGATGCCATCACTGATGGCAGATGGGCACTCCATTGGCTTGAGATATGACAGATTTTGTTTGGCCTTTCCAAACTTATCATAAGAACAAGAAGCCCTTTCAATTTTCATTGCCAAATCTCCACTAAATTTTCAAGAAAGATCTCCAAATCTTTTGAACATCTTTTTTTTACAAAAACAAATTGAACAGGGGAGATTTGCACGAATAGGTCCGTCTTTGCAAACAATTAGAGGCTCTAGTTTTGAAAGAAAAAAAAAGAGAGATAATTTACCCATATTTATCAACGCAACTGCCCGCTCGTCTCATCAAAACCCACCTAAACATAAACCAGATTTTACAAGACCATATTTCACCAGATGGGAGATCACATGACATGACACAAACATATCATTCTAAAGCAAGTCCAAGATTTCAGTTTTTGGTAAAGTTCAGCCAACTCCAGAGTCTACTCCTTCGGCCAAATCGTCCTTCAAAGTAAAAACCACATCATCAAATGTCCAACGGTGATCACTCTATGTAAGAAACGAACCAGCTAACATCAGCATCATGAAACACCTTTTTCTGCTTTTGAAATATGTAAAAAAAAAAAAATCAAGAATGAACTTGGATTAAATGCTTAGATTAGAATCAATCAAAGCAATCAAACATGAAACACAGCGTGCTCGGTTGAGGTAAGCCTGATCAACCAGTAAATGGGAAAGAGTTAGGCCATTGAAAACATATTGGAACATCATTTAGAACAATAAAAGCTTTTTATTTCATCACAAGGAATATAAAAAATTCGAGAAAACCGAAAACAGAGAATCAGTTCAGCCAAGAAAAGAACATAATCTAGCCATTATAATAAAGTCCAGGATCAAGAAAAATAGAGATCAGTTGTAATTCTAACTTTAAACAAAAGGGGCAATTTGCAATGAAAATGGCTAGCTCATCAAGCCCTGACAACCACAATGTTGTTGGGGTTGATGCTCTCAATGTAGTATCGATCACCAGAGTTCTGGCCAACAAAATAAGGACGATTAGGAAGAAACGCGAGATAGCCCGCAATCCCCACGGAATATCCTCCCTTCACTTTCTCCGCAACGAATCCTTTCACCCGACCATTTTTCTGATGTATTTTCTTCATCTCCATCCACGCTCTGTACTTCCGGAACTTCCGCGGCAGGAGGAGCTTTTCCTCGCCCTCCACGGAATCGTCCTGCCCCATCGCCTCGCTGAATCGGACGGCGGCTCGCTCCTTCGTCCGAGGATCTCCCGTCACTAAATCGATGAAGCAGCGCTCCAGCATCTGCATCTTCACTTCGGAACTACCGGAAGACGGGTTGAGAAACCCGACCCGGTTCGAGAAACTGGTTTTCTCGGGGGATTTTGGAGCTCCGGTCAGCTCGTTGCCGGTGCATATTCTTGGCGGGCCCAACCCGGCATCGATGATGTAGGTTTCATCCCTCAAGCGCACAACTTTGGCATGCAGGGCATTCCCGCTGCGCAAGAGGAAGCTGGAATTGGATCTTGGGAACAATCGGCTCATACACCCGCTCATCTTTTCGTTGAGTGGTGAAGTGAAGGGCTTTTAGGGTTCGGTTTCAGTTAGAGAGCAGCGACACAAGATTTTAATTATGACTCCATTCTCGGATGTAGGGATGCACACCCAGGCCGTGTTTTTTTTTCAAATATTTGATTTGTATTCGAGTATATCGAATTCGAATTAAATTTAAAATTTTTTTAAATTTTTTTGAGTTGATTTTAAATTCAAATTATATTGTTCGATAATTCGTAATTTGTTTGCTTGCGAGCTTCAATATTTTTAGTTAAAAAATATGATTGTCCATTAAATAAATATTATTTCTGACATTTATCTTCGAATAGCGCAAGAACATTTTCGAATATTTTGATCTGAGCTCGAAGTTGAGCCCTGAAGCACTTTACTGGAAAGAAGCCATCAATACATAAATATATTACATTGCGCAAAACTATACTTGGGAACTAGTGGATCTTTCACAATGTACCAAACTTTTTAGAGTGCAAATGGATCCTAAAAAGAAAATACAAATTAGATGGAAATTATGAAAATACAGGGCTAAACTGGTGAGTAAAGGCCATAGATAAGGCTTGAATTTTTTTTATACATATTCACCAATTTAGAAAATAACTTCAATTTCGGGTACTAATTGCAATTGCATTTTTGCATAACATTGAAATACACTAAATGAATGTTAACTGCATTATTAAATAATGAACTTGAAAAAGAAAAATATGGAACAACCTGAAGATTACATTATTCAAGGTCAAGAAGGAAAAATGTGCCGGATTGTTAAATCTCTTTATGGACTTAAACAAATATGCAAACAGTAGAATGAGAAATTTGACAAAAGTCTGTACGATGAATATGTTGAGTCGATGCACTAGCAATCCTAGTGATGCTTATTTGAAGGTTTTGACGAGGGTGCTTGGATATTTAAGGCACACCTTAGAGTATAGACTACATTATACAAAATAACATACGTTGCTAGAAGGATATAACGATGTTAATTGGATTTCTAACACCAAACACTCCAAATCCACTGGTGGCTATGTTTTTAGCATTGGTGGTGGCGCAATTTCTTGGAGGCCATTAAAACAAATCCGCATCGCTAGATCCACAAATAAATTTGAATTTATAGCAATAGATAAAACAGCAGAATGACTTCACAACTTTCTAGAGGATATTCTTTGTTGGACAAGTTCAGTGCCTATAATAATGATACATTGCAATAGTCAGTCGGCAATTGCAATGACACAAAACAACATGTACAATTGTAAATTTCGACATATTAGTTGAAGACACAATACAGTACGACAATTGATCACAAATGGTGTTATATCTATTTGATACTCACTGAGAATTTTTAGGGTCCGATTCAGCAAGTGACACTAGTACAGACGCAGACTTCGAATTTGCCATGAGCCTGAAATCACAAAGAAGATCGTTAGAAGGGGGCCGTGAGGGTGTCTCGGCGTAGCCCATCTGACGCTCAAGTCAGAGATTGAAGATATAAGGGGAGAGCAGCTAAGGGTGCTGCTGAAAAAACAATATAGTGAATGTCTGAATTAAACACTCAAACCTGGTATTTATAGGAGAAGACATGGGCCTGTCATGGGCCCTCCACCTGTGTTAGGGATGGGGCGGGAGTTTGGGCCTGATCTCGATGTGTCCATTCCCGGGGTATCACCAGTCTTCCCCTCCCAAGTCGAACTGAATCGTAGGTTCGAAGTTCGATTAATTGTGTTGTCCTCGGTTTACAACATATGAGTCGTGTATTCTCCTCCAGTCGTTCATTAGTATCCAAAAACTTGGAATCAAATTAAATCATATTTTAATTCTGAAGGGCCAGATATGGTCCGGGCTTCTCCTATGAATAGAGGTCCCCTCTTCATTCAAATTTCCTCAACACAGAGCTTTTGACGTACTTCATTCACCGGCTTTCCCTCGCCTACGTCGCATCAGCCCTAGCCGTTTCGCCCTGCTGCCATGGGCGCTCACCCTTGCTCGCGCTTGCCGCCTAGCCACCTCGCCCACAGCCGCATGCCCTCACCCATTGCTGCACATCGTCTCGCCCTGCTGCCCTGGGTGCTCACCCACGCCCCGGCCGCCGCCAAGCCCACCCTTGCCAGCACGTCCTGCTCGCCCCTCGCCCTGCCTCCAACAGTCTCACCCAGCGCCTCACCCCATCTCGCCCACACAGCGCTTCGCCCCTCGCCCAATCTTGCCTACATCGCACACTCGTCCCTCGCCCAGCCTCGCTTACGCTCCTTGTGCGCAGCCTTGCTCACGCCCCCTCGCCTTCGATTGCACGGTGCACCGGCCCTAGCCTCGCCCATGCAGCGTCCTCTCGCCATCTCGCCCACAGCCGCACACCCTCACCCCTGCCAGCATAGCATGTGCGCTCGCCTGGACGCCCTTGCCTCTCCCCGCAAGCCCTCGCCCTTCCTCGCCTTCACACCCGCACGCCTCAAGCTCTCTCGCCTCATCCATGCACCAGCCCCGCCAAGCAAAGCCCCAACCACATGCCCACCACCTACATGCCCTCGCTTTCATGTCCGCACGCCTCAAGCTCTCTCGCCTCGCCCATGCACCAGCCTTGCCAAGCATAGCCCCGCTGCACCAGCCTCACCTATCTGCATGCACATCCTCGACCAGTACGTTGAGAATTTTATTTCGAATATGATACAATGGAGATATTCCGTCACCCCCAAGCCCCCACGAGGTGGCTCTGCCCCCTCGACCCCTGCGACCTGACTGGGCAGGTCGATCCCTGTAATTTTTGCAACAGTAAACATTGTTCGTTATCGACAAACTAAATAATTATGAAAATTGTTCTAACATAGTATGCCCTCGCGCAGTAGGTGAAGATTCAATTTCTTCCCTGATAGGCTCAGACCCCACCTCTTCTCCTCTACTAGGCTCAGACCCAGTAGGTAAAATTCAATTTTCAACTATCCACCTCTTTTCCTCTACTAAGTCCAACCGAAGTACGTAAAAATTAATTTCAATCTACTCACATCTGCTCCTCTACTAGGCTCAGCTAAGTAGGTAAAATTTAATCTCAATCTCCTCATCTCTGCTCCTCTACTAGGCTCAGGCCAAGTAGGTAAAATTTAATTTCAATTTCATCGCCTCTGATCCTCTACTAGGCTCAGCCTAAGTAGGTAAAATTTAATCTTATTGTCCTCACCTCTGCTCCTCGACTAGGCTCAGCCCAAGTAGGTAAAATTTAATCTCAATCTCCTCACATATGCTACTCTACTAGGCTCAGCCCAAGTAGTTAAAATTCAATCACATTCTCCTCACCTCTGCTCTTCTACTAGGCTCATCCCAAGTAGGTAAAATTTAATCTCAATCTCCTCTGCTCCTCTACTAGGTTCAGCCCAATTAGGTAAAATTTAATTTCAATCTCCTCACCTTACTATGCTCAGCATAAGTAGGTAAAATTTAATCTCATTCTCATCACCTCTGCTCCTCTACTAGGCGATGTCCAAGTAGGTAAAATTTAATTTCAATTTCCGCACATCTACTCCTCTACTAGGCGATTTCATAGTAGAAAAATTTAATTTTTCTCCTCCACTTTGCTACTCTACTAGGCGATGCCTTAGTAGGAAAAATTTAATTTCTTTCCTGCACTCTGCTCTAATAGGCGATGTCTTAGTAGGAAAAATTTTATGTCTCTCCTCCACTCTGCTCCTCTACTAGGCGATGCCTTAGTAGGAAAATTTTATGTATTTCTCCCCCATCCTTTAACTCCTCTGCTAGGCAATACCTCAGCAGGAAAATAAAATTCTCCACCCTCACCCTCTAACTCATCTGCTAGGCGATACCTTAGGAGGCAAATTTTAATTTTCCTCTCTCACCCTCTGACTCCTCTGCTAGGCGATGCCTTAGCAGGAAAATTTTAGTTATCCGCCATCACCCTCTGACTCTTCTGTTAAGCGATGCCTTAGCAGGAAAATTTTAATTCTCCGTCCTCACCCTCTGACTCCTCTGCTAAGTGATGCCTTAGAAGGGTAATTTTAATTCTCAACCCTCACCCTCTAACTTCTCTGCTAAGCGACGCCTCAGCAGGAAAATAAAACTTCCACCTCCTCCCCCTCCGACTCCTTTGCTAGGCGATACTTTAGCAGGAAAATAAAACTTCCACCTCTTCATCCCCTGACTCCTCTGCTAGGCGATGCCTTAGTAGGAAAATAATAAATTCCAACTCCTCCCAACTCTTCTACTCTACTAGGCATAGCCTAAGCAGGTAAAATTTAATTGTTCTCCTCCCCAACTCTGCTCCTCTACTAGGCGCAATCTAAGTAGGTAAATAAAGATTTCTCACTTTCATAATACAACAACATTCATGAACTGAAAAGAAGAACTTTATTTTATTGAATTCCAACTGATTACATGAGAAAATTCAAAGATGAAATAATCAACGATAAAATCAAGAATGATATTTCCTAAGGTGGTAAGCATTCCAGGGCCTCTTTAAAGCCTTGCCTTAAGCATTCTCCAAGTAATAAGATCCAGAATTAAATTTCTCGATTACTCTTAAAAGACCACCCCACTTTGGGTCCAACTTTCCCCTTTGCTTTTCTTGTACCTCCACCAGGACCAAGTCACCTCCTTCTTCTTTTCCTAATCATGTTAACCTCCACACGCGCTCTTTTTTCCTCCTCCCTCACTGCCCCTTCATAACACCGACGCGCGACTTTTTGGTCTCCGCACAAGACTCCAACCCATTTTCCCACATGAAACTTAAGTTTTTGACGGGGTATCCACCACGGTGAAGGCTATCATTTTTGTTACTCGCCGAGGATCAGTTCCCAAGGATAGGGAAAGAACAATCTGACCCAAAGATGAGATGACATGTCCTCCAAACCCATACAACAGGGTGGAGACCGGCTCAAACTCAAATCCCTCCACCTTCATTTGATCCAACGTGCTCTTGAACAAGACGTTTACGGAGCTACCATTATCAATAAATATTCTCACCACATCATAATTGACAATAGTGGCCCTAACCACCAAGGCATCGTTATGTGGAGTCACAACGCGTCGAAGGTCTTCCGGCCCAAAGCTGGTGACGGGGTCTTGTGGTAAGTCTGCATCTCTGTATATCTCAAAGTTCTCCAACCTTCTTCTGTGTGCTTTCCGAGCTCGCCCAGAGTCTTCATCAGTAGCACGCCCAAGATCATATGAATCATTCCTTTTGTAGGAGGGTTGTCTTCATTCATTCTCCTCCTCGGATTAACAGGCTCTCGAGGAACATCTTGATCTCGCCCTTCCCTTCTCTGCTCCTCGACCCTCTGATCTATCCACGGAGGGCCTCGACCTTGCCTGGGGGACGGGCGAGACCTTGGTCGACTATCGTATTAGGATCCTTCTTGTCTGTCCCGCAGAGGCAATCTAGCACTGTTCTCAACCCTTTGAGACTTCTCCCACCTCCCTTCGGGCTCCCTCACCTCCATGACCTTGTCACAATTCCTATTCAGAGGAACATGGGATGAGAATTGTCTCCTTCCCCTAGCCTTATCCTCCTCCCCATCTCCCGCACCTCTCTTCCTACCTCCCCTCTCTGCTCCCTCATCTCTACTTCCTCCAGACCGCTGCTCCATCCTCTTATGCCGTTGTGCATCTTCTAGATTTACGTGTTTGTTCGCCCGAGATAACAGATCATCATAACTTGATGGAAATTTCTTGACCAACGATTTAAAGAACTCTCCTCCTCTCAGTCCTTGGGTAAAGACACTTATCATGATGTCAGGGGTAGCCGTTTGTATCTCCAGCGCTTCATTGTTGAAACGCTGGATGAACTATCGCAAAGTTTCTGCTTCTTGCTGCTTCATCACAAACAAGCTCATGTAATTTTTCTGGTGCCTTTTGCTACTAGCAAACCTGTGCAAGAAAGTAGTGAAAAAATCTTTGAATGATTATATGGAGTTGGGTTGCAGGGTGTTAAACCATTGTTGGGCTGACCTCACCAGCGTGCCCAGAAACAACCTGCACCTAGCTCCATTTGAGTACTAATACAACAGAGACGCATTCTCAAACCTCTCCATGTGTTCCTTTGGGTCAGTATGTCCATCATATTCCCTCACGTTTGACTGTCGGAAATTTGGAGGAAGCCCTTCTTCCAAAATGGCGAGGGAAAAGTACTTTCTTTCTTGGGCTCTGCATATCTATTCCCCAATCGCTGCCTTAACATCCATATCTCCCTCCACATCTCTTCCATCTCCGGATTCTCCTCCCTTGGAAGGGGTCGCGTCTCTTCAACCCTGCTCTGATGGCCCTCAACATTCTCCTTCCGCTCCTGGCGAGTGGCTTGTCCTTCAGCAAATATAGACTCATGGTTCCTCTTCATGACCTCGTCTACTGTCTTGGTGATGAACTGATCCAATTGTTCTAGGGTCAAGTTCCCCACATTCTCATGGGTACGAAGCTGTTCGGCCCTCGTTTCAGGACGAGGTTGTTTGTCTCTCGTCTCAGGGCGAGGTTGTTTACATCCTGTCTCCTCAATAAGAGGCTGCTCGGGCCTCATCGGAGGACGCGACGACACTGAATTAGTTTTTCTGCTCCCTCTCTGACCTACCATCTCTACGTCTCAACTCAAGTTTCTCACAGACGGCGTCAAGTGATACTCACTGAGAATTTAGAGTCCGATTTAGCAAGTGACACTAGTTCAGACGCAGGCTTCGAATTTTCCCTGAGCCTGAAATCACGAAGAAGACCGTTAGAAGGGGGAAGGGAGGGTGTCCCGGCTTAGCCCTTACGATGCTTAAGTCAGAGACTGAGGATATAAGGGGAGAGCAGCTAAGGGTGCTGCTGAAAAAACAATATAGTGAATGCCTGAATTAAATACTCAAACCAGATATTTATAGGAGAATACCTGGGCCTGTCATGGGCCCTCCAACTATGTTAAGATAGGCCGGGAGTTTGGGCCTGATCTCGATGGGTCCATTCCCGAGGTTTCACTATTGATTATGTCAAATAAAATGATAACTTGACGGATACGCTTATGAAAGCATTGAATAGAGAGATCAAGTGTACACCTTGTCTAGAGGAATGAGTTTAAAACCTAAAAATAAAGTTCTCACAGTGGAAATTCAACCTCGTTGATTGGAAATTATAATATATTGGTTCAATGAGACGAATAAATTATGAAAATATATTGGTTCAATGAGACGAATAAATTATGAAAAACTTGAGCTAACATTCGAAAATTTTCTCTTCTCGTTCCTAGGACAATAAGTGTTGTTGTCTACCAATATAGTGAAGTTAAATATTGGAAATTTAATGGTTCATCAGCTTCTAAAATGAGGAGTATGGTAGTATAGTCGTAAAAAGAGACTATCTATATAAGTGTGAGGACGGATCATCTCAACGAAACACTTATGAATCCAAAACGTGATCCATAGCCAAAAAGGACACAACCGATAAAGAACCAAATGGAAATGGTAGGAAAGTTACCGTATAAATATTTTTGTCTGGTTTTACACAAACCACCAAGAAGTTCAAGAAATCAAGTTCACTTCATGGCCGAGTAAACCCGATAGTACTCTACTAAAAAATGTTCAAATCCAAAAACCACATATAGTAATGCAATAATTTTTCAGCGTATATTTGTCTTTTGAAATCATGTGTATTAATGTATTAATTTTATTCATGTGAGAGATTTTTGAAATGTTTTAAGACTTAATGACTAGAAATTAAACAAAAATAGATGCATGAAAACTCAAAAGATTGTTCCATGCACTAGGGGAGACGTTGAGGAACAGGAAGGAGTGCCTCAGCGCCCCATGTGAGGCCTGGAACAATCCAGGTCATAGAGGAGGCGCTAAGAGGCGCCTAAGCAAGGCTATAGCTCAGTCGTACTGATGCTATAACATAAATAATACTCTATGTCATGTGTCACTCGTTTTTTACTTAAAATAATATAGAGTAATAAAAGCTTGGAGTACTGAAATTAAACAGTCACGATAATATTTGTTTTTATTCTCAAGACATTCTTTGATAATCGGATTTGTTGTTTTTCACCATTTAAGGAAACATGTAAAAGACCACATGGTATTACGACTCCGTGGAGATCTTAGATTTATCAATAAAGACTTCCTTTCTCTGAATTCGGTAGACACTTAAAACATAGTGTAACGTCCCGAAAATTTGAAGGGTCACGTAAACCACATGCATGGAAGTTATTAAATTTTTTGGTATTTTATTAAATTCTTTTAAAGCATAAAATGCATATTTATTTTATTAATTAATGTTTAATTATTTTTATGCATTTTATGCATTACTATTGCATGATAGAATTTATTTCACGAAATTTTAAAGGTATATGCATTAAAGATTTTAAAGTTTCATTTCGCGCTCGAACGAGGATCGGAGACCGGAGAATTTTCAGGAAAATTATTTTAATTACATGATTTGTTTTTAAATATTAATTTAAGATGTTTTAAAGGTATTTTTCAAGAATTGAGATTTATTGTGTATTTTTAACCGCAAGATTTTAATTTTTATCGGTAGACAAATTTTATCGAATCGGGGGACTTTTTGAGGGTTCGGTTAATATTTTCAAAAACTTTCAAACACGAAATATTTTTCAAGAGTATGTTTGAAATTAATGGGCCTACTTTTAAGTTGATTGGACTTAAAATTCTTTTTAATTTCTTAAATAACAATTTAGGGCCATTATCTATTAATTAATTATTTAATTAATATATAAGGACCCATTATACCTACCATCATCACTCCCACAACCGACACTTTCCCCTCCATCATAATTCCCTTTTCGTTTTCAGTAAACCATCAGCAAAGTTTTTCTTACATTGTTCTTTCAAGAAAGGTTCACTCCCCGCTCCTCCGGGGCCTCCCGACGCGAAATTCTTCAAGTTTTCGAGCATAAATCATCAAGGCACGCACGTATCACCCTTCTCTCTTCACACACGCTGATATTAGGCTGAAATTTTATACAAATGCATGAAGTATTTCTATCTAACTCAGTATCACGTTTTTATGCGAGAATTTGCTATGTATTGCATCTTTGTGTTAACCACTCACGTTTTCTTTATGTTGCTCACGTTTTCTTCTCCTGTTTGTGGAAGGGCACTGTCAAAGGGTGAGATTGAGGTATGTTATCACCGACAAGGAGAGGAGTGTAGGCTGGAAACAAGACCACACCGCGTCGAGTAAGGGTGGTCCATGGTTCTTGATTATTAGATCGAAAGTGGGTAGATCGGTGAAGTGGAAAGGACCAGCGTTGCTTGGGCCATACCAAACCATGGATCAGACCCTGAGGGGTCTGAACCACGGTCTGGAAAGGCTCGGCTAGCGCTGGGACGAGCCACAAAGCCGTTCGAGTTCGGGGAAAGAAGTTGGTCGTGTAGGATGCATGAGGTGATTACCGATCGGGTGAGCTGTCCTTCGTGCCTGGGGGTGTAGCTGTTGTTCTTTTGGGTCCAGAGGAGTCCTAGGATGGTCTAGGGGAAGCCGAGTCATGGCTGGTTCATCGGGTCTAGGCTAGGAACTAAATAAAATGAGGGTTAGTGCACTAGGTAGAGGCGTGCAGATTCTGAAATTTCCAACAGCATACCAGCAAGTTTTTTTAAGGTTCTAAGGGGTTCGAATTGGGTGGATTCAGGTCTGGTATAGTGTTGTTAAGTCATGTTTTAAGTTTGGTAAAATTCGGTTAAATTTCGAGTCGATTCGGGTTAAAATCGGGACCCCGGTGCAAGTTTTAAAACGAATGGATTAAGTTATGAAATGAACTCGATATTACATCTAGGAATGATTATAAATATGTTTTGGGATGTTTTAAGGAGTTTGGTAAGTTTCGGATCAAAATAATGAGTTTTGGTTTTACCCGGGATTTAATCGCCGCACGAAACGTTAATTAAAGAATTAATTGAAACGAATAGATTTAAGCTTAATAAAATTATGAAAAATTATATTTAAGCTTAAATAATTATTAGAAGTCTAAGTTTTTAAATTGGGAATTTTATGCTAAGGTTTGGTTTAATTCGGGATTAAAACGCATTAATATGTTATAGTTAAAGATTAATTTAAAAGTCATCGATTTAAGCCAAATAAAAATATGGAAAAATTCGTGTAGGCTTAAATAATTATTTGGGACATGTTAGAGTCAATGGAATTAAGAAAATGTCAAAGAAGTGAAATTTTACGTCTATGGGCAAAATGGTAATTTTTGGGTTTCCAGGGGCAAAATGTTCATTTTGCATATGGGGTTAGATGTTGGTCCTGGCAGCGCCTTGAGCACAAATTTATGATATTTTAAATGTTCATGCATCATGATTTTTAAGATTTTATAAAAATATACGTTGCATGCTTGAATTTAAAGGAAATTGCATTTATACATTAATTTTATAAGTGATGAAAATGATAATGTTTTGAATGACGGGAATTAGTTGTGGCTATCGAAGTATATGTAAATGTTTAAGACATATATGTAAATGCTGATGATGATGATGAGGCCTAGGCACAGTGGATGGGTAATCCTGTCACTGATGTTCGACAGCCGCCGAGTACCGCGGTTCTATATATGATGGATCCATCGTAAATGATGAATGATGTACGATAGTCACCTCTAATGAACTGAATTCATCAATGATAAATGATGAAAGATGAACGATGAACGATGAACGATGAACGATAAATGATGAATGATGAATGATGATTAACGATGAGCTGTTTTGACACATCATGATTTTATACGACACGTTTATGTTCATGTTTTAAAGTTCATGAAAGGTATGTTGGCATATGATTTTACACGACACGTTTACGTATATGATGACATGGCATGCTTTAATACGATATGATTTTACACAACACGTTTACGTTATGATTTTAAGTTCATGAAAGATATGTTGAGTATGATATTTTTCACTGTTGTGTGCTATGTATATGTACTTGTTATTCCTGGTACAGGCGTGTTGAGTCTTTTGACTCACTAGTCGTGTGTGATGTAGGTGAGCTAAATGCTGAGGAGACTGGAGGTGCTGAACTCTGAGTAGGCAGACTTGGTGGGGTGACACGACCCGAGGACCACATGTTTTCCGCATTACGATTTATGAGATTGAGAGGAGATGAATATTTTCATACGTTGATGATTTTAAGATTTTTATACGTTTATGTTCACGTATGATTTTGAATGTTTGATTATTTTAGACTGCACTATTTTTAATGTCAAATATTTAAGATCAAATGTTATATTTTTCTAAATGTAAATTTATAATCGAAAATGCTTATAAAAAAAATATTTCCGCACTTTTAAAACGGGTAGACGTGACACATAGAATATGTCTTCTGAAATATACGTGAAGGGTCATCTAAAATTAGTTTGCTGGATTTCTTATTTGCTGAATTTTAACACATATATTTTTATGATTTATGACTTATCGGAAAAACTTATAAATACCCAACACATTATTGAGGTTGAGGAAACTAAAATAATTAATTTTTGTGTAATGATATATTTTTAAAATAATAGAAGTACCTTCCAAAATTACAAATATACTATATTTTCATTTAATAAAAAATATTAAAATCTATTTTTAATAAACTTGAGCATTTCCAAAAAAATTAAAATAAAAAATATTTCTTTAAGTTTATTGAGGTTTTATTTTTTAAATATTATATCACTCCTAATATATAATTATTATAAAAAATCATAATAAACAAAGTTAAAAAAAGGGCAACTTACGTATCAGTACAAGAATCTTTCAAATTTTAAATTTAGTACCTAGCTTCCCATAATACCCCTCAACCCCATTTGAGTAATTGTTTTCCTCTTTTTTAAATAATGACTCATCTTGCTTCCGTAAAATAAATTAAATCTTTTACCTATTTGACCGGAGTACCGCCGGATTATATCCACCGTATTTTACGAACTGCTCCTCACAGTTCAACCACACGATCGCAACCGATGGTTACAGACGCAGATTCCTTCAGTAGTACTTGGCACAACTCTAATTCGTTTCCTACCTTAGAGTGTACAATAAAAGATAAAATTTTGAAAATAATACATGAGAGGGGCTAAGAGCAAAGATCTCTTTATTCAAACACAAATATTTTATTAGTACATATTAACCTCCTGTAGAGGAGGAGAAACTTGTTTATAGTAGCTGAACTCACTACACACATATACTTGAAAGAAAATTATTACAAATGATTTGAAGAAAAATGAAGAGGTTGATCGATGCCTTCATCTTCCTTCTGCTTCCTTATTCATAGAAGGCTTCCTTCGAATTTGAAACTCGGATTTCAAATCTTCATAAGTCTTTACAGCTTGCTTGGGGACCATTGAGTGGTCCATTGAGATGGTGGTTGAGTGGTCCATTGGGATGGTCCCTCCACCTTTCTTGATTTGTCTTCTTCTAGATCATCAATCTAGAGATAGTCATTTCTTGAATTTTGATCTGCCTGCATAAATAGTTTATATGCATCTGGATCAGATCAGCTTGTATCTCCCTTCCTATTTCTTTGAGCCGTTTATAATAATCGTTGGAATTTTTCAGCTCTTTTCTTGTTGCCTTAATCCTTCTTCCGGAAACTTTGAGATATGAAAAATACATTTTCTTTTGTTTCCAGTTTTGGTTTAAGTCTGTCGTGTTTTAATGGTTCCCATCTGTCATTATTTATCGATGAAAATTTCGGGACCAGTTATCTTGCTTTTATTCATTGGATTCCCTTTTTAAATTAGGTATTCAATGATCTTTGTCTTTTACCACTCATTATTAGTGGTTTTTTGTGTCATCTCCACCTATTATTGGTGGTCCTTGTCCTTCCACTCACATGGTGGGTTTTATTTTTGCTAGTGGGCTGATCACATGTACACCTTTAATTTTGTCGAGGAATCTTTGGTTTTCGTTGTCCTCGAGGAAAACGTGAAGGTGGTCCATCCCCACTTGTGCTTGTGTCGGTAAAGTGTTTCCGATCAGATCTCGGTTTGAATCCTTTACTGAATTCAGGTTCCTTCTGGTTTTGGCATTCAAGGCAGATGTTCTCTGACCATCTTCCTATATGTGCCATGTTACAGAATTTTCGGCGAGTCTCTTTACTAGCCGGCAGCTTGCTGTTCCGCAAAAGATTTCTCTTTTTCTCGAATAAATCTTCTGCAAAACTTGTGGTTTTTTCTGTCATAGTGTTTAACAGGAATGATCCGTTCACTGAATGATTATAAAATTTGAACGGGAACTTGACTTTGTCCATCTCAGTGAGACAGACCCATAGACCCAAGCTCTTCTGGTAGAAATTCCATCTTCAGTAATTGAAGCAACCAGGGGTGTTTCTTCTGTTGGAGGATCCTTAATAAATTTTTGAACATTTGTATCCGGCCTCCTTAACTTGATGAAATGAAAGGCTTCGTGAGAACCTTTCACTGTTGGTTCTGGTGCTGCACTGAAAAAGTATAGCTCCAAAACATCTCCTCTGGACAAATAATCATTATTCGCCCAAGTTTCATGAACAGCTTCCTGGATCCATTTTGGTAATCCTGAAATTTCCGGAAAGCTTGGTGATGTAGTATAAACTGAGGCAAGAGCCCCGAATTCATACCATGTTTTGACCTCCTTTGGATATGAATTTGGTTTCATCCATACCCTGGGATATTTTCCTGAAACATCAACCCTATTGGTAGCTGGGTTAATGCCAATTCTTGTTTTTAATTTCTCCCAATTCTGTCGATAAACCTGAAATGGAGAAATTGTTGCTTCGTTAGTACCAACCTTAGTTTTGCCTTTGTCAATACGAGGCCTAAGGTTGATCTCTCCCTCTTCAATCCCCGAGGTGAAGGGTTGACTTGAAGACTCAAGATAAGGATCAGGAGTCTCAATTTTTGTTTCAGCCGATTCATCTGGTGATGATCCCGACTTAAAACTTGTGCAAGGGGTATTTGAATCCCCCGCTACAGGTATATAGTCCTGTACTCGAAAACTCTCCATTTGGGAAACCAATGGCTTCTCAATGCCTTGGAGGATAGGCCTTTGCATTACAGACCATAACTGAGTATATGCCTGTAAACAACCTGTAATTCGATCAGAGACAATTCTCTTATCGGCTTGTTGTAGCCTTCCCGCAACTTCTGCGTTAACGGCCAACTTGTTGAACCCGGTTTGAAGCATTTCAAGGTGTTCCCTCAAATGCCTCTGCATCTTGATAATAGCATCAATGTCAATGATGTTCATCTCTTGTTAAAAAATCTGCAAGAATATTTTCATGAGATTTTATTATCACAATATCAAAAATATAATTATGACATAGTGCTTGCTATCGTAATAATCTAGCCTTCTCAGGTTTAGACTCAATTATATTCCTTAAAAAAGCTTTAACTTGTGTGTTATCAACTTTCAAAGTGAATTTCTTTGCAAGTAAGAATAATGGCCATTTTTCAAAAGCCCTTTTTACTGCATAAAATTCCTTCTCATTGATATGCCATCTAATGGCTTCTGCATCTGAGAATAATCCACTGCAGTATCTGCATGGTTGTTCTCCATCTGGTGTGAGCTTAGTAAGAACTGCTGCCCACCAATGATCACTAGCATCGATATACAATACAAGATCATCTTCGTCTTGAGGAATAACCATTTTTGGAAGATTTTTACAAACCTCCTTTAAATGGATAAGTTCTTCCGTGTGTTCTTTTGTCCATATAAATCTTGCATCTTTTTTCAATAATGGACTGAACACCTTCCTGTGTTTTGCTAGATTTTTAATAAACATCCCAACAAAATTAACAACTCCTAAGAAACTTTGAAGTTGCTTCTTGTCTTTGAGATTTTCTGGAAAATTCTGCACTTTTTCCACTATGTGTTCTTGCAGAATTATTCCTGATTCATCGATTTCAATTCCGAGGAATTCAATCTTCCTAGTAGCAATGACTGCTTTCTTTTCAGATAAAACCAGTCCTTCTTTCTTGCAAACTTTAGAGAAAATCTCCAAATGCTTAACATGTTCATTCATATCTTTGGATGCTATTAAAACATCATCAATATAAACAAACATAAATTTAAAATAATCTTTAAAAAGATTATCCATTTTTCTTTGAAATATCTGGAGTGAATTGGCCAATCCCATTGGTAACACTTCCCAAATATAATGTCCTTGAGGTGTGGAGAAAGCTGTGAATTTCTTGCTTTCTTCCTGCATCCGTATTTGATAAAATCCGGACTTGCAATCAAACTTAGGGAATATCTTGGTGTTGCGTATGCAACTAATCAAGTGTTCTCTACTAGGTATAAAATACCCATCAAACTCCAGAATTTTATTAATTTCTTGATAATTAATAACTAATCTGGGTTTACCTCGTTTTATCTCACCATGATTTCTTACCAGAAAACCTGGACTGCTATATGGTGACATTCCTGCTTTGATTAAACCAAGGTCCAAATGTTCCTTGATTATAATCTGCATATCCCTTTGATCAATGATATTCATTGGGATAGGCTTGCAACGGACAAATTCATACTCTTTGCCTTCCTTAATTTTAAGACAGGCTTTGAGTTGATTTCTGTCCCACCATGCCAAGGGATCTTCATTGTAATTTTCTTTGATCATTTTCTTGACATCTTCCAGTGATACCTTAGCTTCAAACTCTACTTCATTCGTCTGTAGAGTTATCTTAAGGCATTCTATATCTTCTGGTTGGAGTTTTTTATATGCTCTTAACTGGAGCATTTTTTCTCCAAACCGTCTTGAATCCTTCATTTTTGGGTTCAGAAGTTTTCCTGAATCACCACGCTTGCTGCGAAACTGGATTGGCAATTTTCTGTAAAATGCCTCCCGTAGTCTCTGGACTATGATTTTGTGATCACATGGCGTTGTGAACACTAATCATCTAGTCTCATTTTCTTGAGTATAGGACTTGAACATTTGTAGGAAATTATTTCCTAACAATATGTCAGCTCCTGTATCATGAAAATAAATTGGTGGTGTCTTTATCTTGTACCAAGGTGTTTGCCCCGCACCGCCAATCATTATTTCTGTCATCTTAATCCCTTTACATAAGATTAAGATTCTTCTGGAAAAATCTCTTCCAGCAATCTTTGGTAATTCTTCTTCCAAATTATTTGGAAAAACTTCTCGTTTTGCTGTACATATTCCAGCACCTGAATCAATATAAGCAGCAAAATATTCTGCCTTATATTGTTCATACAACATTCCTATTGGAATGTATATGGAGAATGGGCTTGTGGTCATTGGATTTTCAACATCTTATCATTTGCCATAAACTCCATTCCATCTCTAGACGTTTCCAAGGTTTGTGTTCCTCGAGAAACTCTAGTCCAAGAATCAGTGTATCTGATTCTTTCCCTGGAATTCCATGAATATGAACTTCCAATTCTCCGATATTAATCAGTCCTTGGTAAGTTCCTATCATCGGTTGTTCTAAATAGTATATTGAATTACAAGGAAATTGATTCCTTTGCTTTGTAATATCAAATACTATTCCAACTTCCTTCCACTCTTCTGGGCACCTAAGTTTTCCTATCGTAGAAAAACTTTTCGTCTCCTGTTGGGTTTCTATAACAGGTGTTTTTCCCAACTGTAACTCGTAATTCTATCTCCTTGAAAAGATAGTCTTCTTGACTCCAATCTAAGACTTTGATTCCTTTGTAGAATCGGTTTGTCTTGTATTTGGATATCTGTTTCCTGTATTAAAGAAAACTCAACTCTTTCCGGATAAATTGCCTGAGCAACTCTTCCAAATATCTCAGGTATTTCAATAAACTCATTTCTAATAAACAACTCAGAATGATGTGTATTAGATAGAGCATATGAAATCTGATAAGTAATAGAATATGGTCTATTACCTTCTTTCATCAGCCTTTTTTCCTTGAAATTCTGATGTAACGTCAAGGCTCGGCTGAAATCTTGATCTGCCAGGTTGTAGGCTACTCTTGGATAGATTACTCCCACAATCTTTCCTGCACAGAGATTTCCTGAGATTGTCCCCAGTACTGAATCTTGAAGATTCCCCATTCTTTTATCGCATATAGCAATATCAATAGGCGAATCTATTCCTTCTTTGAAAGTAGCCTTTATCATAATTTGGATTGCTCCAATATGAATCCAAGACATAGTCCTTGCTACTTCTATCTTGAGTTTTTGTAATTCCTCCTTAATTTCTTCAGAAGGAATTAACTGCATCTTCATTCTATTTCCTGTAAGTTCCATTGGGATTGCCATTTCCCTTCTGGAAACTTTATAGATGAGATGATGCTTTCTGTTTCTTAGGCCAAGACTTCCTAAGAACTTTTCTACCTGTCCTGCAGAGAATCCTTGATATCTCTGTAAGCTAGGATTTTTTCTCATGATCCTTTGGACCATATTATTAGAGATTGTTGTCTGGCTAAAAAATCCAGAAAAATCTTCATGTGTTTCGTGTCGAAACACCTCGTCCTCAGTCAGATCCCGATTCAGTTCCATCAGATTCTCCTTGACTTAGAACTTCTTCTTCTTCATATATACTTTCATCTGAGGCAATGTCCTCAAATCGGTATACTTGAATAAGATCTTGGTAATAAACTGCTTCTTCAATATCCGGGGTAGGATCGAAATGTTTAATACCTCTTTTTTCATTTTCTGGACAGTTGGTCGAAATATGACCTCTTGCTCCACATGTCCAGCAATTGCAATCCTTGAAACTTTCATTGGCTCGCGTATGAGCTCTTCTGAAAGTTTTCTTCGTAGGTGTTCTTCCAGTGCTTCGAGATGTACTCGATGCTTGGGATGATATCCTACTCCTCGATGGTCCGCTTCTTTGTCCAGATTTATAAGATCTGGCTTTCTGTCTAGACCATACAGTTCTTGGTTTCCAAGAACTTCTTCCACTTCGTGCATAAGGATGAGTCCTAAAACTTTTCCCCTTATGCTTCTGTGGTTTACTTCCAATAATTGTTGGAAGATCATTTTCCTTACAACACAAGGGAGTTCTTTTGTTTATACCCCTTAAGCGTTTGTAATTCTTTTGTAATGCTGCCATATGTCACCATTCTGCCAACTTTCCTTTGAGGAAAGAGGCTCTTCTTGCCAGCGTATCTGGATTACCAGGTACGTATTCCCTTATGAGCATTTCTCTCCAAGGGCTTCGCATTTTTGCGAAGAAAAGCTGCATAGCTATATCTTCTTCGACTCCTGAATTCCATCGATATTTAGTGAATAACATGATGTATTCATCTACTAAACATATATCGTGTAATTCAAGACTATACAGAGCCTGAGTATATTTCTTCATCTTCTCTGTATCTTGACTGTTAAAATAGTCTACCCCTATAAATTGTGCTTTAAATAGGGTAGCCATTTTTCCGGCTATCTCGCTCAGAGATTCTCCGGCCAGGACTGACTCTTTCATTTATGATGAAGTCATGTCACAAGCAATTTTCACTGATCCCATAAGACTCATTTCTAAAAGTTTAATGAATCCTTCTTTGTTGAGATCAATTGTACCTGCTGCGATTCTCATAGCAGATGTCCAATCATCTATGAGATCTTCTCTGTTTTTGAAATCTAATACATCAAGGTTAAGCATAACCCCATAAGGATGTATAGGATCTAAAACAGTCTTGCCGTAGAGTGTTTGGTGCAAGGGAATTTGACTTCTCCTTGTCCTTGTCCCTGCTGGGTGTGAACCTCCACCAGTATGGAAATCAGATTGAGATTCTCTCATGTTTATATTCTGAGATCCCACACTTTCCCTTGGTGGTTCCTGAGTAGATGACCAGGTTATAGCAGATACTTCACCTCCTGCTGTGTTCATCTTTAGATCTACCACTTTGAGATTTGCGAAAGATTCCGCAAGCTCTTGTAGATCTTCCAAACCAATCCTTTCTAAAGTTGTCATCAGATCAATTTCTTTTCTGAGACAGACTTGATTAGATTGATCATCTTTTCTTCTTCAGTCAAAAGTTTTGACACCACTCTGGCCTTTCCTTGTTGATGTAACAAGGGTTCAGTACCAAATGATGGTGGTAACCATCCTCCTGAAGTCCTTTTACTAGAACCTGATTGTTGTTCTAGTCTCTGTATTCTTATTTGAATATCCTTTAATATTCCAAGAATTTCTTCCTGGTTTTTAAGGATTTCTTCAACTCGTTGAGGTACAAAATATAGTATGTTGCCATAATTTTGTACTGTTTTCTGGATTTCTCTAAGATCTAAGGAGAGCTTAGAGGAGTCTGGTACAATTTTCAGTAACTTATTTGCTTGAATCATAAGTTTACCTGAGAATTTAACTTGAGGGTGCTGATGCTTCCCTTTCTGTTCTTGATATCTAACAATAGTTAGATTAACTTGTGTATATTCCAAAATATTGGAATAAATCTTGTAAATTATTTTTCTCGAACCTAAGTTCGGATTCATAATCTTTTCAAAATTCTCCTTCTCATACAATTAGTTACTAGTAATAATAAAATCTGTGTTTGAAATAAATTAACCTTAAGCTCTGATACCATTTTGTGAAGCGCGGGGATCAATTAAAACAAATAGGAGACAAGAGTATTTTTGGCATATATTTAAAATTTTTCTATTTCCAGATACTAGAACCAAAGTTCTTTTTTAAAGTGTACTGATGCACAATTTACCCTTAAAAAGAATATTACTTCACCAAATACCATGAAGCGCGGTTGCATGGCCAAACCTTTTATATGATTATAATATATAGAAGCCGTTGCAATTCTGACATCATCATCAGATAATACTGGTGGACAGAAGCTCGAATCGCAAATTACCCTAAATTCGCTCCCCAATTTTGCATTTCTTGAGTGGCAGAAGCAAATTTACTTGAGCGGATTTGATACAACGCCATGTCAAGGTGATAAATGATTTTGGAACAATTCGATTTTACTAGTGAGTTTTTATGCGGTGCCGAAATATTAGTTGATTTGTGTTTTTTCCCCGAGGCATACGATCCGAGCTTCTATTTTGTGCCAATCAGTGGTTTTGGGATATCTATCTTGCCTTGATTCTGGCGTTGGAATTTATTTTTGACAATCTCTATCCGTGTTCTTTTTTATAACTTATTTAGGATGGAGTTGGGTCAGATTAAAGATGTTGGGGCAGTATAAAAAGATTTGAAGCATAATCAGTTATGGGCCTTTGTTTTCAATTGGACGAGTTGTCGACTTTCTGTGATTAACTGCTTAAATTTATTATCCCATCACAGAAGGGGAGAGGATTGTGAAATGCTGTTCAAGAATTGGTTTTATCAGAACATTCTTTACTTACATGACTTGGCTGGTTAATTGTCTTTTAATTTTTCACAGGTGGTATTTGGATAGTCTTTTTTCTTCTCTAATGTATATTTAATTTTTTTCTCATTATTTTATTATTACCCATTTTTGTAACTGCTCTAAGTCAAGCGCTACTCAGGTGTTTAAGAGATGGGGCCCATGTTTGGAATTTTTGCTGCCGAAGAGTTGAAGTTTCATACATTTGTTGCAAAATACCATGGTTTTGAATCAAGATTATTTCGGCTATAGGTTGTTTATCACTTATATTATATACTCTCGTGTTGCTCATAACAAGAAATTAAATTATGGTTGCATAGTTCTTTTGGAAGACCTCAACTCAGTTGTCTTATAGATTGAATTCTGTAATTTTTTTACTGGAGTTTAGTGCATAAAAATTCGTTAATATTTAGTAAAATATCATCCCAACAAATTATATTTCTTTAGTTTTACTCTCGGGGAGATTTATTATTTATTTTGTTTGTTTGTTTGTCATCTCACAACAATTATTGCAAAGAAAACATGAATGGATACACATATGTGTGTCTTGGCTAGATGATGCATGTGTTTTCACTTGGCCTAGGATTTGGGGCACCCTTACACCTTAGTGTGACCTGGTCTTTGATGCCTATCTCAACATGCTCATGGTTGTCGGTTTTACAGCACCTTAATCTGTTAAACAATATATCAGTGGTTTATGGACAGGTGTGAACGGAATAAATTGACATGTTTTCTCCTTTTGACTTTTTCAGGGTTCAGTGCAAATTCTTTGCTCATGGGGCATGTTTTAAAGGGGAACATTGTGAGTTTTCACATGATTGGAACGCGCCTCCGAATAATGTAACTTTCTGTTAACCTGCTGGGGCTTAAAAGTAGTTGTCTATGGTATGGTGTTATCCACTTTTTTTATGTTATCCCAGATATGTACCTTCTACCAGAAAGGAATGTGTGCTTATGGCAGTAGATGTAGATATGAACATGTCAAACCTTCAAGGTTACATTCTTCAGTTCCATCTACTTCAGCAGAGCTTTCCTTCTCCGTGGTGCAGCCTTCCGGAACTTCCGGATATTACGCTTATGGTTCCCCAGCTGTAATTACTGAACATTCAGCTGCTAATGGATCTTTCCATCCTCCACCTAGACCAGCGTGGGGGGAAAAGTTGGGGCATCAAGATTTACCAGAGAGTGGTCAAGAAGCTAGATCTCCGAAGAGCGTTGATCCTGCTGACCAATCAATCTGCTCGTTTGCTGCTGCTGGTGCTTGTCCTCGTGGGAATAAATGTCCTCACATGCATGGTGACCCATGTCCTACCTGTGGGAAGCAGTGCTTGCATCCTTACAGGCCACAAGAAAGCGAGGAACATATGAAAACATGTGAGAAAATGCAAAAACACTTGGAAGCATTGAGGCATAGTCAAGAAATAGAGTGCAGTGTGTGTCTTGAGCGTGTCCTCGCAAAGCCTATATCTGCAGAAAGAAAATTTGGAATATTATCAGAGTGTGATCATCCATTCTGTATATCATGCATCAGGAATTGGCGTGGTAGTTCTCCGGCATCTGGTTTGGATGTTAATGCTGCTCTAAGAGCTTGCCCTATATGTCGAAAACTTTCATACTATGTCATTCCTAGTGTCATTTGGTATTCCTCAAAAGAGGAAAAGCTGGAGATTGTCGATAGCTACCAGAAAAAACTCAAGTAAAGCTCCCCTCATTTCCTTCTATCGCTCTCCTTTATCCCTCTCCTTCTCTCATTAACAAGTACTTATCTTCCAGGTCCATTGAGTGCAAGCATTTCGACTTTGGTAATGGAACCTGCCCATTTGGGACAAGTTGCTTCTACAAGGTATGTATGGTCTCCTTAAAAAACTACCTGTTAGACCAATCCATTTGATTGTCCTTGTTGGATCACTGCTTATTAATGGTTGCCATGGTAAATCTAAATCCTCCGAACCTTATTTCAACTTCCTTTAGTTTTTCCTTTCCTAAAAGTTTTTATGGGCCATTGCTTGAAAATAGCATATATTGATTTTCTAAGGATTTAATATGTAATTGTTAAGAGGGTGGTATTTAGGTTCTTTTGTCGTGATATATGATGCTTAAGAAGATATACAGGCAGCCAATTGAGGCTGTGACTGTTCATTGAAGCTTCCCAATGTTCATTTTCCAGGTCCTGGGCAGGAAATAAAGAAGGAAACTCATTTAAAGCTGGCATATTTGTTATAATCTAAGTTGTTGTTTTTTTATGAGATATGCAACTGGCTGTTGTGGATATGGCTTTGTTTTCAGCTACTTAAGTTTCCTCAGGACTGAAAAATATTTTGCTGTCTTAAAATAAGTGCAGGTCAATATTTGGAACTGATCTGGTTGGTGTTTCCTTTTTGTGTTTGAGAAAAGTACCATGGGAAGGATGCTTTTAATGCAGTTGGCTTACCTTTAGTTTATGCCAATATTTGATTGCACAATAATAAATATTTTTCCTTATTATTATTATTATTATTATTATTATCTATGATTATTATTAAGAATCTGGATAATAGAGACAAATTTGGTGTGTCTGGGTCTGGTTTTTTTTGTTTGTTTTTGTTTTCATTTTAATATTTCAAGTTGCAGTATGACCTCTCATTGATTTTCATAATTATGTTATTACCCATATTTGAATATAAATAAAATTATTACAAAACAGACTGTCGATGCGCTAGTTATAATTATTTATTGGTTTGTAAAGTTCATGTCAGATGCGTGATGACATGCTTTTCTTAGAATCTAAAATATTGAATCATACTTTCTAATACACCTAACTTCAATTAGGTGGATGATGGTTGCCGTTTGAGTTTAAGTCCCGTGACTCTTGTGTACTTTAGTGCTTCTTGGATCTTTAATGATTATGATTTGGTTGCTGCTCTCCCATGCCGAGGTTTTGTTTTCAGCATTTAATGAAACTGTTCTAAATTTGTTGCTTTATTTGTGGTATATCCATCTAAATGATTACATCTTTAGATTCTCCGTTAAAATGCTGTTGAGAATATAATTTTTTACAATGCAGAGGTATTGCCGCATCTGATACGAAGGGAGTATTGTTGTTTCTGTATCTTTATTCTACTTCTTGCTTGTTGTCTAAAATTTGTTTGATCGATTTCTTGTTGGGAACTGAAATTTTGATTACATATGGTTGCTGGTTTATTTCCTTGCACATTGTGGAAATCTTTGTGAGTAAAGTACCTAATTTTTTAGTTGTATTCAAGTGATATGACCTATGGATTCTTCATTCTGTGGTGATAATGATATATGTTTCATATTGGTGAAATCTTTTCTCCAATATGCTTATTTGAAATTCAAAATAATTCTTTTGTAGCCATTTGTTAACTCAATGCTGAACATTCAATGCAATATGTTACTTGATTTTTTGTCCTGGGTTTGAGACTGAGTCATGTGGAGAGGATTTGGTTATTCAGATTTGATTCTCATTTAGGAAAAGTGAGAAGAAATTGTTTTGAAGTTATTGAGATCTCAGTAGCTTCTTAAGAAGTGATAGAAAGTTGAATTGTTATTAAATATTATGTTGAGCAGTCAAACAGCCTTTAATAGAGGCTGAGATTAGATTTTACAATCCAGACTTCAAACCATTTTTCTTTGTGCTTTACTTTATGAAATATTTCTAAGGAACTACAATTGTTTTCAGAAATTTTTCAAGTAATTTCTTAATAATTGTGATGATTTATTCCAAGGATTGGGCAGCAAGCTTGGTTTTGGATTCCTATATCAAGAATTGAAGTGCTCAATTCATGATTAGATATCTGACTTTCAAGTTTATATTGATGTTATTTTGCTACAAAGATTTCTTTGTATCTTCTCTTCGTCTATATCAAAGACTTAACTAATTTGAATCTGATCAATGTTTTAAAAGTTATGTTCCTCTAGTGCACTTTCCTTTTCTTATTGTAAACTTGGTTGCTTATTATTCCATTGACGAATCAGTTTGTTATGTTCCAGCATACTGTCAAGCCTGGCTCATTTTTATGGGATGCTACATTTGAACCTTATTTAAACAGATCAAGAATTCGGGACATAGATGAAGCTCCATTGAGCTCTGACACCTTAGCTATGAATGGCTTACTTGAGCAATTTTCCGGGCCCAACATTCCAATAGAAAATGAGGAATTGGATAATGATACTATCGAAGCTTTAAACAATATAGTGGCAGAGATGACAATGATGTTACCTTTCCTGCGGGATAATTGACGCGAGTGACTATTAATGAAAATAATGCTCCTTCAGCTGTTATATTTGATTTAGTTGCGAAAAATGTGATCCAGTACTTAATATTCAGCAGAATTTTGCAGTGTAAACCTGTGTACCATAGTATTTTATGAGTATAAATTTGTGTCTTGAGAATAAATGAAGTACTGATATTGGGGCCTGATGCTGGACTATTTCTCTGACGATATCAAAGTGCTCCATACTAGCTTTGTTCTGCTTCTGATATATTTATGGATTTGTTAAGTTCCAGATCTTGAGTTGCATTTATTTCGCATTTAATTGTGGGAGTTAGTTGTGATGTTTGCACCAAATTATTGATGACATGCTATGCTATGGCTTCACATGTGATTTAGGATTTGTTGGGGCTTTGTAAGTTACGTCTTGGTTGCAATTTATATTTCACACATTTATTACTAATAATAATTGGAATTAAGAGTGAAATAATGCTGACAAGTTTAGTGTATTGATGAGTATCAGCTACCTTGGACATTAGCTTGGTCAAGGTGTTATTCGAGGAATCGATGCAACATTATGTTACTGACTTTCTTGTTTGCTCCTTCGCACAATAGCCGTGAGTTAAAATTTGGGGCTGTCATGTCAATATTTAAATTGTTGGTGCTAGAATAAATATTAGTTCGCAACAACAAAAGACACCAAACGTGTAAGCGGCACAAATTGCTGAAGTGATATAGGTATTTACATTTATGACGATGGCAGTTAACTTAAAAGCTCTATTCTTTTTCCGATCCATGTTTATTTATTACTACAATTATTTTACCACTAAGTGCTTCATTCCAATATGCATGCGAATCTTTTATGTATCCCTAAGTTTAGCGATTTTTCATATGGATTCCATTTTACAGCATGCCTATCGAGATGGTACAATTGAGGAAGTGGTTCTTCGCCATCTTGGGGATGAAGATGGGAATACAGTTATTGTTAAAGATATTAGGTCACATTTGTCCAATTATTTTTTCAATAATGTTTACCAAATTTTGTTAAAACATTTTCCGTATAGTAATTTGTGTGTTATTTACGAATTATGATGTTTTCAGACTCTCCGATTTTCTTAGTGACTTGCATTTGAGGTGATTAGAATTTGAACATATCACAGAATTTTTCAGGTATGAATCTTTTTTCCCCAACTTCTATGATCATCCTAATTTGTATTTATGATTTTGTGTCGTCATCAGTGTTCTATTTTTATGCATCAATAAATGTTGTTTCAAGTGATATATTGTTCTTATGGACTATGGTATAAAGTTGGGTGTTTTTTTTTCAACTTCATCATTTTCCGTTTACGCTTTTGAAACAAGGACAGATTATATTTATGATAGTCATTTACTTTGAACAATTTACAGAAATCTTTCCTCTTTCTTATCATCAAGACGCTTTTGGTCCAAGTTTTCTTATGATGCGACTTTTAAGCTTTTGTTTAATTCATTGTGATATCGAATTACTGACAGTGTAATCACAACATGTTCGGTTTATTCATTTATTGATCCTGAACGTGCTGTAGGAAATTTGGTAGCATACCGTTATATGCCATCTGACTGAAATCTCGTTGATTAATGGATGAAGAGTGATTTTATCTGAGGTAAGTCTTCTTAACTTTCCGAATCTTTAGAATTATATTTCAATATTCCATTCGCTTTGGATGTTTCTCGACACGTTGGGTTGTAAGATCCATGCATCTGCCCACATCCTTACCCAGTTATGAATATCCATTTCAGATTCTTGTTATAATTGAGAAGTTTGACAAGATTTGCCCACAGCGATCTGCTAGTCTCAAAATAAAAAAATGGATATCCAGACAGGAAAATCTGTAGCAGATGCGCTTAAATTCATCATTTGGAAATGCTGTCTTAATTTCGAAGCGAGGGTTTTGTATGAATCCTGGTTATGCGCCCTTTGCTATGAAATTTAGTGTCTGTTTTCTGAGTTTATTCATAAGAGCTACCTTATTTATTATGTCGTGACAAAAAACTTGAGCAATATTCGTCATCATGATCTTTCTATAGTTACTCTTCTATTAAACTTAGTATGCCTCTATGACATGGTAGACACATCGAGCAGTGGTTGTCTTGTAGGGACTTGACTCCGAATCGTTGCCCTAAGGACGATTTTTTTTTTTTTTTTTGGCTAGGTTATCCAGAGTTAGCTTATGAAAGTCTTATCTGTAACTGTAATTGTAGTGGTTGATATTATCAGTCATAGAGAATGAAAATGGGAGTAGATGAGATGCTTTGATACTACAATTCCACCACCGCTCCAACTTGCATCATGCATGAACCAATTGATCTGAATAGCTTAACCATCCATCGTAATTGTCTGGAACTCCTTTGATACTTCATGGACAGTTTGAAATCCTCTTAGCCATGAAAAATGATGTGCTCGAACATCATCAAACAAGTTTGTTTCCTACTTTATCCCAAGCATACCGTGTAAAAAATGGTCTTTGTAAGCTTGCATAAAGATTGTTTGCCGCTTAAGCCACGGAATCTCTCTCTCTCCGTGGTAACATGATATCTACATTGTAGCCATGGTACCTATTATATTCTAATTAAATTTAGGATAAAAAAATTGCCATGTCCCTTCTAATGCATCAGTCGCATTTTTTCCTTCTTGATAATTTCAGATACTACATTTTCCCTAGATGCGAGCATTGGATTCAAGATTCAAGACTGCAAGGCATGTCAACTACATTATACAAATAGTTTGGATTGTGTTCAAGAAAGAGATCTTATGCATACAATATATACTCATAAATCGGTTCAAATCTTATACCAACTGCGTATGAATGTAATTGAAAGGAGAGAGGATATACAATAAATGCTGTCGCCGAACCTGGGTCAACGACAAATATCAGGTACGACAGTTGTGTTGTTTCGAATTCATACTGGGCTATGGTTAATCGATTAGCTCAATGGTGGATAAATAGGTTTTTCGGAGTTAAGGTATTGTTGTTATGGTTAATCAATTATTCAAGGGGGTTTTCTTCATGCTATCTCGTGGGTAGTGTTTTCATCCACTCAATACATGGTATATATGTTGATTGGTTAAATTACAGCTACCCATTCAAACGATCATGATTTATCCACCCAACACATATTAAGAAAGTCTCAACTCGAATCTCAAGTCCTAATTATGGCCAGCCCTATATATGAACTTTTTTAAAATTCAAAATTTTAGTTGCTGAACTTCATCGATTTTTGAAGTACATATATATTTTTGGGTAAATTTTAAATTAGATTAATATATATGTCTAAATACATAAAATAAACGTTATCGAAATGATATATCGTAGAATAAATTACTGTTTTTTGATAATTTTAAATTAAAAGAGTTTTTTTTAAGATATTAAAATAAAACGTTAATTACTTTGTTAAAAATAAAAAATAAAAAATAGGTATGTCACATCCAATGTTGCGGTCATCGCTGCATCCTATGATCTTCGCATGAATTCCACTCTTTTATTCAATGTTTGATTATTGATTCCAACAATCATTGGATGTAATTATAAAATGTGGAAAATCGCATCATCCTTGTACCAATATGTTATGAATGAAGTGATGGCAACATTTTTTTCCGAAAAGAATATAATTAAAAGTTGCCGCTCAAATATTTTTTGTTGTGTCACGTAAGTTGTAAGAGCATCTACATTGACGAGAGTTATAACGTCAACATGTCACATATATATTATGTTAACATCTTCATTCTTTCACATTTATTTTAACATTAACACTCATTATTTATGTCATTCATTTTTATTCTTATTTTACAGAAATAAATATATTTTCAATTTTATTTACGTAAAAATATTATTATTTAAAAATAAATAATAATATTTTTTTATTTTTATTTATATTTATTACATCTTATCTAACAAATACAATTTATTTGAAATAAAACTTTATTATAATTTTGAAATGAAGGAGTACAACATAAGAAAAAAACACTTGTATTCACTAAAAACAACATATAAACTAGATGTTGTGAACTATGTAAAATACTAATTTAGGAATTTTTTTTTGTAATGAGTTCATATATGCTCAAATTTTGTTTAATTTAAACCATAATAAAAAAACCGTTGGTTAAAATTTTTAAAAAAGATTTTTTTTTAAAATTAAAAAATGGATGTGAGATAAGCTCAAGTGGGTGCCTTTCAGCCCATGCCCTTTCACGGTAGACTAGGCCACCATCCAGGTCAGGAAAATCCTGTTACCTTACAAGATTTTTTTAAAAGAATGAAGAGTTCATTTTTTCAGAGATGATTATTTAAGGGATAAACTTATCATTTTACGCAGCGTTTGGTAGCCTTGATTAAGTAGGTTTGTGTTATTTTTTCCATCATTATCCACTGTTTGATTCATTTTTAATTAAATCCACCCAATCTACTGTCCAATGGACTATAGTGTACTAGCCTGGTTAAAATAAACCCATGCCACACTCCATTATTAATAATCCTGCTTTGTATCAAACGTTCATTTTCCTACAATACCCTTTCATCCACCCCAGAAGCCCAACAAAAGAGTCTTCGCCCAACTAAACAACAACGTACGAAGGGAGAAATGAGTGTGGCTTAGGTATTTTCTGTCTGCGTTGAAATCTTCGGAAATCAGGTTATTTTAGTGTTCAAATTCTTTGTTTCACACTTGAATTTGCATAAGCTGTTGTCGAAATTAAGTTTTTTAAGATTAAATTTTGGGATGTACTTTGCGAAATTTTGCATAAATATGAGGAGGCTCTCACGGTGTCGGTAAATGACCTTTCTTTCTGTTTATGTTTTCTGCCAAAAATCTGGTTTTTTCTACTTTGGGTTGACATAGTTTAATTCAATCTTGTCCTGTTTTGTGTTTGTATTATCTATGTTTGACGGTTGTATCTTTCCTTTGTAATATTATTCTTCTGCCGACCTTCTTACTCGATTTCATCAATGTTATTTCATTAAACTCGAAAACCAAAACTGAATAATAATTTCTCAACTTATTACTTAAGACACTCTGGTAGATGTGCGTGTAATAATCGATTTTTTAACATCGATGATTTCGGTAATAGTGAAGAAAGAACTGCGTTTCATACTGAATTAAAATTTATTTTGTAATATATTTTGATGTTTTTGGGAAGAAGACTTGAAAGAAGAAAATAGTGTTGTCCACCGTACAGTACTGTCTTCGTTTACACAATATGAAATTGTATTGGGTATTTGTAGATGCATTTTTAAACACATTTGAAACTGTAATTTCTTTTGAAGTATCTTCAATCGATGACCATTATGCGTAGACGCATTCTACTTTTTGTGATGCTTCACCAAATCATGTGTCAATCCTTCTTGATTATGTTACTCTTGAGACGACAACGAATGAAGTTACGTGCGAAACGACTTTGCCATACGCGTACAACAACAGTCAGCTACAGCATGACACAAAGAATAAATGTGCCAATGAACCATTTGCACCGTATAATTGAAATAGGAGATGTTCAATGTGTGGTAAACTTGCGAATGAATAGGAATGCATTTGCACGATTGTGTAACTTGCTAACTAATGTTGGAGGTTAGTCGACTCTACATATGTTCGTATTGAAGAGAAGATCACAATGTTTCTGTCTATATTGGCTCATCACAAGAAAACTCGACTTGTTGGTCATGACTACATACGTAGTGGCCATACAATCAGCACTCATTTCCATCAAGTGCTCCGATCAATTCTCATGTTACATCCTATACTACTGGTGAAACCATCCCCTGTCGATGATGCTTGCAGCAACGAATCTTGGAAATGGTTCAAGGTAAGCTCAAGCCCTTGTTAACTACTTGTACAAAATAAACATTTGAAGTAATCATGTAACGTACCGTACTTTTTTCTACTTAAAATTTGCGGAAAAATAAAAATTTTCTTGATTATAAAATAACTCTCAATTTTGATTTAAAATAAACTGTACGTCTCCAAAAGTGGTTGCAACCAAATATCTAAAATAAAGTTAACCAAAAGCATCTGATTAAAATCTCATAACCAGTAACATAAGTCAGAGTATTTTGATCATTTCAAAAAGCTTAAAACATGGCGGTCCTCGGGTTTAGCCTCCCGCTCAGTCCAAGCCAGCTCCTTGGTCCCCATTCCTAGTCTCCTCCGAGTCATCCTCACCTGCATCGATCAAGTCTAGTGACTCTAAAGACTCAACACGTATAAACTGGAAGTAACGAGTAATACGTAATAAAATCACATGCAGCTTTAAAATAGAACATACATACGGGAACTTGAATTTGCATAAATAAACTTGAACATACGTACATACATAGACGTGCAATAACATGAAAAATTTCTTAAACGTGCTTGCATACTTGTACATACTTAAACTTCATCATTTTGTGTAGAGGCATGTTTCAAAGCAAGTGACCCATAACATAAATCGTCTGATCAGAATAAACCACAGTACTGGGCTGACAGGGAAGATCCACTGCCACATACATGAGATCCCCACTCATGCTTTAACGGGTGGATTGGTCTCTGTTCATGCTTTAACGCTTTCCAATCCTGATCTAAACCCATTCATGATTTAACGGGGTGGATTGGTCCCTGGTCATGCTTTACCGCTTTCCAATCCCATACATAAATTGGTCACAAGACATTTAGCATACCTCAAAACTTAAAATATTTTCTTTTGCACGTCGAACATACTTACTTGGGGTTGAGAGATTCGTTGGATCTCGCTTTGGGGGCCGCTGCTGCAACATACTAACATGAGTTTGAAATACTTAACTTGCATAACTTAAACTTAGGTACTCAAGCTCACCACCGAAGTGAATAAGTAGCTTATGACATTCTAGTTTCCTCGAGACTTGACCTCTTTTAATCATCGTACTAACCATTATCTTAAACCTCAAAACAAAACCTGCGGTGAAGTCTAATTTTTTTTCCCAAAATATGAAGTACACGGACCCCGTGCCCGGTTCCGTGTAAGGGTTCGTGTAGGTTCGCTAATGAAATGCTCGAAAAAAAGTAAGGACACGGGCCCCGTGCTAGGGTCCGTCTAGGGGTCCGTGTAGGCTCCCAATTTTGACACTTCCAAGGAAACAAAGGCACGGACCCCGTGTCAGGGTCCGTCGAAGGGTCCGTGTAGGCTCGGTTTACTGACAATAAGGAGGAAACAAGGGCACGGACCCCGTGCCAGGGTCTGTCGAGGGGTCCGTGTAGACTCGGTAAAAGTAAACCAACGGAAAAATCGTATACTCAAGGCTTATTTCTCCTAACTCGATCATCCCGACCAAGAATCGACACCCCGAGACCCCTCCTAGGATACTACAACCTTGAATCCAAACCCGTACAACCACCCCAAAACAACGACATCCACCCTACGACACAATACAACTCACAAACACGGAAATTAATCCCAAATCGTTTCCTACGGCTTCTAATGAATTCAAGTGCCTATTGACACTACCCGGCATACCAAATACCAACCCAACATCATACTAAATATACCTAAATGCAGCAACGATCACCCGTCGATCTCAACGAAGCATGCAACAATAAAACTTCAAGAACACATCAATAACATAATTTTTCAGAAAACGCAGTTTGAGCAGTCCCACGAAAATGATCATAACTCTCTCAATTTTTATCCATATATTTCGAATTTTATATTAAATCGAAGGTATCAAAAAGTTCTACAATTTTCGTGTTGAAAGTTTTCTCAGAATCACGACGGAAAAATTGCAGTTTTTGAAAAGACAGGAAAAACATGATTTGTGATCCAAAATCTGTTTCAAAATTGATCCAAACGACATTGCTCAAACTTCTACACAAAACACATGTATTTTTACACATAAATAACAACACAACGCATAATATGACGAGATCGATGCAGAAATAACAGAATATACGTGCCTTATGATGTTAAAGTTTACCGAACCGACGATACCGAAGAGGAGATGGCGCGAGGATTGATCCGAGACGATTGTGGCGCTAAAATCCTTGAAGAAAACACACGAAAATCTGCTGGAAGATGGAGAGGGGAGGGGGCGGCTGCAAGGACTCCTAGAAACCTAGGTTTTCTCCTCTCAAAATAATAAAATCTGAATAGTGAAGTGTGAGTGTGTTTAGTCGTTGTTTAGTATGTGTAAAAGTGTGTGTGTGCGTGTGATTAGTGTTAATTAAGAGAAAAGTTTACTTAATTAATAATTAACAAGCTAATTTAAAATACTAACTCTCCCCTAATTAATAAAATCTCTAAATTTAAAATAACTTGCACAAGTGACATAACTTTTAAAAGTTATGTCATAAAATAGCTAAATAGATAACTTAGGTTTTAAAATGCTAAAACTAAATAAATGCCCCATTCTTAACTTAAAATAAAATACCACGTTTTAAAATTACCAAAAATCGTCACCAGTCTCTTTTCCTCGATCCCGCCTCGAATAATCGCCTGAAACATAAAACTCGAGAAATATTTTAACGTGCATCACATAAACGTAAATAATTTAAAGAAATACGTTTAAATAAATCATGCACCACTAAGACTCATTTAAAATTAAATAAATGCTTCAGTAATAAAATAAATGCATGGGTTATACATGTACTGAATTTGGGCTCTACAGTTCCTCCCACACTTATATAAATTTCGTCCTCGAAATTAAATCTTACCAAACAGTTCTGGGTAGCGGTTCTCATATCCGCTTCTGTCTCCCAAGTGGCCTCTTCCACTGATTAATTTAGCCACCGGACTTTGACCAGCTTGGTCACCTTGTTCCGAAGTCTACGCTCTTGTCTATCTAGGATTTGGACAGGTCTTTCCTCATATGATAGATCTGGAGCAAGCTGCAACGGCTCGTAGCTCAAAACATGCGAAGGATTAGCTAGGTACTTCCTCAGCATTGAGACATGGAACACATTGTGTACACCGGCCAGATTCGGCGGTAAGGCTACACGATAAGCTAGTGTCCCAACTCTGTCAAGAATTTCAAACGGTCCAATAAACCTCGAACTCAATTTGCCTTTTTTCCCAAATCTCATAACACCCTTCATAGGTGCTATCTTAACAAAAACGTGATCTCCCACGGCAAACTCTAGATCTCTTCTCCTCTTATCGGCATAACTCTTTTGGCGACTCTGGGCGGTCTTCATTCTGTCTCGAATCCTAACCACCACATCTGCAGTCTGCTGAACTATTTCTGGACCAAGTTCTGCTCTTTCACTGACTTCATCCCAATGAATCGGCGATCTGCACTTCCTCCCATACAATGCCTCGTAGGGAGCCATACCAATGGATGATTGAAAACTGTTGTTCTAGGTAAACTCCACTAGAGATAGCTTCGATTCTCAAGTCCCCTAGAAATCGATCATACAGGCTCGCAATAGATCCTCCAAAATTTGAATCATTCGCTCAGACTGACCATCTGTCTGCGGGTTAAAAGCTGTACTGAATAACAACTTCGTCCCCATGGCTGCATGCAAACTCTTCCAAAAGGACGATGTAAATCTCGGGTCCCTGTCGGACACAATAGAAACTGAGATCCCGTGCAATCAGACTATCTCCTTGATATAAAGCTCCGCATACTGCGTCATGGAGAAAGTCGTCTTCACTGGTAAGAAATGTGCTGACTTAGTGAGTCGATCCACTATGACCCAAATGGCATTAAAACCTCTGACTGACTTTGGCAAACCAACCACGAAGTCCATTGTGATATTCTCCCACTTTCACTCGGGGATAGGGAGTGGCTTAAGCATTCCTGCCAGCCTCTGATGCTCTGCCTTCACCTGCTGACAAGTGAGGCATTCAGATACAAATCGACGGATGTCTCGCTTCATCCCTGGCCATCAATACAAAATCTGCAGATCCTTGTACATTTTGGTGCCTCCTGGTTGAATGGAATACGGAGATGCGTGCGCCTCTGTCAGAATATTCTCTCTGATCGAATCAACACTAGGCACCCACATTCTACCTCTGTATCTCACAATACCATCAGACACTGTGTAGAGTACACTGCCCTTGGCCTCATCTTTCAGCCTCCATTTCTGCAACTGTTCACCTGAAGGCTGTCCTCTACGGATTCGGTCTAGCAAATCAGACTTGACTGTCAGATTAGATAGTCTGGGAGCTCTACCATTGGAATAAATTTCTAACCCAAACCTCTGAATCTCAGACTGAAGAGGTCTCTGCACTGACAACTGAGCTACAACTGCCACCTTTTCTGCTCAAGGCGTCTGCCACCACATTAGCTTTTCCCGAATGTTAGCTAATCTCGCAATCATAGTCTTTACCAATTCCAACCACCGTCTCTATCTCATATTCAGCTCTTTCTGCGTGAAGAAATACTTGAGACTCTTGTGATCAGTGAATATCTGGCATTTTTCGTCGTACAAATAGTGTCTTCAAATCTTCAAAGCAAAGACAACGGCGGCTAATTCTAAATCATGAGTTGGATAATTCTTCTCATGCACCTTCAACTGCCTGGAAGCATAAGCTATGACCCGACCATGCTGCATCAACACTGCGCCCAACCCGAGCTTAGATGCATCGATGTATAACACAAAATCCTCTTTCCCGGATGGTATGGCTAACAATGACGCTGAAATAAGAGCTTGCTTCAAAGTATTGAAGCGCTTCTGGCACTCGCCACTCCACACGAACTTAGCATTCTTCTTGGTCAGTGAAGTGAGCGGCACTGCTATCGACGAAAACCCCTGAATAAACTTACGGTAATAACCGGCAAAACCCAGAAAACTGCGGATCTCTGAAACATTCTTCGGCTCAACCCATTCCTTAATGGCTGCCACTTTCGCTGGATCCACCTCAATACCTTTGCTTGACACTATGTGACCCAAAAAGGCTACTTCTCCAACCAAAATTCGCACTTATTGAACTTCGCAAATAACTTGCGACTCTGCAAAACTTGCAAAACTGTCCTCAAATGCTGACTATGCTCCTCATGGCTCTTCGAGTAAATGAGAATGTCGTCAATAAATACTATGACGAACTGATCAAGGTAAGGCTGAAATACCCGATTCATGAGGTCCATGAAAATCGCTGGAGCATTCGTCAGTCCAAACGGCATCACTAAGAACTCGTAATGCCCATATCTGGTTCTGAAGGCCGTCTTGTGAACATCTGCGTCTTTCACCTTCAGTTGGTGATACCCTGATCGAAGATCTATCTTGGAGAACACTGTGGCTCCCTTCAACTGATCGAACAAGTCCTCGATCCTTGGAAGTGGGTATTTATTCTTGATCGTTACCTTGTTCAATTCTCAGTAATCGATACACAGCCTCATGCTCCCATCTTTCTTCTTTACGAAGAGTACTAGTGCGCCCCATGGTGAGAAACTAGGGCGGATAAATTCCTTGTCAAGTAGCTCCTGAATCTGCTGTTTGAGTTCAAGCATCTCAGCTGGAGCTAAACGGTACGGTGCCTTGGAGATTGGCTGTGAAAGACCTGTGACGTCGTCAGGAAAGACGTTTGGGAAGTCTCTGACTACTGGCCCTCTGATAATGATGGAGTGGGTATGTCAGGTGTTGAAATGATGCTGGCCAAGAAAGCCTGACAACCCCTTGGAAATAAGTTTTTGTGCCTGCATGCAAGAGATCATGCGAGGAAAACTTCTCCATCTGGCTGGTTCAAAAAGAAATTGCTCCATACCTTCAATGGCTCAACCAATACTGACCTTTTTTGAAAAATCTATCAGGACTCAGTTCTTCGTCAGCCAATCCATACCCAAAATGATATCAAACTCTGGCATCGACAATACAATCAAATCGGCATACACTAGGTGGCCTTGCAGCTCGAGATCGATGTCCCTGACCACGCTAGTAGCTGACAATTCTTCCCCTGATGGACTGTCACTGAATAATTCACGTCAAGGCCGATGGTCTTGATGTCCAAGTGGTTAGCAAACGTCTCCGAGATGAATGAATGAGTGGCCCCGGAATCTATCAAGGCCTTAGTAGCTAATCTCTTAATGAAAATATTTCCTGAGAGACGTTAGTACAACACAAAACTTACATCCCCAAAATTCTAACATTAACCTCAAGCATAGTAGAAATTTATATCCCCAGTCATTCAAAAATGTCGCTAGCACACTAATAATTCCCAAATAAATTTCAACATGCAAGGCAAATTAATACTGAGCTTAGGTAGAAAAGTTTACCGGTCAGTAACGTCGTGTCTGGGTTCGCCTCCTGCGCATGCATGGCGAACACTCTGCCCTAGGTCGGCTGCCTCACGTGTGGGACTCCTTCAACATGTGGTCACTGGCTCCACATTTAAAGCATTTTCCTGATCTCCATAGACACTGCCTGGATGTTGGCAATTGCACTTCGGGCACACCGAGTGTTCTCCGGCTTATGTGGCTCTTCTGCTGTGGCATAGGACTCTTGCCCTTTGGCGACCCCTGATAAGGCTTCTTCCCTGGCTGCCCCTGGAACGGCCTCTTAAACTGAGGTCGCTGCTGCTGCTGCTGTGGAGCCTGATAGGGCCTCTTGCCTTGCATGTCAGCCTCAATATCTCTCTGATCTTGTTCTACCGCCAAAGCTCTAGACACGGCAACTGCATAAGTCGTAGGACCAGCAACTCGAACATCACGGCCTAAGATCGGCCGCAACCCATCCATAAAATGCCTCAACTTTCCCTGGGCATCATTAGCTATCAGGGGCACAAAATGGCACCCCCTCTCAAACTTCCTCACAAACTCCGCAACGCTGCTATCCCCCTGACGCAACGTCATGAACTCCCTAGTCAGTCTAATCGTACTTCTTCAGTGAAGAACTTGGAGTAGAATATTTCCTTAAATCCGTTCCAAGTCAACGTCTGCAGATTGACTGATACTGATGCACTCTCCCACCATAGTCTGGCGTCCCCTCACAAAAGGAAAGTGGCACACCTGACTGTCTGCGTCTGCCAGCTCCATGAAATCGAAGATTACTTCGATGGACTTAATCCATCCTTCAGCTATCATCGGGTCAGTGGTCCCCGAGAACTCCTTTGGGCTCATCCGTCTGAAAATCTCGTACGCTTCTGTATTTGCCACTACCTGGTTCCCCGCAAACTGCGCGAAGAACTGTGTCATACCTGCAAGCATCTGTGCCTGCATATCTGGCGGCGGAGGAGGAGGAGCGTTCTCCCTCTGTCTTCATCCCTTTCTTCACGGTTAATCAAACGTCTAGGAGGCATACTGTCCCAACAATTTACCCAACACGTAAGCCCCACATGCATGAACATGATATCAATAACATAAGATGCACGTACTTGAACTAAAAATATGCACATGCTGAAATCAGAACTTCATGCTTACTACATAACATAAATTTAAAACCTTAAAACTTACAGACTTGAGGTTTGACTTCGTGAGCTTCTTGTGACTAGCAGTAGGCATAACCCTTTACAAGAGCACCGCTCTGATACCAACTGTAACGTACCATACTTTTTTCTACTTAAAATTTGCGGAAAAATAAAAATTTTCTTGATTATAAAATAACTCTCAATTTTGATTTAAAATAAACTGTACGTCTCCAAAAGTGGTTGCAACCAAATATCTAAAATAAAGTTAACCAAAAGCATCTGATTAAAATCTCATAACCAGTAACATAAGTCAGAGTATTTTGATCATTTCAAAAAGCTTAAAACATGGCGGTCCTCGGGTTTAGCCTCCCGCTCAGTCCAAGCCAGCTCCTTGGTCCCCATTCCTAGTCTCCTCCGAGTCATCCTCACCTGCATCGATCAAGTCTAGTGACTCTAAAGACTCAACACGTATAAACTGGAAGTAACGAGTAATACGTAATAAAATCACATGCAGCTTTAAAATAGAACATACATACGGGAACTTGAATTTGCATAAATAAACTTGAACATACGTACATACATAGACGTGCAATAACATGAAAAATTTCTTAAACGTGCTTGCATACTTGTACATACTTAAACTTCATCATTTTGCGTAGAGGCATGTTTCAAAGCAAGTGACCCATAACATAAATCGCCTGATCAGAATAAACCACAGTACTGGGCTGACAGGGAAGATCCACTGCCACATACATGAGATCCCACTCATGCTTTAACGGGTGGATTGGTCTCTGTTCATGCTTTAACGCTTTCCAATCCTGATCTAAACCATTCATGATTTAACGGGGTGGATTGGTCCTGGTCATGATTACCGCTTTCCAATCTTATACATAAATTG